>NC_135956.1:64524545-65724545 GCF_053455715.1 Rhinoraja longicauda
CCGCGGAGACTGTGCGCTTTTTTAACTTGTATGTTCATTTAAAATTTATTTTTAAGTACTAACACACTAGCACTAATAATGTACGACCGGAAACTCTCGTAAAACTAAACTTTAGCGTAACTGAAGATTTATTAGACATTGTACTCACCGATCCAGCGTGGCCGACAGAGATCAAGAGAGCGCGCCACGGCAACAACAATGGGAGCGCGGCTCCGATAAAAAGTCCAAGCCTTCTGTCCACCTCTGCCCAGCAACCTTCTGGCGAAAGCCCAGTCCCTGGAGAACAAGCTGGATGACCTCAGGGCGAGGATCAGATTCCAGCGGGACATAAAAGACTGCAGCATCTTCTGTCTGACCGAGACATGGCTGACCCCGCTGGTGCCGGATCAGGTGATCTGCCCAACCGAGTCCTTCACTGTTTTCCATGCGGACAGAACGGAAGAATCTGCGAAATCTAAGGGTGGAGGAGTTTGCTTCATGACCAACAATAACTGGTGCAACCCTAGGAATATTAAGACACTTTCTTGTTCCTGCTCGCCGGACCTGGAGCATCTGACTATCTCATGCCGTCCATTTTACCTTCCCCGGGAGTTCAGCCCGGTGATCATCACAGCCGTCTATATTCCACCGCATGCGGACACCGACGTGGCATTATCGGCCCGACACGATGTGTTGTGTCGACATCAAAACAAGAACCCTGATGCGGCTGTGGTGGTGGCTGGAGATTTTAATAGGGCAAATCTCAAAAAGGTCATGCCTAACTTCTGCCAACACATCATGTGTGTCACCAGTAGGGAAAGAACTTTGGACCACTGCTACACGCCGTTCAGGAAAGGCTATAAGGCCATTTCTCTCCCTCCTTTTGGAAAATCTGACCACGCTGCCATTTTCCTGCTGCCGGAGTATAAACAACGGATAGTACGGGAAATGGTGGTGACGAGGGACATAAAGCGGTGGGCTGACCATTCAGCGGCCTTGCTGCAAGATGCACTGAGCGATGTCGACTGGAATATGTTCCAAGCAAGTTCCAGAGACGTCAGTGAGTTTGCGGAAGCAGTTACGGACTTCATTGCAACAATAGCCGATAACATCATCCCCACGGTAAGGGTTAGTATCTTTCCCAACCAAAAACCTTGGGTGGGCAGGTCTATTCGTGTTGCTTTGAATGCTCGCACCACTGCTTACAACTATGGCCTGGCATCCGGCAATATGGACGACTACAAGGTAGAGTCCTACCGACTGCGAAGGGTGGTGAAGGACACAAAAAGGAGGTATCGGGACAGGATGGAGTCGCAGATGGAGCAGCCAGACACCAGACGCCTTTGGCAGGGGCTACGGACTATAACTAACTACCGGTGCAGCCACCCCTTAACCGGAAGTGCCGGCACCTCCCGAGCTGATGACCTGAACTCCTTCTACGCACGATTTGAGACGGGCAACATTACCCCTAGCTCACCATCTAAAAATAACACCACCAGCGCACTGGCTAGTGAGGCTGGAGGGGGATCCACTGCTGGGGGTGTGCACACATTCTCGGTGTCCGAGCATGACATGAGAAGGGCTTTGACACGTGTTAACACGAGGAAAGCTGTAGGCCCAGATGGTATATCTGGGCGAGTACTAAAGTCTTGTGCTACTCAGCTTGCTCCAGTGCTCACCACAATATTCAACCTCTCTTTGGCCAAGTCCGTGGTTCCTGCATGCTTCAAAAGATCCATCATCGTACCAGTGCCAAAGACCTCTCCAGCTTGTTTGAATGACTACCGACCGGTGGCCCTCACCTCGGTGGTCATGAAATGCTTCGAGAGGCTGATCAAGAACCACATCTGTGCCTTCCTCCCTCGCAATATGGACCCGCTGCAGTTCGCATACCGTCCGAACAGATCCACGGATGATGTGGTCTCCCAGGCTCTGCACACCGCTCTCTCTCATCTTGACAGCCAGAAGGGGGGCTATGTGAGGATGCTGTTCATTGATTTTAGTTCAGCTTTCAATACAATAGTCCCCACCAGACTTGCTGAGAAGCTGCTGAAACTGGGGCTTAACACTCCCCTGTGTGCCCGGGTCCTGGACTTTCTCACCGTCAGGCCCCAAGTGATCAAGATGGGGAGACATACATCTAACCCCCTCACCCTGAACACAGGATCCCCCCAGGGTTGCGTCCTTAGCCCCCTACTGTACTCCCTTACACACACGACTGTGTGGCCAGGTTCAGCTCCAACTCCATCATCATGTTTGCTGATGACGCTGTGGTGGTGAGCCTGATCTCTGATAATGATGAGAAGGCCTACCGGGAGGAGGTGGCTGATCTGGCACTCTGGTGTCAGGACAGCAGCCTCCTCTTGAATGTCACAAAAACTAAGGAGCTGATTGTGGACTTTAGAAGGGCTCAACATCCGAGGACGTACACGCCACTGGAGATAAATGGGATTACTGTGGATAGGGTGAGCAGCTTTAAATACCTGGGAGTCCACATCACAGAGGATCTGACATGGACAACACACATTGCCGCACTGGTGAGTAAGGCAAGGCAGCGCATTTACCACCTCACACAGCTGAGGAAATTCTGAGTCTCTCTGATGAACCATCAGTGCTTCTACTCTGGGGCTGTAGAAAGTATCTTGTCCGGCAACATCTCAATCTGGTTTGGGAACAGCTCTGCCCAGGACAGGAAGACTCTACGGAGAGTAGTGCATTCGGCTGAACGCACTATGGGAACTACACTCGCCCCCCTGCAGGACCTGTACATCAGGAGATGCAGATCCAGAGCCAGCAACATTATGGGGGACCCCTACCACCCCAGCAACGGACTGTTCCAGTTGCTACGGTCAGGCAAACGCCTCCGTTGTCATGCTGTGAAAACAGAGAGGATGAGACGGAGTTTCTTCCCACAGGCCATCACGACTGTTAACTCTTATATCACCAGGGACTAATTTACTGTATTCATTTATTTTTTGTGTTAAAAAAAATTCTATTCAGTTTTGTAGTTTTAGCACAATCCGCAGGCATTGCCACTTTCATTTCACTGCACATCTTGTATGTGTATGTGATAAATAAAGTAGACTTGAGACTTGAGACTTATCTCTAAAAAAGCACTGGCCATCATCTGGGTTTTGTGCTTTTTGTAATGGTAAAAAGTTGGGCTTGGTTTTACATCAGTAAAATATTTTGACTTGCATTTACTATGTTTTAAATTGTCAATAAAGTATGACACGACTGTGGTTGGACTCATCTCAGGAGGAGATGAGACAGCCTATAGGGATGAAATCCAAAGGCTGGCAGCATGGTGTTCAGTGAACAATCTGGTCCTGAACTCCTCCAAAACAAAGGAACTTATAATTGACTTTAGAAAAACCAGTGTAGATTACGACCCACTCTACATCAATGGGGTCTGTGTGGAAAGGGTACCAGCTTTCAGGTTCCTGGGTACGCACATCGCAGAGGATCTTACCTGGTCTACCAACACCATCACCACAGTAAAGAAGGCACAGCAGAGACTCCACTTCCTGAGGATCCTCAGGAAAACCAACCTGCAGGAAAAGCTCATGTTGTCCTTCTATCGCTGCTCCATCGAGAGTGTGCTGGCATACTGTATAACCACATGGTATGCCAGCTGCTCAGAAAAGGACAGGAAGGCCCTTCAGAGGGTCATCACGACGGCCCAGAAGATCATCGGCTGCTCACTGCCCTCCCTGGAGCACCTGTTCAGCCTACGCTGCCTCAGTAGAGCAGGCAAAATAATAAAAGATCCATCCCACCCCGGCCACCGTCTGTTTGTTCATCTGCCCTCTGGTCGACGTTTCAGGTCGATCAAATCCCGAACAAACAGACTTAAGAACAGTTTTTACCCCAGGGCCATACGAGAACTGAACACTACCTTTGCACTAGGCAACACCGTTAAAAAATCTTGTACTTAATATAATTGTATTTAATTGTATTTATGTATTTATTTGTTTTTGCATTTATTGCATATATGTTTGTACGCACCGTCAGGATTGGCTATTTTTTAATTTCGTTGTACTCGTTGCAATGACAATAAATGAATATTATTATTATTATTATTATTATTATTATTATTATTATTATTATTATCCCATCAAAAATTAAGTTTAATTTTATTTATTTATTTATCTGGTCATAAAACATCAGTGACATATTTAACCCTACTCCAAATGTTTCTCTTTAATGACAACAAAAATAGGGAAAGATGTAAAATAAGCCATCTTATAAATAAGAATCCTGTTACCCATTTCACTAAATCCTCTGGGGCATTTCCGCTAATTTTGCAATATCATCTACACAGTCATCAGACAATCACATTGTAGGATAATTACATTCGCCTGAAATTCTTCCCCTTACTATTTTATCTGATGATTTAACTGATTTTATTTTTCAAGGATTAGCATCTCCATTAAAATAATGTAAGAATTCTTCCATTGGATGTGTTAATTATTTGTGCAGAATATTCAACAATAAAGACATTATTGTAAATAGTTTTTAAAGATTAAAAGCAAACAATATGTTTTAATCTTTTGCAAGAAGTTCCAAAGGACAAACCATGGCATTATGTCATATTGTTCTATAATTACCATACAGTTGCAGGTTCCATAGCTTATCATAGCATAAAGCGTCAATACACCAATTTAAAAAAGATCATAACATTATTAATTAGATGGTGAATAACGAGATATAGATTTGTTATAAAATCAGAAGAAGCACCTTAATAGATCAGTCAAATCATGAATGTAGAAATAATGACGAGTATGTTGGACAGACAAAGTAACTGTCTCAGAACATGCTGGAAACACTCCACAGGAAGGATAAAAAATTAATTATTGTTTAGACAATAGACAATAGACAATAGGTGCAGGAGGAGGCCATTCGGCCCTTCGAGCCAGCACCGCCATTCAATGTGATCATGGCTGATCATTCTCAATCAGTACCCCGTTCCTGCCTTCTCCCCATACCCCCTGACTCCGCTATCCTTAAGAGCTCTATCCAGCTCTCTCTTGAATTCATTCAGACCCATTGTCAGAAATTTCAGAGAGAGAAGACAAGTTAGCTTCATGTTACATTGAGGTGGGGAAGGCATGAATAGAACAAAGGGAATATCCAGTGGGGTCAGGCCAGGATTGCAATGGAGACCAGTTGCAGAGGTCACACGAATGATAGGAGTAGGGACAAAATAAACCAAAATTATAAGATTAGGGCAGTTCAGAATGAGAATGCAAGAAAAAAAAAGCACCATAATACATGAAAAGGCAAATAAGACAAACATTTAAGATGCATGCTATTAATCTTCTACCGGTATATATGGTGGAGAGTATGTTGAATGGCTGCAGCATGGCCTGCTTTGGCAACTCGAATGTCCAGGCATGAAGGAGATTACAAAGACTGTCCCTCTAATTTCAGATAATGCCGTCCCTCTAACTTCCGATAACTTGCTCTTTCATACTGTTTCTATCTGAACTTGCTATTTACATATGCCTTTTCTCTCCTTTTGTAAAGTTTTATATTCTGTCTTGCTCTGCACATTCCAGTATGCCAGACTTCACCCAGACTCCATAACCTTTGTGACACATTGCACAGATAAAGGAGCTTCACGGTCTATTCAGTGGTGGTCCATCATTTCACATTACTGATGTTGCCCCCAACCACCTTCTCTGTTTCTTGGGCTAACTTTTTTTCTCTTTTCCTTAGTTCTGATGAAGGGTCTTCGACTCGAAACATTAATTGGTTTCTCTTTCCCCAGATACTAATTGACTGGCTGAGTTCTTCCATATTTCTGTTTTTGTTTCAAATTCCAGTAACTGCAGTGTTACAGTATTTGATACGATGCAGTTCGCTACCCCATTCAGTCATTAATATGAATGCTAAGTATTTGAGGGCCAAGAACTGATCCCTTGGGCTCATCACATGATTTCAGGCAGAAGGAGACCCATTTATTCCAACACTCTATCTTCTATGTGATATTGGTCCTTAATCTATACTAACACACTTCCCCTAATACCATGAGCTCTTACATGTACAAACAATCTCTCTGTATCCACAATATTTAATATCCACACATCTTATCCAAGGGAAAAGATAACCAATGTGTTAATATTTTGCTGATATGCTTATGCTCACTGAATTTCACTGTGTCTGTTACTTTAAATTTCCATGCCACTGACCTCTGTGTTTCACTGTTCCAACGAAGCCTAGTGACTGCTCAAGGGAAAGTATCTCACCTTCGGACTCGGCATGATCCAGTCTTCAAGAGTCAACATTAAACTCAACTGATTCAGATCACCAACCTTTCGAGTTTGTGCAAGAACTACCCAGTTCTGATGGAAGGTCTTCCACCTGTAATGTTAACTGAGTGATTTCCTCTGCATGTATGTTGCCTGGCCTGCTGAGTACTTTCTGCATTTTCTTCCACTTCAAATTTCCAGCAGCTACTATGTTTTGTATCATACAGATCCATCATTTTCTCTCTCCTCTGTCCTCATTCATTTTCAATTTACATCTCCTCCATTGCAAATAACAAGCCCTCAACATCCTCTCTCAGCTGTCACCATCATTTTCTGTATCACTTAAATCCTTCTGTTCTCCACCCACCCTTCTGTTCTCGCCACCCTTCCCTTCCCTGAAATTTAAAACCTTAATTTTCTCAACTTTCCTAGTTTTATTGTAAAGCCATGAATCTGGTACCCTGTTTCCCTCTCCACGGATACTGCCTGAGCTGCAAAGTATCCTTTCCATTTTATATTTTTAATCTCACAGTTCCGATGTCACTCTTGTAGATTTTCCTTGCAACCTTTCTAATTTTCCTATCTTTTCATAATATGGATACCAGAACTGCAAGTGTGCTCTAACCAAGGTTCAATATCAGCTTATCATAACTTCCAATTCTAATCAGTACCCCGTTCCTGCCTTCTCCCCATACCCCCTGACTCCGCTATCCTTAAGAGCTCTATCTAGCTCTCTCTTGAATGCATTCAGAGAATTGGCCTCCACTACCTTCTGAGGGAAAGAATTCCACAGATTCACAACTCTCTGACTGAAAAAGTTTTTCCTCATCTCCGTTCTAAATGGCCTCCCCCTTTTTCTTAAACTGTGGCCCCTGGTTCTGGACTCCCCCAACATTGAGAACATGTTTCCTGCCTCTTACGTGTCCAACCCCTTAATAATCTTATACGTTTCGATAAGATCTCCTCTCATTTAGGAAATATATTATTGTTCTGCTATAATCTGTTGCAGCCTTCCACATTATTTATCTTTTCTGCAATTGCTGTTGTCTGATAATTTTTAAAAATGTGTCCATAATTCCAAGGTGTAAATTATTAATTTTAATTCTTAATAGTAGTAGACGTTATAGTGATCCTTTGTCAACCACGGCCACCCATCTTCTTCCACTTTCAATCAAAGATGTCTTGAAATCTATTCTGGGACTTGTCCCCTGACTTAGTATTTTCAGGCTTTAATTAAAGGCCTTTTAAAAAGCGAGAGAAATTACATCAACTATAAACGGGTGAGGAAAATTAGTTATTGAGTATATTCATGGCTAAAATTGTTAGATTTTTAGAAATATAAAGAACTCAGAATATGGGGATCAGGCAGTAAAATGGATTTGAGGCACAAATCAGATTCCACCGATCAAAGGTAGAATGGCCTTTTAACCTATTTTTCATGTTCATATGTTCTAATATTTGCCACCATTTCAGGTATTGAAAACCACCGAATGGCGGCAACAATGGCTGCCTCGCCAACAGTCTGTCTGTCCTTTCCTTCTTTGTCTTTTAATAGTGTGTGTTAAATGTATGTTTTCAGTGTTCTTTAGCTTGTTTTGTGTGGTGGTGGGGGTGGGGGGTTGTGGGAAACCTTTTCTAATCTCATCTCGACGGAGATGTGATTTTATTCCATATCGTATCTCTGTCCGCACTGCGGCCTAACATCGAGAAGTTGGCGACCTTTGCTGGAGACTGATTTCGAGAGCTCCACCGCGGGTGCCTGCGGGACGTTCACATCGTCGAGCCCGCGATCTGTTTGCCAGGGATTGACCTTGGAGCACCAACTGTGGGTACTTGCAGACTTCAACATCACGGAGCCCACGGTCTCTGGTCAGAGAACGACTTTGGGAACTCCAAGCCACAGGAGTTTCGACCGCCCTGACGCGGGAGTTTCGATCGCCCCGACGCGGGAGCTTTGACTGCCGGCTGCGGGAGTTTTGATCACCCCGACGGATGGTTCGACTGCCCCGACCGCGGGAGAATAGAGAGGAAGAAAATTGGACTTTTTACTTTCCATTACAGTGAGAAATGTGGGGAATCCACTGTGGTGGATATTTATGTTAACTTTTATGTGGTTGTGTGTCTAGTTGCTTTTTTTTCCGTATGGTTGTATGGTAATTTGAATATCACTGTACCTTAATTGGTACATGTGACAATAAAATAGCTTTGAAACCTTTGAAACCTTTGTTTAATGTTGTTCTTTAGGGAAATATAGGAATCTGAGAGGGTGTCTATTTATCTTATCAGGTTGATATAACTTTACTGCGAGCTTATATATATTGACAATCCCTTCTCCACTGAAAAATCCATGCTCCAATAAATTCAGTCTGAGGTTACTAACTCCGTTATCGGACCCTGATTGAAATATTTTGATGATCATTCTGTCTCTCCACACTGTGACCTTGCCTTTCATAAAATTGGTTTGCAGTAGATGAATCATCATGAGGCCATTGGAGTCATCCAGTTTGTGTCCATATCTCGTACAGCAATGCCGTCAGTCCACTCCCTTGGTTCTTTCCCCATTGTCCCCTGCAAATTAGTTTCCCCGGATACCTAACTAATTATCTTTTGAAAATATGTTACATTCTGTTTCCAAGGATAAAAGGACTAGACAAGCTAGATGCAGGAAAAATGTTCCCAATGTTGGGGGAGTCCAGAACCAGGAGGCACAGTCTAAGAATTAAGGGGAGACCATTTAAAAGGGGTGAGAAGAAACCTTTTCACCCAAAGAGTTGTGAATTTGTGGAATTCTCTGCCACAGAAGGCAGTGGAGGCCAATTCACTGGATGAATTTGAGAGTTAGATAGAGATCTAGGGGCTAGTGGAGTCAAGGGATATGGGGAGAAGGCAGGCATAGGTTACTGATTGTAGATGATCAGCCATGATCACAATGAATGGTGGTGCTGGTTCAAAGGGCCAAATGGCCTCCTCCTGCACCTATTTTCTATGTTTCTATGTTTCACCCTTCTTTCAAGATGATGATTTCAAAAGCACAAAAGACTGCCCTCAGTATACTACCAAATTGCAGAGCTTTTGCAATGCAGAGGGTGAGAAATTAATTATTTGTTATATGCCAAATTTGTTCATTATACTTTGTTTCAAATTTTATTTCTTTGGAAGTCAACAATGATTTGTAAATATTGAGGTTTTAATCTCCTCTCCTCCCTTACTTACTTTGTATTAATATTGGGGCCATGGTGAAAAAGAGTCATAAAGTCATACAGCACAGTAACATGGCACACCCAGTATATACCAACCACCAAGCACCTAGTTACATTAATCCTGCAATAATCCTATTTTTTAAACCAACATCCAAATGTGTCTTTCAAATATTTTCCACGCCATCATTTTCCTCCATGCACAAATCATAGAAATTGGGTAATGACTTCTGTACAGATGTTAATATACTAATCCAGCATCAGGTTTCATGCATGTAATAGTGTACACTTCAATTACCAAATGTAACTGCACGGTGAAGCCAATTTGGTAAATATGGGTGAATAGTTAAGAACAAAACATGAAGGCGAGTCACAATAAAAGCAAGCAAGTTCTGCAAGTAAATTATATCTGTGACGGACAGTGACATTTGATCATTAGCATCTTGCCTGCAATAGGAATTTAATTTTAAAATTCACTCTGACAAAAACTATTTCCTGGGAAATGTAAGTTAATACATGCAGGAAGGCAGCAGTATTCAGCACATGAAGGATAATCAGCCGTTTATGTAATTCATCTGGGTGGCATTGGTCAATGGTCAATGTTGCCATTGACCAATGACGTTCCGCTGCCGATCTCGAGGGTGCTGAAGGCAAGATCCCCCCAGTTCTTCTCACCGGGCCCCTTGTGCAGCGACTGCTTCCATCGCCGTCTCCCTCCACCTATTCTCCGATTCCCGGTCCACGGGTTGGGCATTAATATTTTAAATGGGCAGGTCCCTCCTGACGTCAGTCCGCGGCCGGCGAGTCAGGCCTACAGGGCGAGTACTCCGTCGTCAGTCCACGTCGAGCGACTCCTGCCTGCTCATTGGGAGCGTCCCAGCCCGTTGCTTGCCGAGAGCTTCCTGGCCCACTGGAATTCAGCGTTGTCATTTTCTTGATAAAAGATGGGTCAAGAACCTTCACGTGGACAAGAAACCTCGCGGAAAGTATGTAATATGGCAATGTTCGCAGTTTGTTCTCCGTGTTTGAAAATTTAATCTATTGGTTTCAGTTGACCGAACAGCATCCCTTTCAAACTCACATGGAATTTTTCAAGGGGGAAATCCAAGCCCTAAAATTTCCAGCTCAATAACATAGGAACGGTCCACCCTCACACTGCAGACCTAGGCTGGCTTTGCAGAACAGAATTCTATCAGTAACATCCAACATTAAGTGATTATTTGTAACAGTTTAATCGATTTGCCTACAATTTGGATCACACAGTGCTTGATTTATATCATTATGTGATTTTAAATTGATTTAACCAGTAGTAAACCAACCTGTGACCATTTTCTGGTCTAATAATCCCAATCATAAAATTCAGCAGTATGTTTCCGGTTGGTAACCTTGCGTATGCATTGGATGTTTTCCCCAGGGTCAGGTATGAACTTATTGAAGTCATTTGTCACACTGTGCTATTTTGCAGTGTGCCAACATAAAATGAAGCTGGCAGATCTACAGAATGACAGCCGTCAGTCAGGCACAAAAAATTGCAAATCTATAACCTGCAAAGTCCTCCACTAAGTCATTAAAGGGCCACTCAGCTAACAATAGGAGACTTCTGAAAGCAGCGTTGATCTTCACTGAAGATTGCTCCCATAACTTACAAAGTGCTCACAGCTCGGAAATAGCTAATCCATGTGCTTCGTGGCCAAACAATTTTCTTTACCTAATTACTTGGATGCCTTTATGGGCATTCCAGTGGCAACATACCGCAGCACATTTTGTGGGACCTTTGGGTATTTAGGCAGGAATTGGAGGGATCTCAGGGGAGTGAGGGGACACAGACATGAAAACGAGTGACGACACTTTCCCTAGAGAATATTCAGACACCCAAGTTCCAATGTTAAAGTCAGACAGCAATGTCTCTGCAAAGTCATGCTTTTCAATCATGAATTCAACCATTCAATATTCATATTCACACATCTTAACTAAAACTTCAGCATCATCCCACACTTTAGAGAACTCAGTCCCAAAATATTCATAATGAACCTTATTTACAATCTAGGCCTTTGCACCATGCCTTTTTGACCATTGATCAACTTGTTTTTTCCTTTTGATCTTTAGGTATATATAAAGTACATTTGGATCCTCTTATTTTACTTGCAGGTTCTTTTTCTAATTTACTAATTTCTATGTTAATCACTCCTATATTTTATATTCTTATCTAATCTTTCTGTTCAGCAAGTCCCAGTATCTGGGATAAGGTTTCCTATTTTGTTTTATCTTATCCTCCTCGGCTCCAGGTTTGACAGTTCTGACTTTCTTTTTATGGAAAGATGTTTCCCCTCATCCTTCTTGAATCTCCTTCTTAAATGCCTCCCATTGCCTGAAGAATGATTTACCTTCAAGTAGTTGCCTCTCTCCACTTTTGCTTCCAGTAAAATTGGTTATATCCCAAGTTAGAATCTACACTTCTATTTTATTCTTGTCTTTCTAACTAAATTATAGTCACTATCCCAAAATGCTCACCTTCTGGTACTCCATTCACCGCTCGGCTTCGTTGCTACTTATTCCCTGAAAATATGTGCAAAATTGTCCTGCTTTCTCACCCAGCAACCCCTCACCGCACTGTCATGATGACGAATCATGATGATGATATGCAAATATGGTGGTGTGTGTATCAGGTGACCGGAGAGCAGGAGAGTGTGCTTGCTGTGTGTGCTAAAGGCTGCAAGGCCTAGAAACAATAAACAGTCAAACGAAGCAATGTAATCACCACGGGTTGTGTCTGCTTCATTATTACACATCTGAGACGGAGATGTGACATTGGCGACGAGGATGGAATTTCACTCGGTATTCCAAGGAGTTGGAAAATTGAAAGGCCGGCAAGTGAAGTTAGCTGTTGATGGAACTGTTAAGCCAATAGCACAACCAGTGCGGAGAACGCCATTTGGACTTCGTGGAAAAATAGAAGCTAAAATCAAGGAGTTGATTGATCAGGACATTATCGAGCCAGTTGAACATTCAACACCATGGGTGAGTCCAGTAGTGATAGTGCCGAAACCCAATAATGATATCAGACTGTGCGTGGACATGAGGAGAGCCAATGAAGCAATAATCAGAGAAAGACACCCAATTCCTACGATCGAGGAAGTCCTACAAGAGTTATCAACTAGTAAAGTGTTCTCCAAAATTGATCTCAAGTGGGGATATCATCAATTGGAATTACATCCAGAGTCAAGAGAGGTGACAACATTTGTCACTCACTGCGGATTGTACCGGTACAAAAGATTGATGTTTGGAATCAATGCTGCCCCTGAGATCTATCAGTATGAAATCCACAGAGTGATTCAAGGGGTACCTGGAGCAGCAAACATATCAGATGACATCATCGTCCATGCATCAATTCGTGAAGAGCATGACAGGAGATTGAAGCTAGTGTTGACTAGACTTCAAAAAGCAGGTCTCACTGTGAATGAGGACAAGTGCAAGTTTGGTGTCTCTGAAATGGATTTCATGGGACACAGACTCACAAGTGAAGGGCTGAACCCGGCAAAGGCTAAAGTGAAAGATGTTGCAGATGCACGTGAACCTCAGAATGCAACCGAGATGAGGAGCTTTCTAGGACTGGTCAATTACTGTGCAAAGTTTATCCCAAATTTTGCTACACTGGCAGATCCGCTGAGAAAGTTGACCAGGAAAGACATACCGTTCCATTTTGGAAATGAACAGAGACAGGCATTCAATTCCTTGAAACAGTGCCTAATGAGTGCAGAAACCCTTGGATATTATGATCTAGCTGCACCAACAAAAGTCATAGCAGATGCTAGTCCAGTTGGTTTGGGGGCTGTGCTGGTACAGACACATGCTGATGGACCCAGAATCATAGCATATGCCAGTCGATCTTTAACCAGCGTGGAAAGAAGGTATTCTCAAATGGAGAAAGAAGCACTGGGACTAGTGTGGGCCTGTGAAAGGTTCCATACTTACTTGTACGGTATTGAATTTGAACTTGTTACTGATCACAAGCCGCTGGAAGTGATCTATTCAACAAGGTCCAAGCCCTGTGCCAGAATAGAACGCTGGGTGCTGAGACTCCAACAGTACAAGTACAAAGTAGTCCACATTGCTGGAAAAACAAATATTGCGGACCCGCTGTCGAGACTGTTGAAGGATGAACAGCTAGGAGTAACATCCACTTTAGGGATGGAAGCAGAAAAGTTTGTGCGCTTTGTTGCAATTCAGTCAACGCCAAGAGCCGTGGCAACAAGGGAAGTCGAAAGGGAACCAGAACATGATCCTGAACTTAATGATATCAGAAAGCGTATTTATAGTGGGCAATGGGACCAATGCCCTTACAAAGCATATGTTCCCATAAAAGATGAATTTTGTGCGATTGGTCAGTGTGTGCTTAGAGGTAACAGATTGGTGATCCCGCAGGCACTACGAGCAAGGATCGTGTAAGTAGCTCATGAGGGACATTTAGGCATCGTTGGTACCAAACAAAATTTGTGAAGCAAAGTGTGGTGGCCAGGTTATGACAGAGATGCCGAAAAATTTGTCAGGACTTGCCACGGATGCCAAATCACAAGCAGGAGCAACCCACCAGAACCAATTAGAAGTACGAAATTGCCAACAGGACCATGGGTCGACGTAGCTGTTGACTTTCTAGGACCACTTCCAACAGGTGAATCAATTATGGTAGTGGTAGACTACTACAGCAGATACTATGAATATGTGGTGATGAAGTCAACTACGGCAGAAAAGATTGTACAGGCATTGGCAGAGATTTTCGCCAGACATGGGTTGCCTGTTACATTGTACTCCGACAATGGACCACAGTTTGTGTCAGAGACGTTTGCTGAGTACATGAGAACCACCGGTATTCATCATCATAGAGTGACTCCTAAATGGCCACAGGCTAATGGAGAAGTCGAGAGACAAAATCAGTCCATAGAGAAGAGGATACGAATCGCCCATGCCGAAGGGAAAAATTGGAAGGAGGCGCTGCTAGCATACGTAGCTGCATATCGGGCGATCACTCACTCAACAACAGGGAAAAGCCCGGCAGAAGCCTTGTTTGGAAGGAAAATTCGCACTAAAATGCCAGAAGTACGGGAGATCACGGAAGACCAGGAGCTGAGAGACCGTGATGCCGAAAAGAAAGGTGCGGCGAAATGGTATGCCGACTTGAAACGAGGAGCCAGGCACTCAGAAATAATGCCTGGTGATGACGTACTTGTGAGGCGAGATGATGGTGGTAAGATGGACACTCCTTACCATTGCGAGCCATACAATGTTGTATCGAGGAGCGGTAGCAGGGTGACAGTCAAGTCTCCAGAAGGTGTTATGTACAAGAGGAATGTATCGAATGTAAAAAAGTACATGTCGAGAGACAGTCGAATCGAGGGCCAAAGTCCACCGAGAGTTACCGATTCAGAGGGACCAGAAGACATTCCTGAGGTGGTGACCAGAGTTCCAGAGGCAGCAGACTGCGATGCAGGTGGTGAGCAGAGACAGTATCTGGGTGACAACACCTTAGCAGATTCAACAGACTTTGATGTTCTTGTGCCAGCTGGTAGACCACAACGTGAAAGGAGAGTTCCCAAAAGATACGACGATTTTGTGTTATAGACTATAGTTATAGTTTTGTTTAGTAATTATATGATATTTGTTTAGAGGCAAAAGAAACTTACAAGTTATTATTTGTATATTTGTATTAAGGAAAAATAACATAATAAGTAAAGAATTGTTTAATTGGGGGAAAAGAACACAGTAATTTAAAGTTTAATTCTAGTAAAGGAGGGATGTCATGATGACGAATCATGATGATGATATGCAAATATGGTGATGTGTGTATCAGATGACCGGAGAGCAGGAGAGTGTGCTTGCTGTGTGTGCTAAAGGCTGCAAGGCCTAGAAACAATAAACAGTCAAACGAAGCAATGTAATCACCACGGATTGTGTCTGCTTCATTATTACACATCTGAGACGGAGATGTGACATGCACATACACACACAGATGCACACACGCACACACACACACGGATACACACACGGATACACACACGCACACACACAGGCACACACAAGCGCCTCACACCTCCCCTCTTGCTAAGTTTCCTTCAAATGGCCAATAGAGTTCTCCTGAATATAATTTATGAGTCCTATGCCCTCTTTATTTTTTTCAGTGTCTATTTCCCAGTAAAAATAAGGACAATTGAAATTCCCACGATTTCCACCCTTGATCTTTTGTACATGTCAAAAATGTAGTAACAAATTTGCTTTTCATTCAGCCTTGAATCATTTGGAGGTCGATGGCACACTCCCAACAATACATTTGCCTCATTTTACCTTTGATTCAACCTATCTAGTTCTGCTTAATGATCCTTTTAACATACCATCCCTTCTCATGGGCTGCACTTTTTTTTTCTGAAACAAATATTGCTGAACTCTTCTGTTTTTTATTCCACTTACTACCTTGTCTTAAGATGTATTAACCAAGGACATTCAGCTGCTAGCTCTACCTATCTGGAAGTCACATCTCCATAATGACTCCACTATTATTATACATATCTTATACAGATCTATCAATGCCCTCAAAACATCTAATTTATTTCTTATATTCCTTGCATTTAAGTATGTAATATTAACTCAACATACATATTTTTCATCTATTTATTAACATTTATTGTCCCTTTCTTTCAAAATATCTCATGACTGTTCTGTATTTCCAGTTCTTCTTTTCGAGTCCTTTTGAATCTATGCTCAGCCAAGCTAAATTCTATCCAATGCCAGCAGTAAACTAACCCTCAACAATATGGTGCCAGCCTGTTAAGTTACAAATGGTGTAACCTATGTAGGCCTCACATTTCCCTGAACCAGTCCCTATTCCCTAAGAATCTAAAGTGCTACTGCCCACATAATCTCAGCAGTCACACATTCATCAGTCTGAAGAAGGGTCTCGACCTGAAACATCACACATTCCTTCTCTCCCGAGATGCTACCTGACCTGCTGAGTTACTCCAGCATTTTGTGAATAAATACCTTTGATTTGTACCAGCATCTGCAGTTATTTTCTTACACATTCATCTGCATTCTCTTTCTATTTCTATATGCCCCGATGCATCAAGAAACAATGGATATTCTGTGGGAGGACGTCTGGCAATGCATATAGGCCTAGATGGCTCCCTTCTTGCACATCAAGGAGCAGTCACACTCACCTTCCTAGCCTCAGGATTATTGCCATCAGTATATCACAGTTTGTTGCTCATTGCAATATTAGAAAGGTTGCCCATGCTCAAAGTGGCCTTGTATACTTTGATTTCAGTGAGCAGGAGATGGATTGTATGCGCAAGGACCAGGCAGAATTGTCAGCTTCTCCAAGCTGCCGTCTACTGCACTTATTTCAGTGATTGCTCTTTCCTGACAAAATGCCAGAGCTCTTTATGAAATTAAAGAACTTCTCTTTGCTCATAAGCAGCTGGGATGGGGGAAAAATCCTCTTATGTTTCCTACAAGCTTAAATGGCTCGATTGAATAGAGTTTCCATTTGTCAGTTATCTTTAACAGATATCTCTGCCCCACGGAATGGACCTTGTTAACCACTAATTTTGTGGGTTCTGTCATTTATACACAGTTTCACCACTCCAGCTGAATATTGCTACAATGAGAGCTATAATACTGCCAAGCCAATGGTGGAGAATGTCAACTGCTTCTCAGAAGGTTCTGCAGACATGGAGATTTTGTAGCCATTCCCCGTGTGTTGCAAAGCCTCATTAAAAAACACAACCATTGTCTAAATGCCCTGTCCCAGTTAGGCATTTTTTAAGGTGATTGCTGGCGACTGTCATAGTCGTAGCAGGTCGTCGAAAAATCGGTGACTGGACCCCCCCCCCCCCCGTACGACAATGTCTACGACAAACTACAACAACCTACCACCTAGTCGACATCAAGATACGGCAAGCTACCGAAAACTGGCGACCCAATCATCGCAAGTAGAACATCCACCTACGACCGCATCCACGACAACCTACCACCACAGAGACGACAACCTATGACAACCGAAGAAAACCTACGTCCACCCGCGACAAGCTACGACAAGCTATGACCCTGAAGACTGAAGACAACTGAAGACAATTCACGTTTCACCCACTTTCCCTATAAAAGGGGGTGTATGGTAGGGTTTCCAATCATTCTGCATCATGACTATTTGAAAGTGATGCCTTGAGAAACTACTCTGAAATACAATAACTTCATACATCAATTTTCCATCAAAATGTCAAGAATTTCCTTTATTGATATACAAACAATTTTTTTTTAAACGTTGATAAGAACATACAACAGCGCATACAAAAATATTGTAATAAACTTCAATAAATTTCAATAAACTTCAAACTTCAAACTTTAAAATTCAAACTGGAAACAGAATACAAGTGCAAAAATATTCAAAACCTAACATCATTTATGGACACATTACACTGATGGATCATCAGATCAAGTCCACACTTGGAATTCGCCGAAGTCAGCACCGGCGACAACCTTAATCACCTGGCGACAACCTGGCGACAACCTACGACAGCGCCCACGTCAGGAGACGTTAAGCTACGCTCATTGGCGTCAAACCAACAGTTGCTGAAAAATGTCATGCTTTCACAAAATCCAGCGATGACCAGAAAAACGCTACGACTCTTTGGAGACTACTCACGGCCATGCCCGCGACACCCCGACGACCGTGCGGCGACAGCCTAGTCGCCTGTAGTCGCCTAAAAAATCGCCGAACTGAGACAGGGCCTTAAAGCAGCCCAGCCAGGAGACCAAATGCCAGAAGGCTAGATGTTCAAGAGTCAAGAGTGTTTCATTATCATATGCACCAAAATGGAACAATGAAAATCTTACTTGCAACACCTTAACAGGACTGATACTTACTAGATAACATAACAAATGCAAACAAAAAAAACCAAAGTACAATAAAAAAACCCAATATTAATGCAAAACTAAACAAAAGCCCAAAGTCACATATTGCAACCAAGGCAGTTCATAGTTTGAAGTTTAGTTGGTGCTTGTAATGTTCAATAGCCTGATGGTTGTAGGGAAGAAGCTATGAATATTGAACATAGAACAGGTACAACACAACACCAGGCTCTTCGGTCCACAATGTCTGTGCTGAACATGATGCCTTGACAAACTCTCACCTGCCTACACATGGTCCATTTCCCTCCATCCCTTGCACATCTATGTGCCTATTGAAGGCCTCATAACCTGCCTCCCTCACCACCCCTGGCAGTGTGTTCCAGGCAATCGCCACCCTCTGCAGCAGGAGGAGGCAGAGGACAAACTCTACCAGCTGCCTCTACAGACAGCTCTTCTTGCGACTGCGGATATCCAGACCAGACCATCCCACACATCGTGAATGACTGCTCACTGAGGCTTTCCCCTGGTGGCATCAAGCCCATCCACCCAGCAACTGGGTGCAGTGCAGTGAAGCACATTTTGTTAATATTTCAAAGCACCTTTGTATGTCCTTCGTGACCTACCATTCCATTTCCTGTCTTTGTCAGAGAAGGATGAAAACTTCAACAGAGGCCACTCTTTAGGATGGCAAAATCATGAATGAAAATAAATGACTACATTTAACACCTAAAGTGAACATGACATTTGTATTGAAATCTACATCCTGCAACCTAGGGATGCATCTTTGAATCATGCAATGATGATACCTTCCTCTGCATGGACTCGGCAAAGCACAGATCATCAAGATATCCTTCCATACAAAAATTTAAAGCATCAGTTCATTTTGGAATAAAGTTCTGCTGGTAGATTTTTGTCAAGATCATATTAATGATGTGTATTTATTCCATGCCTGCACTTTGAAGTACATATCTCTATTCATGAGAGATGTTATTGCCTTGTACCATCTGTTCGTCATGTGGTTGAAGCTCCAAGGCCAGCGTGACTTAGTGCTGCACACTGGAAGATCATATCAAGCTGAAAAATAAATACTCCCTTCAGAAAATGTGTTCAAAACAATATTTATAAGCAAAGTGAAAATAATGACTATAAAGGCTAATGGAAACTTAATATGGTCTCATTTTCTCATGAACATCTTGGTGATATTCCCTGATAACTACTTTCTAGGTGGACTTCAATGGCCTGGTGTTCGATCACAGTGACCCTCCTGTGGCTTTAGCCAGACTGTCATAGCTTGCTCCCCTTCCCGAGAGGTCTATGCAGATGTCTGCGATGGGCGAGCATGAGATGCTCTTGCACTTGAGACAACTTCCGAACTACCGCCACTGGTAATTGAAAGTGCATTCAGGGATACGTGACTCTGGGGCTTGGGTGAATCCTTTGCCCTTAAAAATAAACACAGTATTGTGGTAATTTTCAATCAATGTATTAATGATGGGGAGGATCATCTGTTAATACAAGATATCATATTGTGCATGACCGTTTGACCCTTAAATATTGATGTACTCATTATTACCTCTTGTTGGCACATTTTCATTTCTTTGTTTAAGCACATTATTCTCAGTCTATTAAGTATATATGTCCATGTCAATGCAACACATACAAATACTAGAATAAGTGTTAAAAATAATGTATTATTTCTTTTGACGTATATATTGCTGAGCTCTCCCATGTCTCTGGAATGTTCATTCAACCATTGCACTATCACTGTCGTCCATCCAGTTAATCGAACACATTGCTTTTCCTCACATCTCATCACAATATATTTCTTAGAAGTACTTATCCTTTTGAAAACTACAAGTGAATCCAGGCAGCGTGTTCCATAATCAGACCATAGGTTGCATATAAAGTTTTTTGCCACAAGCCATTCCTGTTAGTTTAACCAAACACCTTGACCTTGAGCAGTACAGGGGTTCCGCAGGGAACAGTGCTAGCGCCATTCTTGTTCACCCTGTACACTGGGGACTTCAGGCACAGCTCCGCAGACTCCTATCTACAGAAGTTCTCTGACGACTCTGCCATCGTCAGCCTCATCACAGGCGGCGATGACAGGGCGTACAGAGAACTGATCAAGGAGTTTGTGGACTGATGCCAGCGGAACCGCCTCCGGATCAACGCGGGGAAAACCAGGGAGATGGTGGTAGATTTCTGCAGGTGCAGCCAGGCCCCCCTGACACCGGTGAACATCCAGGGAATGAACATCGGGAGGGTGGACTCCTATAAGTACCTGGGTGTCTACCTCAATAATAAATTGGACTGGACCGAAAACACCAATGCTCTATACAAAAAAGGCCAGAGCAGATTTTATCTGCTGAGGAGACTCGGGTCCTTTGGAGTGCAGGGGGCACTCCTAAAGACCTTCTACAACACGGTGGTTGCATCAGCCATTTTCTATGGAGTGGTCTGCTGGAGCAGCAGCATCTCAGTGGTATAGGGGAAGAAACTTGATAAGCTGGTCAGTCAGGCTCTGTCCTGGGTTGCCCCCTCAACTCAGTGTAGACGGTGGGAGAGAGGAGGATGATGGCAAAGTTAACATCGCTGCTGGACAATGACTCCCACCCCATGCAGGACACTGTCACTGCACTGAGTAGCTCCTTCAGTGACAGACTCCTTCACCCCAAGTGCGTGAAGGAGAGATATAGGAGGTCCTTCCTTCTCGCTGCTGTGAGACTGCACAACCAGCACTGCTCCCAGCAGACGAGTCAACAGTAACATCTAAGAACACACAGAAAACTGATGACAATTTATCCTTGTCTTTACTTTTATTTATAATGAATGATCTCTTGCTATCCACTTTGCTGCTGTAACACTGTAAATTTCCCCGGTGTGGGACGAAGAAAGGAATATATTACTGTTATTATTATCTGTGCCCTCTAGTTATCCACTCTGCAGCTACTGGAAACAGATGTAGTCATGATGTCTCTTCTATTTTGGGAAGAATGATGTTCAGGCTTCAAGGCCAAGGCTGAGACAAGACCACATACACATCATGACATTCCACCTTGGCTCCCTGGCATTCCTGCCCATGCCCTGACAACTTGGTGTGCAAGCCCAAAACATTCAGTCCATAGGTTATCTCATCAATATCCTTGTCTGAATCATCCAGAACAGAAATAGAATGCGCTCCTCTTGGGTGCGAGCACCTCTACACTTGGGTTCTAGTTACTAGTGGGGAAGATGCTGGAGTCAATTATAAAAGACGAAATTGCAGAGCATTTGGATAGCAGTAACAGGATCGTTCCGAGTCAGCATGGATTTACGAAGGGGAAATCATGCTTGACTAATCTTCTGGAATTTTTTGAGGATGTAACTAGGAAAATTGACAAAGGCTTCGACAAGGTCCCACATAGGAGATTAGTGGGCAAAATTAGAGCGCATGGTATTGGGGTAGGGTACTGACATGGATAGAAAATTGGTTGACAGACAGAAAGCAAAGAGTGGGGATAAATGGGTCCCTTTCAGAATGGCAGGCAGTGACTAGTGGGGTACCGCAAGGCTCGGTGCTGGGACCGCAGCTATTTACAATATACATTAATGACTTGGATGAAGGGACTAAAAGTACAATTAGCAAATTTGCAGATGATACAAAGCTGGCTGGTAGTGTGAGCTGTGAGGAAGATGCTGTGAGGTTGCAGGGTGACTTGGACAGGTTGTGTGAGTGGGCGGATGCATGGCAGATGCAGTTTAATGTCGATAAGTGTGAGGTTATCCACTTTGGTGGTAAGAATAAGAAGGCAAATTATTATCTGAATGGTGTCAAGATAGGAAAAGGGGACGAACAACGAGATCTGGGTGTCCTAGTGCATCAGTCACTGAAAGGAAGCATGCAGGTACAGCAGGCAGTGAAGAAAGCCAATGGAATGTTGGCCTTCATAACAAGAGGAGTTGAGTATAGGAGCAAAGAGATCCTTCTGCAGTTGTATAGGGCCCTAGTGAGACCGCACCTGGAGTACTATGTGCAGTTTTGGTCTCCAAATTTGAGGAAGGATATTCTTGCTATTGAGGGCGTGCAGCGTAGGTTTACTAGGTTAATTCCCGGAATGGCGGGCCTGTCATATGTTGAAAGACTGGAGCAGCTATGCTTGTATACACTGGAATTTAGAAGGATGAGAGGGGATCTTATCAAAACATATAAGATTATTAAAAGGGGTTGGACACGTCAGAGTCAGGAAACATGTTTCCAATGTTGGGAGAGTCCAGTACCAGGGGCCACAGTTCAACAATAAGGGATAGGCCATTTAGAACGGAGATGAGGAAAAACGTTTTCAGTCAGAGAGTTGTAAATCTGTGGAATTCACTGCCTCAGAAGGCAGTGGAGGCCAATTCTCTGAATGCATTCAAGAGAGAGCTAGATATAGCTGTTAAGGATAGCGGAGTCAGGGGGTATGGGGACAAGGCAAGAACGGGGTACTGATTGTGAATGATCAGCCAATGAATGGTGGTGCTGGCTCAAAGGGCCAAATGGCCTACTCCTGTACCTATTGTCTATTGTCTATTGTCTACTCCCTGCTCTGGCTGCAGATCTTTTGTGTTCAGTGGACCACTAAGAGCAGATCGTGGAAATAAACTATTCTCTGCAACACATGTAACCCCTGCATTCTGGGGATGGAGTGGCTGTGGGGATATTGACGACGAGGAATTTTGAGATGTTGGTGCTGATGAATAGTGTAACTGGTGATCAGGAAGGACTTAGTGTGTCAAAGGGGTGTTTTTGTGCTGTATTTCTCCATGGCTCTATCATTAAGAAATTGTAGGCTAATACTCCTCTGTTTAATATAGTGAATGCCTAACACCTGCATAATGTAAACATTACCCGCCACCTCAGCACAAACATTTTTGCTAAATGTTGCTCGAGGTATCCACAAAATCCTTTATTTTCTCAGCTTCAGTGATTTAGTGTAGCTCTTTAATAGAACTGCAAAGTGCAGCCATATAGTAACATTAACCTTTACCTTGTATCTTTGACATAAAAAATTATAAAAGGACTAGACAAGCTAGATGCAGGAAAAATGTTCCCAATGTTGGGGGAGTCCAGAATCAAGGGCCACAGTCTTAGAATAAATGGGAGGACATTTAAAACTGAGGTGAGAAGGAACCCAGAGAGTTGTGAATTTGTGCAATTCTCTGCCACAGAGGGCAGTGGATGAATTTAAGAGATAGTTAGATAGAGCTCTAGGAGCTAGCGGAATCAAGGGATATGGGGAGAAGGCAGGCATGGGTTACTGATTGTGGATGATGAATGGCGGTGCTGGCTCGAAGGGCCAAATGGCCTCCTCCTGCACCTATTTTCTATGTTTCTATGTTTCTATGTTAGTCATTCTTCTCCTAAAGGAGCTGCTTGGTGTAAGAGTTACATCCAAAGTATTGTGCCTGAATTAATGACTGCACTGCTGACTGCTGAATGATGAAGCTATAGTGCAAATTATTAGATTCACTATAAGAACAGAGAGATAGAGGGTATGAATTTATGGCTGAGGGACTGGTGCAGAGAGCAGGGATTTAGATTTCTGGACCACTGGGATCTCTTCTGGGCTAGGGGTGACTTGTACAAAAGGGACGGGTTGCATCTTAACAGCAGGGGGACAAACATTCTGGCAGGCAGGTTTGCTAGTGTGACACCTGTGGCTTTAAACTAAGTAGTGGGGGGGAGGGGTTAACAAATTGTGAATATGAAGATGAGGTAAAAGGGAATACAGGAGATATTGCAAAAGACTCTCGGAAGAATGGGAACAGAAGTTCTAGAGCGGAAAAGAAATTAAGGGCAGGGCCAATTGTGAACGATGTGAGAGGGGAGGTAAATACAGAAGTTAAAGTGTTGTACTTAAATGCGCGTAGTATAAAAAATAAAGTGGATGAGCTTGAGGCTCAGTTAGTCATGGGCAAGTATGATGTTGTAGGGATCACTGAGACATGGCTACAAGAGGACCAGGGCTGGGAACTGAATATTCAGGGGTACACAACGTATAGAAAAGACAGACAGGTGGGCAGAGGGGGTGGGGTTGCTCTGATGGTAAGGAATGATATTCATTCCCTTGCAAGGGGTGACATAGAATCAGGAGATGTTGAATCAGTATGGATAGAAATGAGAAATTGTAAGGGTAAAAAGACCCTAATGGGAGTTATCTATAGGCCCCCAAACAGTAGCCTCGACTTAGGGTGCAAGTTAAATCAGGAGATAAAATTGGCATGTCAAAAATGTAATGCTACGGTGGTTATGGGAGATTTCAACATGCAGGTAGACTGGGAAAATCAGGTTGGAAATGGACCCCAGGAAAGAGAGTTTGTAGAGTGCCTTCGAGATGGATTCTTAGAACAGCTTGTACTGGAGCCTACCAGGGAGAAGGCAATTCTGGATTTAGTGTTGTGTAATGATCCTGATCTGATAAGGGGACTAGAGGTAAAAGAGCCATTAGGAGGCAGTGATCACAACATGATAAGTTTTACTCTGCAAATGGAAAGGCAGAAGGGAAAATCGGAAGTGTCGGTATTACAGTATAGCAAAGGGGATTACAGAGGCATGAGGCGGGAGCTGGCCAAAATTGATTGGAAGGAGGCCCTAGCAGGGAAGACGGTAGAACAGCAATGGCAGGTATTCCTGGGAATAATGCAGAGGTTGCAGGATCAATTTATTCCAAAGAGGTGGAAAGACTCTAAGGGGAGTAAGAGACACCTGTGGCTGACAAGGGAAGTCAGGGACAGCATAAAAATTAAGGAGAGGAAGTATAACATAGCAAAGAAGAGTGGGAAGACAGAGGATTGGGACTCTTTTAAAGAGCAACAAAAGTTAACTAAAAAGGCAATACGAGGAGAAAAGATGAGGTACGAGGGTAAACTAGCCAATAATATAAAGGAGGATAGCAAAAGTTTTTTTAGGTACGTGAAGAGGAAAAAAATAGTCAAGGCAAATGTGGGTCCCTTGAAGACAGAAGCAGGGGAATTTATTATGGGGAACAAAGAAATGGCAGACGAGTTAAACCGTTACTTTGGATCTGTCTTCACTGAGGAAGATACACACAATCTCCCAAATGTTCTAGGGGCTGGAGAACCTAGGGTGATGGAGGAACTGAAGGAAATCCACATTAGGCAGGAAATGGTTTTGGGTAGACTGATGGGACTGAAGGCTGATAAATCCCCAGGGCCTGATGGTCTGCATCCCAGAGTACTTAAGGAGGTGGCTCTAGAAATAGTGGAAGCATTGGAGATCATTTTTCAATGTTCTATAGATTCAGGATCAGTTCCTGTGGATTGGAGGATAGCAAATGTTATCCCACTTTTTAAGAAAGGAGGGAGAGAGAAAACGGGTAATTATAGACCAGTTAGTCTGACATCAGTGGTGGGGAAAATGCTGGAGTCAATTATAAAAGACGAAATTGCTGAGCATTTGGATAGCAGTAACGGGATCGTTCCGAGTCAGCATGGATTTACGAAGGGGAAATCATGCTTGACAAATCTACTGGAATTTTTTGAGGATGTAACTAGGAAAATTGACAAGGGAGAGTCAGTGGATGTGGTGTACCTCGACTTTCAGAAAGCCTTCGACAAGGTCCCACATAGGAGATTAGTGGGCAAAATTAGGGCACATGGTATTGGGGGTAGGGTACTGACATGGATAGAAAATTGGTTAACAGACAGAAAGCAAAGAGTGGGGATAAATGGGTCCCTTTCGGAATGGCAGGCAGTGACCAGTGGGGTACCGCAAGGTTCGGTGCTGGGACCCCAGCTATTTACGATATACATTAATGACTTAGACGAAGGGATTAAAAGTACCATTAGCAAATTTGCAGATGATACTAAGTTGGGGGGTAGTGTGAATTGTGAGGAAGATGCAATAAGGCTGCAGGGTGACCTGGACAGGTTGTGTGAGTGGGCGGATACATGGCAGATGCAGTTTAATGTAGATAAGTGTGAGGTTATTCACTTTGGAAGTAAGAATAGAAAGGCAGATTATTATCTGAATGGTGTCAAGTTAGGAGGAGGGGGAGTTCAACGAGATCTGGGTGTCCTAGTGCATCAGTCAATGAAAGGAAGCATGCAGGTTCAGCAGGCAGTGAAGAAAGCCAATGGAATGTTGGCCTTCGTAACAAGAGGAGTTGATTATAGGAGCAAAGAGGTCCTTCTACAGTTGTACCGGGCCCTGGTGAGACCGCACCTGGAGTACTGTGTGCAGTTTTGGTCTCCAAATTTGAGGAAGGATATTCTTGCTATGGAGGGTGTGCAGCGTAGGTTCACTAGATTAATTCCCGGAATGGCGGGACTGTCGTATGTTGAAAGGCTGGAGCGATTGGGCTTGTATACACTGGAATTTAGAAGGATGAGGGGGGATCTTATTGAAACATATAAGATAATTAGGGGATTGGACACATTAGAGGCAGATAACATGTTCCCAATGTTGGGGGAGTCCAGAACAAGGGGCCACAGTTTGAGAATAAGGGGTAGGCCATTTAGAACGGAGATGAGGAAGAACTTTTTCAGTCAGAGGGTGGTGAAGGTGTGGAATTCTCTGCCTCAGAAGGCAGTGGAGGCCAGTTCGTTGGATGCTTTCAAGAGAGAGCTGGATAGAGCTCTTAAGGATAGCGGAGTGAGGGGGTATGGGGAGAAGGCAGGAACGGGGTACTGATTGATAGTGATCAGCCATGATCGCATTGAATGGCGGTGCTGGCTCGAAGGGCTGAATGGCCTACTCCTGCACCTATTGTCTATTGTCTATTGTCTATTGTCTATAAACCTCTGTTTGTATTCACAGATTACTTGCATTTTAGCCAGTTCCTTTGCTGTTCTGATAGATTCCTGCATTTTGCATTGAAGCCCTGAAACTCATATAGCTATAATCAATTGCTCATTACACCAAAAGGCTAGCCTCCAATGTCTGCAAACCTCTGCACACTTCCCCTTTGTAACCTCTCTAAGGCAGTTGTAGCCAGAAAAAAAAATAGGGTGGAGCAATCAAACGCATTGTATCAGTCCTGGGCTTTGGTGTCAGAGAGGCATCATTGGGTGTGTGCTGGTTCCGATCGTCGGCCGGCCGGTGTGCGTTTTCCCCCTCCTGGCTACCTACTTGCCTCCTCTCCCTTCCACGTGAACTTGTAAACACAGCAAACATCCACAGTGGTATCTGGAATTCAGCAGGTGCACAAACTGTTACAGCCTATTTTACACTCATTATCACTGATGCAACAGTATGCAACCACCTATTGGAAAATATATGCTTCCAAATGAATTACTCAGCAGTGGAGACAGTGTGTGGTACTTGCTCAGTGAAGATTCTTGCCACATGGACTCTCCCGTCAATCAAGAAGCCTCCCCTCCCTCCTCTGCTTTCTTCATGCAACCTAGTCTGTTTTGTTTGGGCATTTTCCTCCTCCATTCTATCGTGCTGGAGATCCAATAGAATGATGACTAAAAGCCAATAAAGATTGTTAATGATTTGTACCAATAAAGAGAATTATACGGAAATTCTAGATGAACTCCAGTCACATCACTCTATATGTTGATAGCAGTTTGTAACTCCACAATTAACTGACAATGCACGTCTTCAATGACCTTGCTTCCTTCCGAATCAATAGACAATAGACAATAGGTGCAGGAGTAGGCCATTCGGCCCTTCGAGCCAGCACCGCCATTCAATGTGATCATGGCTGATCATTCTCAATCGACAGTTAACCTACAACGTACTGAGGATCTCTTCCAATTGTATGGCTGGGGAGCAGAATTCTTCCTCTTGCCAAAGGCTTGGTTTCCAATGCACTATTAACACAGAACAGCCTTGTTGCTTTGACAATAATCCAATGTTATATGAGTACTGATGTTAAGAACTGCCTATCGTGTATACGTCCAGCATAGGTGCATTGCGTGGGCCCCTTAATTTTCTAAAAAGAGTATGTAGTCCTAAAAATGTATGCTCACAAACAAATCAGGAAACAAACTGGGATCTGTGTGACTGAAAGTACATATGACTCAGCTCAATTTTGTGGCCATTGTGTCAACATTTCACTTTCTTTTTTCCCTGCATCCAAATATTCATTGTACAATCAGACTAAAATAATCTATGGTTTAATCACAGCCTCTGAGGAATGTACATTATATCTTTTTTAAGTGTGCTATTCATCAATCGATTGTTCCTTTTCTTTGGCTGACCATGTCCAGTGAGACTCCTTGATCTCATTTAGTTCCATGATTTATCCATTTCAGCACCATTCATGAAGTATTTGGGCCTTTTATTTTTCTTTCCTCTCTGTTCGCTTGACATTTTAAAACATTCACATTTCTAACTCACTCAGCCTTGGCGCCATATGTGCTGAGGTGACTCACAGCAATAAACTGAAATGCATAATTCACTGTACTTACTGTGCAATTTATCTATGATAGCATATTATGAATTTTAGAAAGCAAACTGCCTGTTTCAAGCTTGGATGATGAGACGATACTGGGAATAATAAATTTCAAGTTGAGAATGACAAAACTGTGATATAACCAAGTTGATTTTGATAGCCGTTCTCTTAATATGCTGCCTCCTACATGTTATTTAAGTACTTGTTTAAGGACTTGTGATGGGTTCATCTGGTGCTGTCCTCTTCAGTTCGTTCACCTGCTCGTGGTGAAGAGGCTTGCCTGCCCCCATGATTCCGAGAGCTATGCCGTTGGAAGCACTAGCTTCTGGTGGGGCCACCCATGGCGGTAAGGTCGAGGATGAGGGTCCAGACTGAAAACGATCGAACCTACAAGACCTCAACGCTGGACCAAGCGGATTAAGTTATCTTGAACTCAATGGCTGTGAAGGCGGATGAAGGCTGCAACAGATCTATCAGCTCCAATCGTCTTTGTTCCCTTGCCATTGGAATTAGTTGATTGATTTGTGAAGGATCATGTGCTTCTTGGAGTGCAACATCAAGTGCATGTTAAACAAACACATGCACGGGTATCTTCGTTCTGCGACCATGCTCCTCGTCCTCGAGGGATAGCGACGACGACAACAATTTAATTAGATTAATTTTCTGGAGAGGGAGTCTGTACCTACGACTATCAGGAAAGTTCAATTTTACTTCACGTTTATGAGGCTATTGAGCTAATAATCATTTTCACTGCTCATCCAATATTTTCCTCAGCACCAAACAATCTGTAAGAAGAACTGCGAGGGTCGAGCAGCATCCTCGGGGGGTGGGGGAATGTCGACAGAGGTGTGGGGGGATGGGGAGGGGGGAGAATCACTTTCCTCCCCCTGACGTGAGAGGACGCTGGCGTTGATTATTCGCCGCTTTTCCGTCAGGATAGTTTGTCTGTTTGTCTGTTTGTTTCTATGTTGATTGTATTTGTAAAGCGCTTTGTGCATGTGTTAAGGCGCTATATAAAATAAATATATTATTATTATTATTATTATTAATGCTGCCTGAGCAGATTGTTGATCAGATTCTACTAACTGCAGTCTCTTATCTCTATACTTTCCTCATACATGGAGATATGTACATTTCTTTTACATTTCCTATTCCCTTTAAGTAGCTCCTGCTAGATTGGCAAAGAGCTTTCAAGCAAAATTATGGAGAATAACATATGACAGTGGCCATTTCAAGAAGCTACAATTCACTCTAATTTTCACTGACCTGGATCTTTGGAAAATCAGACTAGAATATTCAAATGCGATTTAAAATTATTTCAGAGAAAGGTAAATATGTTGAATATTTAACACACCAGGAAACAAAATCGATTAAATGCATTACATCACTTAATTACATTTAGAAATTTGGATGTGGCTTCCATGCATAGTTATCGCTTCCCGTTGCAATAATTGGGCCTGCTGGACTTGTGATGGGTTAATCTGGTGCTGTCCTCGAGTCAGATCTCGCAGCCGAAAATGGTACAAAATCTGCAGATGTTTGCACTGTTCCATTGAACCTGATGAGGAATCCAACAGAAAACTGCAGTTGTTGCCGAGAACTGATTGGGATTTACATTTTCACTTTGGGACCCTGAAACGCATAGTTACTTGGATTAGTCAGTAGTGCCAAATAAATCTGTTGACTTTTAAGGGCATGGCCTGAGCTCTTAAGTTAGTAAGATTACATGAAATAAAATGACACAGTCAGTTTCTATTTTACAATGCTATGAGATTCAGAGCTGGGGGGGTGGTTTGCAAGATAAGGGGAGATATTTTTTCTTGATTGCAAGCACTGAATATGAAAAGGAATATTTTTCATATTCCAGTTTACTCATCTCTGCCCGTCTAATTCCTTTTGGATCCAAATAGACAGAAGCGCCTGAAAACATGCAGCCAATGTTCTTGCATGGATGAAATACTTGCAACCAAAGGCAGGTTTCTCTTCATTTTATGCCTCTAAATCCATTCTGTTACAGCGTTCAGGAGTCCCCATCAAAATAACTCCCTTTAGTTTTAGTTTAGTTTAGAGATACAGTGCGGAAACAGGCCTTTCGGCCCACCGGGTCCGTGCCGACCAGCGATCCCCGCATATTAACACTATCCTACACACACTAGGGACAATTTTTACATTTACCAAGCCAATTTACCTACATACCTGTAGGTCTTTGGAGTGTGGGAGGAAACTGAAGATCACGGAGCAAACGCACACGGTCATGGGGAGAACGTACAAACTCCGCACAGACAGCACCTATAGTCAGGATCGAACCTGCAAGCACTGTAAGGCAGCAACTTTACCGCTGCGCCACCGTGCAATAATTTTTAGCATTTAAAAAAAATGCTTGTTCCAAGAATTTGGCTGCACAGACAAAGAATCAGCTGATTATAATGCCCCTGCATTTCAGTCAACTTAACACTGTTCTGTTCCGTTTTATTTTATCTTGCTTTTGCTACTACTGTGCTTTATAGTAACCTGAGGGTCAATTCAGCACTTATTTATACGATCTTAAGCCTTCCGAGTATATATCGCAGCTGGCTGTGAAACGGCAGGGATTTGCTCCACTGTGTGAAACTAAAAAGAACAGGTTCTATCTGAGCTCATTTGCAGATTCCAGTAGGCTCCATAGTACACCTGTTGTGCTGCCTTTGATTTCCTTTCTGATCATGGACTTCTGACAATGAGAAGAGGGAAGATTTTTATCAAATGCTCTCCACTGGACAATGAATTTTCTTCACCATTTGAATGTATCTCCGGAATGCCTGAGTGATTCATTACAGCTGTTTCTAAAGTATGACAATGGGCCACAGAAATGACTGATGTTATCTTTTTCCTGATTTCATTTCCCTGATCCTTTTCATCCCTAGCCTGTGTACCTCGATTAATTAGAAAAAAGGGATTTTCAGTCATCAGCTTATGGGTTCCATGTATTGCTCTCTCACAAATCTGCTGTCTGCACTATCTTCCTTGTGAGAACCATTTCTGCCTTTGATACACTGCTTTGCTGGTGTATCATAGGCTTGTGAATCTTCAATTCACCACTTTAAACAAAAAAATCGGATTGCTTCTACTGACCAGCGCTGTGGGTAAGAATAATCTCGCCAACAACTACATTTTATGAAGTGCTTTCCATGTATTTTTTTGTGATAAAACAGAAGTTTAAGACTAAGCTATTGCAAAAAATAATACAGGACTTGTACAGAAAATCTATAAAACATTGAAAAATGTGGAGCAAAATGGAAAGTAGTGAAAAAGCAAGAAACTTTCATCTGGGATTCCATTAAATGTATGATGCAATATATCAACAAACTGCATGATGATTAAAATCAAATTCACATGTACATATGAACATATGATAGACACAAAAAGCTCGTAACTCAGCGGGACAGGCAGCATCTCTGGAGAGAAGGAGTGGGTGACATTTCGGGACGAGACCCTTCTTCAGACCCTTCTTCAGCTGAGTTACTCCAGCTTTTCATGTCTATCATTGGTTTAAACCAGCATCAGCGTTCCTTCCTTCACATGTACAGCCATTGGTTTTACAGACTGATCACTGGCTTCAATTTATTTCACTACGAAAAGAACACATGTATAAACTTGAACTTTGATTATATTAATATTGTCAGTGAAAATCTGAGCAGATTAGAAACACCTCTGTCTAAGCTGTGTGCTGTTGAAGGAGATTTGAATTGTCCAGTTCGAAACAGGTGCATTGAGAATGTTCCAAACTCCTTTTCCCCCTTTTTTTATTTTTACAATCTTGTAAAAATTCCCTTTTTCAACAACAAAATGGAAGAAGCATTTCTCATTCAGACACTGAGTGATCTGTTGTGTAATTTTAGAATGTTCTAGTTTACTATTTGGAGCAGTTAGAAGTTTATTTTGTTGCAATCTTTTAATATTTATGCTTATTCAGTATCCACAACAGGCTTGACAAAATCAGATAGCCTTACGCTGAATTCTATTTGACATCTCTTCTCCTTTGCAGATTGCATGGAAAGAATATATTTTATGAAGGTCAATATATGATTTTCATATCTTCCCCTGAGATGACTGAATATACAATCAGCAGCAACGTTACCATGATTTATAGTCATTTTCTTGAGACTAAATCTAAATTATATTCACGTGTCTTGCCCAAATTATCTTATATTCCTGTGAATTTCATGGTTCATGTAGAAGTTCGGTTATCAGCATCACACTCAAATCACTGCTAGATGTGGATGTAAATTATTATTCCACTGCCAATATCTACATTTGTATTTTCACCAGCTTATTAATGAATATATATTCATTGATTGTTATGTTCTTTCCTTCCATGTCCTATACATACATCAAGCTGAATAAGAATAAATATCATTGGAGATTTATGGGACTTTAACTGATTCTCTAGTTATCTGATGTTGTGCTGAAAGACTGTGGTAAGTATGAAAATGTCCTCTATGGTTGATATTGCTTTCATTCTGCAGAAAGCATGTCCAAAAATGTCAATATTTGAGGAGGTTAAAGTGTGATGTTGATTAAGGGCAGGACTGAAAGGTTACTTTTACACTGTTACAATTATCAATCCACAGCAACTTTACACTTTTACTCAGGAATCCTAGTTTAAATCAATTAATTTTGGTGTGTTCACTCTATTTGCCTAAAATTGCCTCAGGAATCAGGTTGGGAAGGAATTGTGATCACACAAATGAAGCGTAAAGGATTAAGGACTACAAAGTTGAAGCTCCACCTCTGACATCCAATTCCCTCAAGCATGGCTACCTCTGAAGGAACAGAAAATTACGAGATTATTCAACTAACTCTGCAAAATTATACTCTGCAACTACAAACTAAGTCTTAATTGGAATGCCCAGTTGTCTGTTTTACAGCTGTGGGCTGGCATCCAGATTTGTTTATGTAGACTGTGGAAGGACAGTGATTCAGTTATTTTGAATTATGCCAAAAACAGTATTTCAGTTGATAAAATTGCCATGGCAGATGGTGAAATTGAAAATAAAGCTGCAGAAGCTGGAAATCTAAAACAAAAATAAAAAAGAAAATGCTGGAAGCCAGCATCTTCTGTTTTAAGTTTACATATGGCAGAATGTCGTTGACATCCACGGCTGTCTTCAACCAATGTTATTTGCTGTGAAAATGGTGGCTACACGTCACTACCACTGTCAAAGCCATCCCCTCCCAAATTATTCTGCCTCTAGCTCCTTCCAGTGTGTTAACAGAGACATCTTAAGGATATTTCAGTCAATTGCACAAAAATGCACATGGCAGGTCGCCGATAGGTTGTTTGCCAGAGTATTGATTGATGTTAACTCCCTCTAAGACAGCTGTAGTCAGAATGAACAGGCACTCTCATTTACCTTTCTGGCTATCCAAGGACCACCAGATGAACCAGGCGTTTTTATCAGCATCATAGAATTTCATTATTTCATTGTGAAACTGGCGTGCAATCAGAAGAATAACTTCTGCAGGTGTGCATCATATTCCTTGGGAGCTGTCATTCTTCCTTCATACTGTGACAGGCCATGTGTCAGACATCATCAGCAGGGAGTAGCACTTCTTGAAGTTGATGTCAGTATTCACCTGCCATGCCAATCTGAGCCACAGGAAGTGATGCTTTTCAATAAGTCAAGAAGCAAACATGGACCATGAATCCATGAAAGTTATTTTACGGTATCTTGTTGCACATGGCAATGAAAAACAAAATACTGAAGCCCTCTGGGTACCTGATATCATAAATAGAGTTTAATAAACGGAAACATATTCAATAAATAAACCAATGAGGCAGCCAGTAACATTACTAGTTATAACAAGGTGTTTAGTCAAAATTAAATCAAATTATTAACCAGATTAAAAAAAGATAGCTGATTAATCTAATTCAAAAATGCAAAAGGAAAATAAGAAAGATAATTAAAGACTAATGGTAGTTCAATCAGAGTAAGAAATTAATGCTTTATCACTAACCTTCCTTTCACCATAAGGTTAGAAGTGGGGAGGTTGACTGATGATTGCAAAATGTTCAATTCCATTCCAAGCTCCTCAGGATATGTATAGGCTATGCCTGAGAACAGCTAGACCAAAATAAAGTTTATTCATGGGTTGAGAAGTGGTCAGAAACATTTAGAAAAAAAACTGCTAGCCAATGGCCATCTCCAACCATTCAAGGGATGCCAATCATCAAATCCTCCACCATCAACATCTTGGGGTCACAAATGACCAAATGACCAAATGACCAAAACCTTAAATGCTCTCGCTGCAGAAATGCAATGACTATTTGAACAGGTTGGAGATTGTGTATCCTGGGATGAGCGATTCACCTCCTGACATCTCAAAGGCTTTTCTTCATCTGCAAAGCACAAATTAGGAGTGTCACGAGCATCAATTATTTAAATGCAGCTTTAACAACTGTCAGTAAGATCAACACCACCCAGGACAAAGCAGGGTGCTTGATCACCACCCCATCCATCACATTCCTTCCCTCTACCATCAACACACAATGGCTGCAGTGTGTACCATCTACAAAATGCAACACAATTAATTGCCTAGATTTCAGTGTCAGCACCTTCAAAACTAGCAACCTCTATGACCAAGAAGCACAAGAGCTGTAATTCATGTGAACACCACCTACAGGGTCCCCACCAAGTCACACGCTGAAAATAGCCCAATAACATTAGCGAAGGATGGGGCTTTTAGGAGAGAGGAACTTAAAAAATCATCTCTACAACTCGATAAAAAGGACGAGGTAAAACCAATAAGGCTAAATTATTACAAGTCTTCTGGACCTGAATCCTAGAATTAAAATATTCCATCATAGTCTTCATTTGTGGCTGTGGATATCTGATAGGAGGTGAGTCACCCACTTCAGAATACCCAGCCCTCTGCTCTCGTAGTCACAGTATTACTTGGCCGGTCTAGTTGAGTCTCTTGTCAATAGTGATCTCACGAGATTGATGAGGTGTTGATGGGAAACTTGGTGAATGGTAATGCCACTGCATGCCAGAGCTCAATGGCTAGAATCTACCTTGTTGAAGATGGTCGCTGCAAGGTAGTTGTGTGACGCGAATCTAACTCGCTATTTCTAGTCTACGCCTGAATGATAGAGTGTATGTGGAAAAGATGTTTCCACTGGTGGGAGAGTCTAGGACCAGAGGTCATAGCCTCAGAATTAAAGGGTGCTCTTTTAGAAAGGAGATGATGAGGAACTTCTTTAGTCAGAGGGTAGTTAATCTGTGGAACATTGCCACAGAGGGATGTGGAGGCCATGTCAGTGGATATTTTTAGGGCAGAAATAGACAAATTCTTGATTAGAATGGGTGTCAAGGGTTATGGGGAGAAGGCAGGAAAATTGAATTAGGAGGCAGAGATCAGCCATGATTGAATGGCAGAGTAGACTCGATGGGCCGAATGACCTAATTCTACTACTATAACTTGTGAACTTGTGAATGTTGGTTAGGGCTTCCTGTAGCTTTCTTCATTTTCCAGGAAACTATAAATGGAATAGAAAAAATTGAATTTGTTTGTAGACACCCTTAATTTTGAGCTTATAGTGAAGGAAGGTAATTGATTAAATAGACGATTAACAGACACTGTTCCCAATGAATGCTTGCAAAATTTTGCAGGGTCTGGGCTGACAACCACAACTATCATCCTTTATGTGTATATGATCCTAAGAGTCAAGAATGACCTGGAATTCTGGGTGCTTCAAAGTCGTTCAAAAGAATGGTCAAGAAAAAATATTTTGCTACCACCACAAACAAAGCCAGACAGTAGAAGGGTCACCACAAGGTCATAGAATTAGTACTGAAATACTCGACTGCTCAACTAACTAAACAACATGATAAAACAAGAACATAACAGCAGGATAGGTCATTTGGCCACTTCAACCAGCTCTCTGCAGTTTTTTTCCTACACTGCTATTCAGCATGATCATGGTCGATTTTTTATCTCAATACTATATTATTGTTCTGTGTGTAGTACCTTAATTTCTCTCATATAAATAATCCATCAATCTTTATTTTGAATGCAATTACTACCCGACCCTTCAAAGACTAGTGCAATAGAGATCTAGACTAGGATCTAGAGAAGATCTAGACTAATATTAGGGTCTAGAGCTAGACTAGACTAGGACTAGGATTCACCAACCACTGCTGAAAATATTTCTCCTCATTTCAATCCTAAATGACCTAACCATAATTTTGAATCTGGGATCCTAATTCTGGAATCTATCAAACATCTATCACCAAACTTCTACAGTGTTCTGCAGACATGTTCTCACCAAGACCGTATGTACTTGCAGTGAGATATCTTTAATCTCGTACTCAGATTCTTTGTCAATAAATGCCAATATCGCATTTGGCTACCTAATGCCTGATCAAAGATTTATGAGCAAAGACATCAAGACCATTTGAACATCAATACTAACCATTTAAAAATATTCACCAATTCTGTACTTTTCTACCAAAGTTAATAACATCACATCATTCAATATTGTACTGCATCTTCCAAGATGTTGCCCATTCCCTCAGCTTGTTTATATCACCTTGAAGTCTCTTTGCTTTCTTATTACTACTCACATTCCCACGTAATTTCATGCTCTCATAATTTCAGATAATAATCAGAGAGTTATGCAGCACAAGAACAGGCTTTTCTGCCCACCATTCTTCTCCCTGGAACATAGAAGCATGAGAGGAAATTTGATAGAATTGTACAAAACCAATAAGGATTTATTTAGAAGAAATAGAAAAAAAAACTGTGGATGGTTTGAAGACCAGAGTACGTTGACTGAAAAAGATGAATGCAAAATACAGCGGGAATGCGAAGGGAAACACTTTTTCACACAGAGAAGTTATGATCAGTCTCTAAGGCAAGCTGAAACAGGAGATAATTTGCAAGACCATGGGGAATAACAGAGGTATGGGGTTGAATAGTTTGGTGTACAAGAAGCCGGAAATAATTCCATTATCTCACTAGCCTTTTTCACCTATAACAAAATAATAATTCCCTGATTCATGGAGGGGAGGAATATAATGATCTGTTCCCAAAGTAGAGGGCATCCATTCATGCCAGAGATTCCATGCTTAATGAGCAGATTCAAGTAATTCACAAATGCAATAAATAAAGAATGAAAGCCATCAACAAAACAATAAAACTCTGCATTGTCTATTGATCTGATGAGCGCCAAGACCAAAGGAGGATTTCAAAAGAAGGGTGCAAGTTTTATGCATTCAAGGTATTGTTTAACTGGGAGCATTGTAGAGTATAGTGCACAAAATCATGAGAGGAATAGATCGGGTAGATGCACAGAATCTCTTGCCCAGAGTAGGGGAATTGAGGACCAGAGGACATAGGTTCAAGGTGAAGGGGAAAAGATTTAATAGGAATCTGAGGGGTAACTTTTTCACACAAAGGGTGGTGGGTGTATGGGACAAGCTGCCAGAGGAGGTAGTTGTGGCTGGGACTATCCCAATGTTTAAGAAACAGTTAGATAAGTACATGGGTAGGAAACATTTGGAGGAATATGGACCAAGCACAGGCAGATGGGACGTAGTGTAACTGGGACATGTTGAACGGTGTGGGCAAGTTGGGCTGAAGGGCCTGTTTCCACACTGTATCACTCTATGACTATGACTCTAATAGAGCGTAGAGTCAAAGAGTGAATTAGCCAATGCAATTAGGATATGAGCAGTAGGGTTTTGGATGAAATCAATTTTATGCAGAGTAATACAATGAAAGCTAGACAGGAATCCTTTGGAAAAGCCAGGAATTTTAGCAGCATATGAGTTGAGGCAGAGTCAGAATCAAATGGAAGCACAGTCTTTGTGATGGCCATGATGTGCAGTCCAAAGCTCATCTTCAGGTCTAACATGATACCAAGATTTGAGGGGTTTCAGAGTTGCTGGTGACAGAAATGTTGGTCTGGCAGTGCATTCAAGGAATTGAAGCATTGGTTTCATGGATTCTAGTTTTTGAGAAGCAATACATTTCCATTAAATGGCCTACCACTGGGTTATTATTCCTTCTTTCCCACTATTGTGGAAAATCTTTTAGTGCCGAATTTAGTTGTTGGTATATCTTTGTTATTCTCTTCCTCAACCTGGAGCGTTCAACATCTGTCTCCAACTTTTTGATGCAGGTAAAGGATTGAACCCAACATCCATCCACATAGTGCCATGGACTCTAATTCTTTATGTAGATCCACCAAAGTGAACGATTTTATCTCCATTGTCAAGTGTCCTATAATGATGCAGCTGGGAAGGAGATGGTGGCTCTTTCCCTACACTGTAAAATCTAGGAAAACAAATCTAGGACAGGAAGGTCTAGGATTCAGTTGATGCAATGTAACAATCTTGTCATTCACTATTCTTTGTCTTCTCATAATTCTATCATTGATGTAACAAAGATGGATATGTGCATGGATATGTAGGTGAATGGAGCAATATGGATCATGTGCAGGCAGAGGAGTTTAGTTAAGCTTGGCATCATGATCGGCACAGACATTGTGGGCTGAAGGACCTGTCATCTGCTGTACTATTCAATAAAGCTGTAATATATCTCAGAGATCTTTGTAATATGCAACAACCAACTGTCACTGAAGCTCCAGCTGAGAGGAAAATAAATGTGAGATTTGCATTTGTCAACTGTTTTATTTACCACATTCTTTCCCTTTTCCTCAATTTTACACTCTTTTTTCTTACAACGTGCAAAATTAACAGACCTCGAAGCAATTATAGGTTACTCCTTCTCCCAATAGTGATTAGGTAAGAGTCTTTATCTCAGAGAATCATAGAGTGATTATCTAATTGTATGATAATTTGGGTGAATGCCAACAATGGATAGATGAAATGTGTAGAAAGGTTGGATGCAGTTAAAACGTGGATAGGTATGAGGATAGGTATGTGACGACTACTTGACTACTGGTGACTACGTTTGTGAGGATGTAGATGAATCATCAGATATCATCACCTTTTCTGACTTGGTAACCATGCAAGGAAGCTACTAAGAGGTATAAACCGCAGATAGACACAAAGATAGTTTAAGTGAGTGTGCAAAGAACTGGCAAAAGGAGTATAAATATGGGGACTTGTGAATGTTTCCTTTTTTGGCAAGTAAAATTAAAATAAAGCTTATTAACTAAATCATGAGAGAATGTAAAGCTCTTAGATGTAGAGAGATTTGGGTATCTTAATTCATCATTTGTAAAAAGCTAGAAAGCAAGTACAGCTAATAATTAGAATAATTATTGTTTGGAGAATTGGGTAGGAAAGTAGTAAGGTTATGCTTCACTTATGTAGAGTATTGGTGAGACCACTTCTGGAATACTGTATACAGTACTGGTCTCCTTCTTTAAGGAAAATGAAATGTCCTTTATTTGAGTGCTACCTAGAATGGGAGCCTAGTATGGTTATTTTTGCATTATTGGAGTGGTACCTAGAACGAGGAATTATCATGCATGTCACTCTTGTATTTGCTGGAGTTTAGAAAAATGAAAGGGTTTTATCAAGGTGGTTGTGAAGAAAAGATGCGTCCCCTCCTGTGGAAATCTAGAACTAAGAGTCATCCATTTAAGTCAGAAATGAGGTGAAATTTTTCCCTGAAAGAGTTGTGAGTCTCCTCCTCAAAGGGCAGTTGAAGTAGAGTCTTTGAATATGTTTAAAGCAGAGCTAGACAGTTTCTTGATAAGCAAGGGGGTGGAAGGTGATATAAGAGGAAACATTCTCTCTGCAGATCCACCCTATCAAATCCCTGAAGAATTTGATAGTTTTCCACCTTCTGGTTTCTTACAGAATACAGTGGATGGGTAAACTAGAATGTGGAGGTGAGGTTCCAATCAGATCAAGCTGGAGGCAGGGTCAAGTGACTGAGTGGCTAATTCCTACTCCCAATTTGTATGTTTGTATAAGCTACTTACTCCACCGAATCCAAGAATGAGGCACTATACTTCAGCCATTCAATTCATCAGCCACCGCAGAAAATGGCAGCACCGAGTTTTTTTGTTCTCTTGTTGATGAACAATGTATATATCTCACCTCCTCTTGGCAGCATGCAGCAATTATTCAAGGGAATTATCTTTAAATCTGGGTGTTACTGTATGCATCTCTTTATGCATGTATCCAAAACACTCCTGGCCTTTCAACTCTTATTTCTGCATTATCCACTTAAATCATTCATTATCATGCACTCAGGCCCAGCGCATATTTTTGGTGATAAATAACCTGAAAGAGACAAAAAGTAATGAATTAATCAAATTGAAGTTGAAGAACCCATCCAATGATTTCCAATTTTCAAGTGTACAATATCTATCCTTGCCCTTTGCCTCCTGTCCTTGCCTGGAACCTCCTTCTTGCTAATATCAGAACATTAATTATTAAATTGTTATTTTTGTACTAGAAGAGTACCGAAAACATGCTGTTGGAACCCGCACAAACGTTGTTGAGGGGACAGCAAACTATGATCAACCCTGACCATTGCTTCTGATGTAGGCAACATGCCAACTTCAGTCTGGCTGTTAATTGACATAATTGCTGTATCCAGCTAGTACTTACATGTTGTTGAGTGTTTGCAAACCTCAGCAGATGGTTAATTTTGTGAGGGCTAGCGCCACTTAAATCTAACCTAAACTACATAAAAGCAGCCTGCAACTCTTAAGGACTCTGCACTCTGGCTGGAACAGACATTTCTCCTCTGTAGGATATATAAAACATAAGTAATCTGTGGCTCCAAGATTTTCCCATAGCCAAAAAATAGCAGTTTGGAAGATGTAGTCTGGAGAAATGTATTGCACTCACAGAGGCCAGGACATCTTGAGAAAAATGAACACAAGGTAGGAATCCTTCTACGTATGGTAGTTATATCAAGTCAAGACCTAATGAACTGGATGAATGAATAAGGTCACTGAATCTGCCTTTAAAATCCACATCTTGCAGCTGTACTGTTTCAGTGCTCAGTGATCAATAATCTTTATCAATAATCTTTATCTATCAGGACTCAGAAAGGATGCATATGGATTCAGCTAACCCTCAAGGTTTTAGCAAACTTGCAAATCTCACACCCATGATTCAAAGCTTGCCCAAGCTGCTTGTTATTAATCAAGTCAGGCACATCACCCAGACATACTCAATGGTCATCAATGGCATCACTTTTATATCTCATGAAGGGTGAGCTGTGAACAGCAAGAAACAGCAACAACTAATCCAACTATAAAGTGGAGATGAAGCTCGCTATTTTATTGTTCTAGTGACAGTTGTTGAGTATTGTGGTTCTTGATAGGACTGAAACAAAAGAAGATAACTTTTTCTTCATGCCAAATGCTCCTTCTCATTTGTAGATTCTAATTTTAACGATATGTAGTACCAGACATCTCATGAATCATCAGAAACATATGGACATGTTACAATCTGTGCATCCAACTGCTCTGCATATGTGCACATAAAACGTACAAGATACTTTGACATACACTATCCTGCTTTTCTCCTTTGAAAAGATGGAATGTTTCACATGTTTTATAGATCTAACCTTGCTATAGATTTCCTCTTTGACCTTCTCAAAGTAGCAAGTTAGTTTGCATTGATCTTGGCTCAATTCAGCAGAATCTTGTGCGTCTCCTCCACAATCTCCACTGGATCAATTTCTGAATATACCTGTGATCATGTAACCCCTTGATTTTTTTTTGTTGCTTATCTTTTGCTGGAATCAAGTGATTTACATCTACTCTTCTAATTCTCCCCCCAATTTTCATTTGATATTTTTGTTGCACATACTTCATCTATTACTGCACCATCCTATTTCTGAACGTCAGGTTCAACATCTGCATTTTATATGTTCTTCTAAATATTAGTCTCTATGGCTTGTCATTAATTTTTGTTCTGCCTCAACGGCTTTTCTTGCACTTTCTCCTCAAGGTGAGCTATGCTGAATCACGTCACAAGTTAATAACTAAAGAGTTTAACACTTTGTAGAAAGTTAGCACAAAGTTGAAGACCAGGTCTTGACATGAGAAGGACGATCACCACCTTTTCGTAATAAGTCCACTTGAATTATTCGGTCCTGCGTCTCATCTTGATCCATTCTGGGTGAATATATCTCATAGAGTCATAGAGTGATACAACATGGAAACAGGCCCTTTTGATTATTTAAAAGTTTTCACTCACTCTGCTTAATAATCAATGAATAGTCTAAGAGAAAATTTAATTGGTCAAGTCAAGTCAAGTCAAGTTTATTTGTCACATACACATAAATGTGCAGTGAAATGAAAGATTACCCACAGTCCAACAACAAGAGCAATAAAAATAAGCAATAACACACACAATCAAACAAAAAGAAACATCCATCACAGTGAGTCTCCTCCAGTCACCTCACTGTGATGGAAGGCCAGAATGTCTTTTCTCTTCCCTGCCGCCTTCTCCCGCGGTCAGGCTGTTGGTGTTGCCACGTTCCAGGCCGGATGGTGAAAGGTCCACAGCGGGCTGACCCAAGCCCCGCGAACCGGGGCGGGTGAAGACGACGCCACTGCCGCTGCCGCTGCACGTCGGGGCGGTCGGGGCTCCCGACATTGAAGCCCCCGCCGGGCAGAGAAAAACCCACGGCCTAATTCTGACAATATATCTTCACCAGCTTGGCTCTATATTATTAAAAGATAGTATACTTGCCTGTAACCTATTAAAAATCTATAATGAACCCAGGCCAATAAACAAAACTTCAGGCAATTGGCTTCATTCTCATAAAACTAGATAACTCAAATGGAAGCTCTTCCAAAATGTATCTTTTCAACATAGCTATTATGACAGAACTGCAACCCCATTTAGCATAATACAATCAGCAACTCATACGACTGGTTATAGTACTGTCTTATATTTGTATTAGAACATTTATCAGGTTTAGTGCACGGTTTCAAATATTCTTCAGATACCTACATGAGAAAGGTATTTCTTTGTGTCTTTTTAATAATCCCCATTGTTATAACTGGAAAATCAACGTCTACATGGATGTTTTCAAATAAATTCCCATACGGTGAACATGACAATTCAATCACTTTTAAAGAATTCTATGATAGATTAAATAACCATGTTAAGATAATTAAAATGACCCATCTTTGCATTCTCAATGCAACTTTAGGCAGTATTGGTAATTTTGGACAAAGAATCAGCAATAAAAGCTAGACACAAAATGCTGGAGTAACTCAGCATCTCTGGAGAGAAGGAATGGGTAACATTTCGGGTCGAGACCTTTCTTCAGACTAATGTCAGGGGCGGGAGTGGGTCAAAGATAGGATGTAGTAGGAACAGGAAACTAGTGGGAGAACTGGGAAAGGGGAGGGGAAAGAGAGGGGCAGAGGAACTTTCTGGAGTTAGAGAAGTCAATGTTCATACTGCTGGGGTGTAAACTGCCCAAACGAAATATGAGATGCTGTTCCTCCAATTTGCGCTGGGCCTCACTATGACAATGGAGGAGGCCCAGGACAGAAAGGTCAGATTGGGAATGGGAGGGGGAGTTGAAGTGCTGAGCAACCGGGAGATCAGGTTGGTTAAGGCGGACTGAGCGAAGGTGTTGAGCGAAACGATTGCCGAGCCATTATAGATGAGGCTCTCACTAGGGTCTCCTCTATATCCTGAAGCTCCGCTCTTGCTCCCCCTCTCCACATTCATAACAAGGATAGAGTCCCCCTTTTCATCACCTTCCACCCCATCAGCCGTCGTATACAACAAATTATCCTTCAACATTTCCGCCACCTCCAACGAGATCCCACTGCTGGCCACATCTACCCATCTCCACCCCTTTCTGCTTTCTGCAGAGACCGTTCCCTCCGTAACTCACTGGTCCACTCGTCCCTTCCCACCCAAACCACCCCATCCCCAGGTACTTTCCCCTGCAACCACAGGAGATGCAACACCTGTCCCTTTACCTCCCCCCTCGACTCCATCCAAGGACCTAAACAGTCTTTCCAGGCGAGGCAGAGGTTCACCTGCACCTCCTCCAACCTCATCTATTGTATCCGCTGTTCCAGATGTCAACTTCTCTACATCAGCGAGACCAAGCGCAGGCTCGGAGATCGTTTCGCTCAACACCATCAGCCTGACCCGCTCAACATCATCGCTCAGTCCGCCTTAACCAACCTGATCTCCCGGCGGCTCGTCAGTTCAACTCATTCCAAATTTCTGACCTTTCTACCTGGGCCTCCTCCATTGTCATAGTGAGGCCCAGCGCAAATTGGTAGAACAGCATCTCATATTTCGCTTGGGCAGTTTACACCCCAGCGGTATGAACATTGACTTCTCTAACTTCAGATATTTCCTCTATCCCTCTCTTTCCCCTCCCCCTTCCCAGTTCTCCCACTAGTTTTCCTGTCTCCTACCACATCTTATCTTTGTCCTGCCCCCTCCCCTGACATCAGTCTGAAGAAGGGTCTTGCCCCGAAATGTCACCCATTCCTTCTCTCCCGAGATGCTGCCTGACCCGCTGAGTTACTCCAGCAGTTTGTGTCTACCTTCGATTTACACCAGCATCTCCAGTTTTTTTCCTAAGCAATAAAAGTTAATACGTCCATGACCAAAGTAAGAGGTCCATCCAGTGAAAATTAAACCATTTCACTCCAAGCACAATTTTTAATGCCATTTATTGCAACCTGAACATAATTTTCTTCACTGTTATCAATGTACTCGTCAATATGATATCAATATAAAATGTACTTTTTGTCTACTATATTCCATTTTGTAGATCGTTTTCTATAATTTGAAGCTTCATAGCAAAGTTCTGACTTATGAGTTGTATTATGGTGAAATAGCAACTCACTTCCCCACTTTACTTCATTACTTCCCCACTTAATTTCCATCCTTTTTCAGTTACTGATGGCATCAGTGCTGTTCCCAGATTAACACTGTGACTGGAGAATAATTTTTTTAGGTTTCCTTTATTTTATAACTGTTTCCATTTTTTCTTTGGTTACAATCTATTACAATCAACAATAAACTCAAGATTACTCCTTATTCTTTAAAAATTATCATAAAAAATACTAACCACTCATTATTGCATTCATAGGAGCCACATTCCTTTTCATTGTTTTTTATAGTAATTATTTCAATACGATGTTATATTTGAAACATTATATTTAGCTAGTGGCCTTGTATTAACTATAGTTTTATACTCCTCTAGTGGTCCATTGTAACAGGAGATAGGGCAATCAAATTCTCTGAATCTGGGAGCTTCAATAGATTCTTGGTAGATGACGGATGAAACCTATCTTGCTGAGTGAGACATGAATGAAACTGCAGGTGATATATGATAAAATGCAGTAGCACACACTAATCAGTCCTGCCCTTTCTCTCCATGATGTCACATGGATGCAGGTGGCTTGCTACTGAAATTCCCCGATACAGAGAAAAAGGCTGTGCATTGTCAGGAGTAACAGAGTCTTTTTTATCTTTTCCATCTGTGTGGTCCTGACCATGATTTTCTTGGACTTCAGCCATCACAACCCGATGCCCTCCGTGGTAGCTTCTTTGTGCAGCAACTGTCTGTTTAATCAGCCTGCAGGCTTGTTTTTCCTTTGGTACTCTTTTTCTTGGTTAATGTCATTGGTTGCCGATGTATAAATGTTTCTCTTTCAGTAGGTTATAGTTAACAGTGATTAAGGTTAATAATTTTGTATATTTCAGAAAGCAACGTATTGCACAAGTTTCTGATGCAAGGTGTTTTTACAAGCTCAGTAATCTCTTCTTGATTATCCCCAGTCATTACTTCAAGTAAAAAACAGTTGACATCTAGCCTACAAATAAAACAATTGACCATAGTACCTTTAATTAACAAAAGGTTTGCATGGATCATTGGACTGGTACAATTTCAAAGTTAACTGAAAGGTTCTCTCATCACCAGTAAATAGAAAAGACTTTTCTCATAACAAAAATCACAGTCTGGCAAAAATGAATTTCTTGATGTTAGACTGCAGGTCTTACTGCTTAATGACAAACTTAAGTTACTAAAAATACTGAACAATTCTGATTGGCCTGTAATTATCAAGTGGACCTTTCAACACATTGAAGGTTCTGAATAAATGTGATCGAGCATTGAGCCTTACTCGAAGGAAAGTATTCACGGCAATGTTATGTAAATGAATGGCGGGTTGAAAATATGACCAACAGAAGCAATCACGTTTAATGCTTCATGGCTAAAACACATGCTCCTCAACACAGAATAACTGAGTGCAGAAGTGTGTAGGAAGGAACTGCAGATGCTGATTTAAACTGAAGGTAGACATAAAATTTTGGAGAAATTTCGTGCAACAGGCAGCATCTCTGGAGAGAAGGGATGGGTGGCGTTTCGAGTCTGGAGAAGGGTCTCAACCCGAAACGTCACCCATTCCTTCGCTCCAGAGATGCTGCCTGTCCCACTGAGTTACTCCAACATTTTGTGTCCATCCTGAGTGTAGAAGTCCAATTTGCTAAAAAAATGTATTATAATGTGGTGATGCATGAAAGATCTGACCCAGCATGTATCTGCACACCCCAGACAATCATGTTGTTTTGGCCATCAACGTTAGAGACTCCTCCACACTCACCACATTCAAAACATCGCTGAAGTCTCACCTGTTCAGTACTGCCTTCAACCACTGAAGCTCACCTCACCTTCTGTCTCCTTTCTCTATTCGTTTATTTATTTACTTATTTATCTATTTATTAATTTCCCTATGTTCTCTAAATCTCTGTAAAGCGTCTTTGAGTATATGAAAAGTGCTATATAAATAAAATACATTATTATTATTATTATTATCAACGCACCCACACCGTTCATTTTGTCATTTAAAGAGTTTTTAGCACCAGGGGCTGATTGAAGTCATGCCTGCAAATCCTATTTGGGGAAACCTTCAATCACTGCTGGAATTTGCTGTGCTGTTTGCAAAGTTTTACTAAAGTATAACAAACCAAAGATATGAACCGGTACGAAACACAAAATGTCAGGGGTACTCAGCAGATTTCAAAGGTTTCATATCTTGTCACATGTACCAATTAAGGTACAGTGGTATGCAAATTACCATACAGCCATATGAAAAACAAAGCAACAAGACACACAACTACATAAAAGTTAACATGAACATCCACCATAGTGGATTCCCCACATTCCTCACTGTGATGGAAGGCAAAAAAGTCCAATCTTCTTCCCCTTTATTCTCCCGCGGTCGAGGCAGTCGAACCATCCGCAGACGGGGCGATCGAAGCTCCCGCAGCCGGCGGTCGAAGCCCCCGTGTCGGGGCGATCAAAACTCCTGCGTCAGGGTGATTGAAACTCGTTGGGCAGCATCTTTTGAGAGAATAGAAAGACAATGTTTCTGTTCAGCACCCTACTTCAGACAAAAAATGATTGCCTGATTCTTGTTTTGGATGCTTTAGCTGGAAAAAGTGGATAGGAGTGCTTGATGGATTGTATCAAGATGCCATTTAGCACAGTATAAAATGCAGTGCTTCGAGTGACTGTGGAAATGAACATTGGAAATGGTGCATCGAGCCTGCTGAGTGGTAGGACATTATAATGTTAGGTTGGAGTGATGTGTTAAGTTACACTTCTCACTCCAACCTAACACTTCTATGTCCTTCTACTCCCTTGCAGTTACCATTGTTCTTATATCACGTGAAGTGAACTGAATTCACCAAAGATTAACTTCTATAATTGTGGATATTTCAAGGGATGTATTTTCCACTCAGTAATTTTGGTTTGCACATGCGAGCCTTTGCTTTCACATGCCAGGCTGGCACATTGTTGAAAATGAGCATACCATTCCCAACTAAATGTGGTCAGACTGCATAAATTTAATCAGTTTTGAGATGTTTTGTACTATTTATTATATACTATTTAGCACATATGTTTCATTTTGTCCGATTGGCATCTCATTTTTAGATATGCATGTATATTTCCTCACAGACTCTTCTGCACTGTTCACTATGGTTAATTTGACTTGGCAAAGTGAGGTGACTGGCTCTAGAGGAATTCTGGTGTGCTTTGGTGATGGCATATTGCACCTCATGGATGGCCTGGTTTGAGCACTCAGATGTGCTTTGATTTCATCCTATTTAGCACAGTGGTAATGCCACACAACGTGATTGAAGATGGGATTTGTTCTTCAAAAGGACTGTGTTGTGATCACTCCTAACAATGCAATCATGGACAGACACATCTGCAAAAGATGGATTGATTCAGAATGAGGTCAAGTCCCCAGGCTAGTTCATTCGTTATCTTCAGATCCAGTCTGGTACCAATGTCCTTGAGGTCAGCCAGTTCAGTCAATTAGACTTTGAGCTTTGGTTACAATTAAATTTTGACACAGTGAACCACGAATCAAAACACTTGTATTCCACTGCATGTACACTTTACCTGGATGCACCAAGATTTTTATAGTGGCATATTCAATTAGCTTAATTATACCCCAAAGATTATTTTATCTGGAAGCATTTGGTCAAAGTTGAAATATTCTAATTTATAATCTTGTTTGTCAACTCAACAATAATCATTTCATGCTCAGCTAAAATTCTATCTCATAGTTGCAATAGCAGTAAGAGGAATACTGTGCTTTTGTAAACCATTAATCTAGAAGGCTTTTAAAAATGTTTAAAGGTGTCAGTTAAGGATGTTTGGATTGATTGAGAGAGATAGAGAAATTATGTAGTTGAAAAATCCCCTTCTTTTCCCACCTTGATGCACACCCATTTCTCCCTTAATCCCCATCCTTTCTACTTCCCTTCCACCCATATCCCTTCCTCTGGCTTTATATTTCAAGCCTCTTCTCTCGTTATCTTACAGCCTTTTGTCTTTTCCTCTCTGGCCTTTGTTCAACCATCTGCCAATCAAAGCCCCTCTCACCTGTATCCACCTATCACTTGCCTAAATTTGTCCCACCTCCACTTCTTTTCCAACCTTCTCCCACCACTACTACAATCAGTCTGAAGAAGCTATGAGACCCTTTGTCATCCGATATACGAAGTGTTTCACTGACACATAGTTTTGTCATAGTGTCACGCAGCATGGAAACAGGCCATTTGACCCAGCTCATCCAATCTGATCAACATGCCCCATCTAAGCTTGTCCCATTTACCCATATTTAGCCCATATTCATCAACGTTGTTTATCCATGTACCTGCCCAAATGTCTTTTAAATGTTTTTTTTATATCTGCCTCAACTACCTCCCTTGACTACTCGTTCTATATACCCACTACCCTCTGTGTGGAAAAAGTTGCCCCTCAGGTTCCTATTAAATGTTTTCTCTCAGATGCCTATTTATCTTCTCACTTTAAACCTATGCCCACTCGTTCTTAATTCTCCTTCCCTTGAGAAAAAAAAGACTGTTCTTTCACCCTATCTATTCTGCTCATAATTTTATACACCTCTATAAGATCATCCCTCACAGCCTCTTGTGCTCCAAGGAGTAAGGTCCTAGCCTGCCCAAGCTCTCCTCAGGCCCTCGAGCCCTGGTGAAGAAAGACCTGGCCGGCTGCAGCCTGCAAGGGGGAAACTCGGAAGCCACTGAGCTCGGTCTGAAGTCTGGAGAGCCAAGGAGGAGTGAGGAGGACGGGCACGAGGAGTGGGCTGGTAGGAGAGGGACCAGGGTCTCCCTCCAGCTCCTTCAAGGTCGGTTGCAAGAAGTGCCCCCGAGACACAAAGGCAGTAGGGCAAGGAGAGGGACGTCTGTTCAAGGGCCGAGCTGGTCGAGGTTGACAGAGGAGGCCCTGCAGCAGCTTGGGGCTTACCTGGATTGGGAGCCGATCCAGTACATCGAGCGTGCGACTGGTTGTTTTGCAAATGGCGCCTAGATGTGGTGACTTGTGCATGTATGATCTGTGCAAAAAATATTTCACTGTGCAGTGCACATGTGACCATAAAGCACCATTGAACCATTGAACCATTGAACCATTGAAGAGAAGTTTGCCATGAAGGAACTCCTGCTGTCCTTCAAATAAAGCCATGGATGGTTTAATCTCTTCTTTGACAGTTGAGCATTCTAACAATATGGTATGACTATGATACGACAATAAACTATTTACTTAAATTTTGTGCTCAAGTGTCTACAATATGTTTTGAGCCTACAATGTACAGAATCGGAATTAAGTGTGCTGCCATGAAGTCAAACCCAAAGCTGAAGCAAAAGGGCTCAGAGATGTTGAATACTAATTTACCTCATTTTTGGTTGGAGACATTTCTGCTGAAACATATCTACAGTAATTTATTTACTGACGTTTCAACCTTTTTCTATTTATACTTCGGAATTGAAAATGAGGGTTTATTTTTCCTCATTCCATTTGTGAAAAATATTTTCAGTCATGTTGAACAGTTTCTGGTATTTGTGCTGATAATGCTGAATCATTGTAGAGCACATGCTGTGTATTGAAGAGTGATTTCCTCTGATTTGTTCAGAAATAAGTCATAAAGATATAGGAAGTGCATAGTTTTAATTTCTTAATACATAGCACAAAAGATAAATTTCCCATATAATCTGAGGTTGATAATGCGATGGTGTGCATTCCATCAGTGAACTATGAATGTACTGTCAGGTTCTGATGTCGAGGCACTGCGGTATGGTATGTGTACGTAAAGTACTTTCACACCAGCAGACATGCATTGTGTTTATTCAGGCCTAAAGAGTGAACAAATAAATCCTTTAACACACATTGTGATCTTTGTATCTTAATTGTGAATGTAGGACATCAACATCTATATAAAGTGACATTTTATCATGCTAATTTGTCTTGCATTTTAGATTGAGGAAGTATTTAATATGTTCTCCAAGCAGTATCATTATTATTTCACTTGTTCTTGGTATACATTTTCAGTTTGCAATGTTTTCTTAAACCTGCATCCCATCTATCCTCTGTGAAAGATAGCCAAGTGAAGTACACTTAAGCTCCCCACAGCAGCAAGAGGAGTGTGGTCTCTATATCCAAAATCTCACAACATCGATAACCCTCTGTTCATCAGTATTACTTAGTGCCCTACCGTTAACTGCATATATCTTACCTCTATTTAATTTCCCAATGGGTGGCGACCTCAACTACAGGTGCTCTCTGTATGGAGTTTGTACGTTCTCCCCATGCCCCGTTGGGTTTTTTCTGAGATCTTCAGTTTCCTCCTACACTCAAAGTATGTAGGTAAATTGGCTTGTTAAATGTAAAAATTGTCCCTATTGTGAGTAGGGTAGTGTTAATCTGCGGGGATTGCTGGTCGGTGCGGACTCGGTGGACCGAAGGACCTGTTTCCGCGTTGTATCTATAAACTAAACTAAACTAAACTAAACTGCATCACCTCGCACTTTTAGGGATTATATTCTATCTGCCAGCTCTCTGCCCAACCTTCCAGCTCATCTACATCTTACTGTAGTCTCAGATATCTTCCCCGTTAACCACTCCACCTGCAACTTTTATATCATCACAATGCTGGAAACATTTGGATGTATGGGGGTGACAGGCCAGGAGAGAGACAGTAGATAAGAGCTACTTGCTGTACAGTACCTGAGCCTACATATGTATGTGCACTCGAGGCGCCTGTACATGCTGAGCAGCTGCTACACATGTGCTGCTGCATTGTGAATAATATCCATGCACCAAAGCCGGATCTTCAGACAACTTATACTCCCTTGCTATTGGAAAATAAAGCTTGATCGATCTCTCTCCTGTACTCTGACTCATTGTTACCCGTTATTCGGCCAACGACGGTGGTGCCATTGGGAAATTTAAAGAAGGCTTTGGAGCTGTGTCCGGCTACTTTCATGGGTGTAGGGCGAGTGCAGCGGAAGACTGAGCACACAGACCTCTGGTGCCCCTGTGTAGTTGGGCAGTGAGGAGGAGGTGTTGCCAATCCGTACTGATTCAAGTCTGGAGCAGCTGTGTTGAGACAAAGGTGGCATCAAGTGACATTACTGAGTTTGAAGTAGGCAGAATTTGTAATAATGAAAACAAGACCACTGCGGAAAAAAAAAGTGCCTCCCACAACCAAAGGCTGAACACGACCCTGAAATAGTTACCTTATTTCATGCAAATGCTTATCATGGATTGTCTGGAACCTTTTTGCTTTCTTGCCACATATCAGGAGTCAGAGGTTATTCGCAAGTATGTGGCAGGAGTACAGGGGGCAGGTTATAATGTGTGCACTTTTAGAACTTGATGTTAGAAGAATAGTAGCCAGGGTCTTACATATTCTTCCTCATTGATGCTGTAACTGGCTATGTCGAAGATGCAACTTGCAGGAATATTGCTAATATAAGCTAAAGTGGGACCTCACTTTCAAAGATTGGCTATTTCTCCCCACTGTTTCAGTAGCTGTATACCTAGTATAACAGTGTTAACACATTCTATTATCTTCTATCAGGCTGCACTTAAATTTCTCACCAGAGGGGTAAGTTTCTGTTCTTCCCAAAGGACCAACCTATTATTCAAGATTCAAGATAGCTTTATTTGTCATCCAATATTGGACGAAATTCAGTCACCCACAGTCCAACAATAAAAGCATTAAATAGGCATTAAAATTACACAACCCCAAAAACACACAAAAAAAGAAACATCCATCAAAGAAACATCCATCACAGTGAGTCTCCTCCAGTCCTCTCCTCACTGTGATGGAAGGCCACAATGTCTTTCCCTTCTCCTGCCGTCTTCTCCCGCAGTCAGGTTGTTGTGGTTGCAGGCCTGATAACTCTGACCTTAGCATCCCACGCTACATTCCAGTCTTCTGGCAGCATTGCTGTCCTTCATTTGTAGTCCAATTTTAAGGTAACCAACAACTCTTTAAAAGCTCTTGTGCTCGATAAGCATCTCTAAGCTTCTAGAGTTCTGTGCTGGTAGTGCTTAACATGACACAAAGGAGCTGACATTACTTTATAATTCTTAGGGTTAAAGGTGCACACAAAGATCTGAAGTGCAATACTCTGCTTCTGCCACACTCTGATCATGTCACTGCCCCACCGTGTAATAATGCAAATCCTATTAACGCCAGCAGGAGTAACTTGCAACCTGTAAGGTAGATGCACGGCAGATGAAGTGTTTTCGTAAAAGTATGGAATAAATAGAAATACACCAGAATTCCTACCCAATTTGAATGCTCACATTTCTAATTAAATATAGCTACAAATATAATGACTAAAACAAATACTCTGAAAGCCTTTTTGGAGCAACATCAAAAAAAAATTAAATATTCTGTAAGGCAAAATGTGTGAGAGGTCTGTGTGAATGAGATAGTTCTTTATCCTCAGGCTTGTTAGTTCAGCATCAGCGAATCTCCCTAACATGCAGTCAACTGAGAACTCTAGCAAATTTCATACATTGTGAATTGTTTATTACACCTAACACCTGCTAGACTTCAACCTGCCTTTCAGACTTCTGTTGTGCCATCACGTAACCTATGTAACTTATGTTAGCTTAACTCCTTCTAGTTAGTGCTAATGTTTCATTCATACCTTAAATCAACAAATTGTTAAGGAAGCTTGACCTTGCTGCAGCTGCAAGATTCTGATGGCATTATAGAAACATCAATGCTTCAGTCATGTGAAAGATTAAACACTCAGTTTTTAAGAGCAAAATAATTTATTTTGTCAGTCTTCGTCCTTCAGCTAGAAGAGTGGAATAATCTCAGAGTCTTTTACACCTTGTGCCAGCCCCTGGCACCATATTTTACTCACAATAGGAAGAAGCCACTTTGTCATATCAGTTACAAACTGAGAATTAATAAAGCGCACCCGGAGAAGTTTCGAGGATCTTATGTCATTCTCAGCTGGATTTGGAGTAAACTTACTGGGCAGCATTTTAAAATATCTAGTTTATTTCACAGAATCCGATAACTAATTAGGGTCAAATATTTTACATCTATTTTTCGGACATTCTTACCTCCACTAATTATAATCGGCGTACATTGGCAGGTGGCAATGAGTGGAAAACTACAATGTATACCATTATGTAAAATATTTAAAACAATTCTCATACTTGCTTGGATAACTTCAGGAGAATACTTCAGACTCTTCATTTACATTCTATCTAAATTAACTCTAGGAGCCTCCAGACCCTCAACATAATATTTTCCGGATGTCTACTAATTCAAGGTAAGTTGCTCAAGACTTGGACAGGATGATGTAAAAGAATAATCTTTTCATTTTCTGGAATTAATGTTTGAATTAAGGCCGATAAGATACAACTTTCTTCCAGTTGTAAGGCCCTATAAAAAAGACCTTAGTCATGCGAAATCCTGTTTTAGTCCTGATTTCTCAATGTATTCATTGTAACTTAGAACTATTAAACACTAATATGACAATTTTCACAGAGTCACAGAAATAACAGTGAGTTTATTTAGTTCGGTTTAGAGATACAGCGCGGAAACAGGACCTTCGGCCCACCGGGTCCGCGCCGACCAGCTATCCCCGCACATTAACACTATCCTACACCCACTAGGGACAATTTTTATATTTACCAAGCCAATTAACCTACAAACCTGTACATCTTTGGAGTGTGGGAGGAAACCGAAGATCTCAGAGAAATCCCACGCAGGTCATGGGGAGAACGTACAAGCTCCGCACAGACTGCACCCGTAGTCAGGATCGAACCCAGCGCTCCGGCACTGCCCAGTTATACATTTAAAAATCTAGTATATTTCCAGTGTTAAAGGTAAAGACTCCTGGCTGGTGTAAAGAGAAGTGTGTAGGAAAGACCTGCAGATGCTGGGTTAAACCAAAGATAGACACAAAATACTGGAGTAAATCAGTAGGGCAGCCAGCATCTCTGGGTCGAAGGAATGGGTGACGTTTCAGGTCATGACCCTTCTTCAGACTTCATGGAGTAAAGAGAACTTTATTTTGATCCGAGAATACTTGATAGAGGTAAGACAAAAAAAACAATTAAAATATCTTAATTCTGAACAATCTTGAAAAAAATTTCCAGCCATGGAAAGACAGACTTCTCCTTACACCTTAGCTGGATGCAGGTCGGTCGCCTCGGTAGGGGTCGAGCTGTCTGTCCGTGGGCATGGGGGAAGAGAGAGGAAGTTTTTGTTGCCTTCCATCACAGTGAGGGGGTGTTTGGAGACACTGTGATGGATGTTTGTGTTGGGGTCGTGTGTCTTGTGTTCTTTTTTTTTGTGTTCTGTGACTGCTGGAAAATGTAATTTCGTTCGGTATCTCGGTATCGAATGACAATAAAGCTCTGTATTCCTGTATATGATGCTGTTAAAACACATGTCATAATTATTATCAACCTTAGTTACGATAGCCTCCTGAATATGCAAAAACCTTCTCTTAATATACTATATATGTGGCTAGAAATGAAATTCCTTTTTTATTGACTCAAAATTGGCTCCTTCAGGCTAAAGATTTCATGTATTTGCATCTAACTGGATCTACTGTAGCTAATGTATGAACCTCATCAATCCACCTGTTATGAATTCAGCTATTCATGAAGCATTGATTGAAGTAATTATTCCAGGTGAGGGCAAGGTACAATCTTCACAACAGTATTACTAAGTATTAGTAACAATATTACTAAGCTCACCAAATGAGATAGATTCAGAAAAATATCTGATTGTTCCAAAATGGACAACCATAAGGTGCCATGAACCAACATCAGCAGCAGCAATGTACATCGCCACAATCTGTTACCTCATAGTCCAGCATGACCTTATCTTAACTGTTAAAATTAAACCAGGGGATCAACCTAGATTCACATACTAGAAAAGTACAAGATATACCTTAAACCTAGGTGTCAATCTGTTGAAGATGCAACACAGCAATCTAAGCAGCAAAAACAGCTAGCAAAAGATGGACAGATAAGCAATCCACGACCATTACATCAAATAATAGCTCTGAGATGCTGCCACATCCCTGGCAAATGATGAAGGACAATTAAACAACAAATGCGAGGAACCAAGAAAAACCTCAACAATGGTAGGGCCCAATAAGTGAATCCTAAAGATCGTCAAGCAGGGATGTCTACTGTCACCATTCCTGTTCCTCCTGGCAATTGACTGGTTCATGATGGAAACAACTGAAGGGAAAAGAAATGGAATTCAGTGGACAATGTGGGAGCAGTTAGATGACCTTGACTTTGCAGACGACATAGCTCTCCTTTCACACACAGATACAAATGCAGGAGAAGACGGACAGACTCTTACAAGCTGCAACAAAACTTGGTCTTACACCCAATACAGCAAAGACACAGGTGATGAAGATCCACTCCAAAACCAGCAACCCTATCCTCATGCACACAAAATGTGCTGCCATTACTCAACTAGGCAGCACTTAACAACACCTCCCAAACCATAACCTCTTCCATCAAGACAGACAAGAACACCAATTACAAGGGAACATTGCCATTTTAATATTCCTTGCCAAGTCACACAGCACTAGGACTTGGATATATATCATTAATTCATTAACAGGCGCTGGGTCTAAATCCTAGAACTCTCTCTAAAATTGTTGTAATATTTTCACAGTACCTCTTCAGCATGTCATAAAAGTGAATCACTTGCTGAACAGCAATTAGAGATTAGAAACAATTGCTCGCCTTTGCAGTGATATCCACACTATGAAAAATCAATACATTAAAAAAACAGATGCAGTTGAATGTGATAATGGGAGAACCAATAAGATGCACTTCTCATCCTAATACATCTTGGTTTCTTGCTGTGTAAGAAAGAACTGCAGATGTTGGTTTAAACCGAAGATACGTAGACGTTGTCAGGTTCCCATTCAGCTACATTGTATAAACTTGCTCTGCGAATGGATCTCAGCTTGGCTGGTCTTTTCCACTCACTTCAATTTATATTAAGTTTTAAGTACTGTCAATCTCATGTTCATTCAATCATGGCTGATCTATCTCTCCCTCTCAAACCCATTCTCCTGCCTTCTCCCCATAACCGTGCTGTGCGAATGGTATGTTGGCATTCATAGCGAGGGGATTTGAGTATAGGAGCAGGGAGGTTCTACTGCAGTTGTACAGGGCATTGGTGAGACCACACCTGGAGTATTGCGTACAGTTTTGGTCTCCTAATCTGAGGAAAGACATTCTTGCCATAGAGGGAGTAGAGAGAAGGTTCACCAGATTGATTCCTGGGATGGCAGGACTTTCATACGAAGAAAGACTGGATAGACTCGGCTTATACTCGCTGGAATTTAGAAGACTGAGGAGGGATCTTATAGAAACTTACAAAATTCTTAAGGGGTTGGACAGACTAGATGCAGGAAGATTGTTCCCGATGTTGGGGAAGTCCAGAACAAGAGGTCACAGCTTAAGGATAAGGGGGAAGTCTTTTAGGACCGAGATGAGAACGTTTTTTTTCACACAGAGAGTGGTGAATCTGTGGAATTCTCTGCCACAGAAGGTAGTTGAGGCCAGTTAATTGGCTATATTTAAGAGGGAGTTAGATGTGGCCCTTGTGGCTAAAGGGATCAGGGGGTATGGAGAGAAGGCAGGTACAGGATACTGAGTTGGATGATCAGCCATGATCATATTGAATGGCGGTGCAGGCTCGAAGGGCCGAATGGCCTACTGCTGCACCTATTTTCTATGTTTCTATGTAACCCCTGACACCTGTACTAATCAAGAATCTATCTATCTCTGCCTTAAAAATAGCCATTGACTTGGCCTCCACAGCCTACTGTGGCAATGAATTTCATAGATTCACCACCCTCTGACTAAGGAAATTTCTCCTCATTACCTTCTTAAACTAACGTCCTTTTATTCTGGTCATTTTACCTCCTGCTACTAAATTTTAAAATTGGAACCTCATTACTTTAATTTTAAAATAGTGTTGAAAATTCAAAATATATTTTGAAAATCTTTTTCTTAATCCATTGCTGCTCATCCACGTTTTATTTTGTTTTCTGTAACTTGCTTACAATCGCATTCAATATTTCAATATAAAGATTCCAGTTTAAACGTTTTGCCCATCATTATGAAAGGATAAGAAGGTACACCTTTGCTAATCCTGATATAAATGTCTTTGAGAAAATCCGAGTGCAATGAACAGCTGGCATCATTCATTTGACAGTGAAACCTCAACCCAGCCTATTGTCAGTAACATAGGGGAAATTTGAGCGGAAAATTAAAATTAAAAAAAATTTGAGTTCATTAATCTTTTTTATACATATACGCAATGTCTCTAGAGTGCTTCTTTGTATTGAACCACTGATTAGATTCCAAACCTACTATTTTCTCCACAATGAGCTGATCTACTTCAATGTAAAAGATTCTGAAGGGGTTAAAACGATGGATAACGAATATCTTTTCCCTCGTGTGGGAATTTAGATGCAGGGAGCGCAGTTTTAAATAAGAAATTGTCATCTTAAAAAAGAGATGTTGATCTTTTAGACATACTTCATAGTAAATGCTGCAAATTCCTGAAAATGCTGCAAATAACAAGCGAATCAGTAAACTGTACCAACTGGAACAGAATTAATGAAGTTGATGGGTTTTATATGAGATTGAAAGGAATCTGAACATACTATATTTTTCTAGTAGTCAATGGTCAAACGTAACAAATTGAATAAGATCGCAAAAAATATAGAAACAAAGAACTGCAGATGCTTGTTAATACACAAAAGGACACAATGTACTGGAGTAACTCAGCAGGTGAGGCAGCATCTCTGAAGAACACAGACAGGTGATGTTACTGGTCAAATCAAAGCAGCACCTATCCACGTTTTCCAGAGATGCTGCCTGAAAATAGCAATGTTAGGAATCCACTTTATAACAATGACCAACAGACCACAGTGAAACTGTTAGAATGGAGCCAAAAATGCACACTGGGCATCTTTTTGGATCTGTGATTGGGATTCATACACCGCATACGTGTATATATATTTGATATTTTCTGCTTCAGTAGTATAAACATTCCTGGAAACATTTTCAGGCATCTCCTTGAAGATTCTGAATTTCAAAACCCAAGTCGAGCTTGCCATTCACAAAAGAACATACTCAGGAACTGATGACAGGGCATCTTCTAGTTAATCCCAGAGAGAATGGCAGATTTGATGACTGACGAGATAAGAGTGTTCACAGTCATTACTTTCAAACTTGTCATTGTTACAGAACACATTCACTACTCGGTTTATCTGATGCATTTTCCAATCATTTTGAATAGTACCTTAAACATAAAAGGAAATCCTAAGGCACTTCACAGAGCAGTGAATGGAAAGAAATACTGGATCAAGTAGGGAGAGATTATAAGGGATGACCTAAAACTTGGCCGCAAGAGATTTTGAGTATTTTTTTGAAGTTAGAGATCCAGAGAGATTTATTGAAATAAATCCAAAAATAGCAGGGCCCCTGTGAAGGTTGTTTAGCAATATAGATGTGTGGACACAAGGACCTGCAGACGCTGATTTAGAAAAAAAGATGCAAAGTGCTGGTGTAATCAGCAGGTCAGGCAGCATCTCTGGGGGACATGGATAAGCAAAGTTTGGGGTCTGGACCCTTCTACAGACTGATAGTAGTTAAAGGGAGAAGTGGGGACGAGACAAAGCCAGGAGAGGGAGGTTTGGTAGGCAGATGGGTAGACAAAGGCAAGAGATGACAAGCAGACAATGGCTATGAGATACAGAGAGAAGAGGTGATAAATGTGAAGAAGGGATATAGATGGATAAGGACAGATGGAAGGGGAAAGGCATGCAGGATTGAGGGAGAAATTAATGCGTGTGTAAATAGTGCAGGGAAAAGAGGGGGAGAGTAAAGGGGGGGGGGGCGTTGTGGCTGGTGTGTGGCCAGTCAAGTATTCACATTTACTTCACAATCTAATTAGCTTGATTTTATTCAATATAATCAGTTGCATTGATGTTTTAACATAACCAAAGATCAGGCAAGATGCACAATGGACAGTTAATATTAAAGTTTCAGTTTACCATTGATGACTAAAGATTCATTTCCAACACTAAATGTCGACATGTGGATTATGTGCTCTTGAAAATGTCAGAGTTTGCAGAAGGTTTCAAAAATAGCAGGCCCTGGATTTTACTGCCTGGGGTGACCCATTAGCAACCAGCAACATGCTACATAAGAAGGATCATCTGTAAGGTGATCTTACTAAAATATACTGATTGCTCATAGACTATTTCCACTTGAGGGAGAACCTAGAACCAAAGGGCATACTTGTAGAAATAGATGTCGCCCATTTACAAAGATGAGAACAAATTCTTCTCTCACAGGGTCATAAATCTTCAAAATTCTGTACCCGGGGGTCTATGAAGGCTGAGTCAATGAACATATTCAGAGCCAGACAGAGACTTTTGTTCCCATGAGGAGTCATAGAGATATACAGCACAGAAACATGCCCTTCTACCCAATTTGCCAATGCTGACCAAGATGCCCCATCTACGCTGGTCCCACCTGCCTGCGTCTAGCTCATATCCTTCTAAATCTTTCCATCCATGTACCTGTCCAAATGTCTTTTAAATTATGTTACATGGTACCTGTCTCCACTACCTCCTCTAGCAGTTTGTTCTATGTACCCCCCACCCTCTGTGTGAAAAAGTTGCCCCTCAGGTTCCTATTAAATCTTTTAGCTTGAACCTATGTCCTCCGGTTCTTGATTCCAATGCTCTGAGTAAAAAACTGTGCATTCACCCTATTTATTCCCTTCATGATCTAATACACCTCTATAACACCCCCCAGCCTCTTGAGCTCTAAAGAATAAAGTCTAAGCCTACCCTACCTTTCCCTATAGCTCAGGCCCTCAGGTCCTGGCAACATATTTGTAATCCTATAGAATTCTGGAGAAAAGGCAGAAAGTAGGAGGGGTTAAGATCTGATCTATTATGATTTTTTTTTAATCATAGAGAAGACTTCAAGCAAACATGTTCTACTCTTCCGATCTTTTTAAAAGCTTTTTTGCTTCTCTGCTATCAGTTTGTAATTCCAAGTTAAATCAATCATCAATCACAAAGTTCTGTGTGGTAGCCGCATAGTGTGTATGGAAATATGCTTATCTAGAAAAAGGTAATGGACAGCAAGCACCACATGTGAAATTAAAGAGGATGTGTGGGCTGTAGAATTGCTGCCTTACAGCACCAGAGACCCGGGTTCAATCCTGACTACCAGTGCTGTCTCTACAGAGTTTGTAAGATCTCCATGTGACGGCGTTCGTTTCTCAGGCAGCTCCAGTTTCCACCCACATTCCGAAGGCATGCAGGTTTGTAGGTTAATTTGCTTTGGTAAAGTTGTAAGGATAGTGTTAGTGTACGGGGTGATTGCTGGTTGGCGTGGACTCGATGGGCCGAAGGGCCTGTTTCTGCGCTGTATCTCTAAAGTCTAAAGTGGCTTGACCCAAAACATTGACTGTCCATTTCACTCCACAGATGTTGCCTGACCCACCAAGCTCCTCCAGCAGTTTACTTTTGTTCCAGATTCCAGTATCTTCAGTCCTTTGTCTCCATACTTTTCAATATCATTTACATGTCTTAGGGTTTCCTGAAACAATGAATTGCTTGCATTTACCACCAACCTATTTGCTTGCATTTACCACCAACCTATTTCTACATCCTGCACCCCAAAGCTGTGGAAGTCCTTGATGGAGAGGCTCTGTGCTGTGGAAATGCCTTGCATGTCATATTTCCATCCTGTGAAGGTCTGAAAAATATTTGATAGACATGTTTAGGCATTTATCAAAACTTTCAAGATTTGAGTGTTTCAATTACATGTGCTAAACACATAAACACTGTTAAAACTTAATCCAACAATTAAACAACCCAAAGAGTTGTGAATCTGTGGAATTCTCTGCCACAGAAGACAGTTGAGGTCAAATCACTAGATGTTTTCAAGAGAGAGTTAGATTTAGCTCTTAGGGCTAATGGAATCAAGGGATATGGGGAAAAAGCAGGAACGGGATACTGATTTTGGATGATCAGCCATGATCATATTGAATGACGGTGCTGGCTCGAAGGGCCAAATGGCTTACTCCTGCACCTATTTTCTATGTTTCTGTTACAAAGATGACATCAATTTTAAAAATAACTGAAGCGCTTGAAAGGATCTATACTTTTAGACGTTCTAACATTTAATTTGACTCAATTAAGTAAAATTTATGTAATATTTATCTTGCTCTCTAACAGCTGTTCCTTTCCATTCAAATGAAAGGAGTGGCTGTTCCTGCACCAGACCTAAGCTGAAGATGGTTCAGTGGACAGATTCCCCAGCATTAGCTGCAAGTTCATGCTCCATCGACAGCTTCTATGGGGAGTTCATTGTTGAGTGCAGTCATGAAATTGCCAGTGAAGAGCAGCCTGCAAGTTTGAGAATGCTGTTTGTGTGGAATCCCAACCATGGTGGGATATACTCAGTGAAATTATGGAATTCACCTCTAAAATCCAGCCCAATATCTACTTAGATTCAAGGGGCCAGATTTGCGGTTTTCCTATTCAATTTTCATAAATTGCCTTATTGCCATTTGATCGTTCTTATTTAATCACTCTAAATCAAAATCAGTGCATTACTTTTGACATTTCCAGAATGTTGCAATCACATCTGATGGAAACAAATTATTCTCTATTGTAGTTGGATGGTGGACATTGGATAGTAGCATTAATCACTACACCTTGGCTTGGGTTTTCTCCCACAAACTCTCCAGAAAGTGAATGGGATAGGGTCTAATACAGGCATTCCTTCACTCCATTTAAGTCTAAGTATCTATTTTTTTCCAAGACAACAATTTGTCTGGATTCCTCAATGACTACTGATTTTCTGAAGTTGTGTAGTTGTCTCACTGCATCATCACTGAAACAATGGGGTTGTCTATCCTGTTTCATTTATAATGCTTGAGCTATTGAATGACTAGGGGAAGAACAAACTGGCAGAATTTAAGATCCACTAGTACTGAATCTCAATGAAATTTTTAAAATCCAACCGTTCAATGCATGTTAACTTGAACTATTGTTGATTTGCTACCATAATCATATCAGTGTGCATCATTCTGAACAAATCAACGAACATTTTGTTAATTTCAAAAATGCACCAGATTCATGCAAGTAATACAATATCAAACAATCCAAACCCATAAACACTGGCTTTTGTTCTGGTATGGTATTGTGCTTGTTGCATTATTACTATGGAATTTTCAACATTTTTATGTCAATAGCTGAATGCTCAATTGGCCTGGATGCAGTGATAACAATGTCATCCCAAAAATGCTGAAGGATTTACACTGTGATGATGGCAGATACTGAAGGTTCCTGAGAAAAGCTGAAAAGACACATCAGAGATAATAAAAAACTTCTGTTAAAGAACTACAACAAGATCATGTACATGTGGAACTTAATTTTTAGAAATGCTATGATGCATTTTTGTTTGCATGGTAATTTCTAATATTTCTTTAGGAGCTGAATATGTAAGTGAGGTTGTTAATGAATTGTTGCTTGTATTTTTACATAGTAGGAGGATGAATGTATTTAAATGTTTTATGCTTTAAATGAATAGCTTTAAATGTTTTATGAGCATGAAACATCATTAAGAAAAGCAACCGGATTTGGGTAGTCATCAATGATGCCCTTCGGCAAAGTTTAAACTGCCAATGGAATTCAGCAGTCATTTTGTCTGGTGAATCCTGTGTTGCAGACTTGCTGAAGATGTGTGATCAATCTTCATGTTCAATGTGTAGGAAGGAACTGCAGATTCTGGTTTAAACGGAAAATAGGCACAAAATGCAAGAGTAGCTCAGCGGGACAGGCAGTATCACTGGAGGTCATAAGGTCATAAGGAACAGTAGTAAAAGTCTACTTCGCAATTCAATCATGGCTGATCTATCTCTCCCTCCTAACCCCATTCTCCTGCCTTTTCCCCATAACCTCTGACACCTATTCTAATCAAGAATTTATCTATCTCTGCCATAAAAATATCCACTGACTTGGCCTCCACAAACTTCTATGGCAAAGAATTCCGCAGATTCGCCACCCTCTGACTAAAGAAATTTCTTCTCATCTCCTTCCTAAAAGAACATCCTTTCATTCCGAGGCTATGACTTCTAGTCCTAGACTCTCCCACTAGTGAAAACATCTCTAGGGAGAAGTAATATGTGAGATTTCGGGTCAAGACCCTCCCTCAGTCTGAAGAAGAGTCTCGACCCGAAACGTCACCCAATCCCTCTCTCCAGTGATGCTGCCTGTCCCGCTGAGCTACTCCAGCATTATGCATCTATTTTTATGTCCATTGCTTTTATTATTGTCATTTGTACAAAGTGAAAAAAAATGCCTGTTCTATAAGCTACCCAGTCAAATAATTTCATGACTACAATAGATTATCTTCTATGACAGCATACGGAAAGTTGCCACATCCTGGTGCTATCATGCAACCTCCAAGACTCTGAAAAGGCTTGATAAAGTAGGAGTCCAGCCTGGCCCAGAGTGATGTTGTCGTCTCCTACCATTGCTAGTCAGTGCAGCTGCCACAGACTGCACTTGAATTGACTTGCTCACCTGGCTGCTGTTGAGCCTCCTGTGGCCACAAGAAAACTCCAATGAAGCATCCTGGAAAGTTCTTAACTATTCAGGTGATAATATCCTGGGAATTACAGATGCGGTTGGATCTATTGTCTCCCCTAAATGAAGACCTACATCTGCTAGATATCTCTAATCATATTGAAAGTGACTGAATATTGGAATCCTCAGGTGCCAGGTGCTTTAGGAAGGTTTAAATCATTTCATCTAGGAGGAAAATATGGAATTATCTCCTATATGCTTCACTGAAGGATTTGTTTAATTTAAATTTTGTTGTAACATGTAAATACCCACAACACACTCTCTTAATAATATGCTGGAATTGTTGAGATAGTGTATCCTTTCGTTGCTTCTCACTTGATCTATATTTTACTTGAGTGACTAGCTTTGTCACTTCCATAAATGCATTCCCAATTATAAAATTTCAACATTTAGAGTATAGAATTCACCAAAACATAACTTAAAAATAATTGACAATTATAGAAAAAACTTAATATAAATGACACTCTTATGCTGCCATAAGTTTGTGCAATAATGTCAAAACGAATCTACTTTACCTGTATTAAATTATATGTATGCCAATATAAATTAAGAATGTATATAAAAATAGGTAAATCCATGGTTTCAGTGATTATTTTACTTGGCTTATGCATGTATAATGTAATATCTAATTGGTGGAAATTGATGTACTTGATCACATTTTTCTGCACTCTGAAATAAAGGACCCCTTTTATTTTGTCTTTTTGTGGCATGCACTGAAGATGATTGTTTTCTATTTCATCCTCAGCACCTCAGCATTTATATATCATTAGATTTCTGATTAGTGAAACATGCACTCAAGGAGTATTTATTCACAAAATGCTGGAGTAACTCAGCAGGTCAGGCAGCATCTCGAGAGAGAAGGAATGGGTGACGTTTCGGGTCGAGACCCTTCTTCAGACTCAAGGAGTATTGTTAGCTTTGTGGTCAGAGAACAGAATATTGAGACCATATTAAAAGGATCTAAAATATAAAGTCCTTTCGTCTGCATTATAACTGCAAAGGCTAATGCATATACTGACAATTCCAATCATTATCAATGCTTGAGGTGTCATCTCCCAACATTATTGTTGATATTTTTGCGGCTATACCATTTACCATGCATGGCATTTCTCCCAACCTGTAAAACCAAATTATACTTAACGTCAGTATAACTCATTTAATTTATTTTTAGAACAAAAGAAATATGCTTGCTGTGCCCGTTGGTTGAATGATATGAAATTCAAATATTCTCCTGTAATGGAAAGCATAGCCAAAGTTATTTAGGGTTTGCTATTTTATTCGTAGAGCCAACTTGAAGCAAACATGTTCTACTCTTTCGATCTTTTTAAATGCGTTTTTGCTTCTCTATTATCAATTTGTAATTCCAAGTTAAATCAATCATCAATCTCAAAGCTCTGTGTGGTAGCAGCGTATTGTGTATGGAAATATGCTTATCTAGAGAAAGGTGATGAACAGCAAGCACCACTTGTGGAAATAAAGAGGAAGCGTGGGCTGTGGAGTTGCTGCCTTACAGCACCAGAGACCCGGGTTCAATCCTGACTACCAGTGCTGTCTCTACAGAATTTGTACAATCTCCCTATGACTGCATTGGTTTCTCAGGGTGTTCCAGGTTCCGCCCACATTCCAAAGGCATGCAGGTTTGTAGGTTAATTGGCTTCGGTAAAGTTGTAAGGATAGTGTTAGTTGCTGGTCAGCGCGGACTCGATGGGCCTGTTTCTGCGCTGTATCTCTAAAGTCTAAAGTGGCTTGACCCAAAACATTGACTGTCCATTTCACTCCACAGATGTTGCCTGACCCACCAAGTTCCTCCAGCAGTTTACTTTTGTTCCAGATTCCAGTATCTTCAGTCCTTTGTCTCCATTTGCGAGAGTCATAAATTATTTTAAATATATAATGACTGTAATATTTGTAATGACTGTAAGCAGTACTGCACTGCGTATGACATAGGAATGAGCAGAAACCATTGTTTTTGCCTGCTCTTGCCCCAGTAGCAACTCATCTCAAATACCTTGAACCATTCCTATCGCTCCTTTCCAGTCCCTTCCTACCTGCATCCTAGTCATCTCACATGCCCTTCAACAACTTTCATTTTCCTGGGCACCCTCATCTTTACCATGGACATATGACAATAAAACACTCTTTGACCCTTGATGTCCTGTCTCTTTACCAGGAGGGTCTCAAGGGCTTCTGGTTCTGCCTTGAACAGAGAGTCTATCAATTTCCCTTTACTAACACTCGTCTCTGCCTGGCTCTCCTCTCCCAGCTCAAAGTGTGGCCATGGATAATTGCTTGGGCTCTAGCTCCATCTGCCTTTTTGTTGGGTATTTTGAGCAGTCCTTTCAAACATACACTGGCACCATCTCCCAACTCATTCTCCACGACATCGACAACTGTGTCGGGCTGCCTACCACACCCATGCAGAACTCACTCAACGGTGATGAATCAAAATATAGAGCGGAGATGCAGAACCTGGCGGACTGGTGCTCTGATAACAACCTGTCCCTAAATACCACCAAGACCAAGGAGCTGATCATCAACTTCCATAGGTCACACAACGGGGAATACGCCCCGATCTTTATCAACGGAGACAGTGTGGAGAGAGTGTCCAGCTTCAAGTTTCTGGGCACTCACATTTCAGAAGACCTAACATGATCCAATAACACTGCTGCGCTGGTCAAGAAGGCACAGCAACGACTGTTCTACCTAAGAACACTGAAAAAGTCAGGTCTACCCCAACAGCTGCTGACGACCTTCTACCGCTGCACCATAGAGAGCATCCTAACACATGGCATCCCTGTGTGGTACCTCAACTGCACGGAGGCAGAGAGGAAAGCTCTTCAGCAGGTAGTCCATAGAACTCAGAGGACCATCGGAACACAGCTACCAGCCTTGGAGGGCATCTATAACACACGATGCCTCAGAAAAGCCACCAGCATCCACAAAGACTCTTCACACCCCTGCAACAGTCTGTTCGAACTTCTACGCCCGCACCTCCAGACTCAGGAACAGCTTCATCCCCAGGGCCATAGCTGCTATGAACCGGTCCTGCTGAGCCGGATGGTCACATCGCACAGTGAACTGGCACAGATCTACTTGCACTTTACTCTGTTTTAAAACTGTTCTCATTTGTTTCATTGGGTTGTTTAAATTAATACTGACTAGCTAATTAATCTATTGCATCATATGGGAGGCGCATTCCCAATCTCGTTGTACCCCTGTACAATGACAATAAAGATATATTGTATTGTATTGTATTGTATTCATTAACTTTAACACTAACTTCCACACTGTCCTTCGTGTTCATTTGGACTATCTCTGGCACCCCGCTCCCCTTTCTTAATCTCTCAGTATCCATCACCGTGGACTATTACCTGACATCTACGACAAACCTACTGACTCCCACAGTTATCTGGACTATACTTCCTCCCACCCAGCCTGTTTGAAAGATGCTATCCCATACTATCAATTTCTACGCCGCATCTGCTCCCAAGGCTTTCTATTCTTGCACATCTGAAATGTTATTTTTCTTTAGTGAACGTGGTTTTCCCCTGCTGTCATAGATGGATCCCTCTCCAGCGTCTCCTCTGTGTCCTACACTTGCACCCCCCCCCCCCCACCTCCCCCGCCCCCCCAAACGGAACTTGGATAGAGTTCCCCTGGTCCTCACCTTACACCCCACCAGCCTCCGCATCCAAAACATTATATTCCGACATTTCCGTCACCTCCAACGTGATCCCACCACGAGTTACATCTTCCCATCCCCACCCCTTTCCGCCTTCCACAGAGACTGCTCCCTCTGCAACTCCCTGGTTTATTCGTCCCTTTCCAACCAAACCACCTCCTCCCCAGGTACTTTCCCCCACACCTGGGGTGGCACGGTGGCATAGCGGTGGAGCTATTGCCTTACAGCAGCAGAGACCTGGGTTCAATCCTGACTTGTCTGCTATGTCTGCTTGTCTGTAAGGATTTTGGGATTTTGTACGTTCTCCCTGTGACCTGCGTAGAATTTCTCTGAGATTTTAGATTTTCCAAAGACAGGTTTGTTGGTTAATTGGCCTGGTATAAATGTAAAATTGACCCTAGTGTGTGTAGGATAGTGTTAATGTGTGGGGATCGCTGGTCGGCGCGGACTCAAAGGGCCCATTTCCTTGTTGTACCTCTAAAACTAAAACTAAAACCGCAGGAGATGTAACACGTGCCCTTATCTCTTCACCCTCAACTCCACCCAGGGATCACAGCAGTCCTTCTAGGTGAAACAGAGGTTCTTAAGCATCTCCTCTAAACTCATGTATTGCATCCGATGTTCCCAATGTGGCCTCCTGTACATCAGCGAGACCAAGCGTAGACTCGGCGACCATTTTGCTGAACACTTGCACTCAGTCCTCCAAGGTCTGCAGGATCTCCCAGTCATTATCCAGTTTAACTCCTCTTCTCCGGGTACTCTGGTTTCCTCCCACATCCCAAAGGTGTGCAGATTTGTTGGTTAATTGGCCTCCATAAATTGGCCTTAGTGTGTTGGGAGTGGATGAGAAAGCGGGATAATAGAACCAAGTGTGAATGGGTGATGGTCAGCCTGGACTCAGTGGGCTGAGGTGCCTATTTCCTTGCTGTATCTCTAAACTAAGCCCACGTCACCCTGGCACACTCTCATCATGCTGCTACCATCATGAAGCAGGTACAGGAGCCTGAGAACCGTTACTTCTAGACTTAAGAACAGTTTCTTTCCATTAAGTATCAGGCTCTTGGACCACACTGCACAGCCCTGATCACAACTTTACCTCATCAACAAACATCTATGGACTTCTTATAGGTTCCACTAAGCACTTTGGCATGCACTATTGTGGTTTGATTACCTAGTATAACTGATAATTTACTGTATTATTGTTTATTGTGTGTTGTTGCATTAATGCCTGTAAAGCTGCAGTAAATAAGAATGTTATTGATTTGTTCCCAGTGCATAAACATTCTTGACTCCACTAACTCCTGGAAGAGATCTTCAGTACAGCAGTCAGAATATTATCAGGTCCTGTAGCCTTTGCTCTGTCCTGTGCTCGAAACTGCTCATTTTTATCACATAGAGTGCATCAAATTGGTTGACGACTGACTGCTGAGAGGGATTGATTAGAGTATGCCTCTATCAACATGCTCATCTTACCATCTGAAATGCAGGTATACTTCAGCAGCTATAGTTTGAAGGGTGAGACAATTTGGCCTACAGTGTCTTTGAGCAATAATGGCCTTCTAAAACCGGGTACAAGCTCACAAAACAATCAGTTGCAGCAATGGAATAAATTCCCATGTATTATGCCTCCATTCTTATCCCCTAGCCCGCCAATATCTATTAAAATTAACTTTATTAAAATATCAGTGGTAGCTCAGATCACCCTTAGAGTGTTCACGCTTTCCTTGCCTGTTAGCTGAATACTGAATGCAAAGGAAGCCAGGAGCTGTTGAATCTGAACCTTGGATTTGCCACGGAACGCAGGGTCATTCCCGATCACCCTGAGATGAGAGGCTGGATAGACATAATCTAACGATCCCTCAATCATTTAGCCTTCCTTAAAAAGGGTCACCAAAGGTAATCATTTTTGTTTCTATTCCTATTTCACATTGTATTTACATTTTTTAGTAACTTATGATCCTTTAATATATTTTTGAAAAGTATATATTTTTAAATAATAGGGCAATTTTGAAAAATAATTTAACTGTACTTGAATTGTCTCTCAATTTCTTGGATCATCAAAGGCATGTAGAGACAGCGGGAAAGGCTTCTGACAGCACAACCAGTCAGAAAGCTATTAGTGACACCAGGACCTCTGAAGGTTCAAAAGATGCTTGTGATAGCAAGAACTTGTGGACATTTGGGAGGTATCCAGCAAAATGACTGCAACTGTGGTTTGTCCCAACTGCATATCATCATTTGTGATACCACATATCACAGCCTGTGCTACATGCACATACCCATATCTCCAGAATGACTTGGGCACCAATACTATCGCTTTTATATTTCTAAAAATGGATTCAGAAAATAGCTGTTAGACATTTCTTTCTCATTCAAAGGTAGCCTATGCCTTCTCTGGTAGTTCCTCTCGTAGTATCAGTCTCAATTACCATTTGTGACTACACATTTTCCAACCTTCTCAAGGTTTTGTGCTGTAATTGCCACTTGAAGCCTCATAGTACCCCCCCCCCCCCCCCCCCACCTCTCTGCCATTCTCGAAGCCCAGGTCCGATTCCAGCCCCATCCCCTGACGATGAAGTTTGGGTAGAAAGAGATGAGTGAACCAAGGAGGAAGCAGTGTCTATGGAAGGTGGAAAGGGGTGGAACAAGGACTGTTCGATGTAACCAACAAAAAGGCAGGCATAGCCGGCACCCATGCGAGTGTCCATGACTACATATTTAACTTGGAGAAAGTGAGAGCTGTCAAAAGAGAAGTGTGGAGGGTGAGGGCAAGTTCTGCTAGGCGGAGAAGAGTATTAGTAGAGGGACATTGGTTGGGTCTTTGTTCAAGGAAGAAACAAAGGGCCTTGAGGCTTTCCTGGTGGGGGATGGAGGAGTAAATGGACTGGACATCCGTGGTAAAGATGAGTGAATGGAGACCTAGAAACTGAAAGTTATCGAAGAGTTGAGGGGTGTATGAAGTGTCTCAGACCTAGATGGGAAAGGGTTGGACATACCGATCTTTCTATTCGGGGCCTCCTCCATTGCTAGAGTAAGGTTACACATAAATTAGAGGAACAGCACCTCATATTCTGCTTGCATAGTTTAGAACCCAATAGTTTGAACATTGAATTCCCCAATTTTAGGTTACACCTCCCTCTCTTTTTCCTGTGCTCCACCATGTTGCACCATCCTGCCTCCCTTCTCCCTGTATCCCACCCTCCAGCTTTAAATTTCTCTCCTCCCTTTACATCTGACATCCTCTTGTCTCCTTTTTAATGATTTTGACCACCCATCAAACTACCCCCCACCTATATCTAACTATGACTTACCAGACTTAGTCCAGCCCCTACCGCTATGCCCACATTCTCTTTCCTAACCAATGTCTGAAGAAGGACCCGCTACCCAAAACTTCACCTATCCATGTCCTCCTGATATGCTGTCTGACCCACTGAGTTGCTCCAGCAGTTTGTGTCGTAAACTAGGATCTGCAGTTCCTTCTGTCCCCGAATGAAATAGATTACAGAAAGCAATTTCATGCAGATGTACGTGTTCTAACGACTGAATGGAAAAGTTAGGAAACGCATACAAAGCAAAACGTACAACTCTAAATAATGGACAGGAACAGAGAAACTAGGGAATAACCCCTACAAAACTTAAGATGGAACGCAAGTAGATAAGGCATTTAAAATTAAAATGTTTAACGCAGTTTTTTGAAAAAGAGATACAGAATGAAAATCAATCAAGTGCTGACAAGATCAGAGTCAAAGAATTGACTGGAGTGGTGGCTTTGACATCCAATAAGTAAATACATATCCATTAGCAACAATTCAGAAGGAGGCAATTACCAATAGAATGATAATTTTATCCTTGTGATACTTCTAGTCAGATATACTGAATCCTGCTCAACTGCTTCCAAAGATTCCATAAAGAGCTGTTAGCTTTTAGTCATATTATTTCCAGTATATTTTAGATATCCATTTTTAAATGTAGAAGAAATATCCTGAAGGTCATGCTTCTGATCTCGTTTGCTGAAAATAGACAAAAAAATGCTGGAGTAGCGGGACAGGCAGAATCTCTGGAGAGAAGGAATGGGTGACGTTTCAGGTCGAGACCCTTCTTCAGACTGAAGTCATAGGAGCCCAAGCGAAATATGAGATCAGGTAGGTCCAGGTGGACTGAGCGAACGTGTTCAGCGAAACAATCGTCCGGTCAACGTTTGGTCTCGCCAAGTCCACATCTCGACGGAGATGCGATTTTTCTCCGTATCGTATCTCCGTCCCCACTGTGGCCTAATATCGAGGAGTTGACAGTCTTTCCTGGAGACCAGTGCTTCATGCCGCGGGCGCAGCGCGGATTGACTGTGGAGAGCTCTAACCGTGGGGCCTGTGGACTTTAACATCGAGAAGCCCGCGGTCTCTGGTCAGAAGAGGCCGACTCGGGAGCTCCATGTCACGGAGAGTGCTTCAACCGTCACAGTGCGAGGGGTTTCAATCATCCTGACACGAGGGCCTCGGACAGTCGGCAGCAGCGACTGCAGATGCTTCAACAGCCCTGACCATGGGTGAACAAAGAGAAAGATGATTGAACTTTATTACCTTCCATCACAGTGAGGAATGTGGAGTCCGCTGTGGTGGATGTTTATGTTACATTTTATTTTATGTGGCTGTGTGTCTTGTTGCTTTTTACTTAGTAGTCAAATTTCACTGCACCTTAATTGCTACATGTGACAATAAATTGATCTTGAGATCTTGAAAAATGGATACAGTAGATGAGGTTGAAGGACATGCAAGTGAACCTCTGCCTAACCTGAAAGGACTGTCGGGGTTCCTGGACAGAATCGAGGGAGGGGGTATAGGGACAGGTGTTGCATCTCCTGTGGTTGCAGGAGAGGGTATCTGGGAAAGGGGTGGTTTGGGTGGGAAGGGATGATTTAACCAGGGTGTTGCGGAGGGAACGGTCTCTGCGGAAGGTGAAAGGGGTGGAGATACGATGATGTGATTCGTGATATATGTAAGGTGCATTATGCAACTGACTGAAACCTTCACAATTTTTAACAACAATAAGAAGTAAAGTGTTATCTTATGACAACAGTTGTGATATTACAGTTTGAGTTCAGTTGTAAAATAAGTACAGTTTTAACCGGCTTCCTAAAAAAACAGATTTTACTACAAGTTTGCTGGGGATTTCATCTATGCTACATTATCCTTCCAGCAGAAGTCATGATTCAAAAGACAGATGGTGTACTTCATATGGAACCAATGCTATTTGCATGGATTTCTGTACATGGCCCCATGTTCTTTATGTACAAAAACAAATATACCTCACACCCGTTTTTCAGGCTTTTCAACATTTACCTGCAGATTCAACCTTCATTCAGATGAACAGTATCAGTGTTCTAGGTTCTTCAATCTTCGTTTAAGTAGAACCACTTAATCAGCTGAACACACGGGTATTATTTCAGTGGTTTATATATAACACCACTGTTAAAAAGAAAAAGAAATATTCCTCTCTCGACTAACTTAATAAATCCACTTCCAAGTCCAGAACAACAAGGAACAATTCTATACTGGTTTTTTTATCAGCTGATCTGAACCTCTGAAGCAGTAATGGATATATAGTTGACTTCAGGGTCTTAGTTTAAAGAGCAGAGGAATCTTGGACAGAGCAAGTCAGCTGTGTGTATATCAGGCAATAGCATTACAGTGATGGCTTTGGTCAATTGAATCAGAATGCTGTAGATGCTAGAAACCTGAAATAATTAGCTGTCAGGCAGCATCTGCAATGTCAAGAGTTTACAGCCATGTCTATTTCTACGATAGGTTTGGACAAATTGGCTTTAAAGCTTGAATAGGCAGGCTCTTATATAAATCGAAACAACTTTGGTGAGGTGATAACAGACAAATTAGGGCTGGCTGAATGAAACCAAGAGAGAAATGAACACGAGAACAAGAAGAACAACATGAGGGGTGTTTGGAGCAGTATGAAGAGCATTACAAGCTGCAAGAAGACCAGTGGCCTGGGGAGGGAAAGCAATCAGGACTGGGCCAACAAACTAAAACGGTTCTATCATATGGTATCGGAAATGGACTCTTATCCTCTGAGGCAACCAGGAAGAAAACTTTGAAAATAAATATTATGTTGTACCCGCTGATTTCTTCCTAGGAAAAAGAATGTTGCACATAATTGCATTATGCCTATTATCTTTCTCTTTCAAGCTGTTTTAGCAAATTGCATAATAGTTTTTATTCATTTACATGATGTAGGTATTACTGACTAATCAGACAATAATAAGAAAGAAGAAGTTTCCAGTTACATCTTTCCAGGAGATTCTTTATTTTAAGAAGTGATTTTTCTGCATGATGCTGAAGCCTTCTCTGGTTATGTCTTTCTTTTAGAAAGGCAACAGTAATGACCAACTGTTGTAGTCCAGCTGAAGGGCAGTAAGTAATGACCAGTGCCTTGGGAATGACCAGTGTCTCATTACATTAAGTCCTGATATAAAATATTTGATTTGGGTAATCTATTTCTGCTCACATTGACGAACGAAGCAATTGGTAGAATTTTAAGAGCTGGTTTGTACTTATTCATTTTTGATAAGGGACTCTGGTACAGTAAAAGAGTATAATTTCCCCGGCAACTACATCGATATATCAGATGAATGGAAAGAGATTCATCTGTTCCTTGGCCAAACCACATGGACTTTTGATAATTCAATGGCGTTTAATCAAGTGAAGAATACATTAACCACATTAACATACCTGAAAAGTAAAGCTTGAATTACGGCTGCTCCTGTCTCCACATCCAGTCAGGTCTTTTATTATGAAGCTCTCCTCAAACTACTGTGAGTTTTGCGCATCAAAAATCTCTTTTCTGAGAGCCTATATGCAGTGAATGAATTTTTATGAGCATTATTGGGATGGACCAGATGGAACACTGCAATTCTCAGAAGAATCCATTAATCTAAATGTAATGATCCAGGGGTAATTTATTTCACAGGGATCCATCCTAGATATCCACTTTATTAGAATGCTGTTTGCCAGCACCTACAAGATCAATTACATTCAAGTTTCTCGTGAGTTCCCCGATTTTTTTGTATAGGTGGTGCATGAGTGTGGTGGTATCTTGCCAGCAGCTCAACAGGGCAAGAATGGATATGCCCGCTTTAAACTACTTACGTTAAGAGAAGCTGTTCAAATCCGTGCTGCAATAGACAGGCTGCTGGACCATTTAGCTGTATTAGTGATATTGCAGTCTCCCAAAGGCATCGGAGCTCCTGATCCCGTGGCTTACGTAAACAGTGGGTACAATACTTGGAAGTGCTGCGGAGGCCTCCACCGTGTATAGAAACGTGGTCCCCAGGGATGTTAGCAAGTAAGAACGAAGTGCCAGAGACCCTTCTCCATCATTCTCTTGGATAACGTTCAGTCCCTAAAAAATAAAGAGGAGACATAAGGAACTGCAAATGCCGGTTTACCAAAAAAAAACATAATGTGCTGGAGTAACTCAACGGGTCAGGCAGCATCTCTGGAGGATATGGATAGGTGACGTTTCAGGTTGGGACCTTTCTTCAGACTGATTGTGGTAGGTGGGAGAAGGCTGGGAAAGAGGTGGGGATGGGACAAAGCCCGGCAAGTATTAGGTGGATACATGCAAGTGTAATTTGTTTAATACAGTTTAATACAGGGTTCAATTAGCATAACTTAGAAAATAAAGATTGAGGATTTAAGGGCAAGATTGCTTTTCCAAAGGGACATGATGTGTATTGTGTTTCACAGAGACATGACTCATCCCCAGCTCTCCAAGCTCAGCCTTCCAGCCTGAAGGTCTCTCCATTTATTGCATTGACAGCACGGCATCATCGGAAAAAGGGACAGGCAGCGGTAACGTCACGGTAAACTCTTTGTGGTGTTCAGTTCAGTGTGTGCAGTTTTGGTCTCCAAATTTAAGGAAGGATATTCTTGCTATTGAGGGCGTGCAGCGTAGGTTCACTAGGTTAATTCCCGGAATGGCGGGACTGTCGTATGTTGAAAGACTGGAACGACTAGGCTTGTATACACTGGAATTTAGAAAGATGAGAGGGGATCTTATTGAAACATATAAGATTATTAAGGGGTTGGACACGTTAGAGGCAGGAAACATGTTCCCAATGTTTGGGGACTCCAGAACCAAGGGCCACAGTTTAAGAATAAGGGGTAGGCCATTTAGAACGGAGATGAGGAAAAACTTTTTCAGTCAGAGAGTTGTAAATCTGTGGAATTCTCTGCCTCAGAAGGCGGTGGAGGCCAATTCTCTGAGTGCTTTCAAGAGAGAGCTAGATAGAGCTCTTAAGGATAGCGGAGTCAGGGGGTATGGGGAGAAGGCAGGAACGGGGTACTAATTGAGAATGATCAGCCATGATCACATTGAATGGTGGTGCTGGCTTGAAAGGCCGAATGGCCTACTCCTGCACCTATTGTCTATTGTCTATTGTTTATTCAGACTTAGCAGTCTTATCCAACTCCTGCTCCTTAAACCTAGAACTTCTAGCAGTGCAATGCCATCCCTTCTACCTCCTTAGAGAATTCACTTCCACCAATATTAACTGGTCAACATCCTGCCCCAGGCTAGCACCAGAGGAGGTCCAGGCCACAGTCAACAATCCCGAAATGGTGTAGTCCAACACCTTCCCCATAATAACTGGGGACATCAACAGGGCTAGTTTGAAGAAGTCACTTTCAAGCAGCCAGCGGCATGCCTTATGAAACACAAAAGGATCAATAGACAATAGACAATAGGTGCAGGAGGAGGCCATTCGGCCCTTTGAGCCAGCACCGCCATTCAATGTGATCATGGCTGATCACTCTCAATCAGTACCCCATTCCTGCCTTCTCCCCATACCCCCTGACTCCGCTATCCTTAAGAGCTCTATCCAGCTCTCTCTTGAATGTATTCAAAGAATTGGCCTCCGCTGCCTTCTGAGGCAGAGAATTCCACAGATTCACAACTCTCTGAAAACGTTTTTCCTCATCTCAGTTCTAAATGGCCTACCCCTTATTCTTAAACTGTGGCCCCTTGTTCTGGACTCCCCCAACATTGGGAACATGTTTCCTGCCTCTAACGTGTCCAATCCCTTAATCTTATACGTTTCGATAAGATCTCCTCTCATCCTTCTAAATTCCAGTGTATACAAGCCTAGTCGCTCCAGTCTTTCAACATATGATAGTCCCGCCATTCCGGGAATTAACCTAGTAAACCTACTGGCTCTCCACTCTACCCTGGACCATCTGGATAACACTAACATTCTCTTCAAATATCACCAAGCTCCAAGACCTGGGTCAATGTCCTCCCTTTGCAACTGGGCTCTTGACTTCCTCATTGCAGACCTCAATCAGTGCAGATTGGTTACTTCTCCTCCTCATTGACCATCAACACAGGTGCACCTCACATATGAGTGTTTCGGCCCCTGCTCTACTCTCTTTATGCCCATGACTGTGTGGCTATAAATCTATAAATTCACCAACAACACCACTGTGGTCGGCTGAATCCCCGGTGGTGATGAGTCAGTGTACAGGAAAGTGATAGAACACCGGGTTGATTGGTGCTGTAACAACAACCTCCCATTCAAAGTCAACAAGAGCAAAGAGCTGATTGTTCACTCAGAAGGACTATGCACCAGTACGTATTGGTGTGTCAATGATGGAGTGAGTTAGCAGCTTACAATTCCAGGGTGTTAACATTTTGGATTACCTGTCCTGGGCCCAATACATACAGTAGATGCAATCACAAGGAAGTAACACCAGTGCCTCTACTTTCTTATAAGTTGAAACTTTAATAGTTGTACCGTAGAAAATAAGAAAATATCCTGGAGTCCCACACCACCAACTTCAGGAACAGTGATGATCAGATTCTTCAACCAACCTATACAACCCATATCTATCTTGACAAAGATAGACAAAAAATGCTGGAATAACTCAGTGGGTCAGGCAGCCTCTCTGGAGAGAAGGAATGGGTGACGTCTCGGGTCGAGATCCTTCTTCAGTCTGAAGAAGGGTCGCGACCCGAAATGTCACCCATTCCTTCTCTCCAGAGATACTGCCTGACCCGCTGAGTTACTCCAGCATTTTTTGTCTATCTTCGATTCATACCAGCATCTGCGGTTTTTTTCCTATCTATCTATCTTGACAAAGGAATGCGAAGGCCTACCTCTTGTACCACTCTGGACATTCTTTTGTCTAATTAATGTTTTTGCACTAATGACATGTTTTTCTTGTGCAGTCCGCCATCTTTCAGAATTTTATGTGTAATTTATGTATAAGTTATGTATAATTTGTTTTGTGTGTCTGCCTGAGTCTGTGTGCCTATGAAGTTATGATCTTTTATTGCAAAAGAAATGGCACCATACTGTGGTCACATTTTGCCAGCAGCACAACAGCAAAGGATCAAATATAACCATTCTGAACTTATTTGGATAAAAGAAACAGCACAAATCAGTACTATAACTGTCAAGCTGCTAGTCCAGTTGAACGGATTAGTGCTATTAAAAGCAACAGAATTATCAATTGTAAGGGATGGCAGGGGAACCCCCTGCATTGCAAAGAATCACCCTTACAGTGAATACAGGGCCAGGAAACACTAGGATGGCCACCATTGTTGATTAGGCAGCTTGCAAGTAAAACTGAAGCACTATAACCCCACCATCACCACCACCATCACCACCTTCCTACCATTCTACACTCTGCTCTCCAATATACTGTTCCTGGTAAATAAAGTTGAGGATGTAAGGGCAAGGCAGCCTCATCAAAAAGAGATCAGGGAATGTGTGTTCTGCCACACAGATAGCTCACCCACAGCTCCCCAGTCTCAGTTCTCCATTAATCGCATGGACCAAATGGGGAAAGGGAGAAGAGCTGGCATCTGCTTCATGGTAAACTGTTTTTGGTGTTCAGACGTAGCAGTCCGGTCAAATGTGAGTTAATAAAGGTTTCACTCATTTAATCAACAAAAAGAAATTAATTCGATTTCTGCCTTCAGTACTTTGATTTCTTATCTTCTTTTGGATGGCATGATGAGGCAACAGGAGTTGTAGGGAGGGAGTTGAGAAAAATGGTTGGTTGGGTGCTATAATTTATGTGATCACTTCGGAATCAAAGTAATATATACTTATAATGTTAATTTGTCATAGCATGTTAGCATTCAAATTTCCCACAGATGTAACAAAATCAAAATTGAGGATCATAGTACATTTCAGGTTAGTTTAGAGATACAGCATGGAAACAGGTCCTTCGGCCCACCGAGTCAGCACCAACCAGCGATCCCCACACATTAACACAAACCTACACACATTAGGAACAATTTACACATACAATACAATACAATACAATAAAATACAATATATCTTTATTGTCATTGTACCCAGGGGTACAACGAGATTGGGAATGCGCCTCCCATACGATGCAATAATTTAAGTAATTAACAGCAACCCAACAAAACGAAACAATTGTAACAGTTTTTTAGACAGGGTAAAGTGCAAGTTGATCTATGCGTTGTGGCCATCCGGCTCAGCAGGACCGGTTCATAGCAGCTATGGCCCTGGGGATGAAGCTGTTCCTGAGTCTGGAGGTGCGGGCGTAGAAGGCCTTGTATCGTCTGCCCGATGGAAGGAGTTCGAACAGACTGTTGCAGGGGTGTGAAGAGTCTTTGTGGATGCTGGTGGCTTTTCTGAGGCATCGTGTGTTGTAGATGCCCTCCAAGTCTGGTAGCTGTGTTCCGATGGCCCTCTGAGCTCTATGGACTACCCGCTGTAGAGCTTTCCTTTCTGCCTCCGTGCAGCTGAGGTACCACACAGGGATGCCATGCGTTAGGATGCTCTCTATGGTGCAGCGGTAGAAGGTCGTCAGCAGCTGTTGGGGTAGACCAGACTTTTTCAGTGTTCTTAAGTAGAACAGTCTTTGTTGTGCCACCAATACACCAAGCCAATTAACCTACATACGTGTACGTCATTGGAATGTGGGAGGAAACCGAAGATCTCAGAGAAAACCCACTCAGATCACAAGAAGAACGTACAAACTCCATACAGACAACACCCTGTAGTTGGGATCAAACCCGGGCCTCCGGCGCTGCAAGCGCTGCAAGGCAGTAACTCTACCGCTGCACTACCTTGCCACCCTAAGGTCCCTAAGAAGTCATAAAACAAACTAGATTATGTAATTAATTATTTTTTACATCTATATTTATAATTATTTTGTTATTAAAGTCCATAACTATTGAAAATTTTCAAATTGATTCAGAAGTGATCTCAAAAGTTATGCTGGAAGCTGATACACAAAATTCAGCTGTGAGAAAACTATACACACACAAGTTTGCACTTGTAATCTCCAGAACAATTCCAAGAAAGAACATAAAACAGAGGAAAGAAAAAAGGAAAACATTCTGGGTATTTTGCAGGTAATGGAGAGAAAATAAGTCACAGAACTGAAAAATTTGATTACCCTCTGTGGGAGTACCAGATTACAAATATTAAAAGACAGCAGGCCAGTGAAAATATATTGCTGGTTTTCTTCAGCAACATGCCGCATTAAATCCCAATAAACAACTACACAGATGGAGATGAAAAGCCTCGTTCCAACATTATAACTTTATTATTCAAACCAATTTAAATGAGACACCAGCAGCATCTCAATGATATACACAATCTAGACAGCCTTGCAATACTAAGTGACTTACACAATCTATATGCCCTATAACTAGAGATAACACAACCTGATAGATGAACCCATTTCTCTGGTAATTCCATTTGTAGTTGTGTGGGTGACAGCTTATACTATAGTGCTACTAGCTTTTCAGCTGTATTGGGAATGCATCCTTTCTTCCTTTTCACCTGGCATTTACAGTGTTGGCACAGGATTAATTTTGTTGTCGAGCAAACACGCAGTCCCTTCCCATCACCAACCTATGCAGACCTTCATGTTCCTGCTGTTGTCACAACTGAGTAAACTAATTCATTTCAAAACTGAATGTTAATTCTAAATTGTGGCAATCTTATCTTTTACAAAGCATTTCCTGCAGAATTGGTCAGTGTAACCTATAATCTCTGTTCTGGGTTTATTCACAAAATGCTGGAGTAACTCAGCAGGTCAGGCAGCGTCTCGGGAGAGAAGGAATGGGTGACGTTTCAGTCGAGACCCTTCTTCAGTCAGACCCTTACTCCAGCATTTTGTGAACAAATCGATTTGTACCAGCATCTGCAGTTATTTTCTTATATCTCTGTTCTGGGAATGGAAATAGGAGCATTGTAATCTAAATATATCAATGCCAGCACTAAATTTACCCCTTTAACTTGCAGTTGCCTTCTATCAATTTCTACCAACCTCAAATCTTTTAACAGTTGAATACAGTAATGTGTATTGAACACTTCCCACTATCTGTTTGAAAGAAGTTAGCTTTGAGTTGTCCCATTAAACAATTATTTGGTAAACTAGAACACTTCAGACTTTCTATTAGGAGCCATGATTTTGAAACACTCACAGAAATAACGCTACAAAGTCCAAATGTTCAGATCAAAAAATAGAGTTCTCCACAAGCTAATTATGTGCAATGTTGACAAACACCCAAACGTATTGTATGATGGGAAATTAATATCTCTGATATTAGCAGTCCAGTGCTTAATGTGTTTATGTGCCAGTTCGCTTTTTAAGTCATGTATTAAATGTAGTTCAAATATTTTATGTATGTATCCATCAGTGCACCTTGCAAATCATAGAGTTGCACAACATAGAAACAGGCTCATCAACCTATATTGTTCACTCTAACATTTTTGGCCATCCACACTAATCCCATTTGTCATCAATAGGTCCGTATCCTTCTATGCCTTGTCTATTCAAATTGCGTACCCAAATGTCTTTTAAATGTAATGATTTAATCTTATTCTGCCATCTCTCGGGCAATATATTACAGATATCAACCACTCTGCAAAAAAAAACCTTTCCCTTCAGCTCCCCTTTGAAACTCCTTCTTCTTACCTTAAACCTATGACCTCTTGTTTTGGGTATCCCAGCATGGGATACCCTATCTATGCTTCATAACTTTATATACGTCCATTAGGCAATCCCCTCAGCCTCCTTCACTCTAGGGAAAACAAGCCCACGTTTGCCTTCAAAGATTGGGGCACAGAATATAAAGATTGGAACATTATGTTGCAACTTCACAAACCAATGGTTAGATAGTCTGCTGTTCTGCCCCAAACTATCAATACTCTCCCCATGAGGGAAGCCCTCCAACCCAGGCAACAGCCCGGTGAATCTCTTCCCCATTCTCTCTTGCACAATCAGCTCCTTCCTATAGTGTGGCAAAGGACAGCATATTATATTCCAATTGCAATCTAACCATTGGTTTGTAAAGTTGCAACATAATGTTCTAACCTTTGAAGGCAAATGTGCCCAATACCTTCTTCACAACCCCTATTGACCTGGGTTGCCAATTTTAAGGAACAATAGATCTGTTCCCCAAGACCACTTGGTTCATTAACATTCCTTAGAATGTTGCCATTTACCGCATGCCTATTTAACTTTGCAAAATACATCACATCACCCTTTTCCGTGCTACATGCCATCTGCCAACGCTGCACTATATCCCGATGTAGCCTTAGACAACCTTCTTCACATTCGTCGATGATTTTATGTCATCGGCAAACTTACCAATCATACCCCAGACCAGAGCATAAAAAAAGAGTTAAGAAATTTTAAAACATTATAAATATATTCAGGAAATACAGCAGAAATACTCCAGTAAAAAAAGACAACACAAAAGAATGTAGAAGATGAAACGAGACAGGATATTTCAGCATAAAACTGCATAAAACTGGAAATGTGAAAGATAAATTAGGATCATTCAGCATCAGTGGGGAGAGAAATGGAATCAATATCTTGGGTCAAGAACTATCTTTAGCAAACGAGAAGGTGAAGGTAGGGGAGAATGGAGAGAGCCAAGTGAATATTTGTGAGAGGGAGCAGATCAAAATTGTAGAGTTAACAATTACTTTAAAAATAGACAAACAGGAATAGAAAATAAAAAAACAAAAATTCCACCACATTTGTGGAAAGAGATGCCTTTAGCAAGCAGAGAACTGCAAATTCAGATAGGCATCGGGTAAAGGGAGTAAGGGCCATTAACAGTTGATTTATTTTGAGAGAGTAGGAGGATAGAAGGGGAGATCAATGGGACTTCTGCGGTTGCAGTAGGTAAAGGGGTTCACAGTCTGCAGTAGGGAGTCCTGGCCAAAGAAATAGACATGGAGATAAAGATGGGTGAATTATGCTCAAAATCATGCTGAGCTTGAAATTGAATATGTGGGAACATGCATGGATGATGTTAAGGCCTCTGCTGAGGGATGATCATTCATAATCAAAGAGGGAAAGATAGTGAAAACATGGTAAGGAGTGGGAATAAAGGAAGGGGTGGTGTCAAAGGAAAGTAAATGGGGAGTACGATCTGGAGGAGTAGTTTTTAAATTTGATAGCGAAAGAAGTTTGCAATCTAGGGTGCCTGAAAGAAAGGGAAATAGATTTTTGTTGAAACAGAATGCAGTGAACGACAATATTGAACTGCCAAAGAGGATATGTTTGAGATACAAGATTGCGCTGCTGCAAAGAGAGGTCAAGACCATTGATGTCCTGTTGCATGGCATTAAGCATGGATCCCAGGATGCAGTAAGAGCAGTGATCAGAGAAACATTCATGGTGGATGAATCTAAACTGTGATGGACTGAACTTTGTTCTGCACTCTATCACTGACCACCCCTTGGTTCTCCTTACCCAATCCCCATCTCTGTATGGCAACATATTATTTTATTTTATTTTCATTTTACTATTCACAATGACGGATCCTAACACAAAATATCAATTATCTTCCCCCCTCCCCCCCCCCCCCCCCCCCCCCACCACTCCTGCCTCCCCCTCCATTGATAGCGCTTGACCTGCCAAGTGCTTTCAACATTTCTTATTTTTGCCTGAGAACATAATTGACCAAATCTATTAACACTCAATATTGGATTATGTGTCCTTAAGCTGTATAATGCATGTATCTTGAAAATTATCATTGAGAAATCCAAACTAAAATAGAGAAAAGTTACACAGCCAGCAAATATTATTGCTCTGATGAACCTCTTACAGTCACCTCATGCTCCAATGGTCATGGTCAATGTACAAAATTGTGTTGCCCATGACTAATCTTCAAGCAGCAGATACTGAAATTTCATCCCCAGATCGTCCGGATGACATATTGATCGGTGGTATTGTCAATGCAAAATATGCTAGAAATATTCAGCAGGTAAGGCAGGATCTGTGATGAGGGAGAATTAACATTTCAAGTTAATAACCTTTCAAAACAGCTAGGGAAAGTTAGGAATCAAACAAGTTGCAGGGAAAGGGGAGGTGTGGAGAGAGCAAAGACATACCTATGATTGGAGGGAAGTGAGGAACTAGCTGGCCTGTGCATTGGATCTCTCCGGTGACTCTCCACTGAAGTGCTGGCTTGCTATCAACAAAATCAGGCCCAAATAATCCTGACAAATCTTCAATTAACTGTGAACAAAATAAACAGACAGGTAGATATCACAATGTCATGGAGGTCAAAAAAGCAGACAGCAAAGCAAAGGCAAAACATACCATCGCATGCTGCAGATGAAGCCTCAATTGCGATCACTTTCAGTGCAACAGTGCGAATAAAAACAGCAATGAGCAGTCCTTTATCCCTCCAGCACCAAAGAAGTGCTTTTGCAATTCTTCCCCCTCAAAGAAAAGTTACGTTATTACTTTTTATATATATACTTACAAACAATGAATCAATTGTATTTGAGTAATTCTGGAATATATTACGTATTTAAAAAAACACATTTTTTAGGCAGGTATCCTCATATATTTCTTTTTACAAATTAATCTCAACGATTGATTTTCCCTTTCCCTCTCTTGACTGAAACTATCGGAATTTACATTGGCTTTGCAATCATTAGATTCGTTTGCTGTCATTTACACAAGAGTGCCATAAAATTCCTTGTTTGCATGAAGCTCAGAGTACTCCCCTATAGATAATAATGATGAATCCTACAATAATTTCAATGATAAATGCAAAACTGGAAAATGGTGAAAAGATTGTGGTGCAATCTGAAGTAGTGCAAGACAAATACCCAAGTGCATAATGGAATGAGATAGAGTTAAAATAATACGTTGGTTCAGGGGTCTGATAGCAGTGGGGAAAAGCTGATCTTAAGTCACAGCCAGCCTTGTGCATCTTCACCCAGAAGGTAGAAGTGTGAAACTTCCAGCCTTCCTTATGCAACACACCCTGCTCATCCAATGTTTCTAGGGTTTTGGATAGACCCTAATAGTCCTTGTCAGAACAGAGTTGTCAACTCATTTCTTGTGGAAACTGGCACCGACTGAGATGTACTCATTCAGGCAGGATGAAGTGGTCTTGAACATGTTTCAACCCACTGACTCAAAGCAGTCCTGAAGTAGACCCTCAGCCTCCACAGACCACTGCTGTATTCATCCCTTCATTGGTGCCTTGAGCTTCAGCCTCAGTCTGTAAGCTGGCAAGAGCAGCACCAACAGAAGTTCATACCAGCTAAAATAAGGCTGAGGGATGGAGTGATAGATGTACTTGATGGTGATGTAGCAGTGGATCTGAGTGTTAACACCTTGCATGAGGCAAGCGACATGCTGGTGGTATTTGGGGAGTACACTCCTGAAGTTTACTTGATTGAAGTGGCCTGCAATGATGAATCATGGTTTGTTGTCTCATGACAGTTGACATAATTCGTCCAGTGCCACCTGAGCATTGGTCTCTACCAAGATGATAGAAGTGAATTCCCTTGGTAGATAAAAGGCAGCATTTTATGATCAGGTCATGGAAGCAGAATTGAACCAAGACCATCACATAAATGCACCATGAGGAATAGATTAAAAAGCAGAGGCCGTCATCTTTTCTCTTGCATGAGGATTCCACGCAGACCATATAATAAATGGAGATACTGTCAGGGAGCAAAGTAGGTCAAGTGAATCGACATTGAGCCATGTATCAGTGAAATAAAGAACACAACAGTCTCTGATCTCTTTTTGAAACTGCGGCCTTGCACTAAGCTCTTCAAATTTGTTCTTGATTTAATGTTAGCCAGACGAAACATGCAGAGGGATGGCCGAAATTTCCATTGTTTCCAAGGTAGCTGGACCCCCCCCCCACTGCCATGTTTCCATGGTGTGTTTGTACTCATAGCTGTGCCAGTAGCGTGTCCAGTAAAACTGGTAGCCCGAGAAGTACTTTGATTCAATGATGATTGACAAGAAACTCAGCGCTTGATATATAACAGATATATAATAAGGAAAAGAAACATTATGGCAGGCTATTTTAAGTTTTAGGAGGAATTTCACGTAATATATCACCATTTTCTCATGCCATCTGGTCAAGTTTGAGGATAGCATTTTTCAGGTTTGTTTAACTGATTCAAATTCAGATCCAAAGATGGTATTTATTTCAAGCACAACCTAGGCTGGATTTTTAACTGTCAGGAATCTCCTTGGAACCACTGTGTTAGTCATCAGAATAGTATGACATAGCCTGGATTTCATTGAGTCATAGTGGCATGCAGCATGGAAACAGGCGCTTCAGTTTATGTAATCTGCACTAAACATCAAGCACCCATTTACATTAACCCTCCCCATCACCTCCCCCCCCCCCCTTTATTCCTCCCACATTCCCATCAACCTCCCCCAGATTCCACAACTCACTCACACACTTGGGCCAATTTACAGTGTCCATTTAACCTGCCAACCCACATGCTTTTAAGATGTGGGAGGAAACCGATGAGGCTGGAGGAGTAGCAGGAGAATGCACAGACTCCACACAGATAACACCAGAAGTCAGAATTGAACTGGAGTCTTAAGACACCTGTGAAGGAGGGAACTGCAGATGCTGGTTTACACCAGAAGATAGACGCAAAATGTTGGAGAACCTCATCGGGACAGGCAGCATCTCTGGATAGAAGGATTGAATGACGTATCGGGTTGAGACCCTTCTTCAGACTGAGAGTCAGGGGAGAGGGATACAGAGATACGGAAGGATAAGGTGTGAAAACAAGAGAACAAAGGGAATGAGGCTCAAGGAAAATGTGGAATAGATCATTGTTAGCTCGGCAGCTTTTAATAGATCTTAATAGTTAATCTGCGATCAATATGTTTATCCTGACCAAACATCTTGATCAAATATTTTTAAAGATTGTTTTTTTTTTACAACCCTTCCAGGTAACCATCTATTTTTTTTATGGCATAGAGGAAGTAATTTGACCCATCAAGTCTATGTTGGTTCTAAACCAATCTTGTCAATTCCCCCAATCTTGTTAATCCCCTTTCTCCACTTATAACGTTAGTTGATGTTCAACCAACAGTGATATGAGGAATATTATGGAATATCACCAGAAAGTTTGCCAGATTGTGATCCAATGATAACTGATATTCCTTTGAACATGAATCTAACATTTGCTAGAGAAAGACATATTTGACCATGTGCACCACACACTCAGCACACCATATTTGCAAGGTTATATGTGTGGAACTTGGGCACATTTCATGTCATTTCTATTCATGAATTCTTCTGACAAAACTGAGGTGTGTTATTTCACACATTGTTTTGAAAGCTCATATGAGATAAAGAAACTACAAAGTTTGGCTTTTGTTTGCTCAACATATTAGAAGCATCTTAACATATTTTTAAAGACAACTTATCGTGATAAGCATTTCTCATTATCTCAATCTCTATTTCCCATTACCTAACTCAAACAATCACTACTGCAATATATTATGGAAATGCATCACATGTTAGTTTGATCTCTTTCAACATAAACATGACCTTATCACAGTATGTTAGATCAGAATGACATTTGCACAATTTGAAAGTATTTCATAATAATTCATACTATTTCGTGAAACATTTTTCCTCAATTGTTCCAACAATAAATGCAACAATATTTCTAAACTTGTGGTGAATTTATGATAGTATTTCAGATAACTATCTGTGATACAAACTTTGAGATGTTCTTGGGAGAGGGCATATTCTTGATTTGCTAATCTTTTTCTTAGCAGGATGTTACAAGGAATAGGTTCAAGGATCTGACTAGTAGAACAGAAAAAGGCTCACTTGTCTGTTTAGTTACAAATCAGTTTTATTGGCGAGAGAGAACAAAAACAATACTTGTCTTGGTATGTGCAGGGTCCGTTTTACAGCAGCACACCTCTCTCTCTCTCTCTGCCTCCATCATTGACCATCAGGAAAATCTTGTTGGCAATTATATTACTGCGTTGTATGTGTGGATTGGCATCACAACTGTGTGGACTTTACAACAGTCTGTGGGGGGACTATGTATAAACACTGCAGTAATTTCTACATGGTGAAACCAAAATGTATAAAAATGGCCTTTATTAAAATCTGACAATGTGCACTTTAATCACATGTGATTTTTTCTATTACAAATCTCAAATTGTGGAGTACAGAGGCAAATAAATAACTGATGGGTCTGTGTCCCAAACATTATGGAGGGCACTGTAAATGTTCATGCCATTGGGTAAGTTATCCAAGTGGAATATGTGGCCCTCTTCTTTCATTTTGTATGTAACCTCACTCTGGCAATGGAGGCGGCCAAGGACAGAAAGGTCAGTATGAGAATAGGAAGGGGAGGTAGAATGGTTAGCAACTGGAAACTCTAGCAGGCCCTGGCCAACAGAGTGTAGGTGTTCGGTGAAATATTCACCTGGTCTACACTTGGTCGTGCCGATGTAAAATAATCCACACCGGGAACACTGAACGAGGTTGGAAGAGATGCACGTAAGTCTCTATCTCACCTGGAAGCCCTGATGGGGGTCCATAAATGGAAAAGAGAGAGGTGTACTAGCAGGTGTTACATCTTCTGTGTTTGAAAGGGATATTTTCTGAGGAGGTGACGTATTGGATGAAGAGGTATGAGTGGAGTTGCGGAGAGAGTGGTCTCTATAGAAAGCAGAAAGGGGTGAGGACGGGAGGATGTGACTGGTGCTGGGGTCACATTGAAGCTGGAAGAAATGTCAGAGAATGAAATGTTGGATGTGGAGGCTGTTTGGGTGAAAAGAGAGGATGAGGGGATCTCTATCCTAATTCTATCTAGGGGAGAGGGAATGAGAGTAGAACTACGGGATGCAAAAGTGACTTCATCCACAACAGCAGTGGGGAAACCACATTTGCAGGCACCTAGCCTTGGTATGGTAGAGGTCAGCCTGCTAGACAATGACGACACCTCCCTGGTCAGCGGGTTTGAGGAGAATATTGGGATTATTGTGCGAATGAACAACTACATGTTCAAGTGGGGTGAGATTGGAGTAGCTAAGGGGACTAAAGAAGTCAATAAGGTCTATGTTGTGGCTATGTTGGAGATGAAAAGATTGATAGAGGGCAGAAGGCAGGCAGGGGAAGTCCAGGAGGACGAGGATGAGTTTTGAAGGCAGGAAAAGGGTCACCATGGAGAGGCATGGGAAGAGTGGGGGACGGGGGGTGAGGACTCCTTGGGAGAGAAATAAGCAGAGAGGTGAAGGCAACAGAAGAAGAGAACCTACATTTTTCATTTTCCTTGACCTATACTGTAACTTGGAACTTGGCTTATGAGCATGCACAAGCATTGTCTTTGAATTGGAGGTCAATGATTGAGATTGGGTTGGATTTGTTTGAGTGGAGAAATAACATACGTGGAGGAATTTATCATTTGTCTTGAAGAGTAGCACTTGTGAGAAGCATTTTGGGGTGCGACATTCTAGAGACTTTTTTTTAGAGTTATGATGCATTCTTGCTTAACAGCACAGTTGACCTTATAGTTAAAATCACAGCTCACGCAACGCCATGAGGCAAATATGAGTCGGCAGCTAAATTTGTGCAGGATTCTCCACAGTCCTCCTTAACTGAGAATTGAAGGCATTGTGAGGCCACAGAAAGGCTATGCATAACGGTTAATGCTGCTTACCGCTTTTTCCTTGGAGTTAATGTGTGAAGAACATGACATTCATTGTTCCCTTTGAGGGACAGAATTTGCACTGCAATTGTTTCGGAAGGAACAGCAGATGCTGGTTTAAACCGAAGATAGACACAAAATGCTGGAGTAACTCAGCGGGACAGGCAGCATCTCTGGAGAGAAGGAAAGGGTGGTGAAGAAGGGTCTCGACCCAAAACATCGCCCATTCCTTCTCTCCAGAGACGCCGCCTGTCCCGCTGAGTTACTCCAGCATTTTGTGTCTATCTAACTGCAATTCATGGAGCAGCTCTATAGACATTGGCAGAAGGTCACTGAGGATGACCATGGGTGTAATTTTCCTTGTGGACATTGACAAGGAGATTGGTCTGTAGAGACTGCAATTGGATCTTTCTCATTTTTAAAAACAATTGTTCATGTTTTGGCATCTCTGAGGTCCACTGCCTCCTATTTTCAGTGCTTTGTCTACCCCTTTAATATGTGTTTTGCCAAGTCTTCTCCCACATTCATACATATCTTGTCAATCTACACATTTTACGTACTGTCCCACCTGCTCCAATTATCCAACCTAAGTGTTTTGTTCCTTTTATTTCTCCGGCTACCATTATCAGTGCCTTATCATCTGTTATTTTTATTTGTGTTTTCCCATACTTTTCTTATCTGTGTCATCCACCAATTCTATCAATGATGAATCCTTTACTTTTTATATCCGTGCAACAATCTGCACTTTTCATCTGTGCCAATTCCTACTCTCAATGTATCCATAACATGCCCTCCATTCCTTTTGCCTGGCGCCAGTCTGAAGAAGGGTCTTGACCCAAAACGTCACCCATTCCTTCTCTCCAGAAATGCTGCCTGACCCGCTGAGTTACTCCAGCTTTTTGTGTCTATCTTCGGTTTAAATCAGCAGCTGCAGTTCCTTCCTACACTAAAATTATCTACATTGATGTGATCAAGAGGAGACCTGGTATTTATTCAGCATGTGGATGACCTGACGTATGGGAGGCTGGATTATGCACCTCTGGACTCTTGGCTTGTAGTTGCCCTTGCACTATCCCCACGGCTGCATCAACCTTTTACTTGTGCTGCCAGAGGGCACTTTCACTGCTTATAATAGCACTCAACATTACAGACAATTAGAAACAGTTGAAAAATAGTAAATGATTAAAAAAATAGAAAATATTTCTTATAAAAACAAGAGTCATTGTCATACAGCACGGAAACAGGCCCTTCGGAGCAACTTGTCCATTCTGACCAAGATGCCCCATCTGCACTGGTGTCATTTATGCGTGCTTGGTCCATATCCCCCTAAAACATTCCTCCCTGTGTACCTGTCCAAATATTTGTTAAATATTGTTAAAGTACCTGCCTCAGTTACCTCATCTGGCAGCTTATTTCATACACTCACCGCTCTCAGTGTGAAAAAGTTATATCTCAGGTTCCTATTGAATCTTTCCCCTCTCAGCTTAAACCTATGTTTCCTTGTTCTTGATTCCCTTACACTGGGCAAAAGATTCTGTGCATTTATCCTATCAATCTCCATTGTGATCTTATAGGGGTGTATCAGACTCTGTGCACTTACCCTATTTATTCCTCTCATCATCTTATACATCTCTATAAGATCACCCCTCAGCCTCCTGTGCTCCAAGGACTGAAATCCTAGCCCCCCCCCCCCCCCCAAGTCTCTATAGCTCAGGCCCTCAATTCCCAGCAACAACCTCATAAATCTTCTCTGCACTCTTTCCAGCTTAAAAACATCCTTCCAGGGGCAGGGTGACCAAACTGAAAATAATGCTCCAATCGTGGCACAAAATAAAATAACAAACAAATATATAACAAATTACTATTTTAATAAAATACTTTATTTTAATTATAATTACACTGAAAACATTCTTAGTGAAGGCCAGAGACCTCATTCAAATAAATGGGACCATGTTAGATGTACTAAGTACAGCTGCTGCAAATGGAGGGCCCAGATAGAAAGTGTATCCAACTGCTCAGTAGCTGAGAGAATGCCCCTGAACTCTTAAGGATAGCGGAGTCAGAGGGTATGGGGAGAAGGCTGGAACGGGGTACTGATTGAGAGTGATCAGTCATGATCGCATTGAATGGCGGTGCTGGATCGAAGGGCTGAATGGCCTACTCCTGCACCTATTGTCTATTGTCTATTGTCTATTGAATCCGCCCCCACCTCCACCCCCAGCAACTAATTTGTAACTTTGTCACGGCCAGACATGTGGCCTCTAGATGAGGTCTGCTGTACAAATTTACCGAGTTGTATGCAAAACCAAACATTTCACTGCGCCTAGGTACATTTGACAATAAAGTGTCATTGAATCATTGAATGGTTCTGGCACTCACCACCCTCTGTGTAAAAAACTTGCCCTGCACATCTCCTTTAAACTTTGGCCCTCGCACCTTGAAGTTGTGTCCTTTTGTATTTGATTTTTCCATCCTGGGAAAAAGGTACTGACATGCGATTTGTAGGTTAATTGGCCTCGGTAAATTGCTCCTAGAGTGAGGGGTATGGATGAGAAAGTGCGATCAATGATCAGCATGGACTCAGTGGGCTGGAGGGCCTGCTTCCGTGATGTATCTTTCAATCAATCAATCGAACAATGGCCTTTCTATTGCCAGGGTGAGGCCAAACACAAACTTGAAGAATAACACTTAATATTCTGGCTAGGTAGTCTACAACCCAATGGTATGAAAACTGAATTTTCTAATTGAAATTTCTAATTTCAGGTAACCCTCACCCCTTGTGCCCCCTCCAATCCACTTATGTCATTCCACTACATACTCCCCTCTAGCCCCACCATAACCTAGTGTGTTTCCTCCCTCTACCTGCTTCTATCCATTTATCAACCACACATTCTTCCCATTGGAACCTCATCCTGGTTTCAGCTGCCTTTGTGTTCATAATACTAGAATGGGAAGTCTTCCAAAATATGGCCTCAAGTCTTTATCTGGACATTTTTATGATTCAGTTCTTCCTCTTAAAGTTTTCTCATAGTTTCTTTTTTTTCCCCGTATTCTTCATAGGTATCTCTATTGCTGTAAATGGAAAACCATCTACTGTTTTCAATTTGAAGATCATGTTTTCACCCGCTATATCTGATTCCCTCAATATCAACCATGATTAATGCATTTTATTTCAAAATATTGAGTTTGATTGTGAAACTACGTTTAGCTCATCTTTGCATTATTGACACATCCTTTGTCTTTTTACTTCAGAACAATAATTACAAAGAACGACTTAGAGCTTATAGGCAAAATAAAAGGTTAGCTCAATACAAATTGATGGAATATTTTCGATCCAGAAACAATGCCTAATGCAATTTCCTCAAATGTGACTATAGTTCCTCATTTTTCATCTAGGCACATGATGCAAATGTAATTCGATTTTCTTGACCATCGCCCATTCCATAACTGATAACAGCAACTACTCCATAATTTGCAATGCCTGCAGGCTGTTGTGTTGCTAAGGCAAATAATAGAGATCGAACTTTCAACTAAATCTCCTCCACTGAAGGCATTTAACTCCCAAGAAGCAGTGGTGATTCAATCAACAATACAGTATATCAAAATCATACCATATGTCACACACCTTAAAGGAATAAACATTCATATGTCCAGCACTTCCTCCCCATAAAAAGTACTAAAGCCATGCAAACCATAACATATCTTCAATTATCATATTATATTGTTACTCAATTTTTTTGTACATGCCAAATTATGTTCAGAGTAAGCATCATTTTCTCAATGTGTCATATCATATATATACAGCCGGAAACAGGCCTTTTCGGCCCTCCAAGTCCGTGCCGCCCAGCGATCCCCGTACATTAACACTATCCTACACCCACTAGGGACAATTTTTACATTTACCCAGCCAATTAACCTACATACCTGTGTATGTAACCTACATACCTACATACAAGTGTCGGCAATCACTTGGAACACTGGCTCTAGAGAAACCCATATATCACTGTACTGCAGCATAACTGCTGAGGTTTGAATATCCTTGGTTCTAGAGAGTCATCAGCTTAGGTTGAAATGCTTCCTATGAGTTCCAAAGGTTAACTATACTCCCAAGGGAAATTTGTTGGAGGTAAACTGAAACATCATGGGAAACATCATCAAAACTGAGAAAAACATTGGGGCAATGACACAGGCTTAAATGACTCAGGTCTACACGGAGAAGTGTACTGCTGAAGCACCTTTGTTAATATCATGCTTTGCATGTCTTCATGGGGCAGTGCAAGATGAAGAATTTACTGTATGTGGGCAGCCAAATCTGAGAAGAATGTTTCACAGTTCCCCCCAACTGAAAAATGTAGGTGATGTCAGCAAAGAGCATGTACAGTGGCTAGTACTGCTCTGAGCATTTCCCTTTGTGTTATTGTGCAGTAAATATCACATCCATCATGTCTCCAGAAAGCAGGAATCCATGTTGTAATTCAGGGAGCAAAACTTCTGCCATTGGGAGGATGCATTTGATAAAGATTATGGGAATAACTTTTCCCATAGCAAGCAAGTTTACAGTTACTTAGTCAGATTTATTTCCTTTCCTGAAGATGGTTATGATTACAATATCTCTGAGATCTCTTGTAATAACCTCCTATTCCTGGATTTGGGCAATGGGACTGTGGATCTGTGACTGAAGCTGTTTCGCAGTACATTCTCTGAAACCACCTGTTCCTGAAGGCTTGTTATTTTTGGGTTGGCATGCTGCTTTTGAGTTGCAATTGAGGAATTCTTCAAAGCATTCCCTCCAATGGATGTTGACTGCCTTGCTATCCTGATGGTTTCCTGATGGTTTCACCCATTCTTGCGACTCAATGGATGGGCCTGGGCTGTTCAGAACACAAATGGTCTTTACAGTGCTGAATAAACCAACACACTCAATGTCCACAAGACAAAGGTCTTCTATTAATCTAGTTGAACTGCAACACACTGCCCTCTGACAATAAATGTTCCATTCAGACCTTGGAAAATAGATCCTTGCAAAGGCAAATCACAACGATGAAATTCATCACTGCCTTCAATAAAGATCAGTCATTGAAGGAAAAGTGGGAGGGAGGGGGGAGGAGGGAGGGGGAGGAGTGGGGGGAGGAGAGGGTGATGCTGAAGGTATTATCGTGTTTGAAGGTAGACAAATCATCATGGCCTGATCAGATATATCCGAGGACATTGTGGGAAAATAGAGGAAATTGCGGGAGCCCTGGTTGAAATTTCCACATTTAGATTATTGTGTTCAGTTCTGGGCACCATGTTATAGGAGTGATGTTGTCAACCTGGAAAGAGTACAGCTAGAGCAACTTACACCCCAGTGGGATGAATATTGACTTCTCTCACTTCAGGTAACCCTTGCTTTCCTGCTCTCTCCATCCCTCCCCTTCCCAGTTCCCCAACCAGTCTGACTGTCCCACTGATTACATTTTATCTCTATTTGCTTTGTTGTCACCTTCTCCTAGCTAACAATGATCTATTCTCCATTTTCCTTGAACGTTGTCTCTTTTGATGTCTCATTTTCACACCTTAGTCTTCCTTATCTCTGTGTCTCCCTCTCCACTGACTTCCTCAGTCTGAAGAAGGGTCTCGACCCAAAACATCACCCATTCCTTTTATCCAGTGATGCTGCCTGCCCGCTAAGTTACTCCAGCATTTTGTGTCTATCTTAAGAATATGGAGAAAATTTACGAGGATGTTACGAGGATTCCAGGACTAGAGGGTCTGAGCTATAGGGAGAGGTTGAGTAGGCTGGGACTCTAATCCTTGGAGCGCAGGAGGATGAGGGGTGATCTTATAGAAGTGTATAAAATCATGAGAGGAATAGGTAGATGCACAGAGTCTCTCACCCAGAGTAGGTGAATCGAGGACCAGAGGACATAGGTTTAAGATGAAGGGGAAAAGATTTAATAGGAATCTGAGGGGTAACTTTTTCACACAAAGTGTGGTGACTGTATGGAATGAGCTGCCAGAGGAAGTAGTTGAGGCTGGGACCATCCCAACGTTTAAGAAATAGTTAGACAGGTACATGGATAAGAAGGGTCTCGACCCGAAACGTCACCCATTCCTTCTCTCCTGAGATGCTGCCTGACCTGCTGAGTTACTCCAGCATTTTGTGAATAAATCGATTTGTACCAGCATCTGCAGTTATTTTCTTATACAACGCAGGCAGGTGGGACTAGTGTAGCTGGGACATGTGGGAAAGTTGGCCGACGGGCCTGTTTCCATGCTGTATGACTCTATGACTCTAAGACTCTAAAAGGTACTGTACAAAATTTTAACTTGCAGGAGATGCATCTGGGCACTAGATAATACAAGAACTAATGATGATGAACAGCAATGATTGAAACTGAATTCTGAATGGTTTATAGTAAAAATGAACACTGGTAGTGAAATGTGGCAGTATGTGAATGTCTCTAACAAGAGAAAGAAAAAAACACAAAGTACTGGAGTAACTCAGCAGATCAGGCAGCATCTCTGAATGGCATAGATAGGTGACACTTGAGGTCAGGACCCTTCAGACTGAAAGTTAAAAGGTTGCATATCCATGTCCTCCAGAAATGCTGCCTGACCCGCTTGCAGCACTTTGTGTCTTTTTTTGTAAACTAGCAGCTGCAGTTTCCTGTGTCTTCTCTGTAACAAGGGAGACCACCTACCCTTGACATTAAAGCCATTACTACTGGTGAGCCTTGCACCATCAGAATCCTTGAGGTCATTATTGACCAGTATCGGTGCCTATAAGTTTAGGTCAGAATCTGCATATCCTGCGGCTGGTGACTTAACCTCCTGATACCTCAAACCATCTCCACAATCTGCAAGACACAAATCAGGAGAGTGAAGTAACACTCTCCAAAAGCATGAATGAGTGCAGCCCCAACAATACATTTACAAAATAAACTGCAATTGTTTGCCTCGGCTATTCCAACAGTACTTCCTAAATCCGTGACTTATTTCAGGAATGATTAAGTCACACAACATCCTTGTTTCCAAATACAATTGAAGTTCCTTTGTCAATGGTGGGCTGAATTCTTGGAAATCTCTACCAAACAGCACGGTGAAAGAATGTTTGTGAAAAAAAAAATAAAGAAGACAGATCCCTCCATCCTCTTAAGGGAAATTAAGGATTAGTAATAAATTGTCAGTGGCATCCAGATTGTCAAAATATTGGATAAAACAATGCAATTTTTTGTTTGTATAATGATAGTACTACACCAGGCATTTTGTAAAATATTATAACCAGAATAAAATAACTTGCTCTGAGTTAAAGTGGGGTTTTTTTCCTGTCTCCTTTTGAAAGAAAGCAGAACTCCTGACGAAATGGAGTAAAATATAATTTGCATTGCTTCCAGTTGATTTCATTGGTCACCTGTCATTATTATGTGACTTGAACACAAAATAAATTTCAAGGTTGCTATATTTCTGGTTCCAAAATTACAGTCTACAATTTTGTTTCTTTCATTGGTGGTTTGGCTGAGATTGAGGGCTTGCAAACAATTTTGGATGGAACTAAGAAACGCCAAAGGGCAGAAAACATAGGTGTAAGTTTTGTATCGGCCGCCAAACAATAATGGTGAGGTAGAGCACCGCATAATTAGAACTTTAGGTGCACATACAATAATCATTGGGGATTATATTTGCAGTGATGGTAAAATTACTGAAGTGTATAAGATATGGTTTTCCAGATCTGTATGTTGAATAATTAACAAAGCACTTTAGATCTAGTATTGTTTAATAAGAAATGATTAATCGATGATTTGACAGTTAACGGAATTTTGAGGAATAATGATCACAATGTGTTCAGAATTTAAGTGATTTGGTGCAACCTGAAGCTAAGATTGTATAATAGAAACAAAGGAAGATATATTGGCAAGAGGTAGATTGGAAAAGTATGTTAAAAGGTTAAACCCAACGATGACTCATTTTCATAGAAATAATATTCAATTTTCAAGTACTTATCCCTTTAAGGCAGACAGAATTGGAAAAGTGATCCAGTCGTAGTTATTAAGAAAAGTTTAAATAGTGTCACATCAAAGTAAAATGTTTATATTGTTGTCAAAACAAAACAGTAAATCTGAAGATTGGAACATTTCAGAATTCAGCAAAGAGGGATCAAGTTATTGATGAGGAAAAGGAATGTATTATCCAAGAGCGCTAGCGATAAACATAAAACCAGATTGTAAAAGCTTTATAGAATCGTTAAAAAAATTACCAAAAGTGAGAGCCTTATAAACTGAGACATAAGTTATTAAAAAAAACTAGTATTGAAGAAATAAGTGGGACTGAAAGGCAATAAATTCTTAGGAGTGTTGGCCTTCATTCCAGGGTCTTGCTGAGGGTGACTAGTGCGATGGAGGCTGGATTAGTAGTCATCTTTCAAAATTAGTATTTGGACATTAGTAAGTTGTCACATGTGAGATGTTTAAATAAAATTAGAACATACAGTACAGAGGGATAAATACTGGTACAGTTTGAGGATTGGTTCAGGGACAGAATACAGAGAATAGGAATAGACTTTGATTTGAAGAATCAAGATTTGATTTAGAAACATAGAAAATAGGTGCAGGACTAGGCCATTTGGCCCTTCGAGCCTGCACCGCCATTCAATATGATCATGGCTGATCATGCAGCGCAGTAACCTGTACCTGCCTTCTCTCCATACCCCCTGATCCCTTTAGCAAAAAGGGCCACATCTAACTCCCTCTTAAATATAGCCAATGAACTGGCCTCAACTACCTTCTGTGGCAGAGAATTCCACAGAGTCACCACTCTCTGTGTGAAGAAATGTTTTCTCATCTCGGTCCTAAAAGACTTCCCCCTTATCCTTAAGCTGTGACCCCTGGTTCTGGACTCCCCCAACATCGGGAACAATCTTCCCGCATCTAGCCTCTCCAACCCCTTAAGAATTTTATATGTTTCTATAAGATCCCCCCTCAGTCTTCTAAATTCCAGCGAGTACAAGCCTAGTCTATCCAGTCTTTCTTCATATGAAAGTCCCGCCATCCCAGGGATCAATCTAGTGAACCTTCTCTGTACTCCCTCTAAGGCAAGAACGTCTTTCCTCAGATTAGGAGACCCAAACTGCACACAATACTCCAGGTGCGGTCTCACCAAGGCCCTGTACAACTGCAGTAGAACCTCCCTGCTCCTAAACTCAAATCCTCTTGCTATGAATGCCAACATACCATTCGCTTTCTTCTCTGCCTGCTGCACCTGCACGCTTGCTTTCAATGACTGGTGCACCATGACACCCAGGTCACGTTGCATCTCCCCTTCTCCTAATCGTTCACCATTCAGGTAATACTCTGCTTTCCTGTTCAAAGTGGATAACCTCACATTTATCCACATTATATTGCATCTGCCATGCATTTGCCCACTCGCCTAATCTATCCAAGTCACTCTGCAGCCTCCTAGCATCCTCCTCGCAGCTAACACTGCCACCCAGCTTCGTGTCATCCGCAAACTTAGAGATGTTGCATTCAATTCCCTCATCCAAATCATTAATATACACTGTAAATAACTGGGGTCCCAGCACTGAGCCTTGCGGTACCCCACTAGTCACTGCCTGCCATTCCGAAAAGGACCCGTTTATTCCTACTCTTTGCTTCCTGTCCGCCAACCAATTTTCTATCCATCTCAACACTGAACCCTCAATACCGTGTGCTTTAAGTTTGTACACCAATCTCCTATGTGGGACCTTGTCGAAGGCCTTCTGAAAGTCCAGATATAACACATCGACTGGTTCTCCCTTATCCACTCTACTAGTTACATCCTCGAAAAATTCTATAAGATTCGTCAGACATGATTTGCCTTTTGTAAATCCATGCTGACTTTGTCTGATGATTTCACCACTTTCCAAATGTGATGCTATCACATCTTTAATAACTGACTCTAGCATTTTCCTCACTACCGATGTTAGGCTAACTGGTCTATAATTCCCCGTTTTCTCTCTCCCTCCCTTTTTAAAAAGTGGGGTTACATTAGCTACCCTCCAATCCTCAGGAACTACTCCAGAATCTAAAGAGTTTTGAAAAATTATCACTAATGCATCCACTATTTCTGAGGCTACTTCCTTAAGCACTCTGGGATGCAGCCTATCTGGCCCAGGGGATTTATCTGCCTTTAATCCATTTAATTTACCTAACACCACTTCCCGACTAACCTGGATTTCCCTCAGTTCCTCCATCTCATTAGACCCCCGGTCCCCCGCTATTTCCGGCAGACGGTTTATGTCTTCCTTAGTGTCTTCCTTGGTCTAAAGAAGGGTCTCGAACCAAAACGTCACCCATTCCTTCTCTCCAGAGATGCTGCCTGTCCCGATGAGTTACTCCAGCTTTTTGTGTCTACCTGCAGTTTAAACCAGCATCTGCAGTTCCTTCTTACACAGACTTTGATTTGGAAGGCTGTGGCCTGTGGAATGCCACTGGGATCTGTGCCTTAGTTGTTCATGATTTAATCAGAGATTTGAATGAGGAGATCAATTGTTAATACATCCAAGTTTGTAGATGATACAAAGCCAGATAGCAATGTGGCTGAGAAAGAAGTTAAGTGGCTTCAGGTTCTCCCTCCTTAAGGAACGATATACTTGTATTTGAGGGAGTGCAGTGAAGGTTCGCCAAATGGATGATAGGTTTGTCAAATGAGGAATGATGAAGAATATCTTATTTTGACTTTGGAAGAATAAGAGGTGATAGCATTGAAACGTATTAAATTCGTCAAGAAGTTAACATTAATTGCAAAATTGAACTTTCCCCAAGCTGGAGTGGCTAGAACCATAGACCACAGATTCAAAATAAGAGGTTACCTATTCAGAATGGGGGGGGGTAGGGAATCTTTAGAATTCACAATACAAGAGGGCTACGTAGGCTCGGTCACTGAGAATATTTGAGCCAGAGCTGGACATTTTTTTAATAGATATTATGGATAAGGTGTTAAGCAGAAGAAGCGGCATTCAGATAAGCTGATTGAAAGGCAGAGCGGACACAAGGGGAAAAATGCCCTATTCCTACTTCTGTTTCTTATGGTCTTATGTTACTTCCAATGATTGGCACACCTACTTAAAGCAAAAATGTTTGCACTGTTTATTACAGTGCCTTACTACAAGTAAGTGGACCATCTGATTGGCATTTCTATTTAGTTATATTTAATGCATAAAGAATAGCAGCTGGTGATTTAAGTTGTTATGACGAACAACACTGGTATTTGAGATCTTCTGTAAATGTACAGGTGCGCAAATAATTACAGTTGTTCAAATTTATCATCACTTTGAAACATTACCCGTCATTTATTGTTCAATGAATGTGTAGACAGGGGAGATGGACAGAGCAGGCCTTGTTCAAAACACAAATCAACATTTGACTGCCCTTGAACAATTGGATACCAAATCCAAACGGTCCTTTACATTCTGCAATGAATCGTGAGCTTGCGTTTTACAAAAGAATTGCTTTGTGTCAAGAGAGTTGCGAAAAGAAGCTCTCATTCCTTGCCTGACATTTCCCACTTTCTTCCTAACTACAGCGAATAATTCATAAATAATTAATTAGAAATATTGCTCAGAGTTTTTCAGGCTGACAGAATACCCACTTACAGAAATAACTGCAGTGACATTATTAGGAGGTGGTGACATTATTAGGTAATGTTGGAAAGTCAAAAAGAAAAGTGACTGTATTTGAGTATCTGCATCTATAGAGTAAGAACAAATCACGTCTGAGTTGGAGAGAGAACTGCTTCATATAATTCCCTCTTACAACTCCCAGTTCTTAGAAAAGGTCTGTGACCTGAAACATGAACTCGGTTTCTCCTTCCACTGATGCTGCCTGACCTGCTGTGTGTTCCAGTGTTTTATGTCAGAATTTGAACATCTGCCGTTTTTCTTTATTTCTTAAGGGCCTGTCCCACTTAGGCGATTTTAAGGCAACTGCCGGCGACTAGGCTGTCGCCGACAGTTCGCCGGTGTGTCGCGGGCATGATCGTGAGGAGTCTTCAGAGAATCGTAGCGGATCTCGGCACGTCGCTGAGAAATGTTCCAGAGAGAAATTTCTCGGTGACATCTGGCATGTCGCCAGGTATCGTAGCTCATTGCGGGCGCTGTCGCATGCTGTCCCCAGGTTTGCTAGGTTGTCGCAGATGCATTTAGAAGCACGTAATATTAAATTAAGAAAAGGCATTTGAAGATACCATAAAATACTTGTGTTTAACCAATTCATTTGACAGGTAGATTGGAGGCGACAGTTTGACGGTCAGGTAAGCGTGGGGGTTTTGTGATGTTTCCGAAGACGGTGTAATCTCTTAGCCAGGTGCTAATTTCACAAAAAAAGTAACTTGTATTGACCTGACTTGGCATTGTCGTAGGGTAAAAGAAAATTTCGGCGATCTGCTATGTCTTTGACAGTCGCCGGCAGTCGCTTAAAAAATCGTCTAAGTGAGACAGGCCCTTTACTCTCACCGATTACGAAGAAAACATTAATCTTTGCATGCCTTAAGAGAGAACATTCTAAGTAAGTACAAAAGTAAATATTACATGTGATGATATTATTGTCTAGAAATTGGATTGCACGGTTATTTGGCATGCTAAAAAATTGCTGTGCATGGTGCTGTTGTTAAGTCCTCTTGATCTAAAACAAGTATGTGGCACCATTAATGTGTTCTCTGAAAGAAACACTAAAAAATAACCCATACAGTTCCCTTAAGGATAAATTCAATGCACTTGTCGATACTCTGTGTAGTAATCAAAGGGGGGCCTCAGTTCTCAACGGTGCACTCCCGGTGGGTACCTGATAGAAGCAATACATACTGTGGCTGATATAGATAAGTGAAAGCGGGAGGAGGATAGCGTCATGATTGTCAGAGAAGAACATAAATAATCTTATCAGTGAGGTAAAAAAAAGAGGGATGAACTGTGCAACAGGAGGATGAACTGAAGGGATGCAGATTGTTGGAGACTCATGGCCTGGGTATTTAGGGGATTGGTGCAGCATTCCCCTGATATGTTGTCTGGTGTACAGGCACAAGACAATGATACTTCCCTCAAACATCCGAAATTCATCTCCCACTATAGCCTCCCAAGCCAATGTATTAAACTATACATCATGACACGTCATCCTGGATTGTTCTTTCAATTGCCCAGAGCCACCAATCTCAAACAGGTTCAACAAAGAAGAAGGGTCTCGACCCGAAACGTCACCCATACCTTCTCTCCTGAGATGATGCCTGACCCGCTGAGTTACTCCAGCATTTTGTGTCTACCTTCAATTTGAACCAGCATCTGCAGTTATTTTCCTACACAACAAAGACACGAGTTTCTCATAGATCATCAATGATATCTGCTTGAACTTGAAAGGCAAGGGACATTCCAGCAGCTAGACTGCAGCCACAGAAGGGGCACCATGATGTAGTGAGAGGCCATCAAAAACATCTAAAGATGCTTAAAGCAAAATTACAGTATTACAATATTTAACTTGATAAACAAATGTCATGGTTTTCTGATTATCTTTTAATGAGGATCATTTTTTGTTACGAAGTATTCAAGATACTAACAATATACAGATGTTCCCTCATTTAAGTTACGTGACAATACCTCAGCATGGTGTGCCAAATGCTGGCATTGCTGTATGCTCCGTGATGCTTTTCCTCGTAAGATTTGCAAATATTGTTGAATTTTAAGTCAACATGCTCATGGTTAGCCTTAATTGCTGCAAGTCAGAGAAGGTTGGAGTTCAGATGGTGCTCGCTGCTGTGCAGCAAACAGTTTGACTGAATGCCATAGCTGCATTCTTATTTTGCCAATGTAGGCATATGTTCTCCAGTGTGCAGCTGATTGTTATCTTGGGTTCTTCGCTCTGCTTCATGCCCTTTTTTCATTGTAAGGCCCAGCGCAAATTGTAGGAACAGCACCTCATATTTCACTTGGGCAGCTTACACCCCAGCGATATGAATATTGACTTCTCTAACTTCAAGTAATCTCTCTCCATCCTTCCACCTGCCCAGTTCTCCGACCAGTCTGACTGTCCCTCAGATTACATTGAATCTCTGTTTACTTTGTTGTCACCTTCTCCAAGCTAACAATGGTCTATTCTACAACTTCATCTCTTTTGATCTCTTACACTTCCTTATCTCTGTAACTCCCCTGACAGTCAGTCTGAAGAAGAGCCTTGACTCGAAATATCACCCATTCCTTCTATCCAGAGATGCTGCCTGTCCCGTTGAGTTATTTCAGCATTTTGTGTCTATTCTTAGGATGGGTGGTGGGCAGGGCCGTCTTAACGCATGGGCCTGATGGGCACTTGCCCGGGGGCCCACGAGCATAGGGGCCCCATGCTGATCTGTGTATGTTAAGTGACTTGCAATAAATAAATACTACTTTTAAAATGTAGGTTCAATAAGTGCTTTTTTCGCAACATTTTCGGTCACTAAGTGCTTCTCACAGCGATCTGCAAGTGCTTTTCGCAACAATGTAGCACCCTAAGTCCATCGCTAAGTGCTTTTCGGTAAGTGCTTTTCGGCGGCACGACAGGGGGGGGCTGGTAGGGAAAGGGGGGTGGGGGAGAGTAACGGTAGGGGCCCCAGTACACTGCTTTGCCCGGGGGCCCATAATGCTGTAAAAACTGCCCTGGTGGTGGGGGAGTATTTTAAGAGATACTGAAGAATATGAACAAGGCCACGATGAAGCATTTGCTTGAATCTGCAATTTCTTTATGTGGGATTTTTAAAATGACATTAATAGGGGAATTAGCTTTAGTTAAACTGAGTGCTTGAGATGGATAGTGTGACATTAGAGAGATCATATTCAGTTGTAAGTGAAGGGAAACAGTTCTACCACCAAGGCTTCAACGATTCTTCTTTTGTGTATTTAGAAATGGTGCATCGTTTCAATAGTTTTCTCTAAACCACACTTGGAGTTCAGTGTCGAATTTCTCATCGAGGAATGAATGTCAATTTTATTGGCTTAAAATATTAGCCCATCAATGCTGTGAATTTCAACCATAAATGTTATATCAGAGCAGCATATGGTTTCCCCGCTGTGTTTCCTGACCTCAGAGTTTCTTGGCTCTTTTGTGCCACATGCAGTTGCTTCTCCTTTTGATATTATTACCATTTTAATATCAAAGTAGGTGGGCTTGATAGAATACAAATATTTGTGCGCAGGTTAATGTGAATAAACAATATATTATATTAATCCTTCCATCATTTGCTGGATGAAATCAGGACGTTCATACAATTGGACTGGGTATTTTTTGCAATCCACGTTGGTGGACCCAAATGTTTTCCTAGCTTCAGATGTTCATCTAATGATGCTCTGCTCCTGATACTCTCTCACGCATTCACAAAGTCAGACAATCAGGGGCAAGCTTTCAAGAGAGAGCTGGATAGAGCTCTTAAGGATAGCGGAGTGAGGGGGTATGGGGAGAAGGCAGGAACGGGGAACTGATTGAGAGTGATCAGCCATGATCGCATTGAATGGCGGTGCTGGCTCGGAGGGCTGAATGGCCTACTCCTGCACCTATTGTCTATTGTCTATAAGGTTGGCGAGACATCATGAATTTAATGTTCAGTGGGAAATAGTTTGTAGTAAATTTAGCTCTTTCCTACAATCTGCTTTAGTTTCCATGTGCATTTGTACAAACTGCTGAGCAATGTTCGATTCTACATGTTCAGATTGGAAAGTAGCCGACATAGCAATTAACCAGGACATGCCAGCTACTTTAATTGATCCCATGGGTGGAATCTTCATTAGACAATAGACAATAGACAATAGGTGCAGGAGTAGGCCATTCGGCCCTTCGAGCCAGCACCACCATTCAATGTGATCATGGCTGATCATTCTCAATCAGTACCCCGTTCCTGCCTTCTCCCCATACCCCTTGACTCCGCTATCCTTAAGAGCTCTATCTAGCTCTCTCTTGAAAGCATTCAGAGAACTGGCCTCCACTGCCTTCTGAGGCAGAGAATTCCACAGATTTACAACTCTCTGACTGAAAATGTTTTTCCTCATCTCCGTTCTAAATGGCCTACCCCTTATTCTTAAACTGTGGCCCCTGGTTCTGGACTCCCCCAACATTGGGAACATGTTTCCTGCCTAACGTGACCAACCCTTTAATAATCCTATATCTTTCAATAAGATCCCCTCTCATCATTCTAAATTCCAGTGTATACAAGCCATGTCGCTCCAGTCTTTCAACATACGGCAGTATTATGCTATCCAGGCAACGACTCTTTAGCAGTATGCTTCTTCCTTTCTCCAAACATTGTGGCAAGGGTGTTAGACTGCGGAGGGAATATTTGAAGAAGACATCAAATACTTTGTAAATCTTACAAGAAATTCATGGAAAACCTGCCCGAATTTATGTATTATTTGCTTCAACTTGTGTTAATGAAAATATTCTCATTTTTGATTTGAAGGCTTTTTAGTTTCATTTAGTTTCGAGATACAGCGTGGAAATAGGTTCTTCGGCCCATCAAATCCATGCCAACCAGCGATCCCCATACACTAGCACTATCCTACACACTAGGGACAATTTTTTACCAAAGCCAACTAACCTACAAACCTGCACCTCTTTGGAGTGTGGGAGGAAACGGGAGCACCCGGAGAAAACCCATGTAGGTCACAGGGAGAACATATAAACTCCGTACAGACAGCACCAATAGTCAGGATCGAACCCGGGTCTCTGGCGCTGTAAGGCAGCAACTCCATCACTACGCCAAGGTATTCTGTCTTATAACAGCTTCATAAACAAAAATATAAATATTAAATATAATTACTACTGTTGATAAAATCAAATCTTGGCATTAACTGGAAATTACTTGGAGCTTCCTGATAGATCTCTGTATCCAGTCTGGGATGACAGTGATGTATTTAGTGAACTGGTTGCTGTGGTTGGGGTGCACCTTTTGCTTCAATGCTTACTCATCATTAGTTCCAAATTTAATTTACAAATGTCAATAAATAAAATCTCAACCTCCTAACCATATTTCTGTACTCACGTTACAGCAAACTGTTTGATGGGTGTTTTATGAGAAAAAGAACCCCATTTTACTCTATTTCAGTCCTGATGACCCAGAAATGTTATGTTCATCACATGGTTCTTTTGTTCACTAAATTGGATTATATAAACAAACTGGTGAAACAAAGAGCTATGTGGCTGTCTGTTTCACTGTGATTGCAGCCAGATGGGAGGACAGGAAAACCAAAGCTTATTCAATGACATGGTGATGCCAAATGTTTAAAATAACGTTTCTAACTCTGAACATTGCAGATATCTTGATGTCAAATAATTTTAGAAAGATAATGCAAAGATTCACTGGGACTGTTGTTTTCCAAAGATACATATTTAAATCAATGTGGGGAAAGAAAAGAGAGAGGCTGATGGCAGTAATGATATCTGCCTCCATGTGCACATAGTCTCTGTTGGAGTAACATGCAGGGTCATTTGCAGGAATCACACAGAGTCTGCTTTATCCGAGATTGTTCTCTGAGTGCAACTGTACACAACATTAGGCACATGGATGTCATGCTTCTTTACATATTCCACATTACTTTCTCCATTTGAAGAAGTGAAACATGTATGAACTTGCCCGTTTAATCTATTAACTGGGTTTCGAATTCTGTTCATTCCTCACAGCCATATTGGTTTTGCTTGTGTTGAATCTGAAGATAACAGATAATGTTAAGATAACATCCGCCTCTAACTCATTGAAACTGTCACTTATTGATTATTTTTAATAACATTCTGTGTCAATTCATCAATTATAGCAGAACAATTTATGCATTACTTCAAACTCATCAGCTTCATTATTCTCTGAGATATTTAGAACTGAAATCAAATGGACTTCATTAATGTTTTTGAATATTCCATTTTCCAATCTCTGACCTGCCCAATTGTCTCAGGTTCCTGTTATCTGTACTTTTTCCTCTTAAAGCATGTGCTGCGGTGTTTGCTTTGCTTCTGCTGCTTTTATTCCACTTCCACTTCCTGATCAGCTGAGCTACATGCAGACATGCCCAGAGTCTTCTGTAGGAATGTATCCTGTCATGAAGTGCATTGTCCATCTGCAGCTCAGAAAAAAATGTGCTTCAAAAGTCAATGCTTCACAGTAAAACCTCATCTGCATATCTTGCCTCTTTCATTGCACACAGTCATCTTCCAGCTTCTTTGCTTGAGGCTGAATGATGAAGTGGTGTGAAGCCATGTGTGATGCAGTTTGTTTCATAAACTGTCCAAATTAAAATGACAAAAATGCAATCTGATACAATCTCCTCAGAAAGGCCATATGTTGCAAAAATGATTTGAGTTTTTCTAGTGCATCCTGTTGTGACACTTCCCCCACACTCTTTATTTTAATCCATTTTAAATGTTATTAAAGGCGTTAATGATTTTGCTGCAGATTTGCGATGAATTGTTTAATGCTGTGAGCATGATGCAACATACTAGGACAGGTTCTGGGCTCCCAGAGACTGTGGAGTCTATGATGCATGCACAAAGAGGATACTAAATGAGAAGCAACTGAATTTCAAGCAGCCACTGGAAACTGCCCATTGGAAATAGGCAATGGAGATAATCATCCAGTAACATCATCCAGTGATGCTCATACTGTTTCGAATAAAGGGAGAAACTAGTTCTAGTTTCAGCAAAGGGGAGAATCGCCTCTGTTGGCAGCACAATAATGAGATGGTGAATGAATGCAAAGAATTGTTTTTCGTCACTGTGGTATCAAGAGATTTCTGTCAATAGCTTGCAGAAAACAAAGTAAGACCAAGCAAACAAGCAGTGCAAAACTATTGGGGGCAAAGAAGTAGTATCGGACAATGTACATATGAACTAGCTGAAGAAGTTCGTAAATCGATTGTATAGACTCCTCACACCATGAGAAATTTCAACTGTGCAGGAAACTGCCACTTTTGCTATCTGAGTTTGAGGGCTCCCTTCATTCTTGCAGTGAAGACAGATGGTCTTTAAGATCTATGGAAATTACACAGTAATAATCAGCAAGGAAGCAAATTAGACTGATACCCCTTATCTCTGATGCTGAATTATTTGTCAATCTGGGTGGGAAACAAATCTTGGGACAAATCTTAACATTCCCTGAACATACAAACTCTGTACATGCATCAACTCTACCTCTGCGCTACAGTGTCGCCCCTTATCTTTCACCTTTTTGTGTTTTCATCTCTAGCCTTTTGACCACACATCTGCGAATCAAATTCCCTCACCTGTGCCCACTTATCACTTGCCAGGCTTTGTCCCACCCCCACCTCTTTTTCAGCTTTCTCCCACCACTACTACAATCAATCTGAAGGAGGGTCCCGACCTGAAACGTTGTCTGTCCATGTTCTCCAGAGATGCCGCTTGACCCGCTAAGTTAATCCACACATTGTGTTTTGGAAGGATATTGGTATTGGTTTATTGTTGTCATGTATACCAAAATACAGTGATAAACGTTGTTTCATGTGCTATCCACGCAAATCACATCATGCATGAGTACATGATATTATCTTCTGCAGGCAAATGGGATCAATGTAGATCGGCAAAATCGTCAGCATGGACTTTGGCCAAAGTGGCTATCTCTGTGCTGCAGAGCTCTATGTACATTGTGTATAAGAAAATAACTGCAGATGCTGGTACAAATCGAAGGTATTTATTCACAAAATGCTGGAGTAACTCAGCAGGTCAGGCAGCATCTCAGGAGAGAAGGAATGGGTGACGTTTCGGGTCGAGACCCTTCTTCAGACTGAAGAATGTACATTGTTGTCATTTTTTAGGTTGACCTTTGTGATTTCTTAGGATAACTCATTCTCTCTGTGCATATGATAGACGCACCTAGCTGGAGAAACTCAGCGGGTCAGGCAGCATCTCTGGAGAAAATGGATAGGTGACGTTTCAGGTTGGGACCCTTCTTCCGACTCTGAAGAATGGTCCTAACCCAAAACGTCACCTATCCATTTTCTCTAGTGATGCTGTCTGGTCTGTTGAGTTCCTTCAGCTTTTTGTGTCTATCTTTGATATAAACCATCATCTGCAGTTCAATTTTATTACTTTCTGTACATATGCTGCATTCAAGACTTTATTTCTCCCTGTGGTCATGTGTTTTATTTTGCGATTGCTATATTTCCTTTCCTCTGACCCGAGTAGCACTTAGACTTTTTCAAAGAACAGTTGTATGAAGAATGACTCATAGCACTTGCAATTACTTCATGCTGCTCATGTTAGTGAACTGTACCTTTAGAAATGTCCTTTGAATATAGATTACTGTTACATCAGTGGCTTCCATATGACTGAAACCCTTGATTTCATGGCATTGAGGTCATTAATAAGACTTCTTGTACAGAGGTCAATAAACCTTCTGCTCTTCCTATCCCAGCACCATGGTTTATCCTCCTCAGCAGATGGTGGAATAATGTTAGTACTTTGAGAGATCTGGCAGAAACTTACCTCAGTGCTGTATTATACGAACAAGATGATTGAGGTTGAGGAAAATTCTAACCTTGGCACTGATCTCGATCTTTTCTTTAACTGGGTGCCAATCATTTACATCCATCCTCTGACGCAAAGAAACGACTTATTTTATGCAACAAAGTCACACTTACACTTCTGAATTTTTTGTTGTGCTCAAAAAACTTAAGTGAAATGTGAAAATATGACACTAAGATCATTTTAAACATTTCAAAAAGCTGAATGTTTAAAAAATGTCAATTCACATTTGATTTGTTTTATTTCAAGTCAAGTTTATTTGTCACATACACATACACGATGTGCAGTGAAATGAAAGTGGCAATGCCTGCGGATTGTGCACAAAAAAGAATTACAGTTACAGCATATAAATAAAGTTAATAAAGTTACTATAGTGTAGACAAAATTTAGTCTCTGGAGTTATAAAAGTTAACAGTCCTGATGGCCTGTGGGAAGAAACTCCGTCTCATCCTCTCCGTTTTCACAGCGTGACAGCGGAGGCGTTTGCCTGACCGTAGCATCTGGAACAGTCCGTTACTGGGGTGGCAGGGGTCCCTCATAATCTTACTTGCTCTGGATCTGCACGTCCTGATGTATAGGTCCTGCAGGGGGACGAGTGTAGTTCCCATGGTGCGTTCTGACGAACGCACTACTCTCTGCAGGGCCATCCTGTCCTGGGCAGAGCTGTTCCCAAACCAGACTGTAATGTTGCCGGACAGGATGCTCTCTACAGTCCCAGAGTAGAAGCAATGAAGGATCCTCAGAGACACTCTGCATTTCCTCAGCTGTCTAAGGTGGTAAAGGCGCTGCTTTGCCTTACTCACCAGTGCGGCAATGTGCGTTGCCCATGTCAGATCCTCTGTGATGCGGACTCCCAAGTATTTAAAACTGCTCACCCTATCCACAGTAGACCCATTTATCTCCAGTGGCGTGTACGTCCTTGGATGTTTAGCCCTTCTAAAGTCCACAATCAGCTCCTTAGTCCACAATAGCCCCTTCTGAAAAAAATGTTCATATTGGATAGTTCCTATTCAACAAAAGGTAAAAATGAATTATTGTGAAGCTGCTGGACATATTCACAAACATCTTTAATCTCTCCCTATTCCATTCTGAGATACCCACCTGCTTCAAGAAGACATTATCATTCCGATACCAAAGAAAAGCAAGATCGGATGCCTTTATGACTACCGTCCATTGGCCCTGACATCCACCATCATGAAGTGCCTCAAGAGGCTGGTTATGGAACACATTAAATCCAGCCTACCAAGCAGCCTTGACCCACTGCAGTTCACCCAACACCACAACAGGTCCATGGCTGATGCCATCTCACTGACCTTACACTTAGGCCTGGAACACCTGGATAAGAACGACACCTGCATCAGACTGATATTCTTCGACTGTAGCTCTGCCTTCAATCCCATTATCTCAACCAAGTTCATCTCCAAACTCATGGAACTGTGATTCAGCACCCCCCTTTGCAACTTCCTGACCAAAAGACCACAATCAGTGAGGATATAGTGACAAATTATTCTCGACGATAACTCTCAACACCGGTGCCCCGCAAGGATATGTTCTCAGTCCCCTGCTATACTCCTTGTGAACTCATGACTCTGCAGCCAAATACCAATCCAACTCAATTTACAAGTTCGCAGATGACTCTATCGCAGTGGGCCAGATATCAAATCATTATGAGAGATGTACAGAAAGGATGTTGAGAACCTCGTAACCTGGGGCCTAGACAACAACCTCTCTCTAAATGTTAGCAATACAAAGGAGATTGTGATTGACTTCAGCAAGCAAAGTAGCGCACACACACACACACACACACACACACACACACAGTACATTGATGGCGTAGAGACGGTCGAAAGCTTCAAGTTCGGGACTTCCGGTGGCGTTATGGACTGAACAAGTCGCACGTCAACTAGCTCCGTGAACATTCCGATTTAGGAAGAGAGGAACGGGTCGGGCCCGTTGCAACTTACCGGCAATTTTCAACGAAGGGTGGGTGACGTCATCAGACCGCGACTTTTAAAAGTAAATTTCGACAAGTCGCACCCCCCCGTTAAAAACCGTTAAAAAAGGAACGGTCAGAATAAGACCCGTGGAAGAAGAAGAATCAAGCCAGATGGAACCCTCTGCTACAGCCCAAACCTCAGCATCGGGTCAGGAAGAAACTGCTAGACGAGCAACCCGGAATCCACAGCCTAAAAAAATTGGATTGGAAGAATTTCGCAGCGTTGTGGGTGAGGAGCTTTCAGATATGAAGTCTAAAGTGGTAAATATGACAGTTGAATTACAAGAAATGAAAGCTGAATTAGTTTCCCTTAAAGGAATGAAGGGGGATATACTATCCACTATTAAGGAGCAGTTGGATAAATCAAAGGCTGAAATGAATGAACACATGGAGGAAGTAACCTCCAAGTTACAAAAGTTGGACTCTGATTTTTCTGGTAAGCTGAATCACATTACCGCGTCAATAGAGCAACAAGATGAGGCTATAGGTGACTTGGAAAGTTTAGCCGAGACAAGTGCTGAAACTACAAAAGTAGTATTGTCGGAGACTCAGCGTCTTTCTGATTTAGTGATGAGATTAACCGAAAAATGTACTGACTTAGAGGGTCATTCAAAACGACAAAATTTAAGAATCCTTGGTGTTAAAGAAGGCAAAGAAAAAGATAAAAACGTTCGTGATTTTACTGCTGAGTTATTACAGGAAGTTTTGAAAATGGATTCAAAGCCCTTGCTGGATCGAGCCCATAGAGCACTGAGAGCACGGCCAGGTGCTAATGCGCCTCCAAGACATTTGATTCTGAGGGTGCATAATGCTCACGTTTTAGAAGATATGCTGACAAAAATTGCTAGTAACAGAGCTTTATCATTCCGAGGCGATGAGATTCGCATCTTCAGAGATTACCCCTTTGAGGTGGTTAAGAAAAGAGCACTGTTTAATGAGACAAGATCTATTCTTAAGAAGATCCCAGCGCTCAGATTTGGTATGTTGTATCCAGCAAAACTCCGAGTGACCTACAATCAAAAAGAATCCTTTTTTACTGACTATAATAAAGCACTGGAATTTGCTCGAGAGATCGAAAGGTCGCTGAAGGCTTGATTATGATTTCATGGCTATCTTAATTGGCAGACATTTAATTGGACTTTAAAAATATGAAAATTCAAAGACTTAAGTTTAGTGTATATACTATACGTATATTAACCGTAATTAATAATTATTAATTAAAAAAACATGTATATTTTTATTAATTATCACTAATAAGAAGTATAAGTAATATTTGATTTATGTAAACCTTACTTTGAATGCTTAATTAATACACTTTAGATAGAAAAATCGATTTAATATAGACTAATTAGTTTCGGGCCTGCCCCGTTTATCTCTCTTTTTAAAAAACAAAAAAAACAAATAATAATTGTGTTAACAAACGGAGCTAGTATTAATTTTTTTTTTACATCTTACGGAAGTCCTTAGATTTTTTGCCACCTTAGGGTGGCTAACACTAACTGCACTAATTGTAGTTGTAGCTTTAGTTGTCTCTTCTTTTTTCCTGCACTCTTTTAACCTTTTAGATATTGATTTTTTTTTTAGATTTAACTTTTATTATCATGTTTTTTTTCAGAAATTATATACTTTTGGGAGATATTTCCGGGAGGCACTCTACGCTGTACAAAAAATCATCCACCCTTCATTCAAGAAAAATGTTGTAGTCCGGGTGCCAGACCATTTGCTTTATTATAGACCATTCATTGGTTAAGATGCAAGATTCTATTAGGAAAACAGGGGTTAAAGGTATTACATTTTGTAGTTGGAATGTCAAGGGTGTTAATGAACCAATTAAAAGAGGTAAAGTACTTTCACATTTAAAATCTATTGATGCAGACATAATGTTCCTTCAGGAAACTCATCTAAAAAATGTAGCACATAATAGACTGAAAGGCAAATGGATTGATAAAGTATTTCACTCATCGTTTCCCTTTAAATCAAGAGGTGTTGCTATTTTAATTCGTAAGGGTATACCATTTATAAATACTTCCTCTATAGTCGACACTGAAGGTAGATATGTTATATTAGTGGGAGAACTATATTCTACAAAATTGATATTGGTGAATGTCTACGCACCAAATTTTGATAATCCGTTATTTTTTAAAAAAATATTTAATACCATTCCAGAATTTGGACAATATAATTTGATAATTGGAGGAGATTTAAATTGTACATTAGATCCTTATTTGGATAGATCTTCAACTCAAAGGAAAACAAAATCCAAGTCGTGTGAATTATTAAACTCTTATATAAATAATGCAAATATAAAAGATGTTTGGAGGATTGATAATCCTTCAGGCCGAGAGTATTCATTTTATTCACCAGTGCATAAAACTTATTCAAGAATTGATTATTTCTTGGTGGACTCCAAACTTATTCCTTATACGTATAATTCAAAATATCATAATATTATTATATCCGATCATGCCCCTTTAACATTTAGGGTAAAACTCCAAGGAGCAACGGGGAAACAGACTAATTGGAGATTTAACCCGCAAATCTTAAATGAAAAAGCATGTTATGACTATCTTAAATCGCAATTTGAGATTTTTTTTAACGCAAATGACCTTCCTGAAACACCTGCGTCCCTGCTTTGGGAAACATTTAAAGCGTTTGTGAGAGGATGTATTATTTTCGTTTCAGGAGTTACAGCAGAAGTACGGATTACATGTTAATAATTATTTTAGATATTTACAACTTAGAGATTATGTAAAATCACACATGCAAGAATATAAGTTTAGAGGTCCAGAAATACTTGATGTATGCCTGAATCGACATTATAACTCAAATAAATTAATATCTTTTATTTACAATATTCTCCTTGACATTGACATTCCGTCATCAGAATCTTATAGACGAGCATGGGAGGACGAATTGAATCAAGTTATAATGCAAGATATATGGGATGAAAGTTTACAACATATACATCAATGTTCATTGAATACTAGACATTCCCTAATACAATTTAAAATAATACATAGATTACATTATTCGAAGACGAAATTAAATAGGATTTTTCCTAGTATCTCTCCTATGTGTGATAAATGTCAATTTCAAGAAGCTAATTTAACTCATATTTTCGTAACTTGTATAAAAATGCAAAACTTCTGGTTGGAGATTTTTAAAATAGTTTCTAAAGTTATTAATAAAAAATTAGATATGGACCCAAAATTAATTATATTAGGATTATCAGAACATACTACAAATTTTACAGTAAGTCAGGTACATTTTCTTGATTACAGTCTAATAACGGCGAAAAAACTAATACTTAAATTTTGGAAAAAACCAATAACCCCCACAATTAAAATATGGACTATGGAAATGACAGAGACCCTGCATTTGGAAAAAATAAGGTTTGCCTTAATCGACAAACCTGAGTTGTTTTTAAAAATATGGTCTCCATTTATTGAATTTTTAGAAAAGTAAATGGGCTTGGCACAGGACTAAAATAAAAAAAATAAAAAAAAATTTAAATAAAAAGTTGAAACTTGAGTTGGGGGTTGGATGTACAGCTGTGGTTTTTGTCTCCCGGATCTACTCCCGTTAATTTTTATTGTTAGATTCTTTTTTCTTTTTTTTTTTAACCCTCTTACTCTCTTTCTCCCCAAGTTTATAGTTTTATATTTTTATTTTTACTTTCTCTCTTCAAAAATTTAAAAATTGAAGCTATGTAAGAACTTTGTAACAAATGTGTTTTTTCTTATTTCGATTTGTACATATGCTTTTCAAAAATAAAAAAAATAAAAAAAAGAAAGCTTCAAGTTCCTCGGAATAAATATCACCAGCAATTTGTCCTAGACCAGCCACATCAAAGTTATGACTAAGAAAGCACACCAACGCCTCTACTTTCTTGAAAGGCTTAAGAAGTTTGGCATGTCTTTAACAACTCTCACCAACTTCTACAGATGCACCATAGAAATAATGAACCAGGATGCCTCACAGCCCGGTTTGAGAACAGCTCCATCAACGAGCACAAGAAATTGCAGACATAGCCCAGGCTATCATACAAACCAACCACCCTTCCATTGACTCCATTTACACTTCACGCTACTTCAACAAGGCCATCAGCATAATCAAGGACCAGTCTCACCCCTTCACTTCCTCTTCTCCCCTTTTCGGTCAGGCAAGAGGTGCAGACGTTTGAAAATGAGATTCAGATTCCAGATTCAGGGATTCTTTCCAGCTGCTATCAGGCAACTGAACGGTCCTCTCATCAGCTAGATTGTGGTCCAGACCTTCCACCTACCTCATTGGAGAAATTTGAACTATTTTCAATTGGACTTTATCTTGCACTAAATGTGGTACCCTTTATACTTTGTGCATTGTGGACGGCATAATTGTAATAATGTATAGTCTTTTCTTTGACCAGATAGCATGCAAGCAAAAGCTTTTCACTGTACTTCGGTGGATATGACAACAATAAATGAAATTATTGCTGACAAAGAAAATCAAGTTTAAAATAGTGATATAGTAGTCAGAATAATAGACTCATAGGAACTTTAATAGTTCGTTGGACAATGATCAATACTGTTTTACTGTTTTGAGTGTTATATAAAAGGTTGAGGCATCTAGAACTTACTGACAGAATGTTTACAATCTCACTTATAAAAGGAAAGACAACTCAAATATATCAATTAAGCTGAGTTATAAACATGAGTCTCAACATGATTTTCCCTGAATCACTGCAAAGAATTATGACAAAGGGTAAAACAGAGGTCAAAATTTTTTATTATCTCCAAAATTGGACTGCTTAAACAGTATTGTGGATTGCACCAGCATTGGTTTTAAAAGTTGTCAAAGATTGTTCAGTTTGGATCTTTGTGCAACGTGAATGAACATTTTCCCTAAACGTTTCCTTATTTGGAAACTGGTGTTCCATACAAAAATCCTCAACTAGAATTTTGTGCAGTCAGCAGCACATACCTCTGCTGCTGCAACATCAAGGCCCAATCCTTAAAACAAAATGTGCGACATTCGCACACTAATTCTGCAATTTGTAATAAAAAGGTTTGATTTAGTTTAGATTCGTTTAGTTTAGTTTAGAGATACAGCATGTAAATGAGCCCTTCGGCCTATCGAGTCCATGCTAACCATTGATCACCTGTTCATACTAATTCTATGTTATCAAACATTCCCACTCACTACACACTTTCATGGATCATGCTAAAGATGTCATCAAAAGAGAAGTGGTAATTGTTACTTTATTGTAACATGTAAGGTCATGTCTTAAGTGATAGGAACCGAATTAGGCCATCCGGCCCATCAAGTCTACTCCGCCATTCAATCAAGGCTGATCTATTTCTCGCTTCTAACCCCATTCTCCTGCCTTCTCCCCATAATCCTTGACACCCGTTTTAATCAAGAATTTACAGTATCTATATCTGATCAATGTACCTGGATACAGTGAGATTCTGTTTTAGAAACATAGAAAATAGGTGCAGGAGGAGGCCTTTGGCCCTTCGAGCCAACACCACCATTCATTGTGATAATGGCAGATCATCTACAATCAGTAACCTGTGCCTGCCTTTTCCCGATATCCCTTAATTCCACTAGCCCCTAGAGCTCTATCTAACTCTCTTTTAAATTCATCCAGTGAATTGGCCTCCACTGCCTTCTGTGGCGGAGAATTCCACAAAATTCACAACTCTCTGGATGAAAGAGTTTCTTCTCACCTCAGTTTTAAATGGCCTCCCCTTTATTCTTAGACTGTGTCCCCTGGTTCTGGACTTCCCCAACATTGGGAACATTTTTCCTGCATCGAGCTTGTCTAGTCCTTTTATAATTTTATACGTCTCTATAAGATCCCCTCTCATCCTTCTAAACTCCAGTGAATACAAGCCCAGTCTTTCCAATCTTTCCTCATATGACAGTCCCTCCATCCCAGCGATTAACCTCGTGAATCTACGTTGCACTGCCTCAATAACAGGGACGACCTTCCTCAAATTAGGAGACCAAAACTGCACACAATACTCCAGATGTGGTCTCACCAGGACCCCATACAACTGCAGAAGGACTTCTTTGCTTCTGTACTCAAATCCTCTCGTTATGAAGGCCAACATGCCATTAGCTTTCTTCACTGCCTGCTGTACCTGCACGCTTACTTTCAGTGACTGGTGTACAAGGACACCAAGGTCTCGTTGCACTTCCCCTTTACCTAATCTGACACCATTGAAATAAGAATCTGCCTCCTTATTTTTGCCGCCAAAGTGGATAACCTAACATTTATCTACATTATACTGCATCTGCCATGCACCTGCCCACTCACTCAACCTGTCCAAGTCACCCTGCAACCTCCTAACATCCGCTTCGCAGTTCACACTGTCACCCAGCTTTGTGTCATCCGCAAACCTGCTAGTGTTACTTCTAATTCCATCATCCAAATCATTAATATATATTGTAAATAGTTGTGGCCCCTGCAGCGAGCCTTGCGGCATTCCACTCTCCACTACCTGCCATTCTGAAAAGGACCCGTTTATTCCTACTCTTTGCTTCCTGTCTGCAACCAATTCTCTATCCATGTCAATACCCTACCCCCAATACCATGTGCTCTAATTTTGCTTACCAACCTCCCATGTGGGACCTTATCAAAAGCTTTCTGAAAGTCTAGATACACTACATCCACTAGCTCTCCTTCATCCATTTTACTTGTCACATCCTCAAAAAATTCCAGAAGATTAGTCAAGCATGATTTCCCCTTCATAAATCCATGCTGACTTGGACCAATCCTTTTACCGCTATCCAAATGCGCCGTTATTACCTCTTTAATAATTGACTCCAGCATCTTCCCCACCACCGACGTCAGGCTAACTGGGCTATAATTCCCTGTTTTCTTTCTCGTTCCTATCTTGAAAAGTGGGATAACATTAGCTACCCTCCAATCCACAGGGACTGATCCTGATTCTATTGAACATTGGAAAATGATCACCAATGCGTCCACAATTTCTTGATCCACCTCCTTGAGTACCCTGGGATGCAGACCCAATACTATTTCTTGCCTAATGCAAATTTATTTCAGTTCCTCTGTCTCCCTTGATCCTCTGAACACTAGTACATCTGGGAGATTGTTTGTGTCTTCCTTAGTGAAGACAGATCCGAAGTACCTGTTCAGCTCTTCCGCCATTTCCTTGTTACCCATAACGATTTCACCTGTTTCTGCCTTCAAGGGACCCTCATTTGTCTTTACTAATCTTTTTCTCTTAACATACCTAAAGAAGCTTTTACTGTCCTTCTTAATATTCTTGGCCAGCTTCGCTTCGTACCTCATCTTTTCAGCCTGTATTGCCCTTTTTGCTATCTTCTGTTGCCCTTTGAAAGTTGCCCACTCCTCTGGCTACCCTTTGCTATCTTATAAATCTTTTCTTTTAGTTTTATTCCATCTCTAACTTCCCTTGTCAGCCACGGTTGCCTCTTACTCCCATTAGAATCTTTCTTCCTCTTTAGAATGAAATGATCCTGCATCTTCTGGATTATGCCCAGAAATTCCTGCCATTGCTGTTCCACCATCATTCCTGCTAGGATCCTTTTCCATTTGGCCTTGGCCAGCTCCTCTCTCATGCCTTCATTGTCCCCTTTGTTCAACTGCAACACAATCCAGTAAGATCATAATATACATAAGCACAATCATGCATTTGTAAGAGTGCAATGATTGAGCAGAATTCTTCTGAGGCAGTACACAAAGAGTCGTCATGTTCCTAGGCGCCATCTTGTAACCTTCAAAGATCAAGTTCTTAAAAATATCAAGACTTATCTTGGTCTTAGAGACCTGTTGTCCTGGTGGTGGTGCTGGGTTGATGATATGGGAGTCGCCTGGTTTGGTAATGCTTCTTGTGATGAGATAGGAGGTGGCATGTATTCTGGAATATACTCCTTCTTCTCACCAAGCCTCTTACCTCCAGGCTATGGGAACCAAAGCATGTTGCTTTTGCTGACAGGAAGTGCTGATGGGCTACCCCAATGGGCTCAAGGCAGTGAATATAGTCATAGGGGCATAGCATCATACAGTGTGGAAACAGGCCCTTTGGCTCTACTTGTCCACGCCGACTAACTAGTCCTGCTTGCCCAAGGTTGGCCCATAACTCTCTAAACCTATCCTATTCATGTGCCAGTCCAAATGTCTCTTAAATGTTATGATGGTACCTGCCTCAACTACCTTCTCCAGCAGTTCATTCCATATACCCACCACCCTTTGTGTAAAAAACTTACCCTTCAGGCTTCTATTAATTCTTTTCCCCCTCATCTTAAACCTAAGTCCTCTGCTTCTTGATTCCCCTACTTTGTCTAAATGACTGTGTGCATTTACCCTATCTATTCCTCTCACAATCTTATCCACCTCAAGAAGACCAGTCCTCATCCTCCTGCACTTAATGGAATAAATTCCTAGCCTACTCAACCTCTTTTCCTATAGTGAGGTCCTCGATCCTGGTAACATTCTCGTAAATCTTCTCTGTACCTTTTCCAGCTTGAGAACATCCTTCCTATAACATGGTGACCAAAACTGAACACAATACTCCAAATGTGGCCTCACCAATTTCTCATGCAACTGTAACGTGAGCTCCCAACTCCCTTTGAGTTCTGGCCGATTGATTCCCATTAATTTAAAGGCCTGACCTAGTTTGTCCAAATCAGGATCCATGCAACCATATAGTCTGCCGTAGCAATGGTAGGCATAACTCAACAGCTCCATGTGCTTGTTGAGCATATTGGTGAATATATTACAGGCCATGAGCTATATCAGGTCTCAGCCCGTCACGGCAGATCTGTACCACCGCCACCCGCAGCAGTGCTCGCTGGTAACTCTTGCACGTCTGTATTTCTGCTAAAGGAAACCAGGAGTCTCTCCTGGGCAACAACCATGTGCAGCTATCAGGAGACGGTAGTTGAGATCATCATCCAGAGTGCCTCTGCATAATATGGAGCAAGGTTGAAAAAAGTGTGGTGACCTCAGGAATTATGTGATGGTGAGATCTCTCTATGCTATTTTTACTAACCAACTAGTTTAGACAAAGACACCATTACTACTTTCGAACCCTGTACTCAATGACAAACGATAACACTCCACCCTCCTTTTCTCTCCACAGACAACCACGCAGTGATTCCTCATCCCCAACTCCAACTGACAGAGATACCCCACCCTTTTCGCTCCTCTCCTTTCACTGACAGTCACAAAAACATCCCATCTTTATCCCGCCTTCATACTCACTGACAGAAAGTTATAATCCTAACTCAAAATTAAATTGACATTTAAAGAATGAAGGGCCTGTCCCACTTAGGCGATTTTTTAGGCGACTGCCGGCAACTGTCAAAGCAAATCGCCAAAATTTTCTTTTACCCTACGACAATGACCACAACAATACCGAGTCAGATCAAGATTACACCGTCTTCGGAAACATTGTGAAATTCCCACGCTGTTAATGCTTCTCCGGTGTCCTAATTTTTGCTGAAATCACTGACAAGTCGGTAATTACTTGAGAGTTTTGAAATATAACACCTTGCCCGGGTTACTTGAAAACCAAGCTTCACGTTAACAAGGCATAAACTGGATTGACTTCCAGTTTACTAATAGCAGTATTAAGAAATATAATTTTAGAAGTGGTTAAATGGATTTTTGTGCGGAGTGTGGGCATTCTTTGAAAATGTACGGGAAATGCATATCTGGTTTCTGGGTTGCATATCTGGGTTGGGAGCCTACCTTAAATGTAATCGCTGATAGCCATAAACATCGCGAAAATTCCCACGCTTACCTGACCGTCAAACTGTCGCCTCCAAACTAGCTATCAAATGTTCTGACGGTAAATAAATTGGTTAAACACAAGTATTTTATGGTATCTTCAAATGACTTTACTTAATTTACTTAATTTAATATTATGTGCTTCTAAGAAAACCTAACAAATCTGGGGACAGCATGCAACAGCGCCCACAATAAGCAACGATACCTGGCGACAAGCCCGCTGTCGCTGAGAAATTTAATACCGGTTGATTTCTCAGCAACGCACCAAGATCCACTACGATTCTTTGAAGACTCCTCACGATCATGCCCGCGACACCCCGGCAAACTGTCGGCGACAGCGTAGTTGCCGGCGGTCGCCTTAAAATCGCCTAAGCGGGACAGGCCCTTGATACTTCTGTTGCACCCTCATTCTCTCAAACCAAGTTAACATACATCAAATGGCACAACCACATCAGAAACCCACTTCAAAAGGGTCTCAACCTGAAACATCATCCATTCCTCTCCAGAGGTACTGCCTGTTACTCCAGCATTTTGTGTCTATCTTCACTAATTTGTCTCCTTGTCTTTCAGGCCAAGATCAAACTTAAACACCTGAAGTAATTAGCAGCAAGGTCCATCTTGGATGAGCAAACTGCCAGGGAGAGAGTCTTCCATCTGAAGAACAGCCTGGCGCAGTTCACCTCCACATCAATGTCCAGCAGAGGAGGCTTGGAATCTCCATGAATTGCATGTGTCTTACATCTCACTCTCTGCTCTCTTTATAATTGCTCTCCTCCTTCCCTTTGGGAAGAGAACTTTTTTTGTTACTTTGAGTAATGTTCCAAGTTGACGACCATCTTCTGGTTTCTGAGATATGTTCATCCAAGTCGACAGAGTTCTGGAAGTTATTGTAAGAAGTCAAGTCAAGTCAAATTTATTTGTCACATACACATACATGATGTGCAGTGAAATGAAAGTGGCAATGCCTGCGGATTGTGCACAAAAAAGAAAGAGTAGCATAAGCAGAATCACTGTCGATCAATATGTTGCTATCTGCTTTTATCTCAGGAGATCCCCAATGACATGGTGGAGCTGGAAAGTCCTGTTGATCTTCAGGATGTCAAGATTACACATCTCATCTCAAGCTATCAGGCTTTGCCATCATTGCTGCTTCAGCTAAATTCCCAGGAAGTATCCACACCAGGTGCAAGGCAGCATTTGGAAGCCAGCAGCATCAGGTCAAGAGTTTACTGTGAGTATCCAGCACAAATATGTACTTTTGGCTACAGGGTATAGCCACCGAGCCAGTCCCCCATGGCCGAACGCAAGATCTGGTGGAACATGGCCTACAGGGGGGAGCCGGCCACTGCTCGGGAAACCCGGCAGACCGCAGCCTGGAAGGGGGAGCTCACCGAGCCATTCCCTGCTAGTCTCCCGAAGATCAGAGACTGGGAGGGTGGAGTCAGCAGCAATGACAGGCTTGACCAGTGATGAGCGAGGCCGATAGGAGAGGAAGGGATGTGTAGGAGGAAGGGTCTCAACCCGAATTGTCACCCATTCCTTCTATCCAGAGATGCTGCCTGTCCTGCTGAGTTACTCCAGCATTTTGTGTCTATCTAAGGAGAGGAAGGGAACCTGGGTCTGTCCTTCTGCACCTTCAAGGTCGTCTGTAGGCGGTGCCCCGGGGAACAAAGGTGGACAGGCGAGGAAAGGGACGTCGGTTCGCAGGTAGAGCCACATGTCCAAGGGAAGGTGATGGCTAGAGGTCCACAGCAGCCTGAGGCTCGCCTGGAGCACTATGACTCTCTACCTAGAGTGTGGACTGGATTTTGAATACGGCGCCAAAACATGGCGCCTCTTACTCTGGGAAATAATAGACTATTTCTGTACAATTTGCTAATCGGGGATGTGCTTAGGTATGGCAATACTCTACAGGACTGCAGGAAAATAATTTAACTGTGTGTTTGCACTTTCACATGTGACATAAAGCACCATTGAAGCATTGACCATTCATTGTCACAGTAAGAGGACAGACCTTTCACGCCCATTGGGGGAGAACTCCAGAATAGTGATGGAAGCATGCAGCTTGCTTGGAAAGGTGGGCGTAATGTAAAAGGGTGGGTGTTATAAAACTAATTATCAATTATTATGCAATATTCATTTATCTTATTATATTTGCACCAAACATCCTAAATAAATGGCTTTTCATATTCAGAGAATTGCAATGTTAATGTTGTTACAATGCCCAATAACCAAAGTCTGTAGTTTCATTTTTGCTCTGGTTTATTTTCACCCACATGTTTAGACGCTAATGTTGTATCCTTATTATTTTGATGTGGTTATGCTTTATTCTTAATGTTAACTGTATGTTTGTATTGTCATTTGTGAGTGGAGCACCAAGGCACGTTCCTTGTATATGCACATACTTGGCCAATAAACTTATTCATTCATTTATTCATTCATTCATTCATTCAATGCTTTGTTTAAACAATAAATTCCATGTGAAATTAAGAAATTATATAGATCAATCAATGGACATGTTGTGTAACAGTGCACTAGTGCATGTATAGCATGTCCACACTGGAATCAGAATAATAGATTCAGCCTTCACAAGATGAGGCAGAACAACAACTCATTGAAACTTCGGATTCAAGTAATTTTCTTTTATCATAATAACAGATAAGATCATGTCTTAGGTTGCACTGTGATCATTGACTCCAAAGTGTTGATCGATGTGGAGTGGCCTAACATTGGATCTCTGTCTCCAGTGGATACAAAGGTTTCAACTAGGAATAATCTCTCCTACCTCAGCTGTCGTAATATTGAGATAATCCTTTCAGTACATTCTTGTTATGGTTCTTTTTATCACTTCATACCTGGCACAATAATTTCAAACCACTGACAAGTCTAAGCACTTGAAAAGATAAATCACTTTTGAGGTAATGAGCTCTTCTGCAGCTTTAAGAACCTTTATTAGTAGCATGTGCTTGCGAGTCTGCTGGTGGAGGTCTGAAGATTCAAGATGTGACCAATGCCAATGATCAGTAGCTAAATGATAATTGTTGTTCTGGGAAATGACTATGATGGGATTGGAAACTGGTGTACGATGTACCTTCTGAGAATCTATGTTCCATTAAATGGTGCTTGCCAGCACATACAAATACAAAGTCATAAACTCATAGATGCAGCGCAGAAACAGGCCTTTCAGCCCAACGCGTTCATGCTGTCCAAGGTACCCCATCCAAGCTAGTCCCATTAGCCCACATCTGTCCGCTCCCTCTGAAGTACTCCTATCCACGTAGTTGTCCAAATGTCTTTTAAATGTTGTCAGTCTACCTGCCTCAACTACTTCTTCATAAGTTTATAAGTTCCAGGAGCAGAATTATGACACTCGGCCCATGAGTCTACTCCGCCATTCAATCATGGCTGATCTATCTTTCCCTCTCAACCCCATTATCCTGCCTTCTCCCCATAACTCCTGACACCCTTACTAATCTACTAGCAGTTCATCACACATACCCACCAGCCTCCACCCTCTGTTTCCTACCAGAGATTCCATTATAAAGGATGAGGTTATGGAGTACTTAGAAGTTCATGACAAAATAGGCCAAAGTCGGCATGGTTTTGTGAAGGAGAGATCTTGCCTGACAAATCTGCTGTAATTCTTTGAAGAAATAGCAGGACAGACAAAGGAGAGTCAGTGGATGGTGTTTACCTAGATTTTCAGAATCCCTTTGATAAGGTGCCACAGGAAGATGAGAGCCCATGGTATCAAAGAGGAGATACTAGCATGGATAACAGGTTGGCTGGAAAAAGGCAAAGAGTGGCAATAAAGGGGGCTTTTTCTGGTTGGCTGCCAGTGACTAGCGGAGTTCAGAATAAGCAACAAAGTACAAAGGATGCCATTCAAACTGTTTGTGGCCTTTAAACTATGTAACTGTGGACCAAGCAACATTATGATAGCATGGTTGCTTTTCATGCGATATATGGAGGGTAGCTTTGGGAAAACATCATCGTAATTCAACAGGGAACATACAGAATACAGAATACAGAATAGCTTTATTATCATTCGTTTTACCGAACAAAATTAATTTGCCAGCAGTCACAGAGCAAAAAAACAAAAAAACACAAGACACACAACCACAACACAAACATCCATCACAGTGACTCCAAACACCCCCTCACTGTGATGGAGGCAAAAAAAACTTCCTCTCTCTTCCCCCATGCCCCTCCCATGGACAGACAGCTCGACCCCCACCGAGGCGACCGACCCGCACAGCCCCCGCAAGGAGATGGAAAATCCCGCGGCCATACCGGGCAATGGAAGGCCCCGTGGCCGAGCCGTACCGGGCGATGGAAGGCCCCGTTGCTGAGCCGTACCGGGCGATGGTAAGTCCCGCGGCCGAGCCGCACCGGCGATGGAAAGTCCCGTGGCCGAGCCGCGCCACGCTGGAAAGTCCTACGGCCGTACCGGGCGATGGAAAATCCCGCTGCCGAGCTGCGCCGGGCGATGGAAGGCCCCGTGGCCGAGCCGCACCGGGCGCTGTTAAGTCCCGCGGCCGAGCCGCACCGGTCACTGTTATGTCCCGCGGCCGAGCCGCACCGGTCGCTGTTAAGTCCAGCGGCCGAGCCGCACCGGCGATGGAAAGTCCCGTGGCCGAGCCGCGCCACGCTGGAAAGTCCTACGGCCGTACCGGGCGATGGAAAATCCCGCTGCCGAGCTGCGCCGGGCGATGGAAGGCCCCGTGGCCGGGCCGCACCGGGCGCTGTTAAGTCCCGTGGCCGAGCCGCACCGGGCGATGGAAGGCCCCGCGGCCGAGCCGCGCCGGGCGATGGAATGCCCCGCGGCTGAGCCGCACCGGGCGCTGTTAAGTCCCTCGGCCGAGCCGAGCCCCGAGGAAGAGACCTAAAAAAAGAAAGATTTTCCCCACCCCACCCCCCCCCCCCTCCCCCCCCCCCCCCCCCACATACACAGCCAAAAACAAACCACCCCAACACCAACACCAACACACAAACAAAATAGGAAAAAGGACAAACAGACTGCCAGCGAGCCGCAGCCGTTAGGCGCCGCCACATACAAGAGCAGTGTTACTGGATAATTAACATTGTTAGATGCGAGTCTGATGAGAGACATGTATCACCTGCAAAGGAACAAAATACTCCTGAGTGTATCCATACAAACTTCCTGAGTTAAGTCATAGAGTTGAAGGGTGGAAGCAGGCGCTTTAGTCCAGCTTGTCCATGCCGACCAAATTAGCGTACTGGGCTAGTCTCATTTGCCTGGATTTTGCCCATAGAACTCTAACGCTTCATATACATATATCTGTCCAAATGTCTTTTAAAAGTCGCAATTACACAACACTGTGAAACAACCTGGAGATAGTGTTCATCCTAGAAAATGCCCACCATCCTAGAAAAAAATATTAGACATAAAATACGGAAACATTACTCTGTGATTGAATTTCTGGGTCAGAACCTTTACATCAACACTAAATGTTTCCCATCTCTTTTTTAAATATCCTCCCTCAATAATCCCCACTTGTCCTGTACTATGATAAAGTATGACTATTTTGGATTTCCTGTACTCTGAAACTGATAGTTGGCAGTTACTATCAAGCTCTCTGCAGTCTCTCTACACAAGATTAACGGTATTGATGGAAACCTAAGAATTTGCAAAACCTCTCAAAGAACGGAAAGCAAGGATAATGAAAAATGGTCTTGATATTAATCATTATATGTTCTTTTACAAGATGAAACCTCAATCAAATAATCATGTTACAAAAAAAATTATATAAAACTTTTTCCATGTTTAATTATATGATGTGAGCATTCAAACAGACCATCTTGTTTAATTCTATGCCAGACAGCAAACGTTTAAGATACATGCAAAGCAGCTTTATATAAAACATGTTCTTTTACAACTCACTCTTATTCTCTATAAAGAATTCTGGATGAATCATATTACGTGACATGTGCAAAATGAGACATTGCTGTGAGAAACTGACCTCCCCAATATGGTGATAAAGTTCTAGCCAAAATATATTGGCCCGAAACATGATTCATTAGAAATATGTGCATGGTGTGCAGCTCCTCTCAGTATCTGACATAGTCCAGTCTGCTTCCCGATAAGAAGCAAATGCAAATGCTTTGATAAGAACTGAATGCAAATATTTATGATATGAAATTCCCTGGGAATTATGTGTGGGTAAAACAAAGTGTATTATTTTCCCATTTCCCTTTCAGGTTTGCCAAAATGCTCCTTTTGCCTTCATATTTGCATTTTTCAAAATTAGATTCAGCTTGCATATTATGTTCAGCAATTTGTTTGCTTGGGATGGTAATTAGTTATTGTAATTACAGAGATGACAGTTACTAAATTGTTTTTAAAGCATTAGACTGACTGTGTGCCAGATGATTGCATTACTTTTGGTTTTGAACTAGATAGAAAAAAATCCTCCCACTCTGAAGATGGGCCATTGAATATTTCAACCACAAGACGCTTTTTAACAAAACACAAAACGAAAAAAAGGACTTTTATCACAGCTTGTGTGTGAACTAGTTCTGATTACAAACATTGAATAAATTTCAAAACTTTACTGTCATCAGGTAATAAATCATTGGAATAGATTAGAGCTCATGACAGCAAGATAATAATAGAAACGAAAATTGTATTTGCAACTGGAGATGTTAGGAGATCTCATTTGACGTTTGAGTTTGGTTGGCAATGAAAATACAAACACTATTGTTGTTTTGAATAGTGCAGTAATTTTTCTTTAAATTAATTTGGGATGAATCCAAAAGGTCCAATGCTGGACGCCATGTACCAAACCAAATCTATTCCTGTGTTTTGGATGCTGTCATTTAGGGAAAGAAGACCGTAGATGTCCTGGATAATTGCCGAAAGGGCTCCATTAAAATGTAATGAATATTTTAGGTCTTCTCACTATGACTGGTTGTCAAAAAGTGGAGCAGGTGATGCATTCTTTAGTATCATTTTTCATAACCAACAATATGTAATGTAATTTTAACAATTTCATCAAACCAAAAATGTGACCTGGAGCCAAAAATTCGAGTGCTACTACCTTGACTCCACAACACTCATGATCCATCTTCCATCAGTAATTTTCAGTGCCTTTCTGGGATTTACTATTGGCCTGATGTTCACCTGCTGAAGGGGTAGGCAGCCTATGGAAATGTGTGGCAGGCCTTAGCAACTCAGCGAGATTTAGCCAAGTCCAAACTTCAAAACAAGTCATACTTCCACACCTTTACTTCAATAAATGAGGCTGGATAGTTGTTGATGACAATCGCCCGTCATCATTTATAGAAATAAATATTTGATGTATGCTTTAGTTTTAGCTGATGATTTCTAGAGGCAAACAAAACTATACAGAAGAATATGTAAGACTTATATTTAACAATCAATTTTCAACACAAGTCGATACTAGTGCTGCTAGGTTCACTGCTATTTTGCTGGAAGAGCCGGTGAAACTACCAATCCTGAGAAAACAGATCATAGATACTTTGTATATTAAAACAGTGTAGCAGTACCAGTGATGGACTCATTTGCAGTTTGAATCTCTTCAAGAATACCCCAGTGCAGTCTTCGTCTCAAGAGCAAGAAGCCCATTCTGATCTACATACAGTATATCATAGAGCATAGGGCAGTATAGCACAGGAATCAGCCCTTCTGCCAACAATGGTTGTGCCGAACATGATACCGAGCTAAACTAATCTCATCTGCCTGTACATTATCCATATCCCTCTATTCCCTATTCTTGCATGCGCCTATCTAAAAACCTTTTAAACATCATTATCATATCTGTCTCGACCACCACCCTGACAGTAATCCAGGCTCCCATCTCTCTCTATGTAAAAACCTGCCCCGCACCTCTGCATTAAACTGTCCCCCTCTCACCTTATAGCTATGCCCTCCAGTTTTGGACATTTTCACCCTGGGCAATTGTTTCTGACTATCTTATCTATGCGTCTCATAATTGTATATGTTTCTATCAAGTCTCCCCTCATTCTCTGATGTTCCAGAGAAAACAATACAAGTCTATCCAACCTCTCTCTCAAGCTGAAATCCTCTAATTCAGGCAGCATTCTGGTAAACCTCCTCTTCAAAGTTTCCACATCTTTCTTGTAATGGTGTGACCATAATTGCATGTACTCCAAATGCTGCTTAACCAAAGTCCTATAGAGCTGCATCATGACTTCCTGATTCTTATATGCAATGCAGCCTCTCAGTGAAGGCAAATACCATATGTGTATTTGCCTTCGGACGGAAGGAACTGCAGATGCTGGTTTAAACCGAAGATAGACACAAAATGCTGGAGTAACTCGGTGGGACAGGCAGCATCTCTGGAGAGAAGGAATGGGTGACGTTTTGGGTCGAGACCCTTCTTCAGACTGGTTAGGGATAAGGGAAACGAGAGATATAGATGATGATGTAGAGAGCGAGAGAGGATGTTGCAGAACTCTCGATGGAGAGAAGAGGAGAACTTCTTCAAAGTAGACATACCTTGAGCGAACGAGAGGATGACATATCTTGAGGAAATTTTGCGGTGGAGACAAACGTACCATGCGCCTCCTTTACCACCCTATTTACTTTGCGCTGCCACCTTTTATGAGCTATCAAGTGGGACTCCAAGATCCCTCTTCACAGCAGTCTGTTAAGAGTCTTGTCATTAACTGATCCCAGGAATGAGTGGGTTAACTTATGATGAGTGTCTGACAGCACTCGCTGGAGTTTAGAAGAATGAGGGGGGACCTCATTGAAACATACCAAATACTGAAAGGCTTGGACAGAGTGGATGTGGAGAGGATGTTTCCGCTAGTGAGAGAGTCTAGGACTAGAGGCAATAGCCTCAGAATTAAAGAACATTTTTTTAGAAAAATTAGCAGGAATTTCTTTAGTTAGAGGGTGGTGAATCTGTGGAATTCTTTGCTACAGAAGGCTGTGGATGCCTAGTCAATGGATATTTTTAATGCAGTGATAGATAGATTCTTGATTAGCATGGACGTCAGGGGTTAAAGGGAGAAGGCAGGACAATGGAGTTAGGAGGAAGAGGTAGATCAACCATGATTGAATGGCGAAGTAGACTTGATAGGCCGAATGGCCTAATTCTGCTTTTATTACTTATGACCTTAACTGTATATGTAGAAAAAGAATACTAAGTGCTGGGGTACTCAGCTGGTCTGGCAGCATCTCTGGAGAACATGGATAGGTGACATTTCAGGTTGAGACCCTTCTTCAGACCCTTCTTCAGGAATATGTAGCATTAGTTTCACATGAAGAATAACTTTTCAAAGTCAAAGCTGAAAATAGATGAAAGATCACTTACCGAATAGATGGTTTCCAAAGTTCAGACAATATTTATTGACAAAAAAATTAATTGCAAATAATTTACAGGTCCCATGAATTTGGGATCTGCCATACCTTCATTATAATCTCCCTTATAATGGCCTCAAGAAGTTAATCAAATTAATAAGACATAACTTTATGTGCAAAACCATGTACAAAGCTATGCTAACTGTGCCTAATCAGTCCATACTCTTCCAAATGAATGAGGATCCCAAAGAATCCTCTCCAATAGTTTCCCTATCACAGCGGAGAGGCTTGCCGATCTATAATTCCTTGTATTCTCTCTACTTCCCTTCTTAATCAAAGGAACCACATTTGCTTTACTCCTGGGATCTCACCTGTGGCTGGGGAAGATGCAAAGATCTTTGTGAAGCATCCTGCAATCTCCTTTCTTGCCTCTCTTGATAAGCTGGGATAGATTCCACCAGACCCTGGGACTTTCTCCAACTTCATGCTCTCCAGAGTCCTCAACAACACCAACACGGAGCTGATCATTAACTTCCGTAGGTCACACAACGGGGAATACGCCCTGATCTTTATCAATGGGGACAGTGTGGAGAGAGTGTCCAGCTTCAAGTTTCTGGGCACTCACATTTCGGAGGACCTAACATGGTCCAATAACACTGCTGCGCTGGTCAAGAAGGCACAGCAACGACTGTTCCACCTAAGAACACTGAAAAAGTCTGGTCTACCCCAACAGCTGCTGATGACCTTCTACCGCTGCACCATAGAGAGCATCCTAACACATGGCATCCCTATGTGGTACCTCAGCTGCACGGAGACAGAGAGGAAAGCGCTTCAGCGGTAGTCCATAGAGCTCAGAGGACCATTGGAACACAGCTACCAGCCTTGGAGGGCATCTACAACACACGATGCGTCAGAAAAGCCACCAGCATCCACAAAGACTCTTCACACCCCTGCAACAGTCTGTTTGAACTTCTACCATCGGGCAGACGATACAAGGCCTTCTACGCCCGCACCTCCAGACTCAGGAACAGCTTCATCCCCAGGGCCATAGCTGCTATGAACCGGTCCTGCTGAGCCGGATGGTCACATCGCACAGTGAACCGGCACAGATCTACTTGCACTTTATTCTGTTTTAAAACTGTTCTAATTTGTTTAATTGGGTTGTTTAAATTAATACTCACTAGCTAATTAATTTATTGCATCGTATGGGAGGCGCATTCCCAATCTCGTGGTACCCCTGTACAATGACAATAAAGATATATTGTATTGTATTGTATTGTATTCTTGATTTCAAACTGCCCTTGCATATTCATATTCTCCACACTGATCTCACTATCCTCTGTGTCCATCTCCTTGTTGAATACAGATGCAAAGTACTTGTTTAGTATCTCCCCTAATCCTCTGACTCCAAGGACAAATTCCCAGCTTTATCATTGAGCAGTCCTACCTTCTCCCTGGTTACCCTCTTAGCATCATAGAGTCATAGAGTGACACAGTGTGGAAACAGGCCCTTCGGCCCAACCGGCCCACATGTCCCAGTTACATTAGTCCCACCTGTCTGTACATATTTTAATGTACATATTAATACCCTTGGGATTTTCTTTAATCTGACTCATCAAAGCCATTGTGACTCTTCAAATCTCCTTAAAACTGACGTAAACTTCATTCTTAAAAATATTCTATAAATGCCTTCTTCCATAAGATGTTTAATGATTCATTCTTGATTAGATGTGGCGGAATTGTCTTCTCAATTGTAAACACAGACAGAAAAGAATGGAAGTTCTCTTCACATCGTGGTTATTATTTACCTTCCAATCAATATTAAAAAAAAGAAATGTAATGTCATCATGCAGCTTATTGGTTTCCTTTTCCTTGAGGAACTTGCATCCATCCGAATATTGCTTTACAGAGCAACAAACGAATATCACTTAAATTGTCCACCCCTGGCACAAATGTTCTGAAGGCTGGGAAGTTGATGTTCTGTTTGCAGAAGGTTGTGGATTTCTGTTTCTTTAAGGATTTTAAAGGTTTAGGCTAAAAAAAAAAAAACCTAAACGCTCGTGTGAAATAAAATGCGGTCTCAAGTCTTTTCCTCCTCCCTCAATCCATTTGATCCGCCTTCATTGCATGAGATGCAGCCCCAAATGTTTCATTATTGCATGTGAGCAGCCATTAGTTGACTCCCAGCTTTGGTGAACACTGATTCTCTCTCTCCCACTTAGCCCATTGCTTACCCTGTGTTAGGCTTGATCCAAGATGATCTTTAACTCAAATAAACCATTATTAAAAAGTTAGGATGTGGGATTGGAGATGCAGATTAAGTTGGTACAATCATAAAGACAAATTCCCCAAGAGCATGATTTCTACACTGAAGATTCCCTCTGGGTCAAACCTGAGCATATTACAAGAGAAACTGCGCAGAGGTTTGATCGCATGTAAAATAGAAACAGACGTCCCAAGTGAACCCTATGGAGAGTGTGTTTGAAATTTAAGAAATTTAAAGAGAACATTGTGTATGAATTATGTATTAAATTAAAGAGAACAGCTTGTTAAAGGAAACAGCATGCTCATGTTTGTATGATTACAGTTATTAAAAGAACAGTAAGTGCAGGCTGCCTCCATGTTACTTCAGGAAAATGGGCCGCAATCAAGAGTCCACATGGCAGAAGATGCCTTTAGCCCTGCAACAGCCTGCAATCTTGCCGGTCTGTCTAAGATTTCCTCGTATCTACAGCTGCCCATAGGTCAATAGACAATGGGTGCAGGAGTAGGCCATTCGGCCCTTTGAGCCAGCACCACCATTCAATGTGATCATGGCTGATCATTCTCAATCAGTACCCCATTCCAGCCTTCTCCCCATACCTTCTGACTCCGCTATCCTTAAGAGCTCTATCTAGCTCTCTCGTGAGTGCATTCAGAGAATTGGCCGCCATTGCCTTCTGAGGCAGAGAATTCCACAGATTCAGCTCTCTCTGACTGAAAATGTTTTTCCTCATCTCCGTTCTAAATGGCCTACCCCTTGTTCTGGACTCCCCCAACATTGGGAACATGTTTCCTGCCTCTAACGTGTCCAACCCCTTAATAATCTTATACGTTTCAATAAGATCCCCTCTCATCCTTCTAAATTCCAGTGTATACAAGCCTAGACGCTCCAGTCTTTCAACATATGACAGTCCCGCCATTCCAGGAATTAACTTAGTAAACCTACGCTGCACGCCCTCAATAGCAAGAATATCCTTCCTCAAAGGAGGTCAGGAGTTTGTAAGCTGGGGAAGACCTATACTTTTTGTGAGATTTGACCAGTTTCATCCGATCAGGTTACAGAACAAAAAATGGTTGTACATTTTTGGAAGTTAATCATTCCAGCCCCTTAAAATAACCACAGGAGTTCCTCAAACAGATGTGGGGATGTTTGCTGATGATTACACAATGTTCAGTTCCATTTGAAACGTCTCAACAAATGAAGCACCCCAGGCCTGCATGCAGCAAGACATGGGCAACATTGATGTGCTGATTATTGGCACGCAAGTCAGAGATGCTAATTTTGATGTTTGCATGACTTGTGTGAAAGACAACTTTAAAACACACCACAAAATTGGGCAAGGCAATCAAAACTTTATTTAAGAGCATCAAATACAGCGATTGCTGAGAGCAATCTGCTAGAACAAAGATTCTTATATACTTTATATATAAAGATTCTCCTTATATACAGAATTTCCCTTCGATGTGTTGTTTACTGTTGCAGGCACTTAAGCATTATTTTCCTTCTTCAGAAAGGTCTTATAACAATTATAAATCATGCACCTCTGAAAGACACAAATCAACATCACAGCTCAATCCCACTGCACAGTAGATAAACAGATGCTATGTTACCCTTTCGACCTCAATTTATTGTTTTACAATTGCCACTTGTCCTTCACATTTGCCAAGTGTAGATCACGCTGACAAGTCCTGCTTCCATGCAATGTGACGTCATGTCTACAATCATGGCAATAAAATCATTCTTCAGTCTACATTCAAGGAAATATGATGCTCTTGTATTCCATGCAGTAGCAATGGGGTTTTAAGGTCAGTGGGCAAATATTTTCACCTGGGTTATGCAAGAAAACCATTATTTCCCTGGACCAAAAGTGAAATAAATCAGACAAAGCTGGAAATAATGAGCAGATCAAACAGTATCTTGGGAGAAAGAAACATAGTTAATGTGCTGGTTATTGACCTCTCATTTTCTCTCTATTGATGCTCCCTGACATACTGGGTATCTCCAGTACTGTCTCTTTTATATCCCTAATTTCCTTCGTGATTATGGAGAATTCTATTTGATAGCAGCCCACAATATTAATAATTAATGCTGAATGATTTATTGAAATATATTAAACAATAGATTTCTCACCAGTTTACCCTTTTCACCGTTTTCTGATTTCATTACTGATTACTGCTCACAATTTGTTAACAGAGCCATTGAGTCCTCAAGGACATTAATGGGATTGTAGGTGTTACAGCTGGGATGCATTCACAGGGCATTTACACATCGGTTCACTTGGATATTTTCAAGCTCTTTGGAATATAGATAGAATAGATCGCACCTACAGAATGATAACTCAGTCTTTTATTGGCAAAGCTGAAATCCCAGCAGAGATCTCGCATGAATCTGATATCCCAGCCCAATAACCAGAGTGCACCTATGTGATGAGATGAGGAAGAACTTTTTCAGTCAGAGAGTGGTGGAGGTGTGGAATTCTCTGCCTCAGAAGGCAGTGGAGGCCAGTTCGTTGGATGCTTTCAAGAGAGAGCTGGATAGAGCTCTTAAGGATAGCGGAGTGAGGGGGTATGGGGAGAAGGCAGGAACGGGGTACTGATTGAGAGTGATCAGCCATGATCGCATTGAATGGCGGTGCTGGCTCGAAGGGCTGAATGGCCTACTCCTGCACCTATTGTCTATTGTCTATATTGTCTATCACTATCCTTATTTTTATTTCCCATCAATATCTCAACCTATGTTACAAGATTTCCTTGTTAATTCTTTGTTTTGATTTGTGCTAATAATGCTTTGAGCACGTTTGTCAAGTACCTCTGGAGGTTCATATAAATAACAACTATTGATACATGTTTATCCATTCACCTCCTTAAAATTAAGGCATCGGTTAGTCAGTCATAATATATCCTTCATGGATTCCTTTATGTGTCTATAATGATTCTTACAAGATCCAAAATTCCACAGAGGACAATCATATAGCAAGACTGCTAAGTGCAGAATAAATGGATACGTTGTAAGAGTAATATTTAAAAAATAGACTAGAGAATCATCTTAATTTCTTTCCATCCCCTCAAAGGGCAATATAAACAAGTATGTAGGTAAATTGATTTGGTAAATGTAAAAATTGTCCCTAGTGTGTGTAGAATAGTGTTAATATGTGGGGATCGCTGGTCGGCGCAGACCCGGTAAGCCGAAGGACCTGTTTCCGAGCTGTATCTCGAAACTAAACTAAACTAATTGTGGCACCCAAAAATGTCATAAATTCATACGTTTCTTCAAAAAAAGGTAAATAATACAAATTATGATTTAAAAGTACCACTGCTAAATAAGATAACCAAATACGCAAGTGAACTGTTGAATACCTGGGTATCTGTCATTTGCATTTAACAACTGTTTGAAGAACTGAAGATGCAAGATTTGGTCCACATGTTGGAGTTTCAATTAATTATAGATGGTTCATCAAGAACTCTTTTTCAGTTTTCTCACTTGAAATTAAATAAAGTAGATTAAGCGCACGGTAAAGCTGTCGTACAAAGAGTCCGTGTAAGGAACAGGACTGATTTTTATATTGAGCAGTGTCCATTTTCCACAAATCATTCTAAGTGTAGGCACAATTGAAGAGCTGCAAATTAGCTAAGGTGCCCTATTCCTTGCCACTCTTTCATGGTAATAAAGATGATTAAATGAAAATTCTGCTATTTCATTGTTATCACAGAATATACCCTATTGAGTTTAAATACCAAAAGAGAAAGACAAAAATAAAGCATTGTGTTAAATGCTCATGTTCAGTTTACACAGGTCAGGTGACAAATATTATGGTATTGCTGGAGCTCGGCTCATCAAGCACTGTGTGGGAGCTATAGAGACATATTCAATGAATCCACTGTTCTTCTTGACTTCTGAGATCTTCTCAACCATGCAGGTGCATTTGTCATCCCTCTAGTTTCCATTTAAGGTTCTCTCATTTTTGGAGAGCGTATGTGAGCAACTCAGTGCAGAGTCTCGTGTGTGTCCTGATCCACACCCAAGTCCTGTCCAGTAATGGCTACACCATTGAAACCATCCTGTAACTCAGATCCTTGTTTAACTTCTACCCAGTATTCTTGAACACCATTTTCATGGATATAAAGTGCATGTATTAATTATGTTGCCCATCTTCACCACACAGTTCTTGTCTCCCAATATTTCCACAATCTATCAATGATTTTATCTTGACATTCCACCATGGCTTAACGGTTAGAATATTTTCTGGTGATCAGAATATTTTCACACTGTCTTCCACTTTAAAACCATCTCTATCAATCTTGTGACTTGTGCCACCCCCTTTAGGCTCCATGCCATGTTTGCTATACTTGCTATACTGGTCATATGTTCCTTTTTTCCCCTCATGAAGCCTTCAATAAACTTGTTATGCATGGTTCCCTGATACAAACAAACATCCTTCGAATTGAATAGCATGGAAACAGGCTCTTTGGCCCAACTCATCCATGTCATCCAAGATGTCTATATAAGCTAATCCTACTTTTCTGCATTTGACCCATATGCCTCTAAATTGTTGCTATTTTTATACGACAGAAATATTGTTTAATCGTAATTGTACCTGCCTCTACCACCTCTCTGCCATCTCTTTCCACATACGCACCATCCTCTGTGTGGAAAACGTGCCTCTCTGATTCCTTTTAAATCTTTCCCATCACCTGAAACCTATACCCTATAATTTTACACTTACATGCCTTGAAAAAAGTAACCTGTGGCAATCTACCCTACCCAGGCCCCTAATAATTTTCTAGATCTCTATAAAATCACCCCACAGCCTTCTTCATTTCAGGGAATACCGTCTCAGCTGATCCAATGTCTCCTTATATCGGAAGCCCTCCAGTTCAGGCAACATTCTTGTAAATCTTTTTTACACTATTCATATCTTTAATACAGCACGGCAACCATAATTGCACATAATTGCACACAGTACTCTTAATGCAGTCTAACCGATGTTTTGTACAACTGTACATGAGCTCCAAATTCCTGTATTCAGTTCCATGGCCGATGAAGACCAACACACCATACTACCTGGCCACTTGTATCCCAAGGTTTCTCTGTTCAACAATATTCCGCAAGGCCTTGCCTTTCACTGTGTACTGCCCAAATAACATCAGCATCTTTCCTGCCCCATCTGGGATGTTAATGCTTTAGATCACTGCTACAATCTCATAAACTAATCTGAATTTGAATTTGGATGCCCACTTACCTTAACCCTGACCTGGTAACCACAAAAGTGTTGTGTGCCCTCATCCATGTGGATTAATATATTACAAAACACAAAGTGCTGGAGGAACTTGACAGGTGATGCAGTATCTGAGGAGGGAATGAACAGATAATGTTTTGGGTTAGGATTGTTCTTCAGGCTCAGTCTGCAGAAGGGCCCCGATCTATCCATTCTCTCCACAGATGCTGCCTGACCCACTGAGCTCCTCCAGCACTTTGTGTTTTGCACAAGATTCCAACATCTGCAGTTTCCTGTGAATCCGGGATGAATATAGTATTAATTTGGAGGGCTACCGGGACTGGTTACAGCACCCCAGTCTCATCTATATTTTTAAATCAATCACACCACACATTCAGCAAAACCATGACATGGGATCTAAGAAGGTGACAAAATCTCATTTTTATTGTCAATGTCTTCAACCTAACCATGAATTCCTCTGGTCCCTGCTGGCGTGTGGCAAAATTCTAACATTCAAAAATACCAAACAACTTTCAAGGTATTTAAAATGTGTTCATATGCCAGCCAGCCTTTCGGGTTATGGTATTTATAGTGTCGCCAATAATGGTACCAAAAATGGCAGCGCCAGCATGTGTAGTATATGCAAAATGAATTTCACTGTGCAGTTTCATATGCGACAAATAAATCACCATTGACAAAGTCTCATATCTCTGGCACTGTCATCCACCTCCATCTTCGTCTATACTTTCACATTTTTCTATTCTGCATTTTCGCACAGGATCTCAATGATGCAATTTGCTGTCGGGAACTTTCCCACATATGGTATACTAGTGCCACTAATGTCTTTTGGCCTCCCAAGTTTTCATCCATTATCATTGCTCTACACAAGAACCCAATTTTTCATTTCCTTTATTCACAAAATGCTGGAGTAACTCAGCAGGTCAGGCAGCATCTCGGGAGAGAAGGAATGGGTGACGTTTTGGGTCGAGACCCTTCTTCAGACTGATGTCAGGGGGGCGGGACAAAGGAAGGATATAGGTGGAGACAGGAAGATAGAGGGAGATCTGGGAAGGAGGAGGGGAAGTTTACATTTCCTTTACATTGGTTTACTTGCCCTACTACTGTTTGCAGCTGTAAAAGCTTTGAAGTAAAATCTTTGCATTGCTGCAAATATAGACCATTTGGCAGAAATTGAAGGTCATGTCCCCAAATAGACCTATTGATCCAGCAGTGACAGGCAATAACCGACTGCAGTTTGATTGTCTTGATATGTCTTAGCTGACATGAGTTGGTCATTTAGAAATCAAAACACCTTGAGATGTCAATATTGTAGTTTGCTCTGGCCTTTAACGCAGGGTGACTAAAATCTATTGCTCCTTTCCAATAGAACAATGCCCTCAATGTTACCAAACGTGCATCGAATGCTTCTTCTCCCCACTCAGGGAGACGGGGATGAGTTAGCATCTTCTTGAGAAGAAACCCTCCATATTTCTCTGATGCAACAGCAGGATGTTTACCGTGAAACACAAATATCAAAACCAGCCCCATTATGGAAGAGATGTAAAAGTTAAGTGCAATTATGGCCTTCAACAGAAAGGTGGGGCAGGTCTGGCTCAATAGTTGTAGTTCTACTCACATCATGTGGCAGCTACTTTCTCATGGAGCACAATTTCCTTAGGTTTTGCTTTTAAGGGTTTCAGGGTCACTGCCTTCACATCCGCCTTCTCTCCTGCCCGAGTCTGTTTGTCAGGCCGTTTTTTTCTGATCATTGGAATGACAGCCAACAACAAGGATCACTGTGACATCCAGCTGCACCCCAGCAGCAGCACTTTTAAATACCTCTCCAGTGGTTCATTCAATCCAATCATATTGAACACCCTGACCTCCTGCTCAATACAAATACATTTATTTTAAATGAAGAATTCTTGCAGCTTTCCCACCATGTTTAAAACATACAGTCTCCAATTTGACAGTCCTGGAATTAAGGATTGATTTCACCGACTGCACCAACTGATATTTTTAAGGCAGAGATAGATTCTTAATTAGTACATGTGTCAGGAGTTATGGGGAGAAGGCAGGAGAATGGGGTTAGGAGGGAGAGATAGATCACACATGATTAAATGGTGGAGTAGACTTGATGGGCCGAATGGCCTAATTCTGCTCTTATCATTTATGACCTTACAACCTCTGCTTTTACTGACTATTGAACACAATTTACTGAGGAACATGAGTGATGCAAAAATTTGATAGTAAGTTTGCAGAAGTCTAAGGATAACTTGACAGAGAAAAATAAAATTATGACAGGAATAGCGTGGATAGATCGCCAGAATCTTGTACCCATCATCAAGGTATCCAATCAAATTGGAGGAACAGCATCTCATATTTCGCTTGGGCAGCTGACAGCCCAGTGGTATGACTTTGATTTCTCTAATTTCAAGTAACCCCAGAATTCCCTTGCTCTCCATCCCTCTCACACCAGCTTCTCGTTTTCACCCAATAACTAACAATGGCCCTTTTCCTTTATCATCGTTACTTTTTTGCATATCTTTCATTCATTGTTCTTTATCTCTCGTTTCCCTTTCCCCCTCACTAGTCTGAAGAAAAGTTTCCCATCCCTTCTCTCCAGAGATGTTGCCTGTCCCGCTGAGTTACTCCAGCTTTTTGTGTCTATCTTTGGTTTAAACCACCATCTGCAGTTCCTTCCTACACATCAAGGTATCAAAAACAATTGGCATTGGTTTAAGGTGAAAGGAAGGAGCTTTAAAGTTGATTTGGGTGATTATTTTTGCAGAAAAGGTACTGTTAGAGGAGGAAGTGGTGGAATCAAACACATTCACTATTTTTTAGAAGCATTTAGATAGTCACTTGAATAGGCAGGCATATAGAAAGTTACAGACCAAATTAAGGCATATGAGATTAGTGTGGATGTGCAAAAACATCAGAGTTGTCCATCATGGAGGGCTGAAAGGTCTGTTACTGCACTGTATAAATCTTGACTCAAAACAGCATCCAATGTTGTTACTAGATCTCAAGCAAAAACGCAGGTTTAGCACTAGTCAGCAGAGTCAAATTCATTCCCATTGCCTATAGTTGGAACCTCCAGCTCAGACAGGAACTCTTCATATTTAAGCTATAATTACCTGGAGAGAGAAAATTGATTAATGAAAATAATAATATGTAACAGGGCACTGCAATTGCTTTAGAAGGAAATTAAAGTAATTTGTTTATGGTGAATCAAAAGGTACACTAATCCTATTAACTTTTATCTATGCCCCCAGTTGCTGACCTCTCTGTTAAAGGAAATTGTTTCCTTCTGTTGACCAACCAAGGTCTTTCATAGTTGTATGCACTTTGGTAAATTCCCCCTTTGTTCTAAAACATCAAGCATGGTACACACAGTTTCCCTCATAACTATAACTTATCAACCTTGAAAAAATCTTTGTAAGCCTTCTCTGCGCCTTCCCCAGTACTGTACCTGCCATACCTCACAGTGCTTTAGCTGTGCCTTAACTAATGATATTGGCTATTTACAGCATGATCTGCCTCATCTTACATTCCATGTTTCAGCCAAGTAAGGCAAGTGGCCCATAAATCTTCTTAATCATTTTTTCTACAAGAAGGAATTTTTGGATATTATTAGTAGTTCATATCATAAGTTCCAGCAGCAGAATTAGGCCATTCGGCACACCAAGTTTACTCTGCCATTCAATCATGGCTGATCTATCTTTCCCTCTCAACCCCATTTTCCTGCCTTCACCCTCATAGCTTCAGACACCCTTACCAACCAAGAATCTGTCAATCTCCGCCTTTATATCCATTGACTTGGCCTCCACAGCCGTCTGTGGTAATGAATTCCACAGATTCACCACCCTCTGACTAAAGAAATTCCATCTCATCTCTTATCTAAATGTATGTCCTTTTATTCTAAGGCTATGGTCTCTGGTCCTAGACTCTCCCACTAGTGGAACCATCCACTCCACATTCACTCTATCCAGGCCTTTATCTAAACTCCAGCGTGTAGAGATCCAGTGCCTTCAAACGCTCACCTAAGCATTCCTGGGGTCATTCCCGTAAACTGCCTCTGTACCCTCTCCAATGCCAGCACATCCTTCCTCAGATATGTCTAATTGATTGATTGATTGATTGATAATTGTGACAAGTCACAGTGAAATTATTTCCTTGCATGCCCAAGGTATGCAAATAGTCACCCATAAAGGGCCCTTACAAAGTTATAAATCCCCCCCGTGCCAGGTCCCCATTTGTTCCCCCCTCCCTCACGGCGGCTTCCCCACGGTCCTCCATTGTCCAATGCTCTTCCCCCTCCCTCATGCCGGCTTCCCATTTCTCTTCCCCCATGCTCACAGCGGCACCCCCACAGTCCTCCATTGTCCAATGCTCTTCCCCCTCCCTCATGCCGGCTTCCCATTTCTCTTCCCCCACGCTCACAGCGGCTCCCCCACAGTCCTTCATTGTCCACTGCTCTTCCCCCTCCCTCATGCCGGCTTCCCATTGCTCTTCCCCCTCCCTCACGCCCGGTTCTCCTTTATTCCTTCCCTCGGAAGTGGCATCCTCACTTCCACATGTCCATCCTTGTTCATCGGTTGGCGCCATCATCGACCACCGCACCGACCTCTCCACTAATGCTGCTGGGTCCTCTCCGGACGCCTCTGTGGTGCCGACCCAATCCCCAGCCGCGGATTCCGCAGACCCAGGCACCGATGGTCGCGGGCTTCGTCGATCCGCCAGGCTTCACCTTCGACCCACCTTCTACATCACAGACACATGATTGCAGGGTGGTTTGTTGCTTGTGAAGCTTGTGATCCCTATTGAATCAATTGGAGTCCTACTGGCAGAATTCAAGGAGTTCACAATGATCTTGACGAGGAGGAACTACTGAAGTGCATTTTGGAACAACACATTAAAGAATCAACTGAAGAGTCGGTATCTGTAATAAGACTTAACAATCTTGTTGTGTGGAGTTCCTTGGGGAAGAGACATAATCAACATAATAGATGTTTTTGTTGAGATGGTGAGTGGGAGAATTGATTCAGAGATTAGATCCTAAATCTAAATAAAGGAAACTATGTCGGTACGAGGCACAAGTTGGCTTTGACAGATTGGGATACATTTCTTAAAGGGTTTATCGTGGGTAGGCAATGGCACAAACGTAAATGCACAGAGAGGAATTGCACCAATTGTTCATTCCTTTCGAGCACAAAAATAATACAGAAAAGCTGGCTCAATCATTGCTGACAAAAGAGATTATGGTAGTATTAGATCCAAAGAGGAAAATTATAAAATAGCTAGAAAAATAAAAAAACCTGAAGATTGGGTGTAATTGAGAAAGTAGACAAGGGATTGATTAAGAAAGATGACATAGAAAATGAGGTAAGTTAATTGGGAACAAAAAACGATATGTTAGTGAAAATAAATGTAGGTCCCTTACAGTCAAAAACAATAAAATTAATTAAGGGAACAAAGAAAAGGAAGACCAATTGGATACATTCTTTGATTACATCTTCACAAAAGATCACACAAATGGTCTCCCAGGAATGTTGAGGAACTCAGAATCTGGTGAAAAAGGGGAACTGAAAGAAATCAGCATTCATGAGTAATGATGATAGAAAAATTGAAACAATTATGTACTAATAAATCCCCAGGGTCTGGACGTCTGCAATCCAGAATACTTAAGGAAGTGCCCCAGAAATAGAGCATGTAGATCATCATTTACCAACATTCTGCAGCCTCTTGAACTGTTCCAACAGATTATCAGGTTATTAGTGCATTCCCATTTTTTTTAAAAGGAAGGCACACAGTTTACTTAAATATGACCATTTAAAATATGACCAGGGTTTATAGTTTTACCCAGACTTAGATTATGAACCAGAATTATAGACCAGTTAGACTGACATTAGTAGTTGACGAAAAGACAAAATCTATATACAACATTTAATAGCATGGTCCTTGAAGAGGAATGATAGGATTGGATAAAGTCAACATGGATTTTTGGAAGGGAAATCATGCTTGATAAATCAACTGAAAAATTGAAGGATGTAACTAACAGAATAGTTCAGTTTAGTTCAGTTTAGATTTGCAACATGGAGACAGACCCTTCGGCCCAGCGAGTTCATGCCGACCATCAACCACCTATTCATATTAGTTCCATGTTATCCCAATTTCTCATCCACTCCTTACACACGAGGGGCAATTTACAGAAGCCATTAACCTACAAACCCACATGTCTTTTGGATGTGGGAGGAAAGCAGAGCAACCAGAGGAAACCCAAGCATCACAGGGAGAACTTGCAAACTCCTGACAGGCAGCAACCCGGGTCAGAATCAAACCTGGGTCTCTGACACTGTGAGGCAGCAGCTCTACCAGCTGCCTCACTTTGCCATCCAGATAGCGGAATAGATGAGGGAAAACAGAGAATGTAGAACATTTGGGCATCCAGATAGCTTTCCATAAAGTACCACATAACAGGTTAATGAGCTAAATTAAAGACCACAGCGGAAACAGCGGAGAGAGATAGTAAAATGGATAGAGAATCATTTGGCCAAGAGGAGGCAAAGAGCAAGAATAAATAAGTCTTTTTCTGAGTGGCAGGCAGTGATAAGAGAGTACCACAGGGATCAGTGATGGTACCCCAATTATTCACAATTGATATTGTTGATAAACGGGGTTTTAGCAACAGGGAAAGTTGGTCAGACTTGGATTGTTTTTTGTTCTGGAATTCTGGAGGTTGAGGGGAGTCCTGAAAGAAGTCTATAAAATTATGAAAGGCATAGATAGGGTAGACAGTCATAACCTTTTTATCCCAGGAATTAAATTAAATAGTACAGAGCATAGCTTTTCGGTGAGAGGGGCAAAGTTTAAAGGAGATGTGTGGGCCAATTTTTTCACAGAGGGTGGAGTGAGTGCCTGGAACCCACTGCCAGGGTTGGTGGTTGAAGCAGATACGATAGAGGCATTTATGAGACTTTTGGATAGGCATATAGATATGCAGGGAATGGAGCAATATGGGTTATGTGTAGATAGATAAGAGGTGATCTTAGCATCATGTTCAGTACAGGCATTGTGGTCTGAAGGGCTTGTTCTTGTGCTTTATTGTTCTATGTTCTATATTATTTTTTTTCAGATGAGGAAATTAAATGTAATTTATCCAGGATTGCAGATGACACAACACTGGGTGGGAGTGTGAATTATGAGGATGCTGAGATGCTCCAATATGATTTGAACAGGTCAAAGGAGTGGGCTAATGGATTGCAGATGCTGTATGATGTGGATAAATGGGAGGTTATCTACTTTGGTGGCAGTAATAGGAAGACAGATTATAACATGAATGATGATAGATCAGGAAAAGAGAAGCTACAACAATGAGCATCTTTATGCACACTTCACAGGAAGTGTGCATTAATGTTCAGCGATTCAGATGAGAGACAATCAGAAGTGGAAAGAGAAGGCAGAAAATTACAAGCAAGTTTGAAAGATGGAGAAAACAAAGGTTAGAGGATAGGGAAAATCTACCGATGTTTAATAGCATATACTTAAATGCATGCAGTGATGCAGATGAGGCATTGATAGATAAATAGAAGTAAGATATTTTAGCTGTTACTGAAATGTGGCTTGAAGGTGGGCAGGAGTGAAAGATTAATGTTCCTGCTTACAGGGTTTTCAGACAAAACAGAGAGGAGATAAAATAGGAAGAGGGTGCCAGTGGTTAAAGAAATAATCTCTGCCCTGAGCAAGGATGCTGTGTTAGAATAAATTTAGCTGGATTAAAGGAAAGAACACACAAGGGGAAATCACACTTTTGGGAGTTTATTACAGATATCCAAATAGTCTGAGGGAGATAGAAGAGCAAATCTTAAGGCAAATGTCTGCCCTGGAAATCAGAAGGACAGTAATAAAGGTAAATTTCAATTACCCAAATATTAACTGGAATGCAGGTAGTGTAAAAGGAATAAAGGGCAGAGCATTGCATTCAGGAGAACTTTAAGCCTTCAAGCCCAATAAAGTTGTGGGGGTTAGTATTTACAACACTGGATTCATTTACAGGAAGTTAAGATGAGAGAGCATTCCAATGATAGTGAAAATCAAAATAACTGCAGGTTTACAAAATGTGAAACAATAACAGAAACACTGAAAACACTCAGTACTCAGCAGGTCAGGCAAAGTCTATGGAAGGAGAAACAAATCCTTCTTCAGTGCTGGGAAATAGAGAAAAGTAAGTTAGTTTTCAGTGGAGGGAAGTTTAGACCAAATAGCTCTTGTGAAAATTGTCATATTTAAGTAAGATACAAACATAAGTAAGGAGTATATATGGAAAGGTCATAGAACAGGTCACAAGGTGGTTAAGAAGGTTTGCAGGATTGATTTGTTTCTTAGCCAAAGCATGTAATATAAGAGTAGAGAGGTTATGCTAGGACTGTATTATTCTAAAATGGTATAACTGAACAAATTACAACAGTAATTTGACCATGCTTGAGTAAAACTTAAATCACTATGCTTGAGGAGAATATAATTGCATAGGAGAGGGTGAAGAGTAGTTTTATGAACCTATAGCCAGGACTGGAAATTTGTTGTTCAGAGGAAATATTGAATCTCGGGTTATTTCCTTTCGAACAAAGGAGACTGAAGTGAAACTTAAATGAGGGGTGTGGACAGACAAGATAGGATGGGCCATTTTCCTTAGTAGTGAGAACATAAATGTTGTAGCATGCATCCAAAGTAAATAGTGGACACATTAGAGAAGAGATATTGTAACCTGAAAGTGAGATGGCAGAACTTACAAGCTGACAGAAACCACAATTTACCAGGATTAAAACAGCACTTGGATATGGAGTTGCAGAGGCGTGGCCTGCAAGGTCTTTGGACTGAGTGTAGAAAAGAGGAATTTGACTTCATAATTCTTCTTCAATCAACACAGGCAAGTGGAACCTGTGTTTTAAATGTTCTACGGTTCTATTCATTCTGCAGGAGTTTGATTTGAGAGACATCTTTATCAGGAGGCATTGAAGGAGATCCCAAAAAGACAAGAGATACCTGTTCAACATGGGGTAGGTGCACAGGAAATTTACAATGATGGTGTCAAGATTGGAATGTTGTAGCTATGAGGAAACATTAGAAAGGCCTGGATTTTTTTTCTTAGGTACAGAGGAACCAAAGAAGAAACTTCATTACTGTGTGTAAAACTATGAGGAACCTGGGTTGAGTAAATGCAAATGAGTAAATTGTGTTGACAAAGGTTGCATGAATAGATTTAAAGTAATTATTTCCATCGATACAGTAGATGATGGTGGTAGTAGAATTAGCTCAGGACACTTCCAGTTTCCAGCCCCGCGATGTGGACGCTTCTGCTATGGGTCAACTGCTCTTGCGCTGTGCTACTCTGCTACAGAGTATGTTTGTCCTGTTTGGGAGAGATCATCTCATGTGAAGAAAGTTGATGCCGCCCTTAATGACAGCTGCAGATGCATCAATGGCTGCCTAAAACCAACAGATGTGGATGGCTTGCATGTCTTGGCTGGTATTGCTCCACCAGGAATCTGCAGATCAGTTGCCGGTAGAGCTGAACATAGTAGGCAAGTTGAGGACACCCACCATCCCTGTCACTCCCATCACCTAGCCCCAAACCGCCTGAAGTCGAGGAAGAGCTTCCTTCACACAGTCCAGCCACTGTCAAAGTCTCCTCAAGCAACTAGACTAGCCTTGTGAGGAAAGAAACGCAGTGAAAACCACCACCATGAACAGCTGCCAATCTCGACCAAGGAATAGTCACAGGTGTGACTGGAAGATCTGGAAGTTCCTCAATAGGCTTCGTACAGGGATGGGCCGATGCAAGACCAATATGAGCAAATAGGGCTATACAGATGTGACAGACACAGCATGTGAATGTGGAACATCTGTACAATCCATGCCACACCTACTAAGATGCCCACTTCTTCGTGAACAATGCTGTCTGGAAGATCTAGCGGTGGCAAATGAGAAGGCTGTCCACTGTGCAAGAGCTTGGCCGAACATTTAAAACATAGATGATGGACACGAAAGAAGTAGTATTATTTCCATTTTTGTTATAACATAGAAGAAAGTTATTATGGCCTAATGTTAGCCTGGAGAGCAATTCCTATCCTCAGAGAATTTACAGTGCCCAACTAACATAACATACATACATGTGAGACCAAATCAATCCACCCATGTGCTTCTCCACAAAGAGAACATGCAAACTTCACACAGACAGCAATGGATGTCAGGATTGAACCCCCATCTGGAGTTATGAGGCAGCAGCTCAACTAGTTGTGTGTCTGCATCTACCCTTAGCAGAAGAATGAGAGAGGTGAATAATGTTTTCACCAAGAGGGATAGGTATTTGGAACTCAGTGCTTAACACGATGGGGGGAACAGAAACCCTCATCACATTTAATAAGAGCTTGTGTGTACCCAACTCATAAGAGCTTAAAGAACCATAATATGTTGGTCATTTACTTGTGCAGCAAAATGAAAGAAGACTGTGAGGATTTATTTTGACCAGCGTCACCTCCTTCCATGTCAATTTTTTTAAATGATTTTGTCTAGAGGAAAATATTTTTACTCAGTAACATGGAATTGGAAATGTATTGCCTGATACATGAGACAATATAGATTTCATATGGCATGGAAACAATAAATGCAGAACAAAATAAGGATATTTGGAGATAATGGCAAAGTGGAACTATTTGTATTTTTCTTGATAAAATGCAGTACAAACGTAATGGCTGAATGTTCTCCTTCTGCACTGTCCTTCGATCCTGAGTGACCAAGCAACCCATTAAACAATACATTCATGTCCAGAAAACAAATTATTTTAAAAATATTTCCGACATTATCAACTGAACTTGCACAAGAGTGGGCACTTGTGTTTGCAGAAACATAATTATCACTGACTAGTTTCAATTATTTTACATTATTATTCTACAACATACTTAATGACTGAACAATTTTAAATAAATTACCTGGTAACCTTAAGAGCTGAACATATTTATCTTATTTTATATATTTATCTAACAAAGAGAATATTACACAAAGGCCTGGGGATAAACTGGGTCCTTGCTCTATGTAGCCAATTTATAACAGACTCTCCAAACTATGCTTGGAATAAATTATACCCCAAATGATTTAGAGGAATATGGACCAAAGACAGGCAAATTGGACTAGCTCAGGTACGCAATTTGGTTGGTATGGATGAATTGAGCCAAAGGGCCTGTTTTCATGCTGTATAACTGATTCATGGATACTGAAAGCATGCAATTTAATAACACTGGCTTTTAAAGCTGTCCTAATCCTTTAACATAATTTAGCTACAAACATCAGCAATCAATAAAAACTACTACAGCCATTGAGATCTGGACATTAAATTTCAGTTTTAAAGGAATGGAATGGAATACTTTATTGTCACATGTGACAAAGCAAGGTGAAATTCTTTGCTTGCATACCCAAGGTATGCAAATAGCAGCCACTTACAGCACTGACAAAGTTACATCAAAGGCTTTCATCAAACTCCTTTTACATGAAAATGAAAACAACTGCTTCAAGTATTGTAGGGTATATTAAAGAGTTTACCACAAACTAGGTCACATCCTAATTTTGCAACTTTGCTTACTCAAATTAACTGGATACACAATGATATGCAATAATGTTCATAAATATGCTTCAGTGAGTGACTGACTGAACTCCAATATTCGCTAACATCAATATTATTCAACCATAGCTTTGATAATTAAAAGTATTTGCAAACCTCAAACACATGTCTCAGGTTTGATAAAATGAAACAACATCAAAATGGTCAAAAAAGATTGCAGTTATTGGAAAACTAAAATAAAAATGGGATGCCATGACCAGTCTCCAAGTCCAACTCGTATGATAGTTTTTTGATTGTGCTGAATGCTTCCAGCTTTTCATGACTCCATAGACTGCTAATGAGGAGTATTAACTACTTACCAAGAGCAATAAGGGTATTTCCTAAACAATATTATTATCAGGAATATGATTCTGATTTAAGGAAGCTCTGTAAAACACCCTATCCAGATTGCTTGCAATACAGTCATCAGTGTAACAGGTGCGGTACACCATCAGCTACCTTATAGAATTCTATAGGTAGAATTGATGGCAGAGTTTCTCATTGATAGGAACTTGACTGATAGGAGAAATTTCCATCACAGAGAAAAAATATCAAAGCCATAGAGCTGCACAGCATGGAAACAGGCTTTTTGGCCCAACTTGTCCATTCTGACGAAGTTGGCATTCTGACCTGCACTTGGCCCATATCCCCCTATCCATATATCTGTCCAAATGTTTTTTTGAAAGTCTTATAAGCATCCGCTTCTTTAGTTTCCTCAGGCAGCTTGTTTAAGATACAGACTAACATCTGAGTGAAAAGGTTGCCTCTGAGTTCCCTCTTAAATCTCTCACTTTAAGCCCATGCCCTCCAGTTACAGAATCCTTTACTGTGGGAAAATGATTGTGAGTGTTCACTCCATCCCTGCCCCTCATGATCTTGTATAACTCAATAAGGACACCTCTCAGTCTCTTATGCTCCAAAGAAAAAAGTACCAGCCTACCCAGTCTCGCTCTATAACTCAATCCCACAAGTCCCAGTAAAATTCCTGTGTGCTGGAGTGATCAATGACAAAATGCATAGGAAAGAACATTGAAGAAACAGCAATCATAGTACGTTAGATTTTTCCAAGGCTTCAGATTACAACATCTGCAGCTACTTGTGTCTCCAAATGTAGCTGCTGATGTTAAGAGATGTGCTTTGGAAACATGCAAGACAATGTCCCAGCATAAACCAGAAGCTATAATACTTTCATTACTGTTGAGAGAAAAACATATATCTAGGAACACATCTCCACTTATAACATGGGATTTTATGGGAAGTAGGGTTTCACCTTACAGTAAATTCACAACATGGATGGTTTCCAAGGAGCTCAACTCTTCCATAAGGCAGGGTTACCTGCATCAAAATCAACTAGCAGCTAGCAAAACAGTAGACTAATCTCATGAAACTTCTAAGATCGTATACTTTTGAATACAGAAACAGATCAAATCCAGAATCCTATCAAATGGAGCAGCAAATATATTTGAAAAGTGATAGAGCAAAACTGGCATCCCTTTGTCTACTTGTTCGATATTGTGGTTAACAGACAAAAGAATGGACAAAATGCATTAATTTTTCATCATCTAAGAACCCAATGTAATTTTTGAGACAGATAGAAAATCATGGTTCGTTAATATATCAATCTATGAACAGAGCAAATAAATGGGTTATCTTAAATAGTCTCCAAAGATGCAAGTAAGAGAATATTTGCATGAGAGTGATTTCTCCTCAGGGTAAAGATAATAGTAAGTTTTTTTATAGGTAGTGAATAGTAAAACTGCACAACAGTTGCCCTTTTGCTCTATCAATTTTATTTGCTCTCACATGAATCAGTGGATTAAACAGCTAGATGGAAGGAAAAAGCTTATGGTTGTCTTCCTGATGCCAAATTTCAGCCTTTTCATATCAAGCCTTATTTATTATCTGCAGCCTGTTTAGCACTCATTATTCTGCAGGGTGTTCACCAGCTCAATATAGACCAGATGTCTCTGTATAATTTTAAAATCTTCTGCCGTGCTGTTTTTTAACATTCAGAATATACATTTATAAATTCTTAATATATATTTATGTTTAAACCTGCAGCACCAAAAGCTTCACAGATCCAAAAATCTGTCTTCCTCAGAGAAAGAAATACCTAGGTCAGAAAGTAAGGCTATCACCAAAATCAGATGCTTTAGATGTACATATTGCAGAAATAATTAAAAATTGAAAAATGTAATTAAAAATAAAATCACCTTTCTGACACACCCTCCCAGCTGTCTGTGCAATATCTCTGAGACATGCACTTTTGCCATTTACTATTTACATAGTTGCAAAGCAAACAGAAAAGAAAATGACATAATGTATTTCCTTAAAGTGGAACATCTTTTAGTGAGGAATGATCTAGGATCATTGCATTTCTAAACTTAATTAATTCACACAGAAGCATTGGGAAGGATGCCTAATTTTAACAAGGAAAATAGCATTATAGAGATTTTTTTTTTTAATCCATTTTTTGACTGCATATTAACCATGAAATTATGAGCAAATGTTAATTTATAAAAGAATTGAATATAAACTTTGGTGCTGACTCTTGAATTATGATTCTTTAAAAGTAAATCTCCTATATCCTCTTTCCAATGGTTCGGGAACCTTGATGGTTTGGCATTTGCTCTTTGAGTGCAGGTTTCTGTGCACTCAAATGGCACACCTGGATCCTGGTTCACATGCTCTCGTTGATCATAAGATCATGAGATCATGTGACAGGAGCAGAATAGGCCATTCGGCCCATCAAGTCTACTCCACCATTCAATCATGTCTGATCTATCCCTCCCTCCTAACCCCATTCCCCTGCCTTCTCTCCATCACCTCTGACACAGGTACTAATTAAGAATCTCTCTATCTCTGCCTTAAATATATCCACTGACTTGACCTCCGCAACATTCTGTGGCAAAGAAACCAGAGATTCACCACCCTCTGACAAAAGAAATTCCTCCTCATTCCTTCCTAAAAATAAGTCCTTTAACTCTGTGGCTATGACCTCTGGTCATAGACTCTCCCACTAGTGGAAACATCCTCCCCACATCCACTCTATCCACGCCTTTCACGAATTCTGCACGTTTCAATGAGGTCCCAACTCATTCTTCTGAACACCAGTGAGTACAGGCCCAGTGCCGTCAGACGCTCATCAGATGCCTGAGGTCCCTGTTTTTCATGCTCCCTTTTATGCACCTTTGTGATCTTTTGACGCTCCAGGGCCTCAGCATTCTACCATTGGCACACTGCAGCCCTAGTTCCTGCACTCCACTAATCGATCGGGGCCCTGATTCCCATGCTCCTTTGGACACGCCAAGATCTAAATTCCCTTGGGTAGACACAAATGGGCGACGTTTCGGGTCGAGACCATTCTTCAGACTGATGTCAGGGGAGGGGGCGGGATTTTTGGCACCCGTTCCTTCTCTCCCGAGATGCTGCCTGACCCGCTGAGTTACTACAGCATTTTGTGTCTACCTTCGATTTAAACCAGCATCTGCAGGTTTTTTCCTCTAAATTCCCATGCTCCTTTTTGCACACCGACTCCCCATTCCCAGGCTCCCAAGGTCTTAGCTCCAGCATTCCTTTGAAAGTCATTGGGGCCTCACTTCTCATGCTCCCTTGAATATTATCTTGGTAGAGATTGCTGATATGTGAATGTAGGAAGTGTATTCCAGTAAACCATGTGCAAGGAATTCCAGAATCTATTGTGAGATGGGATCTGAAGATGTATTCTCTGCCCTTGATCATTCCTCTGGGCTTCTTGCAGAATTGCATTCATATCCTTCTGGCGTGATTCCTCATATTCATCTCAGTTACTACCCTCTTGCTATTTTCCTGTACAGATAGTCCAGAAATAGGAATCATATAAGTGGTCAGGTTAAGAGAGTAGCCTTTTAGGACTGAGATGAGCAGAAATTTCACTCACATTGTGTTTGATGCCCTTTAGAATTTTCAAATTCAGAAAGCTGTGGATATTTTCCCCAAGAACAATCAACCATTATGTATGCAGATGGGAAAAGTGCAGCTGGGCATGAGGAATAGTTATGATTTAACTAAATAGAGAAGAAAGCTCGGATCATAGAATCATTCACTGTGGAAACAGGCCCTTAGGCCCAACTTGTGCACACCAGCCAACATGTCTCATCTACATTAGTCCCAACTGCCTGCATTTGGCCCATATCCCTCTAAACCTACCCTATCCTTGTACGTCTAAATACTTCTTAAATCTTGTGATTTTACCTGCCTCAACTACCTTGTCCGGCAGCTTATTCCAAACACCTACCACCTTTTGTGTAAAATAGATGACCCTCAGTTCCTATTAAATCTTTTCTCCCTCACCTTAAACCTATGTCCTCTGGTTCTCCATTCCCTTACTCCAGGCAAAAGACTCTCTGCATATTCTCTATCTATTCCTCTCATAATATTGGTCACCTCTATGAGATCACCCCTCTTCCTCCTGTGCTCCATAAAGTCCTAGCCTGCTCTACGTCTCCCTATTGCTCAGGTTCTCGAGTCCTGGCCACATCCTTGTAAATCTTTTCAGCACCCTACCCAGCATATCAACACGTTTTCTATAATAGGGTGACCGAAACTGAACACAAAACTCTAGGTGTAGCTTCATTAATGTCTTGTTCAATTGTAACATGACTTCCCAACTTCTATACTCAGACGGATGAAGGCCAAAGTGCCGAGAGCCCTCTGGAACCAGCGTATCTACTTGTGATGCTACTGTTAAAGAACTATATACCTACACTCCTAGATCCCTCTGCACTGCAACACTCCCCAGAGCCCTGCCATTCACTGTGTCGGTCCTGCCCGAGTTTGACTTCCCGAAATACACTTGTGCTTCTCTGTATGAAATCCAGGTGGAGTCCTTGGCCCAGACAGTGTCCTTGCAGTGTCCTTCGAAGCTTTGCAGACCAACTAGCGGGAGTATTCACAGACATCTTTAATATCTCCTTAATCCGTTCTGAGGTATCCACCTACTTCAAAAAGATCACTATCATCCCGGTGCCAAAAAAAAACAAGATCTCATGCCTAAATGACCACCATCCAGTGGCTTTGATATCCCCCATCATGAAATGTTTTGAGAGGCTAGTTATGGAATGCACTCAGTCCAGTCTACCAAGCAGCCTTGACCCATTGCAGTTCATTTACTTATTTAATGAGAGTGTCAGGGTTTACAGGATGAAGGCAGGAGAATGGGGTTGAGAGTGTAAGATAGATCAGCCACGATTGAATGGCAGAGTAGACTTGATGGGCCGAATGGCCTAATTCTGCTCATAGAACATATGAACTAAAGCGTGGTCCTGAGCTACTATCTACCTCATTGGAGACCCTTGGACTATCTTTAATCAAACTTTATTGGACTTTGTCTTGTAAGAAATAAAATTCCCTTTATTGTGTGCCTGTACACTGTGGATAGCTTGATTGTAAGAATGTGTAGGAAGGAACTGCAGATGCTGGTTTACACTGAAGATAGACACAAAATGCTGGAGTAACTCAGAGGGATAGGCAGAAGGAATGGGTGACATTTCGGGTCGAGACCCTTCTTCAGACTGAGCGTCGGAGGAGAGGGAGATACAGAGATAAGGAAGTGTACGAGATCAAAAGAGATGCAGATCAAGGAAAATGTAAAATAATGTATTGTCTTTCCGCTGACTGGTTAGCACGCAACAACAGCTTTTCACTGTACACGTGACTATAAACTCAACTAAACTAAACTCGATCCACCATTCTGCAGCCCTCCTGCCCAATTTGTGTGAACCATCTTCGCTATCAGATCACATGGCCTACTTTTCACATTTCACATGAAAGTGGTGTGAAAATCTAATCCAAATATTAGTCCACGAATGATAAATTATAAGTAGTTGAACAACTATTTTTTTTCTTTTTTTACTGAATATCACTTTGCAGAAGTGTTCTTTCTTAACTTATATTCATTCATATTCACTCAAGTTTTTAATTTATTAAAAATGAATATTTGAGGCAATCAGGCCTTTTAAAATACTCCTATGGTGTATGAAGCTTTGAGGTGTTCTGATCTTGAGCATCCACTTATGGAACTGCTACCTTTGAATGGTTTTTGATGCAGACCTGTGGGCTAAGAAATTAATTGATTGATGTTGCATTGCTCAGATTTGTGATTGAAAAAAAATTCAGCGTTATCTAATTAGAAACTTTAGACGGAGTGAAACACAGTAATGGCCACTGCTAGATAACTTTGCAGCTTTTGAGAAATTCTAGGCACCTCCTGGAGTGGTTCTTCCTTGTGCATGTGAAGTAATTTCTGTGTCAGTTGCACACAGGAATAACATAACATAATTCCGCATAGTTCTATCGTATCATATTGTATCGTAATAACATTGGCTCACATTTCCCCTCCTGTCTCCTCGACTTCTTGAAATATAAATTCCAATATCCCAAAACCCTGGAATGGGGAATTCATTCCATCAACACTTCTCTCTCCCAACTCTTCACTCTCCCACTTCCAATTGTCCTCAAAGTCTCCAAGCCAACAAACCCCATCCCAACCGAAGGCTCACACGGGATGCTGTGATCTTTACTGTCACGATGAGGATAAGATAGGCCACCTCACCCGTCCTCGGCACCACATTTTCGGGGGAACTTCTGGGGTGAGATTTCAAGTGCGCTCTTGTAATTTTGTCTGGATTAAAGGAGTTGCCGGCACCCAGTTGCTGGAAATTGGGTGAGAGACCTGCCTACACCCATTTATATGAACCTCTTTGGATTTAATGGGATATTCCTCATATTGTACACACACATTGTGTTTCACAATCATGTACATTTGGAGGGTAATTTTCCAGACGGCATCTTGGTCTGTGAGAAAAGAGGGAGAAAAATGTTCTTCCAATCCTGCAGTTGTCTTTCTTAACCATCCATTGAACCTCTACCATTGATGCTTATGAAGGATTCCACAATTCCTTTCCCAGTGCATGAGGCATTAAGAGCTGAAGTGTGGCTTCCATGTCGCATTCATTTTTTGCATACCTTCATTTACATGGAGTGTTCCCTCATCACCACCTTGTCTGATTTTCCAATTGGAGAAGACTTGCTTCATCTACCTCATGATCATGCCTAGATGTTCTCTTGACCCTCTATTGGGGGAGTTTTGAACTGATTTATCATGTTAAAGTGGAACCTTATATATCCTGTGGGTTGCTGAGTCAAATCACCATGGGATTTCTTTAATCCTCATAGCTAAATGTCTTTTAAAAGGCCTGATACCATCGGTAGATCCATTCCCCTCCCTTTCCACATTCATTATGGATGATTTACAAGAAGGATGTTGTTAAGCTGGAAAGAGGACAGAGAAGAAGTTTGAGGTTATTGTCAGGACTTCGGAGCCTGAGCTATAGGGAAAGGCTGCGCAGGCTAGGACTTCATTCTTTGGTGTACAGGAGGTTGAGGGGTGATCTCATAGAGGTGTATAAGATCATGAGGGGAACAGATAGGGTGAATGCACAGTCTTTTACCCAGAGTTGGGGAATCAAGAACCAGAGGACAGAGGTTTAAGGTGAGAGGAACCTGAGGGACAACATTTTCGCACAAAGGGTGAAGGTATATGGAACGAGCTGTCAAGAGGAGGCAGTTACTATCAGAGGATGTGGGTACTAGCACAATATTTAAAAGACATTTGGACAGGCACATGGATAAGAAAGGTTTAGAGAGATGGGTTCTTGGAACTTGGTTCTTGGTCCTCCAAAATATTCCAAATGGAATTTAAACTGGAGGTGGCGGAGTATGGACTTAAGCAAGTAGGGCTTAAGGTGAAAAGCGGGCAGGTGAGATAGGTGTAGATGGGGCATCGTGGTTGGCAAGTTGTGCCAAGTTATGCCTGTTTCCATGCTGCATGACACGATGGCTCTAACAGCACTTCACCTTCCTTTTGCAGCTCTTGGAACTCAATGATGAAATCAATAATTTCAGATAGTTGTCCGTTCCTATCTGCAGCCAGTTCTGAGGTAAGGACCCAGCTATAACATTAACTCAAATCTTTCTCTCTTTTCAGATGCTGCTGAATGTTGGGTATTTTCAGTATTCCCTTTTATTTCCAATTTTCAGTTATTATTGTGTTCTGCATTTCACGGTCCCAGTATTTTTTTCTCGTTGCACCGTCCTCATTCATCTTCTTCTACTTAGACTCCTCCAGGCAGATTAGTATGAATAGCAACCTTTCATCGCTGTCTCTGAGATGATATCAATTGAATTTCTGTTTTCTGGATAATCATGGTCTCCAGTCATTCACTTTGTTCTCTCTACAGGCATCCTACCTTGCCTGTCCACGTTCTCTGCAACTTTAAACATACTTTCTCACTTTACTAGTTCAGATGAAAGGGCATATTGCAGGAACATTAACTCTATCTACAGATTGTTGTTCTACAGATTGTTGTTCTACAGATGTTATCTGACCTGCCAAGCTCCTTGAATATTTTTGCTTTTATTTCAGAATTGCAACATCTTCAGTATTTTAGCTCTCCCCACACTACCGATAATTGCCTACTTGTCGTAATTTGTCTTGAAAAATGCCAGCCCTAGATTTTGTATAAAATGGTCAACCTTTCTGTTATTGAATGTTGACATAAATTCTTGAAACACCTCTTCAACACCTATTGTTTTAAAAGTAACTGCCAATAACTTTTGTTTTGAAAAAAGGAAAATCCATTGTAACTGTACTTAAGAATCAGAATAGGAAAATGTCAATTCTTTGGCATCTTTTAGACCTCCACAATTTTTTTTCCAGTTAAACATTATTCAGTAAAACAGAATCACCTCAAAACTCCCAAAATGTCCATCTTTAAATTATTTAATAGTCCAAAAGTTAAAACTCTCAGTTCTGGTGTATGATATGCAGAGCCTTTCAGGAATATCCGTGCTTGAAATTTCTTCCAATTTTAATTTAGATCAATATTTATTAACTGAAGCACAAAAAGGAGGCATAAAAAAAGAACAGGCACGTATTTCAGTAAGATACAATATTTCCTTCTTTCTTCGGGCACCTATGGGCTACTTCAGATAACCAAAAAGAAGATAATTTAGAAAATTAATTGTCCGTTCGTCCATTTTAATATAAATTGTTTGAAACAAAAGAAAGCTAGATATAACCCAATTATTTTAAAACCAGATTTTGGCCTTCAAGGCCACATCTTATCCCAGAAAACCACCAAATCATTGATGATTCACACAGTTTAGAATAATTTCAAAAGCATAACTGACTAAAGAGCCACAAAAGGAATTGTATGGAATTGAATTCTTACAATAAAGATAAACCACAAAGGGTTAAAAGCTTTCAACTCTGAACAGAACAGTGGCTGATACTGAACTTAAAAAGCAGACATTTCTACAGATGTACTTTCAAACAAGGAATGCTTAAATAAGGAAACATATTTTTCCACAAACTGAATCTGCACTCCTTTTACTCACGTATTTTCTTGCCATTTTCTGTAAGTCCTCTAAGCTTTACAGAATTAGGAACACTCAGTCTAGTGCTCCCGAGACACCACCCCGTGCCCCGTCCACTGAAGATTGATACCACGTTTGTCTTTATCAGTGCCCTAACCAGTGTTGATTTCCTGCTAGTTGATTCGCTCTATTTGTGAGTGCACATTCTTATTCAGTCTTACACTTCATCAGCGGTGCATTTGTTTGTCCAAAACATACAAATCATACCCTGCTGAGTGAACTTGGGAGCGCAAATTACTAAAAGAACCTTTCTGGGACATAACACACCATTCAATTCTGACCTCTCCTTATTTTAGACTTTAGACTTTAGAGATACAGTGTGGAAACAGGCTCTTCGGTCCACCGAGTTTGCACCGACTAGCGATCACCCCGCACTCTGGCACTATGGCACTGTGCCACAGAGGGCAGTGGAGGCCAAATCACTGGATGAAAAGAGAGAGTTAGATAGAGCTTTAGGGGCTAGTAGAATCAAGGGATATGGGAAGAAAGCAGACGCGGGTTAATGATTGTGGATGATCAGCCATGATCACAATGAATGGCGGTGCTGGCTCGAAGGGGCGAATGGCCTCCTCCTGCACCTATTTTCTATGTCTCTCTGTTTCTATGTTTCTACTACACTACATACTAGGGACAATTTGCAATTTACAGAAGCCAATTGACCTACAAACCTGTATGTCTTTGGAGTATGAAAGGATACCAGAGCACACGGAGAAAACCCGCATGGTCACAGGGAGAATGTACAAACTCCGTACAGACAGCACCCGTTATCAGCATCGTACCTGGGTCTCTGGCACTGTAAGGCAGCAAAACTACTGCTGCACCACCACGCTGTACTTTCTGTACTTCCACTGTCCATCTCTTTTTGCTCTGGCAAACCTGACTCTGTCAGTCTAGACCTGCACACTCTCTACACTTCACCCTCCTTTTCTCCATATGATCATCTCCATAAGATCAAGGCTTTAGGTTTCTGAGAGAGCAACACACAGCCTTTAGGTTTCATTGATCAGTTTAGCCTGATGTTCATGTTCTCTTCTACTCACACTGGTTCTAATTATTAATGCATGGGTTTTCCTTGTAACACCTTATCGTTTCTTATCGTTCTTCTGCTTCCCCTCAAGCTTCTCCTATCTCTCCTTTTATAATTTGGGCTAGTCCTCCTACAATAACTATTGGTAATTGCTGACCTATTTTTCATTGTTTTAATCTTTCTGTACTTATTATTTTTAATATTTGTTGGCACGCTAATGACCAAGTGGCTGTTATTATTTCTGGCTGACATAGAGAGCGCTGTCGATTGTTCAGCCACACCCACCAATTTATTCTCTGTCATGATGAAACTCACCCACTTATCCCAGAAGGACGTCTTTGCTGTCACCTATATTTTGACGAGTTTATCTCTTGCCCTTCCCATTGTCTAATACGGACACTGATTAGTGCCACTAAATTTGTAAAATTTACAGGATTTATCCATCTGTTTGGTCCAATGAGTAATGGAACTCAGAGCAGAAAAATCAAGGAATACAGTTTGCCAACTTAAAAATGAGCAAGAGATTATTAACGATACTTTGCAAGAATTAATTCAATATCACTGTTGCATGTATTGTAATCCCTGATTACTAATATGTATGCACATATCTACGAAAATTATTAATTGGCAAGCAAAGAACTCAAAATTAAAGCACCAGCAAGTGATTGGTGTGACATTGACTAGATGTAGTTCTTTTGTGGGGATTGACAAGGTTGCCCTTCCTACTAAATCTCATAGTGTTGGTTTCCTGACATCTTTATATTCTCCAACATAGGTTCCTATCTGTTTCATTTTCCATGCAAAGAGCAACTCTCTCAGAAATCATGAGACTTAGCCATGTCCAAATTATGCCTTTACTGAAATGATGTGTCCTGCAGTGCTCAGTTAAACAGTCAGATAACCCTGATCCATAACATTATTGATTGAAGCGACCAACCTTTGGGTTCATAGAAATGGTTCCCAACTGCTTCAAAAAGACCACATTCATCCCAGTGCTGAAGAAAAATAAGATCAAGTGCCTTGATGACCAGTCAAGTGGCTCTGACATCCACAATCATGAAGTGCTTAGAGAGACTGGTGATGGTGCACATTAATTCCAGACACCCAGCCAGCCTTGATCCACCGCAGTTTTCATACCTTTGCAACAGGTCCACAGCACACTCCATCTCTCTGGCTCTAAACTCATCTCTGGAATACCTGGGCAACAAGGACTCCTATATTTGACTCCTATTTTTCAACTATAGTCCTGCTTTCAACACCAAAATCCCATCCTAACTCATCTCCAAACTTCTGGATCTAGGAATCAGCACTTACTCTGCCACTGGATCCTTGACTTTCTGACCAACAGACATCAATCAGTGAGGATAGGTGACAACACCTCCTCCACAATAATTCTCAACACCGGTGCCCGCAAGGATGTGTTCTCAGTCCCCTACAATATTCCCTATACACCCATGACTGTACGGTCAAATTGGGCTCCAATTCAATCTACAAGTTTGCAGCAGACATCACCGTGGTGGGCCAAATAGTAAACAATGATGAGATGGAATATTGGAAGGAGATAGAGAACTTAGTGACATCGTGTCAGGACAATAACCTCTCTCTCAATGTCACCAAGATGAAAGAGCTTGTTATTCACTTCAGAAATCATGGTGGAATACTTGTTCCAATCAGCATCAATGGTGATGTGGGAATGGTTGAGAGCTTCAGGTTCCTTGGCAGTAATACTACCAATGATCTGTTGTGGACTAACCACATTGATGTGACACAGATGAGACACGTTTGTGTCTACTTCCTGAGGAGACTGAGGAAATTCAGCATGTCTCCAGTGACTCTTACAAACGTCTACAGATGCCCCATAGAAACCACACTGACGGGTTGCATTACAGATTAGTTTGGGGACAGTTCAGCCCAAGACCGCAAGGAATTGCAGAGTTGTAAATGTAGCGCAGTCTATCACACAGACCAGACTTCCTACCATTTTAGAAGGATGAGAGAGGATCTTATAGAGATATATAAAATTATAAAAGGACTGGACAAGATAGATGCAGGAAAAATGTTCCCAATGTTGGGGGAGTCCAGAACCAGGGGCCACAGTCTAAGAATAAAGGGGAGGCCATTTAAAACTGAGGTGAGAAGGAACTTTTTCACCCAGAGAGTGTGAATTTGTGGAATTCTCTGCCACAGAGGGCAGTGGAGGCCAAATCACTGGATGAATTTAAAAGAGAGAGTTAGATAGAGCTCTGGGGGCTAGTGGAATCAAGGGATATGGGGAGAAGTTGGGCACAGGTTACTGATTGTGATCAGCCATGATCACAATGAATGGCAGTGCTGACTCGAGGGGCTGAATGGCCTCCTCCTGCACCTATTTTCTATATTTCTATGTTTCTAAGACTCCGTCTATACTTCATGCTCAAAAGAACAGCCACCATAATCAAAGACTTGTCCCACCCCAGTCATTCCTTCTTCTCCCTGCTCCCGTCGGCAGAAGGTATAGAAGCTTGAAAGCACCTACCACCAAATTCAGGAAGAGCTTCATCCCCTCTGGTATCAGGCTTCTGAACAGTCCTTCCATAAGCTAGGGTACTGTTCAATTCACCTCTACCCCATTGAAGGCATTGGACTGTCTATGGAAATGATGCAAAACAATGCACTACACTGCTGAGAAATATATTCTGCATTCTGTATCTTCCCCTTGCTTTATCTTTTGTATTTGAGTTTGAACTGTGCATGGTGTTTCGGATCTGTCTGTATAGCATGAAACACAAAGCTTTTCACTTTACCTTGATACATGTGACATTAATAAACATAAACCTAAACCTAATGGTAAAATGAGGAAAGTATTGGACAATGATCTTATAGATTGGAGATTTGTACATTTCTGCTGTTGCTGATGGTCCAGTGCTTTCTGGATGCTCATTTCCTAGTTTGCAGATCTATTTTGAAAATGTCCACTTGTGCACCAGTGTACACAACACTGGGGTGGAGCTGAGTGGGAGGGGTTATTGAAGACATGACTTTGGCTCCACTAGGACTGTGCTGTGAATACTGATCTACTAACATGCTATGCACATCTGCCATAAATGGTTTATTCCCTATGTTGATTAATCCACCAAATGCTACACACCCAGTCTAGAACCAATGTCCTTCATGACTTGGCCACTGATGGTGACACTCAGCTATTATTATTGGTGATGGATATTGCAGACTCCCTCCCCGAGATTCATCCATTGAAGAAATATAGTAATCAGGAAGTGGTTCCTTTTGTTTGATCTGATGTCATGAGATCTGCTGTCAATGCTGAGGATTCTCACAGCTGTTCCCTTCTTCTTGTACAGCACTGCTCCCAGCGTTTATGCTGTAGGAGTTTAGCATGCAGTACATGAGGTATGATTCTTTGAGGACAACTATGTCACGCTGATAATGACGAGTCTATGAGACAGCTTACCTGATTTATGAATTTTAAAAGAGTGCTGAGGGGAGGAGGCATCTTGAAAGCTGCATATTTCCCTTGGTTGTGATATTCTTGGTTCCCACCAGAGACACACTCGAGAGATCCAGCAAGAGATCCATGTCCTTCACGTGAGAAGGTCTTTGGGAGTATGGAGAGATCACCTTGGACTCTCCCTTAGGAAATCTTAGACCACGAGTCAAAGGGAAAAGTAAAGACACCAAATGTTTGTGTGTATCTTTCTGTGTTGATGCTACTTCTGAAATTTTGATATAACACTAACCTGAACTACATTAGCAAGATCATGGAATTTCTTGTGACATTACTTCTAATTCTTTGCGACTTTCTCTCAGTTGTTTAAGTTGCCCCCCTTGTATATAGCAATTCTTTGCGTCTCTTGACCTGATCATTTAGGATACTGATGTTTATACTGGTAAATCTGGGGACCCGTTTCCAGCCCATGTGAACATTTTTCATACCTGGAAGTCTTCCACAAACGGACTCTAAACTAGCAAATAAAATAAAACCAGAAAGGAACCGTATAAAATGGAAGAGTAAATGTTGATTCCTTAGCTGATGATCTGGTGCCTTAAAAACGGGAAAATAGAAACATGGTACAGAGTCTTCAGGGCAGAAGACACAAGAAGATTCCTAATAATAACAGCTAATCAAGAGGAAGAATTTAAAGCAACGTCTATCACAAGGATGTAAGTAACACTGATGTCCCTTGGATCTGATGGCATTGTGGGTTCTTAAAGGAAATTAATGCATTGGTTGTAATCTGCCATAATTACTGGATTCTGAAGAGGTCCCCGAAGACTGGACAATTGTAAAAGTAAACCCACGGTTCATGAAAGGAGAAAGGAAAGAAGAACAACAGGAAGCACGAAAATGTGGCTGGAAATTCTAACATCTATCAATGGGAAAATAGTGGAATCCATTATTCAGAAGGCATAGCTGGACATTTAGAGACACAAGACTACAAAATCAAATCAGTGGTTTTATGAAAGAGAAACAGTGTTCCACAAATTTGCTAGATTCTTTGACGATGTAACAAACAGGATAGATAAAGGGCACTAATTTGGAGGTGTAGTATTCAATATAATGCCACGTAAAAGGTGTGTACGTAAAAGGTGCGTAATAACTGTATACAAGATTGACATGGTGTTTGAGGAGTGGCTGACTAACAAAAAAAAGAGTTGGGATAAATGGGTCTTTTTCAGATTGCACTCAGCAACTGCTGGGGAACTGCAATGATCAGTGGTCTTCAACCAGAGGCAAACCTGATGATGTTAGGTGAGTTACCAAGTTAGAAGAACACAAGATTCTATAAAGGGGACCCAGCGTGGGGGGACTACCGTGAAGAATAATGGAGGACCCAGCATGGGGGGCCGCCGTTAGGGAAGGTGGGAGAACATAGGGGGAGCCGGTATGGGGGAGGGGGGTGACACTAGTTTTAGAATCCTCTGCCCAGGGGAAAAGCCTGCGTTTGTTTGTTTGTGGCCCACTCCGGCCCCAACTTACCTGTGACGCACACCCATTTCTCCCCTCCCCCTCTCCTTCCACCTATATTCCTTTCTCAGGCTTCACAATTCACATTCACGTGCCAAATTGTGGCCATCAATTGGCTGAAATTACACTAATACCATATATGTCCTTGTCACTGAGATTGTCCTACTTCCACAGTGCCTAAAATATCTATTTTCTTATATTGTGCATTTTTCTTGGATTATGTCTGTTCCCAATGGATGGTTTTGCCGAGAAGATCCAGTTAAATCCCAGTGATTCTCAGAGGTAACGGAAGTTCAATTCTGCTAATCTTTAGCACACTCACTGTGGCTTCCTATGTGTCCCAATTTAACACTTGGATTACCAACTGTTTGAGAAAGCTAGAGATAATTACTTAATGCAAACATATTAAACTGTGTACTAAGATAGGTCGAAATTAAAGATAAAGAAAAGATAGCTAGAAATGTTTCTGCTCTTGAATGCATTAAATGGGTGGGTGGAAGGTTTGGCCTCATCTGTTTATTATAACCCAGCTCGTTTCCAGTTTGTAATCATGATCTTCATAAATGTATCTGTGTATTTTAAGTGCATAGTGATTATTTTCCTAATGACTGCATGTGAGTGCACTCACATGCTTCAGCCCTGCATTGGGGCACAGTAATTAATCCTGCATTAATTCAAGTGAGGACTCCAGCTCATAAGTTATACCTTAACACCATTGCATTTCACTGTGCCATTTTCCCACCCTCTGACTCGTTTACCCTGCATAGGGGAATCAAGAACCAGAGGACATAGGTTGAAGACTAAGGCAGATGAGAGGCTGGAGGTCAGTATGGTAGGTGATGAAAAGTAGTTTGGTGGACAGAATAGGCATGAGCACGGCAGGGAGTGAGGAAGGACTGTTGGATTGAATTGCATTTATTTTAATACGAGAGGCCTCATGTGAAAGGCGGATGAACTTACGGCTTGGATAGGAACATGTAAGTAGCCATAACAGAAACATGGCTAAGAGAGGGGACAGGTAGCTCAATGTTCCAGGGTAAAGGTGCGACAGGAGAGATAGAGATAAAAGAGAATGGGGTGTTGCTTTATTGATTATGGAGAATGTCACGGCGATAGTCTGAGATGACATTACCAAAGTTTCATCCAGTGAGGCCATATGGGTGGATCTAAGTAATACAAAGAGGATGATCACCTTGTTGGGAGTGTAGTATAGGCCCCCAAATGAGCAACAGGAATTAGAAGAGCAAATACACCAGGAGATTGCAGGCAAGACTAATAAGGTTGTCACAGTATGATTTTTCGCTTTCCCAATATAGAACATAGAACTGTACAGCACAGGAATGGGCCCTTTGGCCCATAATGTTTGTTCCGAACATGATGTCAAGTTAAACTGACCTTATCTGCCTGTATATGACCCATATCGTTCTATTCCCTGCACTTCCATGCGCCTATCTAAAAGTCTCTTAAATACCACAATCATATCTGCCTCCACCACCACCCCTGGCAATGCATTCCAGGCCCCCACTACTATCTGTATAAAAACCTTGCCCTGCACATTAAACTATCCCCTCTCATCTTATAGCTATGCCCTCTGTTCAAGAAAGTTTCTCAGGCAACATTACCCTCTGACTCTATGTAGAGGGCCTCACAAGGGAGAAGGCAAAGCTTGATCTACTTTTTGGAAATTGGGACTGGCAAATGACAAGTATTCATGGGCGAGCCTTTTGTGACCAGTGACCTTTGATCTATTAGCTTTAAAATTGTCATGGATAAAGACAGGGTGGGCCCACTAGTTAAAATTCAGAATTAGGGCAAGGCCAATTTGATGATATTAGATAGGAAGTTACTCATGTTGATTGGAGTAGGTTAATTGCAGCCAAAGGAAGGTAGCTAATGCACTGTCTCTTTTAAGGAAAACCCCAGAACTATAGACTGGTGAGCCTATCATCTGTGGTGGACAAGATACCGGAGAGGATTCTGAGGGATAGGATATATATGCATTTGGACAGACAAGGCCTGATTTGAGATAGTCAGAATGGTTTTGTACATGGGAGATCATGTCTCTAAAAAACAGAGTACATAGCACTCAGATCCCTAAGTCTAGCTTTAAGTTCATCCAACTTATTTTCAATAGAATGGACATCTGCCAGGTGTATGCTGTGGAGGGGGACTCAGTTGTTTCAGTCTCACCTGCGGACCATCATATCTCTCATGTGTCTGAGGCAAGTGGCTGCTTCTCAGCAGGCCTAAGAGTGGGTGTGCATGCAGTGTTGGCCATTACTGCAGGTAGTGGATGCGCCGGTTCAGTCGAGGACCTGGATCATGACGTCCATGAAGTCAGGCCCTCAGTCTGTTTAGGCCTCGTTGTCAGGTTACAGTGTTGGGCGCTCCATCAGGTCGGGCCCTTGCCGTTTCTTTGGTAAACCCATACTCTTTCCCCAGAAATTAGATTACTGCTGGGATACGAAACAAACGGCTGGAGGAATTCAGCAGTTGAGCAGCATCTGTGGGGGTAAAATAAACCACAGATGTTTTGATTCGAGATCATGCATCAGACCCTGCGTTATCCTATATTGGTGAATGGAGGTAAATATTGTACATCTCTACCATAATGAAGCCTTATTCCTTTGGTCACACCAAGATCTGATGGTTACGTCCCTTTCAACTCAACGCACCTCAAAAATTAGGTTTCAGGCTCAATTTTATGTCTTCAATAGTAGATAAGTTTGTAAATACTTGTATCATTGATTTATTTCCCCCACAACAGATTTTACTCTAATTCACTAAAGTGAGGTTATGCAGCATCTGCTGCAGGCTCTCAAATCAAAATATTGACGATGCCACATGTGACAGATATAAAAGTGATGAGATGTCTGAATATTAGTTTTGGTTACTGGATTTCCATAACCTTATAATTGAGGCTCGACAGCAGGCCAGATATAAAGGAGTTGTATGGGTGTAACAAACATTGCAGTGTGTCTTATGTTGGAATAGGAAGCTGACAGCTGTTTAAATCATCAACCACAGCCAAGACTTTTTTAATCAGTTCTTATTTCTCTATTCCAGCATTAAATTTTTTATAATATTTATTATTAGTATTAGTATAATATTAATTTTAAGTTTACAAAATTTGAAATGCCCAATGCCAGTTAGAGTGCTGCTCATTTACTCCTGCTATTATCATATCATATCATATATATACAGCCGGAAACAGGCCTTTTCGGCCCTCCAAGTCCGTGCCGCCCAGCGATCCCCGTACATTAACACTATCCTACACCCACTAGGGACAATTTTTACATTTACCCAGCCAATTAACCTACATACCTGTACGTCTTTGGAGTGTGGGAGGAAACCGAAGATCTCGGAGAAAACCCACGCAGGTCACGGGGAGAACGTACAAACTCCTTACAGTGCAGCACCCGTACTCAGGATCGAACCTGAGTCTCCGGCGCTGCATTCGCTGTAAAGCAGCAACTATTATAATGGTTGAATGGTTCTTTATCGCCACGTATGCACAGCACAGTGAAATTCTTCTGCGCAGCTCACAAATGCACAGTTGCCATGTTTTGGTGCCATTTACAAAAAAAAAGATAAAAAGTTGAAAGTCCAGTCCACATGCTGGTAGTACAGGAGCGACCCAAGGCTGAGGCAGGGTCTCCTCCGTTGCCCTCGACCAGCTCTGCCCGCAAACTAATGTCCCCCTCCCTACCCAACTACCTCTGTGTCTCAGATGGCACCTCCTGCAGCCGACTTTGACAGTGCTGGAGGCAATACCTCTCTCACTGGCCCACTCCTCCACTCTCTGGTCTTCGAGGCTTACTAATATATTGTAATGTAGTGTGATGTTGGTTAAAAAGTATGTTTTTCATCATAATCTGCCCTAGTTCTTGCTGAACACCAACTGAATGAAAACCTACAAATTATGTTTTTTAAACAAAAGAGAAACACACAATAGTTTTTAAAACTGACAGGAGTTTTCAGTTCAATTAAAATTGAGCTTGATTTTCAGACCCTGGTAAAGAACAATGGAGCCCCCAAGTGGATGCAGGAGGAATTTTCACAAGATTGAAAATAAACATTTTTTTACATTCAATTTTAGGGACAGGGGCATTGCTGGCATTTATTAAAACTCCTGTTTACACTTGAGAGGATGACGGTAATCACCTCAAACCACTGAAGATGTTTTGGAAAAGCAGAGCTTTTGATATTTCATGACTCTTTTTAGCCCAACTAAGTGCCCGCTTGAGTTTTTTCCTGCTTGCTTCAATTTCCTCAAGGGTCCTTTCTGATCTTATTTTTCTAAACCTTACATATGCTTCTTTTTATCTTTTTGACCTAATTTACCACCTCTTTGGTCATCCAAGGTCCCCTTACCATACCATCTTTATCCCCCCTCCTTACTGGAACATGCCAGAGCTGGAATTTTAAATGACTCCCAAATGTCAGAAGTGGAATTACACAATAATAGGTGCTCCTAATTTACCCACCCTAGCTCCTGCAACTCTATTCTGCAACTATAGAGCTGTAACTCTATTCAGTAGTATAGTTGCTGTTTGGACCTATAGCAATTTCAATATCCAGTGCACTCAGCCTTTTCATACTGTTGCATGAGGTGAATTGAATTGCCTTCTCTAATGATGAGACCCACAGGAAGAAGGTGAAATTAATCATCCACTTGGCAATTCTGGCTCATAATGGTTACACTGCATTAACAATGTCTTTAACATTCATATATGGGCCTTCCTTTCACTGAGGAAAGCTATGATCCTTGAGTCTCTTCCTCCCATTAGTCCACCATCATTAATAACAGGTTGTTTAGCCCTGTCTATTGCATGCTGTTTTGCAGTTTAACACACACGTAGTCGTGTGTTGCAGTTCCACTCGGAAGGCATCTCATCATTTCTAGGTATGCCTGCTGCTATTCACAGCATATCCTTCTGCATTAAACCAAAGTTAATCTCTGGACTTGATAGTAACGGTAGAGAAGATAGACACAAAAAGTTGGAGTAACTCAGCAGGACAGGCAGTATCTCTGGAGAGAAGGAATGGGTGATGTTTCAGGTCGAGACCCTTCTTCAGACATCTTTGTCTGAAGAAGGGTCTCGATCCTAAACGTCACCCATTCCTTCTCTCCAGAGATGCTACCTGTCCCGCTGAGTTACTTCAGCTTTTTGTGTCTATCTTCGGTTTACACCAGCATCTGCAGTTCCTTCCTACGCAGTAATGGTAAAGAAAGTGGTTCAAGTGTTTACAGGTAGTAGGGGCATACAGTTCTGCTACTTTCGGAGATCCACTGCACCTCATGGATACGCCGTTTTCAGCTGCCAGTTCAGTTCTGAGTCCATTCTATTTAGCACCAATGTAGCACCACGTATGTCCTTAGTGTGAAGCAAGACTTTACTTCCTCACAAATTGTGCCAGTCACTTTGACCAATGTTACCATGGCCATATACATCAGCCAGAGGTGGATTGCTGAGGGTGAAGTCAAACAAGTTTACCTCTCAAAAATCAAAAAGATCTGCAGCGGCGGAAATACTGTAAAAAAAAAAGACAAAAGGCGAGAGAAATCCATCTGATCATTGTTAGCTGGTCAGGGAGCATCTGTGGGAAGCGAAACAGTTAATAGTTCAAATCCATGATAAAGATGTTTGACCCTAAGGACTAACTGATGCAAAAGAGAGGCAGGGACGGGACAAATGTTGGCAAGTGGTAAGCGGATACAAGTGGGGTGGTTGACAGATGCGTGGAGATGGTAATAGGCTAGAGGGAAATGGAGACAAACGTGCATGTGCATAGATGTGCTATGTGCACAGGGTTGTTGCTTGGATGGTCATTGGGCTAGCTTTGCCAATATAGACTATAGTCCCCAGATGTTGCGAGGAGGAATTTGCATGATTGCTCGGATATGGAGCTACTTTGCCCTGTCTAAATTTGGTAGCTAGGTAAGTACCAGATAGTTTTAGTAGTTTGTGCTAGGTGTATTTATTCTTTCTCTGTTTGAACAAAGGATATATGAGCAACTGAATGGCTTGCTAGGCCATTTCAGAGGTCATGGAAAAGTCAGCCAATTTAGATAAATCAGAAGTAAGCTAGACTGGATAAGATTTCAGATTACCTCTCCTGAAGGACATGACTGAAATGAATTGGTCTTTAAAATAATCCAGCTGTTTTTACAATCATCATTCCTCATGACACTGAAGGAGCTGCAAAATCAGTAGACCAGATTTAGTATACCAATAACTAGTGCACAAGAATAAAAATGATAAAGATGGTATTTAACACAACTGCATTATACTAAACATGAATTATATGACCAACTTAACTTTGAAGACAAAATTATATTGAGAGAGTGAACATGAGTATATGGGATCAAGTAAAAGCACGTGGGAACGAAAAAGTAAACAGTCGATGTGAATAGAGGAAAGGGTGTGCCTATAAAACTCATATAATCAATAGTTGCTGGGAATATGAATCAAAAGCTAAAGATGCCAGAAATACTTAGCAAGTCTGAGAGCATCTGTGGAGAGAGAAACAAGGAAAAGTTGGAAATCAAACCTATTTTTTGTTGCAGGGAAGGGGGAGAGAACAAAGTGAATTTCTTTGATAGGATGGCATTTAAAGAGAGACCGAAGTGCTGGTGGAACTGGCAAGAGCAGATGCCAAAGTCTTGACCTGTCTGGAGGATATGAATTAAAACAGAATACAATTCCATGCTAGAACTGTAAAATACAAAACACTGCAGATACTGGGCGGTTCTGACACAAACTGAAAAAGCCTGTTGTCTGAAATTGTTGAATTAAATATTGAATCCGAACATGCCTAATTCGACTTTGTTGGAATAGTATAGGAGGCTAACGACAGAGAGGTCAGATGAGGAGCGGGAGGAAGAATTAAAATGTCAGGCTACTGAGTCATGCTTGCAAATATATAATCACATAAAATCAAACATCCTGGGCAGTTAAGATTATAATTGATTATATTGTATTATGCCAAGAACAAAATTACTAAATTACAAAGTGGTAAATGTCAGTGATAGAAAGATATGAACTAAAGCATGCATGAACCACAACATTATTGGATGAGAAATCTAAGTTCTTATCTTCTCAAAGTTACAGTAGTCATTCCTATCTTGCCCAAGTGACCATTTTCCACCTGTGAGCTCTGGCTGCTTGTTTGAACAGCAGGAGTGTCATAACTGAAACATATTACCCCCTGACAGCCATTCATAGAGTAATACAGAACTGAAACAGGCCATTTGGACCAACTTGCCCACACTGACCAAGATGCCCATCTACACTTGTCCCATCTGCCGATGCCTGCCCATATTCTTCTAAACCTTTCCTATCCATGTCCCTGTCCAAATGTATTTTAAATGTTGTTATGGTACCTCCCTCCACTACCTTTTCTGGCTCGTTCCATGCACCCGCTACCCACTGCATACAAAAATTGCCCCTCAGCTTCCTATTAAATCTATTCCCTCGCATTTTAAACCTATGTTCTCTACTTCCTGGATTCCCCTATTCTGGGTAAAAGACTGTGGATTCGCCCTATCTATTCCCCTCATGATCTTATTAACCTCGACAAGTATACCCCTAAGCGTCGGCACATCCATCCCCTACAACCATAATCCATTACAAAGGGCTCAGTTAAAACGAGGGTTTACTGTACTCCAAACATGGCCTCATGAACATCTTATACAACTATAGTATTCCAACTTCTCTACTCAATACCCTGAGTGATGATGGGTAATTTAGCAAAAGCCTTCATGACCACCCTATCTACCTGACTCCACTTTCAAGGAATGATGTACCTCTACTACTACAACTTTCTGCTCTACAACACTCCCCAAGACCTTGCCATTCACTGTGAAGGTCCTGCCCTGGTGTGACTTCCCAAAATGCAGCACCTCGCTCTTATTTGCATTAAACTCCTTTAAGCATTCCTCAGCCCATCTGTTCAATGTCAAGATCTGCTGTCAAGATTCTCTGGCTTCCCACAGTGACCTCGGATATATTTGATCAGGCCTTCTATCTACCTTCATATGTCTTAGGACATCCAGCATTCCTCGACCATAATATAGACTGTCCTCAAGACATCTCCATTAACTCTCCCAAGTTACCCAGTCCTCACGTCTTTCTCACAGTAAAACCAAAGGGAAGTACTTACTCACTGAGGACCTTGCCCATCTCATGTGGTTCCACACTGCTTTGACTGGTTTTTTTCTGTGGATCCATATTCTCTCTCTAGTTACTCTCTTTCCCTTAACGTACTTATAAAATCTCTATGGATATTCCTTAATATATGCCAGAGTTATCCTCTGCTCCTTTTTGCACCACTCATTTGCTTCTTAAGATTGTTGCTCAGTTCCTCAAAATCCTGCAGGGTAATTCTCGATTCCAGCTGCCTATACCTGTCCTATGCCTCCTTCTTTCAGACCAGAGCCTCAATTATCTCATTGTCATTGCACTTTTGAAAGCAACCCACTTTCTGGATGTTTCATTGCCTGCAAACAACCTTCCTCAAACAACTTTAGTCAATTGCTTATACCATCAAAGTTGGCCTTGCCCCAATTTTGGGCCTGCCCTGACTTTATTCATAACTATTTTAAAGCTAATAAAACAATGGTCACTTGTCCCTAAAGGCGCGCCCTTGGATATTTCAGTCACTTTCCCTTCCAAATTTCCTAAGAGTAGATCAAGCTTTGCCTTCTGTCTTGTAGGACCCTCTACATATTGCCTGAGGAAATTTGTCAGAACACTTCTTAAGCCCTTGGCACTATGACAGTCCCAGTCTACATTGAGAAAGTTTAAATCCCCTACTATGACAACCATATTAGTCCTGCAGCTGTCTGCAATTTCCTGGCATATTTGTTCCTCTAATTCCCATCGACTTTTGGGGTCTATAGTACAATCCCAACAAGGTGACCATCCGTTTTTTATTTCCCAGCTCCTCACTAGACGAACCATCAGCAATGTCATCTTTGATCACTGCCTTGACATTCTCCTTAATCAATAAAGCAACACCCCCAACTCTTTTACCCCAACTTCTAACTCTCCTGTAGCAGCCTAAGGCTGGAACATTAAGCTGCCATTCCTGTCCCTCTCTTTGCTAGGTTTCGATAATGGCTACAATGTCCTAGTTGCACATACCTATCCACGGCCTGATTTATCCATCAGTCTTCTTGTATTAAAATATTTTAAAGAGATTGTTTTCAAGAGACAGTTAGATTTAGCTCTTCGGGCTAAGTGAATCAAGAGATATGGGGAAAAAGCCAGGACGGGGTACTGATTTTGGATGATCAGTCATGATCAAATTGAATGGCGGTGCTGGCTCAAAGGGCTGAAAGGCCTACTCCTGCACTTATTTTCTACGTTTCTATGTATTTATATGCAATTCAATCCAACAGTCCTTCCTTGCTCATAGCCATGCTCCTGCCTATTTGGTGCATTGGACTTTTTTTCATCACCTTCCATACCGACCTCCAGCCACTCACCTCCCTCAGTCCTGCATTGGATCCCACCCCCCTGCCAATCTCGTTTCAACCCACCCACATCAAAGTTGTCAAGGACGCAAAGAGCTGATTCCTACTGGCCCAAGTTTGCATTTCAGATTCCCCAAACCTGTGATGACTTGGAATGAAGGCCTGAAAAGAGTGGATTTGTAGAGGATGTTTTCACTAGTGGGAGAATCTAGGACCAGAGGCCATGGTCTCAGGAGAATGAGGTTGAGAAGGAAAGAGAGATCAGCCATAATCAGAATGATGGGCTGAATGGCCTAATTCTACTATAACTTATGAATTTAAGGTTAGAAATGTCCTAGACTTTAGCAGCATTGCCGAACCATGGCAAGTCCTCTGCTAGGCATTGACCAAGCCACTGTAATGCTTCTGAATGTTTTAACAGAAATCAAAGCTGGCAATCAAAGATGAATCTTAATGATTTTCAAATTCACTGTCATTGACACACATTTAAGAACCATTAAAATTAAGTACATGAATTTTAAAATCAAAAAATGAAAATAGAGTCAAATATCTAATACTTACTCCGCGGCTGCGCAGTTGGGTCCCGTTCATCTAATACCTGTCGCCCGAGTGGGGGGAGTTCAATTTAAAGTACAGGTTACTCCCAAGGTTACGATGGTTCAACTTGCGATAGTTCGCCTTTGCGATGGTGCAAATGGCAGGGACCTGCAGCGAGCCGCCGCTCGGTTCTGGACACGTGATCACACGTTTTCAATGCATTTCAACTTACAATACGTGCTCAGAACCCAATGGGTCCGAACGGCATGGCACGGGTGAGTGGGGAGGGAGTGGGGGGGAGACGGCAAGGGAGGAGGGGTGGGGGGGGGGGAGTGGGTGGGGGAGTAGGGGTGGGGGGGAGGTGGGAATGGGGGGAGTGGAGGTGGGGGAAGGGGAGTGGGGGGGAGGGTGTAGGTGGGGGAAGGTGTAGGTGGGGGAAGGGGTGGGGAGGGCATGGGGGTGGTGAGGGGGGGTGGGGTGTGGGAGGGGGGGAGTGGGGGTAAGGGGGAGTGGGGGTAAGGGGGAGTGGGAGGGAGCGGAGGGGGGAGTGGGGGGAGGGGGAGGGGAGTGGGGGATGGGGAGGGGAGGGGAGGGGAGAGGGAGTGGGGGAGGGGAGAGGGAGTGGGGGAGGGGAGAGGGAGTGGGGGAGGGGAGAGGGAGTGGGGGAGGGGAGGGTGCTAGACCAATGCAGGAGGTTTTGGGGAGTTTTAACAGGGGTTGAGAGGGGGATGGAGTGGGCGGGTGGGTGGGGGAGTGGAGGACACTCTGGCTGCAGCACTGGGGCCAAGGTGCATGCCACCCTCTCCCCTTCTCTGTCCCCCCCTTGCTTGCCCACGACCCTGGGAGACATTCCCCGCCCGGCAACGGGCTTCGTTAGTTGGAGAGTGTTGCCAGGTCCGCAGGATCGTCAGTTGGGGGAGGGTTGCCGCAGGAGAGGCCCGCAGGAGAGATTTGGACCCAACGGGTCCACCTCAGTCTAGTTCATAGTAAAAATATTAAACTGAACCAAAATATTAAACTGAACAAATATAAAACAAGCCTTCTGCTTTATCTCTATAAGGCTCTGATGAGATTGCACCTGGGTGATTGTGTATACAATTGGGCTTCTTTCCTGAGGGAAGATACACTGTCAACAGATGGAGTCCAACAAAAGTTCACCAGATTGATTCCGAGAATAAGGGTTTGTCCCATGAGGACAGATGAAGCAAACCAGCCCTATGCTCTGCAGAATTTAGAAGAATGAGTGGCGACCTTATTGAATCATACAAAATTGTTATGGAGGTTGGAAGGGGAGATGAAGGAATTAGGTTTCCCTTGGGAGGAGCATCCAGAACCAGGGATCGCAAGCTCAAAATAAGAGGTCAGCCAATTAGGAAAAGGATGAGATTCTCGACACAAGGGGATTGTGGAGGCTCAGTTGCTGAATATGTTCAAATCAGAGACAGATGGATGTTTAAATATTAAGGGGAGAAAAAGGATATAGGTTTAATGCAGGAACATCGCACAGAAATGAAAGAAGTCTGCCATTATTTCATTGAATTGCTGATAGGATGAGGTTACTCCTATTTCTACTTCACATGTACTTCTGGCAATAGGGGCAGAAAGGAAAAGTATGACATGCAGTATGTGTGTTTCTTTGTAATTGTAGTCTGTGCAAGTGTATCCCGGGTGATACTTTGCGAGAATGATCCCAGGAATGATTGAGTTAAAGTATGATGTGCGTTTAATGTCTTTGGGCGTGTACTCGCTGGTTTAGAAGGATGAGGGAGGATCTCAATGAAACCTATCGAATATTGAAAGGCCTGGATAGATTGGATGTGGAGAGGATATTTCCAGTAGTGGGAGTCTAGGACCAGAGGGCACAGCCCCGGAATAAGAGTGTGTATCTTTAGAATGGAGATAAGGAGGAATTGCTTTATTCCAGGAGGTGGTGATTCTGTGGAATTCATTGCCACCAACGGCGGTGGAGGCAAAGCCATTGGATATTTTTAAAGTGGAGATTGATAGGTTCTTGATTAGTTAGGGCATTAAAGGTTACAGGGAGAAGGTAGGAAAATGGGGTTGAGAGGGAAAAATAGATCAGCCATGATTGAATGGCAGAACAGATGCAATGGGCAGAATGGCCTCATTCTCCTGTCTTATGTTCTCAAAATCTCTGTAAAGCGTCTTTGAGTATATGAAAAGCGCTATATAAATAAAATGTATTATTATTATTATGAACCCAACCTCATCCTAAGCTGACCGTCCACAATCGGTAACCCGTGCCTGCCTTCTCCCCATACCCCTTGATTCCACTAGCCCCTAGAGCTCTGTTTGTCCTTTGTCCTTATTGTTTGTGTGTTGGTGGTGGGGTGTTTTGTTTTGGTTGTGTATGTGGGGGGGGGGGGGGTGGGGGTGGGGGGGGGGGTGGTGAGGGTGGTGAGGGGGGGGGGTATGTTGGGGGTGTGGTGTGGGTGGGGGAAATCTTTCTTTTTTTTAATTTTTAGGTCTCTTCCGCGGGGCCTTCCATCGCCCGGCGCGGCGCAGCCGCGGGACACCATTCTGCTTTAGTTAAACATTTTGTTCAAGATGGCCGCGCCGTTGTGTTTGGCTGCCTGCCACTGTATGTTTCTTTTTTTTTTTTTCCTAATCAGATGTACAGCACTTTGGTCAACGTGGGTTGTTTTTAAATGTGCTATACAAATAAAATTGACTTGACTTGATATTTGTGATGTTACAAGCTTAATGATGGGCTAGGATTAGTGGAAGATAGGTGTTTAGCATTTGTTAGAGTGAGCTAATTGGCTGCAGCTTCCTTTATTTAGTAGATACTGGTAGCATAGGTGGTGAGAGCAGGTTGTTCTGGGATGTCAGACAAATTGTTGAGCCTTCCTGAGGTGTTGTGGGCCTAATGCAATGAAATGCCAATGAAGGGAGGTAATGGAGGGAGGTAAATAACTCCAATGATATTCTTGCATCTACGGGATTAGTTTTGTTTTAAAGAGCTAATTAATATATAGATAGCTGATTGTTGCATATGGAGTAATTTATTGTAAGTTGGTATATTTAGTTTGATATTGAGATAATACTTTGGGCTTGGTTTTCTAAGTTGAGCGCTTATCCTGGAGTTATAGCACAAGTACTTTGTGTTTTAATTGTAATGCTGCCTTTATAACTGTAGCCCTGCAGCTCCTAACTCGCTTCGATCATTTGACAAACCTAACCCGGTACAAGATTCATGTGGTGAATCATTCAGCAGAATGTTTTGGACTCAATGCAAGGCATTGGAATATCTTAACAAATGTGGCATCACTTGTTCTTCGGTAAATCCTGGACTCCTGCATCGTCAATACTAATTCAATTGTGTGTAAATGCAAATGCATTTACACATTTGTGAGACATCTTGTGGTGCAGGTTAGGCACAATTTCCCAGAGCATTCAGAGAGGAAATTGCAGAACTTAAATTATAAGCTCTTTTTAACATTTGAATTGTTTGTCTTTTTATTTAATAATAAAATGCTTCATAGCAGGGATTGAAGCACATTGCCAATGTTTCCACTGATGTACTGAAACTGTGGTAGACTTTGTAATTATTTTGTTATTTTACCCAGAACACTTCTTCCACATTCCCAAATGCCTCGATGTTGTGTACCTTGTTGCACTATTTCAGATGCATTTTAAAGCACAAAACAGAAAGTGTGGGAAATAGAGCCGGCATCATTGAAAACCATATCACCTATGAAAGAGGTGGAGCCAAATCAAAGGAAAAAGGAAGGCACTGGTGAACAGACTTTCAGTGTCAGAACACATAAAGAAGAGACAAAGAATCTTAGAATGGAGACCACCAGAAAGCAGAATGGGAGGAGATGAAATTAGGGTCGCTCTGGGAGTCCATGTCTAATAATGGATGATGGTCACTGAGTCGGAAATAACGAACAAAGAATATAACAGCACAGGAACATAGTCAGCCACAAAGCTACACCCCAGTTTTTGGTGGTTTTAAAAGCTGTGAGGAATTTTAGTTTTTAAATGTCTGACTTTCATTGAACAGCACTGTCAACAGCACGCTGCTGTACGGCAGTGAGACATGGACTACATATGCTAGACTGGAGAGAAGACTCAACACCTTCCACCTTAGAAGCATCCGCCATATCCTGGGTATATCATGGCAAGACAGAGTGCCCAACACAGAGATTCTGTCTTGCGCTGGCCTTCCGAGTAGAACATAGAAACATAGAAAATAGGTGCAGTAGGCCATTCGGCCCTTCGAGCCTGCACCGCCATTCAATATGATCATGGCTGATCATCCAGCTCAGTAGCCTGTACCTGCCTTCTCTCCATACCCCTGATCCCTTTAGCAAAAAGGGCCACATCTAACTCCCTCTTAAATATAGCCAATGAACTGGCCTCAACTACCTTCTGTGGCAGAGAATTCCACAGACTCACCACTCTCTGTGTGAAGAAATGTTTTCTCATCTCGGTCCTAAAAGACTTCCCCCTTATCCTTAAGCTGTGACCCCTGGTTCTGGATTCCTCCAACATCGAGAACAATCTTCCCGCATCTAGCCTCTCCAACCCCTTAAGAATTTTATATGTTTCTATAAGATCCCCCCTCAGTCTTCTAAATTCCAGCGAGTACAAGCCCAGTCTATCCAGTCTTTCCTCATATGCAAGTCCCGCCATCCCAGGGATTAATCTGGTGAACCTTCTCTGTACTCCCTCTAAGGCAAGAACGTCTTTCCTCAGGTTAGGAGATCAAAACTGCACACAATACTCCAGGTGCGGTCTCACCAAGGCCCTGTACAACTGCAGCAGAACCTCCCTGCTCCTAAACTCAAATCCTCTTGCTATGAATGCCAACATACCATTCGCTTTCTTCACTGCCTGCTGCACCTGCATGCTTGCTTTCAATGACTGGTGCACCATGACACCCAAGTCACGTTGCATCTCCCCTTCTCCCAATCGGTCACCATTCAGGTAATACTCTGCTTTCCTGTTCTTGCCGCCAAAGTGGATAACCTCACATTTATCCACATTATATTGCATCTGCCATGCATTTGCCCACTCGCCTAATCTATCCAAGTCACTCTGCAGCCTCCTAGCATCCTCCTCGCAGCTATGTACACTCTACTCAGTATGTACACTCTACTCAGGCAGCGCAGGCTGCAGTGGCTGGGCCATGTCCACCGCATGGAGGATGGCCGTATTCCAAAAGACATCCTCTATGGAGAACTAACATCTGGGAGGAGAACCATCGGCCGCCCCCAGCTACGTTACAAGGATGTCTGCAAGAGCGATTTGAAGGCGTTCGACATCGATGTGGAGTCCTGGGAGAGCCTTGCAGCTGACCGTACGAGATGGAGAGGTACCCTGAACCAACATCTCAAAATCGGGGAAGAGAAACTGATGAATGCAGCGGCAGAAAAGCGAACACGCAGAAAGGAGCGCAGCAACTTCAACAAACCAGAGTCCACACACAAATGTGACCTTTGCGACAGAGACTGTCACTCCCGCATTGGTCTCTTCAGCCACAAGAGACGCTGCTCTAGCTGAGGTGTGGAGCAAGCAGCCAACTAGGATGCATCACCCATGGTCAGCCATGACCGATGGGGCCTAAGAAGACATTGAACAAAATGTTATTATTTTTTTTTAAATTAATTACTAAAATTATTGAAAATATTACAATAATGCAAAATCATTTTTAAAAGTAATTTCCCTTTCCTTCAAATCCAAAACCATACACTTTCCAATATAACAGTGGATTTTCAGATCCCCCATCAGAGCTTGGCAGAGGACCTGAGTGGCAATTCTGCATCATCCCATGTCCATCAGAATGTCAAGGGACTTCAGCCTTCAACAGGGCATGTTATGAAGACCTGGTTTAACTGCCGTTTAAATGGATAAATGTCATTGAAATCTTACTGACAGTATATGCTCTTATCAACAAATATCTACAGAATGCTTGGATGAGATAGTGAAGGCCAGTTGATCAAAAAACAAAGTTTTATAGATGAATGGGGAAAAAAATCACTGATAAAATAACATAAAGTCACGATCATTTTTAATTTAGTTGGGAACCAAATATGCCAACACATTAACTGTAGAAATGCAGCTTTTTGCCTCAAAAGAAATCTGAGGCAATATAGACTGGAGTTTAACTTCTCAACTTCACATACAAATCATTCCAAGGAATTGATCTTGGTCTGAAGCATTAATATGCATGTGCTGGCTGCCCTGCCTACTTGGTAATCCAATAAGTTTAGTCTTGCAAACTATTGTTTGAATACTAATGGTTATTTCCTATGTGAGGATGGACAAAAATAATTGATCTAACCACATCAGGGTAAAATTAAATCAATAACCCTTATAATATTTTATGGACCAGCCAATCACATTGAAGAGTTCTCACATTCTATAATCAGGAAGAAAATAGAATAGATTGCAAACGTGTATTAGAATATGGAATCAAAATTGGGGGGAAAGAGCCTAGAAAAGAAAAGAAAATGATATATACTTATTAAATAAATCTAACATAAAATCTATTATTTCTCAGAGGGTATTACCATCTATGGTAATATCAGTCAAAGTCAGCATGGATTTATGAAGGGGAAATCATGCTTGACTAATCTTCTGGAATTTTTTGAGGATGTAACAAGTAGAATGGATAAGGGAGAGCCAGTGAATGTGGTGTATCTGGACTTTCAAAAAGCCTTTGACTAGGTCTCAAGAGATTAGTGTGCAATATTGGAGCACATGGTATTGGGGGTAGGGTATTGACATGGATCGAGAACAGGTTGGCTGACAGGAAGCAAAGAGTAGGAATTAACGGGTCCTTTTCAGAATGGCAGGCAGTGACTAGTGGGGTGCCGCAAGGCTCGGTGTTGGGACCCCAGTTATTTACAATATATATATTGATTTATATCACAGAAGGCAGTGGAGGCCAATTCACTGGATGTTTTCAAGAGTTAGATTTAGCTCTTAGGGCTAAAGGAATGAAGGGATATGGGGAAAAAGCAGGAACGGGTTACTGATTTTAAATGATCAGCCATGATCATATTGAACGGTTGGCTCGAAGGGCCAAATGGCCTACTCCTGCACCTATTTTTTTTTCTCTCTACATAATTGAGGCTGAGCTTTTAAAGCTAAAGAGTTTACTAAGTAGTAAATATACATTAATATGTCAATTTAAAAACTCACACTTATGAAATAAAGCCTAACAGTGTCAGAGTCTTTCAGAGCAATAATAATTTGTAAGTACTTCTTACCAGTGCACTCTTTTATTTTGCATTTAATTTTGCTGCAGAAGACTTACAGTACCATTACCTTTGTAGAAGTGTTGAACCATTTAAACAACTTCCCAACCAACCCACATATGCATGGAAATGGCTAAATTGCTGTCAGCTGTCAATAAAATAATGGCAAAAGTAATTAACTTGATTTCAGAATTTTCATGTCATCGCTAATGGATTTGCTTTTGCAAAGTAGTCCACTTGGTTTTGGGGCAGTAGAATAGAACAAAGCTGCTGACTGCTGATGTAGAAATCTCTAATCCATTCAAAACACTGGTGTGCAGGTAATTTTTCTGGATTTTCCTGGTTCCAACCCCATGGCCAAATGCACTGCTCATTATTTAATGCACAGGGCAGGTCATATCATATCATATCATATATATACAGCCGGAAACAGGCCTTTTCGGCCCTCCAAGTCCGTGCCGCCCAGTGATCCCCGTACATTAACACTATCCTACACCCACTAGGGACAATTTTTACATTTTTACATTTACCCAGCCAATTAACCTACATACCTGTACGTCTTTGGAGTATGCTGACTCTCTACCTCTGAGTGATCTCGCAAAGCAGATTGGGACATGAGATGTCAGATTGGGACAAGAGATGTGTAGGAAGGAACTGCAGCATCTCTGGATAGAAGGAAAGGGTAACATTTTGGGTCAAGAAGAAGGGTCTCGACCTGAAGAAGGGTCTCGACCCGAAACATCACCCATTCCTTCTATCCAGAGATGCTGCGTGTTCCGCTGAGTTATTCCAGCATTTTGTGTCTATCCCTTGGAACATGAGGTCAGATTGGGACACAAGATATCAGATTTTGAGGCCTTGCCCAAAGGGTCCTCTGATTGGCTTCATGTGTTTTATTACATTATTTCTTTACCTAGTTCAGTTAACAGTGAGGTTTGCACTGTTAATCTATCACGTTAACCTCTTGTAAATACTTAAGTATTAGACTGAAATGTGCAGGAATTGGCTGAAGTATAAGAAGCTTAAGCACACATTAATTTCTACAAATTGACCCCCATATAAGGGATATGTTGGTCATTGAAATACGTGTAGTACATGTCATTCTCAAGCCATTTCTTTTATTTAAAATGATAATGGCTGACTTATGATCTAACTCCATGCTGTGGCTTATGCTTATCAATAATTATATGAGTCTCCAGTTTAAAGTTAACATGACCTAGTGTCACAATTGCTATTGTGAGATAGAAGTGCCAGCATTTTACTGTTTAAAAGACACTAAATCCAGGACATACATTGGCCTTGATTTTAAACACCTATTAATCAAAGAAATCAATATTGAGAATTGAAACATTACTAGAAAAGGAGTCTATAAATACCAGGGTAAAATAAAACAAAACTGTGGAAAAATATCCCATTTAGACTGATGCTGCTCACTGCCAGGGAAGCAGCAATTTTCTTCATCCTCAAAACTTGTATGTTTACTAATTTAAATTACTGTGTAAAGATGATTAACTCTGCACTATTTCCTTATTGCAGATTATACCAGGGACAAGGCTATCTGAAAAATGGTCTTCTATTGTGCCAAGGAATAAGATTGCCATGAACATCAGTATTAGTCACATCAAATCAATGGAATCACAGGAACATAGTCCTTGTTTGCAGTGAAAATAGAGTTATGTAGTCCGGCGGCCAAGGCATTCAGCAGTCACAATGAATGAGCATTCATGACTTTTTTGTTGTAAAAGTAAAAAGTATAACGGTCTGATTAGTTAAGAGGCTCCAAGCCCCGGGAGTCTGAGGGACTTTAACATCGCGGAACTTGCGAGCCCTTTGCCAGGGATCGAAGCTCCAACCGCGGGGCCTGTGGACTTTAACATCGTGAAGCCCGCGTTCTCTAATAAGAAGAGGCTGACTCGGGAGCTCCATGCCACGGAGAGTTTCAACTGCCCTGACACGGGAGTTTCAAGAACCCGGTGGGGGCTTCGATCGTTGGCTGCGGGGGCTTTGATCGCCCCAACTGCGATGGTTTGACTGCCCGGACCACGGGAGAACAAGAGGATGAAGATTGAACTTTATTGCCTTCCATCAGTGAGGAATGTGGAATCCACTGTGATGGATGTTTATGTTAACGTTTATGTGATTGTGTGTCTTGTTGTTTTTCACTTAGTATGGCTGTATGGTAACTCAAATTTCACTGTACCTTAATTGGTACATGTGATGATAAACTGACCTTGAAACCTTGAGGAGCTGGCAGCCTCTGCTGGAGATCGACTTCGGGAGCTCCAGGCATGGGAGCCTGCAGACTTAACATCGTGGAGCTGACGATCCCTGTCGGGGATCGACCTCGGAGCTCCAACCGCGGGAGTCTGCAGACATTAACATCATGGAGCAGACATTAACATCATGGTCCCTGGTTAGAGACTGACTTCGGGAGCTCAAAGCCGCAGGAGCTTCGACCGCCCCAAGGCGGGAGCTTTGATCGCCGGCTGCGGGAGCATCGACTGCCCCAACCGTGGGAGAATAAAGAGGGAAGAGGATCGAACTTTATTGCCTTCCATCACAGTGAGGAATGTGGGGAATCCGCTGTGGTGGATGTTTATGGTCACTTTTTTTAAGTTGTGTGCCGTTGCTTTTGTTAGTATGGCTGTATGGTAAATCGAATATCAGTGTACCTTAATTAGTACATGTGACAATAAAAGACCTTGAATCTTTTCCTCATTTGCTTATGTCTCCCTTCTCCAAGATTTTTGCCTTCAGTTACTTAATCCATTACCTCTTCATATTTACCCATTTGAAACTGCCATCTTCATTAACAAATGTAAACTTTTATTGATTCTGAATTATAAACTTCTTCCAATGCTGGAGAGACCATTGAACATGCTGAGTTACTGACTCTCTTGTTTGACTCTCTTTTTATTTATAAGTTTCTTTAAATGTTTTGCAACATCACTGGGTTTTCTGTAGATCATCCTTCTGTCTGTTTCTTTTATTCTGATCCACTTGACTGAGGGATAATTTTGTGCAATGAATTGCTGCTGAAACTGGAACACAACCTGTAGAAAATAGTAAAAGGAGATCAAATGAACTTGGTGTTTCTAACATCAATGCTCAAAGATGCAGAGATGGATTGGATCACAACAGAAATAAGGTTAAAACTTAAATTGATATGTAATTGTGATGTGTTTCCAGTTCGGTGGGGGACAAAGCAGAGAACTCTTTCCATTCATTTTCAACATTTTCCACATTGCTGTTACTCATACTAAGCTATCTAAGTTAAACTATCTCCCTTCTACAATTTACTTTAAATCAATGTACCCATTTTAAAAAATCTCTCTTGTATGTGATATTGTGATCTATTCACCCCATCTCGGCCACTAAATAAAGTTACCTCTTCACCTCCTCTGCTGCAAAGAAAACAGCCCAAGCTCATCCAATTTTTCTCTAGCTGGAGTAACTCAGCAGGTCAGGCAGCATCTCGGGAGAGAAGGAATGGGTGACGTTTTGGGTCGAGACCCTTCTTCAGACTGATGTCGGGGGTGGGACAAAGGAAGGATATAGGTGGAGACAGGAAGATAGAGGGAGATCTGGGAAGGAGGAGGGGAAGGGAGGGACAGAGGAGCTATCTGAAGTTGGAGAAGTCGACGTTCATACCACCGGGCTGCAAACTACCCAGGCGAAATATGAGGTGCTGCTCCTCCAATTTCCGGCGGGCCTCACTATGGCACTGGAGGAGGCCCATGACAGAGAGGTCAGCCTGGGAATGGGAGGGGGAGTTAAAGTGCTGGGCCATCGGGAGATCCCCATCGACCAACATTCTCCTCCGCCTAGCAGAGCTGGTTCTTACCCTCAACAACTTCTCCTTTGACTCCTCCCACTTCCTCCAAACCAGAGGCGTAGCTATGGGCACTCGCATGGGCCCTAGCTACGCCTGCCTCTTTGTCGGGTACGTCGAACAATCCCTGTTCCAGACGTACACTGGCCCCATCCCCGAACTCTACCTCCGCTACATCGACGACTGCATTGGTGCTACCTCTTGCACCCATGCAGAACTCACTGACTTCATACACTTCACCTCCAATTTCCATCCTGCCCTTAAATATACCTGGACTATCTCTGATATCTCCCTCCCGTTTCTGGACCTCACCATCTCCATCACAGGAGACAGACTAGTGACGGACATTTACTACAAGCCCACCGACTCGCACAGCTATCTGGACTACACTTCTTCCCACCCGGTCCCCTGCAAAAAGTCTATCCCCTACTCCCAATTCCTCCGTCTACGCCGCATCTGCGCCCGGGATGAGGTGTTTCAGACTAGGGCTTCCGAGATGTCCTCGTTCTTCAGAAAACGGGGCTTCCCCTCCTCCATTATAGATGAGGCTCTCACTAGGGTCTCTTCTACATCCCGCAGCTCCGCTCTTGCTCCCCCTCCCCCCACTCGCAACAAGGACAGGATCCCCCTCGTTCTCACCTTCCACCCCACCAGCCAGCGGATCCAACATATCATCCACCAACATTTCCGTCACCTACAACGGGACCCCACCACTGGCCATATCTTCCCATCCCCTCCCCTCTCTGCGTTCCGCAGAGACCGTTCCCTCCGTAACTCCCTGGTCCACTTGTCCCTTCCTACCCAAACCACCCCAACCCCGGGCACTTTCCCTTGCAACCGCACGAGATGCAACACCTGTCCCTTTACCTCCCCCCTCAACTCCATCAAAGGACCCAAACAGTCTTTCCAGGTGAGACAGAGGTTCACCTGCACCTCCTCCAACCTCATCTATTGCATCCGCTGCTCTAGATGTCAACTTATTTATATTGGCGAAACCAAGCGCAGGCTCGGCGATCACTTCGCTGAACACCTGCGCTCGGTCCGCATTAACAAAACTGATCTCCCGGTGGCCCAGCACTTTAACTCCCCCTCCCATTCCCAGTCTGACCTCTCTGTCATGGGCCTCCTCCAGTGCCATAGTGAGGCCCGCCGGAAATTGGAGGAGCAGCACCTCATATTTCGCCTGGGCAGTTTGCAGCCCGGTGGTATGAACGTCAACTTCTCCAACTTCAGATAGCTCCTCTGTCCCTCCCTTCCCCTCCTCCTTCCCAGATCTCCCTCTATCTTCCTGTCTCCACCTATATCCTTCCTTTGTCCCACCCCCGACATCAGTCTGAAGAAGGGTCTCGACCCGAAAAGTCACCCATTCCTTCTCTCCCAAGATGCTGCCTGACCTGCTGAGTTACTCCAGCTTTTTGTGAATAAATCGATTTGTACCAGCATCTGCAGTTATTTTCTTATACAATTTTTCTCTAGTACATCTGCACCCTTCAGTATATTTTTCATTTAATGTCGTTTAAATGGAGTTGTATACATTTTGAGCATGATTTTCTCTGGTCTTGCATTCTGTGCCTTGGTAAATAAAGCAAACCACTTGTATGACTTTTCCGTTACCTGATTGATGTGTCCTGTTACCATTAAAAATCTTTGCATATAGACTTCAAAATAGTTTTTCCTGCCACATCGCTCCATAATTGATTATGGTTGGAATAAGAAATATCCAGTAAATATTCTCCACCTCCGTAAAAACATTACCAAATGTAAATTGCCGTAAAATCTATGTTACAGTTCTGAAGGGAATGCAAAAAACTAGTTCTTCACAGTCAGTGCCTCACAGATAACATGTTGATTCCCAAACAGATGTAGCTGCAGAATATCAGAGGTTATGGGGAGAAGGCATAAGAATGGGGTTAGGAGGGAGCGATAGATCAGTCATGATTGAATGGCGGGGAAGATTTGATGGGCCAAACGGCCTAATTCTGCTGCAACACTTATGATCTTATGAATGTCCACTGCACACGGATAGCCCTGGAGTCCACCATAATCAGCACCTCTGAAAAATCTCTTGGCTTCTATACCCGGAACGCTAAGAACCTGAGTGATAAGAATGACCAGGAATTGAGGAGTTAATTACCACCACCACGAGATTGCTCAGGTTTTCCACAAACGTAAAATTTCTCCGTTCATCCTCAAGGGAAAGGAAACAGCTCCACAGCCAGCATCTGAAGGCAAGAGCCCATCCAAAAAAATGGGAACTAAAGTACAGTGGATGGATGTGGAATGCTGAGGAAGAACAAGGTGGGCTTAGATTGCATTCCCACAGATCTTCAAAGGAGCAGGAAGGGCAAATAATTAACCAAAGCATTGGATTCAAATGCAGGAAGGTTATACAAGAACTGTACAATATTAGTTGGAGCACAACCTGTGTGTTGTGTTCAAATCAGGATATCACATTACAGGAAGGAGGGTTTTGCAACAGGGAGGGGGCAGTGTTATGAAGCTATTCTCAGCACAAAAAGATTGCATTAACTAAGGTTCTTTGCTTTGGAACAGAGGAGTCCAATGGAAGATAAAATGATGTGTATACGTTTATGAAGAGCCTGCTCAGTATATAATGGAAGGATCTGTTTCTCTTAAAAGGAGGTTCAAAATCATTGGGGCTCAATTTGAAGTAATACGGAGACAAATTAGAGAGAAACATAGAACATATGTGCAGGAGGAGGCCATTTAGCCCTTCAAGCCAGCACCCCCATTCATTGTGATCATGGCTAATCGTCCACTATCAGTAACCGGTGCCTGCCTTCTCCCCATATCCCTTGATTCCCCTGGCCCCTATTGCTCTATCTAACTCTCTTTTAAATTAATCCAGTGATTTGGCCTCCACTGCCTTCTGTGGCAGAGAATTCCATAAATTCACAACTCTCTGGGTGAAAAAGTTTCTTCTCACCTCAGTTTTAAATGACCTCCCTTTATTCTTAGTTGGTGGCCCCTGGTTCTGGACTCCCCCAACATTGGGAACATTTTTCCTGCTTCTAGCTTGTCCAGTCCTTTTATAATTTTATACGTCTCTATAAGATCCCCTCTCATCCTTCTAAACTCCAGTGAATACAAGCCCAGTCTTTCCAATCTTTCCCAGGGATTAACCTCGTGAACCTAAGCTGCACTGCCTCAATAGCAAGGATGTCCTTCCTCAAAGGAGGAGATGAATAAATATTTTTTCCACTCAGAGAATGGTAGGGGTCTGGAACTATGTTTGGAAAGGTGTTGGAGGCAGAACCCTTCATCACATATTGATTGACCTTCACGGCTATGGACCTGGTACTAGAAAGGGAATTAATCTGTGTAGCTCTTTGCCATCTTGCTTAGACAGAATTGGCCTAATGCCTCCATTCTATGTATAAATTAACATCATTTTTTTATGATTTCTACTCCCAAGAGAGAAGTATTAGCTATTTATCCAGAACATTTTATAGAAAATAATTACAGACATTAAATTCTAACTAGAATGAGACTAAACTAATACACTGATTTGAGCAGCTGCTTTCATTGTACAACTGAATGCTTTGAGATGTTTCCACAACATTATGAGAAGCTGTTTGTGTGACAGATCAGATAGAGAATGCAGTCCTTCTTTGGAATGCAGCTGAAACAGAGCTGCATTTGTTTTGTGAAAACATTTAAAAAAATCAAATGGCAGTTCAAATAAAGATTTCCTGCAGGCAGGTAACTAATCAACACAAAAGACCTTGCTTGCTAACCCTAGAGTTAAAAACATAGCTGTCATTGCAAAATTTCAAAAATCTGCATGTATTATTTAGTAGTCATCCTAACTACACTTCAAAAATGAAAGGCAAAGCAATTTAAAGTCTGGAGGTGTAATTTTATTTTCAGACGTTAATCGTTTGCATGAGTCTTCATTTGCTCCATTTCTCTTTATATTTCATGAACAACCTAGACGTTGGTGTCAGAAACGGTGTTATGAAATTTAGCAACGATACTAAATGTGGTAAAACTGTAAGTGGTGAAGATGATCGCCTTGGATAGTGAAAAGAAAAGAGATGGAGTTCAATGTGGAAAAATGTAAAATTACACACAATGAAAGGATGGTACAATGGTATATAAATTGCACGATGCTGAAAATTGTAGATGAGCAAAGACACCACATAATAAATCCACAGAGGCTGCTTAGCAAGCTGATTGTGATTAAAATAAATCAGATAGGTTACTTTTAAATAGAAACATGGGAATATTAAAGCAAAGAATCATAGAATCATGGAACAGTAACAGTGCAGGAGACCTCTGTTAATTAATGTGCGGGACATGGGAGTCAGTGATAAAGCCAGCATCTATTGCCCACCCCAAATGCTCTTGATGCTTAGCCACCTTTTTGAACCACTGTAGACCTTCAGATGAAGGCATTCTCACAATGCTGCTGGATAAGGAGTTCAGTATTTAGACCCACCACCAGCATGTATATGGCCTCTTGATGAATATAACAATCCCTCTCACTTTTCATTATACTTCCAAGTTATCTGCAAACATTGAAATTGTCCCCGACAGTCCAATTCATTAATATATTAGAATAAACAATGATCCTAGCTCCAACTCTGGAGAACATCAATGAATACTTTCCCTAGTCCAAATATAAGCTGTTCAGTAGGACTCTGTGTTGTTAATAAGACAGTTTTGGGTATCCATGGTGCCACTGACTTGTTAAATCCATGGGTTTCAACTTTGGTTGCCTAGCACTTTATAAAATGATTTTAGAAGTCATGATGTGCATTCCTTTCATTAGCACACTTGGCCACATTATCAAAAATCTCAATTAAGCTAATTAAGTAGATTCACCGTTTCTAAATCCATACTCATTCACATTACGGTTAATTTAGTTCTGGATTATTATTATTGAAAGCTTCGCCATCATTGAGATTGAACTGATTGGCCTGGGTTGCTGAGTTTCCTTGATCACATAACTGAACAAGGGCAAAACATTTGCAACTCTTCAGTCGTCTGGCACCAAACCCATTTTTATAGATGACTGGAAGATTGCGGGACTTTGAATGCCTGCCAGCTATGTGTGATGGCCATCACGTACACATGATTAATAACTCAATTTGTTCATTTTCATTATTCGCTAAGCAAAGTGCAAAACCAAATTGAACTATTTCAGATAATTCAGCCCGCTATTTCATAACGCACGGTTTGGTTTTAGGTTTATTATTGTTATCTGCACCAAGATATAGTGAAAGCTTTGTTTTTGTATCCTCTCCAATCAGTTCAGCTAATACCATACATTAATACAATCAAGTAGAGCAGTGGGGGAGATACAGAGTGCAGAATATAGTCCTCAGCATTGTAGCACATCAATGTCTTCATATACCACATAGGCAGTTCCTCTTGTCTCAGGCGTACTTCCAATTGATCTGTCTGATTGGTCCATACTTCCCACATATATCATACATTTCTTCAGCTGTTATTTTGTACGGCAAATTTCTTATGTACAAGATGTGGTGTGGCAAGATTTGTATGGCAAATTTCTTACGTACAAGATGCGGTTTACATCAGGGAGCAAACGAAACGCATCAATTTCACATAGAAGTTCCAATGGCTGCAATGGAGTAGAGGTAAATCAGACTGTGCCCTAACTTATGGAATTCAAAAGTACCATCTCATTTTGAGGGCTGGATGCCATTCACATCCTTTGGGAGATGACCTTACAATGTTTTAACTGCACATTAAGTAATTGAGGCTCTAAATTGAAGTTGGAATTTTCTGCAGGCTAGGAAGAAAATTCTGTGAGTCCCCATTGATCCAGATTCAGTACTTGCCTTGTTCAAAGAATCAGGAAGCTGTTCATCGTAATGATCTCCAGTGATCACCGTTATCGAAGTTGTACTGGATAGAGGTTTAAAGTGTGAAATATCTCTGTAATAAAAATAAAATAACATAAGGGGCAATACCTAACATGAGAATCCATGCACAATTCAACTCAATCACAGACCTCCCAATATTTGATTTTACAAATTCAGAATTTTGATGTCCAAAATTCATAATTTTACATCAAAATTCATAATATGGCGCGTAATTCAACTTTTCAGCAAAAAAAGTATGCACGCCAAATGCGCGTACGCGTTGCGCTACATTCATGTGTGAAAAATGACTATTATTACCAACAGTCTGTAGTTCTTGGACTACATGTACAATGTCAGGCCTATCATGAGAATATTCTGCTATTTATAGAAAGGTTATTGAACAGAAATACTTTTTACAACACAAAGAAAAAATGTTTTGTTTTGTTTTCTCTATTTTGCTTTTTCCTTACACAAAATGTATGATTAAGTTATGAAGAGTTTCATTTAAAACAGCACATACCTAATTTCATTGAAGACATACTTGCTCCAGTGGTCTTCAACAGCAAATCACCAGAGTCCATGTCCCCCCCACCCCGCACTCCCCCCCACTACCCTCCCCACCCCCCACTAAACCTGAAAATAGCTGTGCATCGACGCTCCCCATCCAACCTGACAGAGCTTGAGAGGATCTGCAGAGGAGAATGGCAGAAATGACCCAAATACAGATGTGCCAAGCTTATCGCGTCATACCCAAGAAGATGAGGCTGTAATCGCTGCCAAAGGTGCCTCAACAAAGTACTGAGTAAAGGGTCTGAGTACTTATGTAAATGTGATATTTCAGTTATTTCTTTTGCAATTCCTCATATGTTGCAGAACATACTTGGCTAATAAAGTATGATTATGATCTGACAATAGACAATAGACAATAGGTGCAGGAGTAGGCCATTCAGCCCTTCAAGCCAGCACCGCCATTCAATGCGATCATGGCTGATCACTCTCAATCAGTACCCCGTTCCTGCCTTCTCCCCATACCCCCTCACTCCGCTATCCTTAAGAGCTCTATCCAGCTCTCTCTTGAAAGCATCCAACGAACTGCCCTCCACTGCCTTCTGAGGCAGAGAATTCCACACCTTCACCTCTCTGACTGAAAATCTGCTTCCACCATGACTCCTGGCAGCTCGTTCCAGGCACCACTCTGTAAAAAAACTTGCTTGCACAATTTCCTTTAAACTTTGTCCCTCTCACCTTAAAGCTATGTCCTTTACTTTGAAACTTCCACCCTGAAAAACATGTTCTGATGGTGTTAGGGTGCGATCCTAGCTACGGGTGCTGTCTGTACGGAGTTTGTACGTTCTCCCTGTGACCGCAAGGGTTTTCTCTGGGAGCTCCGGTTTCCTCCCACACTCCAAAGACATACAGGTTTGTAGGTTAATTGGCTTGGTATAATTGTAAATCGTCCCTGGTGTGTCGGATAGTGCTCGTGTACGAATCGCTGGTCGGCATGGTCTCGGTGGTCCGAAGGGTCTGTTTCCACGCTGTATCTCTAAACTAAACTAAACTAAAAGACAATAATGTAACTATTCCCTTGTTCAACATATCTTGGGTTATTTGTCACTGTTTTCTGGACTGCACCAGTAATTCAACAGCACTCACACATTGATTTTGAAGTGAGTGAGATTCCACTCCTAAGGTCATCAGCTGTCACAGCCGGTGAAGAAAGGGGAAGAACAAAGGAAGACCCTGCTTGGGGGAAACGCCATGAGGGGGGTGGGTGGAAAACAAAGGAGGACCTTGCGTGGGAGAACCGCTGTAAGTGGGGGCGGAGAACAAAGAGAACCTGCGTGGGGGAACATGCACACATGTTGCATGACCAACCCCAAACTCACCGAAACAGACATGTTACTTCAAAGTTTGCAATAGGAAGAGTTAGTTAGTTTAGTTCATTGTCACATGTACCGAGGTACAGTGAAAGCATCCTTGAAAACTTCAACAATGGTATTGACTGTGGAGAATCCCTGGCCTTTGACTACCCAAGGCAGAGGAGGAACATTCAGACAAGAATCTTAAGTTTCTGTATTAAGCGTACACAAACGCCCTGCATTAAGGGAGGAAGAAGCTTACTATCTCACAAACAGTACATCCTGCCCCCTTGGCAGAAGAATTTCTGTCTCCCTCACTAGCCTTGAGTAGAGTGTCAAAAACTGACTTCACCAGTCACTTCAGAATGCACAACACCAGAATTATTCTCAATACAAAGAACAGTCTCGGAGGCAGAAAAACCATAACATTCTGCTAGATTCTATTTCAAAGATTTGGATGAGAATGTACACGGCAAAACTAGCAAGTTTGCAGATGGTACAAAAGTGGGCGGTATTGCAGATAGTGAAGATGGTTGTCAAAAATTGCAGCAGGATTTTGTTCGGTTGGTCAGGTGGGCTGAGGAATGGCTGATAAAATTTAATACAGAGAAATATGAGGTGTTGCATTTGGAAAGCGTAACATGGGCAGGACCTACACAGTGAATTGTTGGGCTCTGGGAAGTGTTGTAGAGCAGAGGGATGGAGGAGTACAGATAGATAGTTCCTTGAAGGTGGCGTCACAGGTAGATGGGGTAGTCAATAAGGCTTTTGCACATGGCCTTGATCAGTCAGAGTATTGAGTATAGAAGTTGGGAGATCATGTTGATGTTATATAAGACATTGGTGAAGCTGCATTTATAGTACTGTGTTCAGTTCTGGGCACCATGTTATAGGAAAGATGTTCAAGTAGGAAAGGTTGCAGAGATTTTCAAGGATGTTGCCAGAACCCGAGGGTCTCAGCTATAGGGAGAGGTTGAGCAGGCTGGGACTCTATTTCCTGGAGTGCAGGAGGATGAGGGGTAATCTTATGAAGGTGTATGAAATCATGAGAGGAATAGATCAGGTGGATGCACAGAGTCTCTTGCCCAGAATGGGGGAATCGAGAACCAGAGGGCATTGGTTCAAGGTGAAGGGGGAAAGATTTTATAGGAATCTGAGGAGTAACTTTTTCAAAGTGTGGTGGGTGCCGCATGAGTTATTTGAGGCAGGAACTATTGCAATGTTTAAGAAGCAATTAGACAGGTACGTGGGTAGGACAGGTTTAGAGGGATATAGGCCAAACGCAGGCAAGTGGGACTAGTGTAGATGGGACTTGTTGGTCGGTGTGGGCAAATTGGGCCGAAGGGCCTGTTTCCATGCTCTATGACTCTATTTTTTAATTACTTACATACCAGCCTTTCGACATTCATGCACTCGGACACCCAGATCCCTCTGCATTTCATACCCTTGCAATCACTCATTTGTTTTTGTTTTTTTGCTTTTCCTGCTAAAATGAACAATTTCACATCTTCCTTTATAATGCTCTATTTGTCGTTTTTTGCTTAGACACAATCTATATATCTTTGTAACCTCCGTATGTTCTCCTCATAATTTACTTTCCTACCTTATCTTTGTGTCATGACCTTTAGCATCATACCTTCACTCCCTTCATTAATATAAATTATGTGAATGTGAGGCTCCAGAGCTAAATCCTGTGACCCACCACTCACTTCATTTTGATCAACTGTTTTTAGTTAGCCTGCCAATCTCCACCCTATGTCACCTCCTCTATATTCTGTAAAACAACCTTTGATGTGGCACCTTGTCAAATGCCTCACGAAAATCTAAGTAATTCACATCCATTGGTTCCCCATCATTCACAGCACACATTACTTCTTCAAAGACCTCCAATAAATTGGTTGGACACAATTTCCCTTGCACAAAACCATGCTGATTTTGCCTGATTACCTCGAGTTTTTCAAAGTAACCTGCTTTAATGCCTTAAATAATAGTTTCTAAGATTTTCCAAATGACAATTTTAAACTAATCGGTCTTTCTCCCTTTTGAATATATGATTTACATTCTAGCAATCGAAGTAAACATCTCCTACAATGGCAAATTTTAAAATATTAAAGCCAACACATCAACTATCTGAAGAAGGGTCTCGACCCGAAATGTCACCCATTCCTTCTCCCCTGAGGTGCTGCCTGACCTGCTGAGTTACTCCAGCATTTTGTGAATAAATACCTTCGATTTGTACCAGCATCTGCAGTTATTGTCTTAAACTACCTCACTGGTAATTTCTTTTTAGACCATAGGAGCAAGTCCTTCAGCACCTGGAGACCTATCAGGCATAGCTGCAACAAATGTCTCGGTACCATCTGTGGTTAATTTATGAAGTTAAATATCATTTCAAACTTAAAGAAAAAGAAACATAATTAAGCAAAATTGGTTAAAAGATTAGACAAAACATAAAAGTTTAACAATAACCAAAAGATTAATATTTTAACTGTAATCTTCCGGGTTTCTCCCTTCCAAAATCCCCACATATCTATTTCTGAGATCTTACATTTATCTTCTATTGGGAATACTCTTGCAAAATATCTGTTTAACTCATTTCCTTATTTTCTAATATTAAATCCCCAGAATCACTTTCAACAAGATCAACATTACTAACTTTTCTCTTTTTTTTTCAATTTCTAGAAAATCTTTTTACTTTATATTTTTAGTTAGCTTTGTACTTTACTCTCTTTTTACCTTCTTTATTAATCTTTTGGTTATTGTTACTTTTATGTTTATTACAGTCTTTTAACCTGCCACCAATTTTTACATAATTGTATGTTTTTTCTTTATGTTTGATATGATATTCTACTTAAAGTAACCACAGATGGTGGGTCCTCATTTGCAATTTTGGTGCTCTTTGGGATCTATCCATTCTGGAAATTCTGAAAGATCCCCTTCAAAGTCTACTCCTACTTTTCAATTGAATGATCCATTAACCTTTTTTTTCTGATCCATTTCTATATATCTGCCTTGATGCTCTCATAATTGCTCTTATTTAAGTTGAAATATTAGCATATCCTTTCTTCCCTCAAGCTATCTGTAAAATGCAATCATAGCCGCTACTACCTACAGGTACCTTCTCTCCTCTAAAGAGGAGTTAATCCTATTTCACAATATCGTTTATAAGAGCATTTTCTGGTATAGCCTACACTGGTTGGCTCCAGAAAATGCTGTTCTAAGAAACTGTCCTAAAACACTCCTTGCCTGTCTAATTTGTCCAGCCCGTGGATTAGAGCCCCTCAAGATTATCACTAAACCTTTCTTACAAGCTCCACTATTGCTTCCATGGTACATTTTGTACCATATTGTTAGTGTTAGAGAAGCTTGTACGCCACCCCTCTTAATGGCTTCTTGTCTTTATTATTTCTCAACTCAACACAAGACATATTAGAGGACACCCTAGTTTCCTGTTCCAACTTACTATCCTTCTTAAATAACATGTACACTTCAACATTCAGGTACCAATCTATGTCACGTTTACTTTTGTCTTTTTCTTATTTTGTCACCGTTATATCTGCTGATTTACTCTTACATTTGTGACTTTCTATTCTTCTATTACTGATTTCTACTTTTTGTAGTTAATGCTGTATAAGTATCTCCAAATATGGTATAAAGGCCAACAAAGGTCATTGATTCTCCTACATAATGGTAACATATTACTGAAGACAGAGGTTATAATCACTATCATCCTCAGCCTCCTTCAAAAATTGTCACAGATTTAAATAATAATAATAATAATAATTGTACGGACCCCGCAGATCAATTGCTTTTGGCATTATATATTGTAAAAACAATGTGGATTAGTCACTAAATCCAGGGGTTTGAATCACAGTATATGATTATTATATGATGCCAGTTGAGTGCAGGCTTATCCATTTCAGTAACAACATCGTCAAATGGGCAGCAGTGTTCACTGTGTGGACACGTCAGCATAGGGCCAATGGTGAGCACAGCCAGCTCTAATTAAAGCTACCCTGCCTTGTTTAAAATTAGATATCACCTCTAAGAAGGAGATTTGTTTTGTAGGTGGAGCATATGTGATCAGATGCTCCGTAGATGAAACAAACCTGGGGAACGGCAAAGAACAGTGTAGCCTGGGTCAGGTCAGTCCTCCAAGGTTTTTGACGCTCAATTCAAGGCCTTTGAGGAGGCGGAGGGAAGAAGGAGATCGTGTAAATCTTCAGAACAAAAAAATATCTTACAGATGTACACGTAGAAGACAAATAGAGTAGCTAATCAAGGAAATCAACAACAGTCACAAAAAGCTGGAGCAACTCAGAGGGACAGGCAGCATCTCTGGAGAGAAAGAATGGGTGACGTTTCGGGTCGAGACCCTTCTTCAGACTGAAATCAACGTTAGGCACGAAGCCATGTGGAATTACACGCTGTCCAGAGAGAAGTTCAGTGAACTCTCAGATCTCTCCACTCCTCTCTCAACTAATTATCAACATCAACCACCATATTTCCAATTCAGTGCTTCACTTTCACATCCACAAAAGAGTCTGCACACCTGGCCAATAATTTAATCACAATGGCCACATCTCTCAAGTATTTTACATTACACCTAATGACAAAGTTCCCTATATTTTCTTGGACAAGAGGACACATAAAGGGGTGCTGAAGGGATAGGCCCATATCCTAAACCAATGGACAGGCGAGAGTTATTTATGTTTAATTAGAGTTATCATTATTTGCTGAGAAATGAAACTATAACGACAACATTATCTTCCTACAAAATCATCTTTTACAAAGCCCACCTCTCCATCAAGCTCCAACAAGAGCTCCAAGCTGCAGCTTCCCTGCCCAACAACCTTGTCCAGGTTTTATTTCAAATGCACTAGGACTGCAACCTGACAAATGCAATAAATATCACTCGATTTCAAGCTCACCGCCCTATTGACATATAGAGGACATTAGAAGTTCAAGCATAGCATCAATATCTGTCAGCATAAAAGTTTCAAAATGAATATTTCCACAGTAGACCTTTTTTCAAAAAAAAGTTTGAAGGAAGAAAGGCAATCGTCTGGATATACAAAGTTCCCAAGCAGTTCAAAATATCTTAGTTGGCACTGGATTCAAGTGGCGTGCAAAACTAAATGACTTCTCCAAATACATTCTAATAAACATTGAAGCTCCAAAAGCACCCATGCATTGGCTTAAAAAGGATAAGTCACATGCCAGCAGCTCCATTTCAAACCCCAGACCCACCTGCAAGTGACTGAGACCAATATCAGCCGGCACGGAAAACACAGTTTGAGGAGAAACTCATGATAACATAGACATAATTGTGCAAGCAAAACAGAAAAATTGATCAGAATGCTAAATAAGGTTTGAATTGCATTACTCTTTAATGACCTGTTTGAAGGTCTAAGGATAAAAACAGTGACTATAAGTCTAGATATGGACCCAGGCACAACATTGACCCCTTTCAATACATTGAGACCACATTAAAAAAAGTTAATTTACCCTTTTGGAAAAATCTAATCCAGTTAATTACATTTCTTATCAACATTCAGCTTGTCTGAACTTGGCTGATGATGCATACCCGGTGGTTTAATGTATCTGCAATTTTCTGTGCATCATCCTGGAGAAGCATTTTAATGCAGCACCTTCAGATCGCACTCTGAATTTTAATTTTTGCACATTTTATGAGGCTAAATAAAGTCAATACAGTGCTTCACTGGGTCAAATTCCAAAATTAAACAACTTCTGTATTATAAAAAGAGATTTGTAAAACTCAATTTCTTCACATTTACTTCTTTGCCGGCACCCGTGCTGAGTGTTGTGGCAATAAAACTGTTGGCAGGGGATCAGATAGATAATAATTAGTGGAAATTGGAGCATAAAGAAACAAACGGACAAGAGGATTTCATCCTAGAAAGAATGTGTGTATCGTGCAACAGGCATAATGTGATTTAATTAAAATTTACAGCAATATCGCACTGGATAAGTTAAATTTTGCCGACAGTTTTCATAACATGGTTTATATTCCCTCAAAATTTACCTACAGAGTTGTTTGATTGTTGTATTTAAATTGACAAAATGCTTCTGTATGAAAACAGTCATTGAATGCAGCATTCAATAGGGAAATTAGGAACTTCTTTTCCACAGGAATTAAAGGAAATATGGAACGTCTTTGTTAGGTGATAATATTTCCACTCTGGAAGTGGCAATGCAAGGCTTTGGTTACAATCAAATGCTATTACTTATCCTTCCTGTGGATTTAAAGGATTTTATGGAAACCAGTGGTGACAGTGTTTTTCCAGTGCCTTCAGGTGCCTGTTGTAAGTAGCCAGGTCTTAGAAGCTGAGCTGGGTTACTTCAGTCCAGTAGACCATGAGTCTACTGCCATGTCTGATGTCTAAATCTTCAAGAGTGTTTAATTGTCATATATTCCAACAGCAACAGAATAAGGAATCCGTACTTGCTGCAGTTTAACAGGCCGTCAAATGAAATTACACACAGATAATATGTAGTAATCAAAAGTACAATAAATTAATATCTGTAATACTAGGCAATCATAATAATGCAAAAACAAAAGTCCAGAGTGTAACCAAAAAAACACACCAGAGATGATCATTCTTGCTGAGATTAGTGTTGTGTACTGTTCAAGAACATGATGGTGGATCTGAAGAAGCTGTTCTTGAATCTGGTCGTCATGGTTTAGTCTCTTGTGCCTTCTTTCCGGTAATAGTCGTGAAATGACAGCGAGCTTAGGGTGGTGTGTGGAGTTGATAACAATGGCTGGCTTTTTGAGGCAGCGGCTTCAATAGATCCCTTCTATTGTGGGGTGGTCGGTATCTGTAATGGACTATGCTTTGTCTAGTCAAGATTGTTTTATTGTCATACTAGACCAAGTGGACCCGTTGGGCCCAAACCTCTCCTTCATTGGTGCAGCCCCCTCCCAGCCCCCCCCCCCCCTCCTCCCCCTCCCCCACCACTCCATCCCCCTCAACCCCCCTTATCCTCCCTCATCCCCCCTCCCTCCCTTTTTAAACTTTAAAATGTGAATAACTTTAAAAATATAATACCGATTTCAATGAAACTTCTTCCATTGAAGCTAATCATCCAATCTATACGCCATCAGCTCTGTTAGCTGATCCCCTCCGTCACCCTGTACTGTTCTACGCTACCAGAGCCCATAAACTGATTTGGGAGCTTCATCCTTTCATTAACAGGAAATAAACTATTCTTCCATTCTTAGTTAAGTGATCTATTTGAAATAGATCGGTATGGCACGGCACGTAGATAGGGCGGTAGAATTGCTGCCTTACGGCGAATGCAGAGCTGGAGACGGGTTCGATCCCAACTATGGGTGCTGTCTGTAAGGAGTTTGAACGATCTCCCCGTGACCTGCGTGGGTTTTCTCCGAGATCTTCAGATTCCTCCCACACTCCAAAGACATACAGGGTTTGTAGGTTAATTGGCTTGGTAAATGTAAAAATTGTTCCTAGTGGGTGTAGGATACTGTTAGTGCACAGGGATCGCTGGTCGGCACGCACCCGGTGGGCCGAAGGGCCTGTTTCCGCACAGTATCTCTAAACTAAACTAAAAACTAAAAATCATCAATAAATCATTGGGTGTTGTTATGCAAAAGTGTAAGTAGTTTTCAGAATGGCATTAACTGAATAATATTACAGAAATACTGTGATTGTGTATGAGTCACAGGAGAATGAGTATGCTGCAATGTTTGAATTTTACAAGCATCCTGCAAATCTTCCTTGAATCAGATGCTGCCTCACAGTACATCTAGAAATGAGATAGCTAGGGGGGAGCTTGGCACCAAGCCTCTGTTGTTGAGAGATTGCAGTTTGGTTCTTCACTGTCAACGTGTTCCCTCTTCTTCTTGGTCCTCATGTTTGGCTCGATCCTGGTATTAACCCGGCCAAAGTGTCTTCTTGTCTGCTGGTCATCTCCTTAATATGTGTTTGAAGGCAATGACTGTGTTCTTGTGATAACCAGATTATGGAATAAACAACAGACTCTTACAAAGAATCCCACCTTAGCTGATGAACAAAGTAACGTACCCAAGAGTAATGTTGACAGAAAGTCACATTCAGAATAGCTCTATTGAGTTCACGACAATGCTCCTAGTAGCAGAATTGCTCTTATTATAGTTGTGCTCAACTGTTTGTGCTTGGACTATCACAGGGATATCCTCCCCTCCCCCAATATCCAACCACTGGAACTGTATAACCTCTGAAAATTATTAAGTAGCTAATAGATAGCTGTCACAGTGTAGTCATGAAGACCACCTGCAGAACTGGAATAGACCATGATGAAATTCCTGTGATGGCTGACCACAAGCTGCAGGTTGAGTCAATGTACTTTGTTGTTGGAAATTGTAAGGAAGATGAGTAGGTGATAGTCTGTTTAACCCTAGAGCTCATATGCTGGGAAAGCAGGATGGGGAAAATGGCCAACATAGGATGTCAGGAGGGTAATAAGTAGAGGCATATAAAATCATGAGGGGAATAAATTGGATGAATGTATAGAGTCTTTTACCCAGGGTTAAGGGGAAATCAAGAACCAGAGGACATAGCTTTAAGATGAGAGGGGAAAGGTTTAATAGGGACTTGAGGGGCAACTTTTTCACACAGAGGGTGGTGGATATATGGAATGAACTGCCAGGGGAAGTCGTTAAGGCAGGTACAATAAGCGAGTTCGCATGCCAGGTCAAGGGTCATTCAGGATAAACAGTCTCGCCTGCTGAGCTATTGTGTGTATACAGACCTGCGTTTCATACATATTTTCCAGTTTTGCTTCTTCGAGGTAAGAAAATACTGCTTTTAAAACTATTAACTAGGTGTATTTATGGTTCATTTGTACAGAACTACGATGATTTTGATGGTTTCATTGGCTTTTCCTTGATCACTTGCTGGCCCGCTTCGGTGAGTGAACGAGATGGTGACGATTAATAACAACCAATTTTTATTGTTTTTGTTTTGGGGGGGGAGAGAATGAAATGAAATGTATGATTTCTATAACTATCAATAGATAATATGAAAAGTATCTGTGGGGTTTTCGCCTCATACCTAGCGCCTCCTAGTATGCACGTATGTTGACTGCTGAATGAGTTCTGCATGTACATGTGTAAATAAAGTTGTGTAGTACAAAACTGAGTCACGAGTCTCCTGACTAATCATGTCTCTTCTGATTCCCATTACATTGGATAATTTTAATCAGTATTTGACATTCTAATTTTCAGTTATAATCTCGTGATTGTATAAATTAGTTCAATATAGCACCATTTTGTTTTGCTTTGTAACTTGTAATGGACATGCTTACAGATCGTGATTTGATAAGGTCCACGCAGACGAAACAGATAATAAATAAATGCCCAGCACTGAGATGCATTCTCGGCTGCACAGAGATATTTATAGAACGACCACGGCATCTACAATTGCAGGCTCTGACATGGCCCGACTACAAGAAACACAACACTGTGAAACTATTGGTTGGAATTGCCCCAAACGGCATGATCACATTCTTATCAAAAGCTTGGGGTGGGCGATCATCTGATGCACACATTGTTAGGAAGAGTGGATTTTTGAACTTAGTTGATCCTGGGGATCGCATAATGGCAGATAGAGGATTTCCCATTCAAGAAGACTTGATGTTTTGCCAAGCCTATTTAGAGATTCTCCCTCCCAGTGGTGGTTATCAGCCAATGACCAGAGAAAAAGTACACAAAACCAAGAAGGTTGCCAATGTCTGCATTCATGTTGAACGGGCCATAGGTCGTCTAAAGTGGTTTAACATCCTGAGAAACACTTTACCCATCACTTTACTTCTGCATATTGATGATATTTTCACCATCTGTGCGGCATTATGTAATTTACTGCCTCCATTGGTGTGTAAATGAGATGTTGTTGCACTTGCAGATCATTTTGATCAGAAGTTCAACTTAATGTTCAACCAGATTTGATATGAACTGAAATCCAGAACTCAATCAGTAAATGTACAGAAGTTCATACATCTCTTAATTTCTTTCATTTCATTTAATCGTTTATCAACCATTGTTTCAGTGTACATTAGCCATTAAGTTCACTAGCAACGCTCTTGTTTATCCCGAATGACCTTTGACAAATCCCATGATTCCTTGCTTTTATCAGATACCGAACTCGCTTATAGCAATATTTAAAAAAACATTTGGACAGGTACGTGGGGAGGAAAGCTTTAGGGGGATATGAGCCAAAGACGCGCAACTTGAACCAGTGTAGATGGGGCATCTTGGTCAGCATGGACATGTTGGCCGGAGGACCTGTTTCCATGCTCTGTTACCAGCCTGCTCCCTCTTGGCCTAGTGTCATAGAGTTCTTTTGCACAGAAAAAAAGTTATTTCAGCCCAGTGTGTCCATGGCAACCATCAGGTCTATTTATACTCTTCCCACTTTCTTGCATAATTCCATTTGACTTGCTCAGTCAGATCAGATCAGCAATGTTCTTTTTGTAAAGGACTGGTTTTAAGGCGCCTTATGATCTACTCCTCTCTTTATGTACTTACATTCTTATTAATTAATAGCAGGAGCAAAACATTTTTATTACCCAAGAACATATCAAAGTAACTTAGAAAATGTCAAATTAACAAACTATTTTGTGAATAACCTCGATCTATTAGTAAACGAGCGGGAAAGATGCATTGGTTGGAATACAAACAACATAATCTGAGGTGCTGTGCATAAATGAAGAAGACAGGTGCTCCTCAGCTTACGATGGGGTTCCGTTCCGAGAAACCCATCGCAAGCCGAAAAGATTGTAAGTCGAAATGCATTTAATACACGCGATCACGTGGCGCGGCTCACTACGGGCACCATCGCCAAGTCGACATATCGCAAGTCGAAGCATCGTAAGCTGGGGATCACCTATACCTCAAAAAAGTTGGAATGATAAAAATAAAGATGGTATGGATCTAATTAACAATGTCTGATGACTAGATTGCAGGAAAGTCATTACAACATCCAAATGATCTCAAAACTAACTTGACTTGTTGCGATGTATCTTTACTTAAGACTTCAAACTTCAGCTGCATTTATGATAAAACTGCAGATTTTTGTAGAATAAAAATGCAATCCATTGATGATATAGCTCTAGTGTTAAAGCACCAAACATTATTTCTTACTTCCTTTATTTCGAGGAGTTGCTCTTGATAGCATGCCTGAAACTAAATTACATCTGGCAAATATTTATATCTTCAATATAATTCTAGCTTTGAAGCATTTCTCAATCTCTTGTGTGACACAAAGAAAAATGGGTTCTTGCAGTCTTGAATCTTATATCAAAGAACCTCCTCTGGCCAAAGAATTACAAATGAAAATTGATTTTTATGAATACATAACTAACCATATTCATTCATTGGGCTCCATATACCATAGCTACTATTACAACTGTAGAATTGACTGATAGTCAGGAACTGAAATGGATTTCTTGATGAATAGCTGAGGATGGGTTCATTCACTTGGATGAAAAAAGTTAATTTTGAAAACTCGGGTGTAAAATGCGCAAAATTAATCTTTCCGTAGCTTTTCCTTGTTAGGAAAGTCTGCAACTTCTCTATCAATGTTATAATTACTTTTTTAATGCATTCTCATTTCATTTACAGAAGCTAACATAAATTCTGGCCAAGAGCAAATCACATAATAGAGGTTACAAAATTTGTTTTTGGGTGCCACAAATGTTCACACTGCTTTCATTTCAAGCAACATGATATCTTATCTCCTCATAACAGAATCATATTTAAATCAAATCAAAAATTATGTTTTAGCTTGATGACTTTCATGTGAACTGAGAAAAGTTAGACATTAAACATATTATAAATTGCAGATGAGGGGAGGTGCGGAGAGAACAATGGGATGAAGACCAGATGAGATTAAATGGCACAAATAATGGTGTTTCTGGCTGAGAGAGGGTGGCAGCAACTATGGAGAGAGAAAGTCAGAGTTAACAATACAGATTGAAAGCCTTTCACAAAAACTGGAAAGGCTGGTTATCTCAAATTGGTTAAGTCTCACGTGGTGTAAAATTACTAGTTGGTAGTGAAATGTTGTTTCTGGAGCTTACAATGGGCCTTCCTGGAACAGTGTAAGAAGCCAAAGCCAGAGAGGTGAGAAATGAAAAGAAAAAGAAAAGTGCTGGAAACATGTCAGGCAGCATCTGTGGAAAGACAAATTGAGTTAACGTCTATGATCATAGACTCTTAATCAGAATTGGGAAAGTGATAAAATAAATTAGTTTAAAGCTGTAGAGAGGGTGGAGAAGGAATAGATAGAACATAGATAATTGTGAAGCCAGGGTTATAGAACTGGGAAAGCACCACACACATTTCTCTCTTCTGCAGTTGTTTTTCTGATTTTCACAGAGAGGTCAGACTCAGGCAAGGATGGAGAATTAAAATGACAGGCAACTGGAAACTCAGGGTTTCTCTTCAAGACTGCAAAATCACTTTGTGAGATTTGTAATGTAGCAATACTGAACTATTATAGACCTGAAAAGATAAATCTCCCACAAATACAGGCTTAAATCCAACATCACTAATTAAAAAACCTATTTAATGGGTTCTATTTTTCAGTCTATACTATCTTAAACCATTATATATTTGACGGAAGTTTTGAAATTATCAAACAATAGACAATAGACAATAGGTGCAGGAGTAGGCTATTCGGCCCTTCGAGCCAGCACCACCATTCAATGTGATCATGGCTGATCATTCTCAATCAGTACCGCGTTCTTGCCTTCTCCCCATACCCCCTGACTCCGCTATCCTTAAGAGCTCTATCTAGCTCTCTCTTGAAAGCATTCAGAGAACTGGCCTCCACTGCCTTCTGAGGCAGAGAATTCCACAGATTTACAACTCTGACTGAAAAAGTTTTTCCTCATCTCAGTTCTAAATGGCCTACCCCTTATTCTTAAACTGTGGCCCCTTGTTCTGGACTCCCCCAACATTGGGAACATGTTTCTTGCCTCTAACGTGTCCAACCCCTTAATAATCTTATATGTTTCAGTAAGATCCCCTCTCATCCTTCTAAATTCCAGTGTATATAAGCCTAGTCGCTCCAGTCTTTCAACATACGACAGTCCCGCCATTCCGGGAATTAACCTCGTAAACCTACGCTGCACACCCTCAATAGCAAGAATATCCTTCCTCAAATTTGGAGACCAAAACTGCACACAGTACTCCAGGTGCAGTCTCACTAGGGCCCTGTACAACTGTAGAAGGACCTCTTTGCTCCTATAATCAACTCCTCTCGTTATGAAGGTCAACATTCCATTGGCTTTCTTCACTGCCTGCTGTACCTGCATGCTTCCTTTCAGTGACTGATGCACTAGGACACCCAGATCTCGTTGTACGTCCCCTTTTCCTAATTTGACACCATTCAGATAATAATCTGCCTTCCTATTCTTACCACCAAAGTGGATAACCTCACACTTATCCACATTAAACTACATCGGCCATGCATCCGCCCACTCTCACAGCCTGTCCAAGTCACCCTGCAACCTCATAGCATCTTCCTCACAGTTCACACTGCCACCCAGCTTTGTGTCATCTGCAAATTTGCTAATGTTACTTTTAATCCCTTCATCCAAGTCATTAATGTATATTGTAAATAGCTGCGGTCCCAGCACCGAGCCTTACAGTACCCCACTGGTCACTGCCTGTCATTCTGAAAGGGACCCATTTATCCCTACTCTTTGCTTTCTGTCTGCCAACCAATTTTCTATCCATGTCAGTACCCTACCCCCAATACCATGTGCTACAATTTTGCACACGAATCTCCTATGTGGGACCTTGTCGAAGGCTTTCTGAAAGTCAAGGTACACTACATCCACCGGCTCTCCCCTGTCCATTTTCCTAGTTACATCCTCAAAAAATTCCAGAAGATTAGTCAAGCATGATTTCCCCTTCATAAATCCATGCTGACTCGGAACGATCCTGTTACTGCTATCCAAATGCTCCGCAATTTCGTCTTTTATAATTGACTCCAGCATCTTCCCCACCACTAATGTCAGACTAACTGGTCTATAATTTCCTGTTTTCTCTCTCCCTCCTTTCTTAAAAAGAGGGATAACATTAGCTACCCTCCAATCCACAGGAACTGATCCTGAATCTATAGAACATTGGAAAATGACCACCAATGCGTCCATGATTTCTAGAGCCACCTCCTTAAGTACCCTGGGATGCAGACCATCAGGCCCTGGGGATTTATCAGCCTTCAGTCCCATCAGTCTACCCAACACCATTTCCTGCCAAATGTGAATTTCCTTCAGTTCCTCTGTCACCCTAGGATCTCTAGCCACTAGAACATATAACAATTACAGCACGGAAACAGGCCTGTCCGGCCCTACCAGTCCACGCCGACCATTCTCCCTGACCTAGTCTCATCTACCTGCACTCAGACCATAACCCTCCAATCCCCTCCTATCCATATACCTATCCAATTTACTCTTAAATAATAAAATCGAGCCAGCCTCCACCACTTCCACCGGAAGCCCATTCCATACAGCCACAACCCTCCGAGTAAAGAAGTTCCCCCTCATGTTACCCCTAAACCTTTGTCCCTCAATTCTGAAGCTATGTCCCCTTGTTGGAATCTTCCCCACTCTCAAAGGGAAAAGCCTACCCACGTCAACTCTGTCCGTCCCTCTCAAAATTTTAAAAACCTCTATCAAGTCCCCCCTCAACCTTCTACGCTCCAAAGAATAAAGACCCAACCTGTTCAACCTCTCTCTGTAGCCTAAGTGCTGAAACCCAGGCAACATTCTAGTAAATCTCCTCTGTACCCTCTCCATTTTGTCGACATCCTTCCTATAATTTGGCGACCAGAACTGCACACCATACTCCAGATTTGGCCTCACCAATGCCCTGTACAATTTCAACATTACATCCCAACTTCTATACTCGATGCTCTGATTTATAAAGGCAAGCATACCAAACGCCTTCTTCACCACCCTATCCACATGAGATTCCACCTTCAGGGAACAATGCACAGTTATTCCCAGATCCCTCTGTTCCACTACATTCCTCAATTCCCTACCATTTACCTTGTACGTCCTATTTTGATTTGTCCTACCAAAATGCAGCACCTCACACTTATCAGCATTAAACTCCATCTGCCATCTTTCAGCCCACCCTTCCAAAAGGCCCAAGTCTCTCTGTAGACTTTGAAAATCTACCTCACTATCAACTACTCCACCTATCTTAGTATCATCTGCATATTTACTAATCCAATTTGCCACACCATCATCCAGATCATTAATGTAAATGACAAACAACAGTGGACCCAACACAGATCCTTGGGGCACTCCACTAGACACTGGCCTCCAACCTGACATACAATTGTCAACCGTTACCCTCTGGTATCTCCCATTCAGCCATTGTTGAATCCATCTTGCAACCTCACTATTAATACCCAACGATTTAACCTTCTTAATCAACCTTCCATGTGGAACCTTGTCAAATGCCTTACTGAAGTCCATATAGACAACATCCACAGCCTTGCCCTTATCAATTTCCCTGGTAACCTCTTCAAAAAATTCAAGAAGATTAGTCAAACATGACCTTCCAGGCACAAATCCATGTTGACTGTTTCTAATCAGGCCTTGATTATCCAAATAATTATATATATTGTCCCTAAGTATCTTTTCCATTAATTTTCCCACCACAGACGTCAAACTAATAGGTCTATAATTGCTAGGTTTACTTTTAGAACCTTTTTTAAACAAAGGCACAACATGCGCAATGCGCCAATCTTCCGGCACCATCCCTGTTTCTAATGACGTTTGAAATATTTCCGTCATAGCCCCTGCTATTTCTGCACTAACTTCCCTCAATGTCCTAGGGAATATCCTATCAGGACCTGGAGACTTATCCACTTTTATATTCTTCAAAAGTGTCCGTACCTCCTCTTCTTTAATCCTCCTAATTTCCATCACTACTCTACTTGTTTCGCTTACCTCACATAATTCAATATCCTTCTCCTCGGTAAATACCGAAGAAAAGAAATTGTTTAATATCTCCCCCATTTCTTCCGGCTCAGCACATAGCTGTCCACTCTGACTCTCTAATGGACCAATTTTATCCCTCACTATCCTTTTGCTATTGACATATCTGTAGAACCCCTTGGGGTTTACTTTTACATTACTTGCCAAAGCAGCCTCAAATCTTTTTTTCGCTTTTCTAATTTCCTTTTTAAGATTCCTTTTACATTCTTTATATTCCTCAAGAACCTCATTTACTCCCTGCCGCTTATATTTATTGTATATCTCCCTCTTTTTCCGAACCAAGTGTCCAATTTCCCTGGAAAACCATGGCTCTTTCAAATTATTATTCTTTCCTTTCCACCGAACAGGGACATAAAGACTCTGTACTCTCAAAATTTCACCTTTAAATATCCTCCATTTCTCTATTATATCCTTTTCATAAAACAACAATTTCCATTTCACTCCTTTTAAATCCTTTCTCATCTCCTCAAAATTAGCCTTTCTCCAATCCAAAATCTCAACCCTTGGTCCAGATTTGACCTTCTCCATAATGATATTGAAACTAATGGCATTATGATCACTAGACCCAAAGTGCTCCTCAACACATACCTCCGTCACCTGACCCATCTCATTTCCTAACAGGAGGTCCAACACTGCCCCTTCTCTGGTAGGCACCTCTACGTATTGCTGCAAAAAACTATCCTGCACACATTTTACAAACTCCAAACCATCCAGCCCTTTAACAGAATGTGATTCCCAGTCTATATACGGAAAATTGAAATCACCCACAATCACCACTCTGTGCTTACTACTAATATCTGCTATCTCCTTACATATTTGCTCTTCCAATTCTCGTTCCCTATTTGGCGGTCTATAATACACCCCTATAAGTGTTGCTAAACCTTTCTCATTTCTGAGTTCCACCCAAACAGCCTCCTTAATCGAGCCTTCTAGTCTGTCCTGCCAAAGCACTGCTGTGATATCCTCCCTGACAAGCAATGCAACACCCCCACCTCTTGCCCCTCCGATTCTATCACATCTGAAACGTCGGACAGAAGATTCTGTGGCAGCAGGAGGGACTTGAGGATGGTCTGTTACCTCCCTGGTGCCAGGGTTCAACACATCACAGACCGGCTTCAGAAAATCCTAGTGAGGGAAGGCGATCAACCTGAAGTCGTTGTGCACGTGGGCACGAATGACGTCGGGCGGAAGAGGAAGGAGGTGCTACAACGGGAGTTTAGAGAGTTGGGAAAAACACTGAGAAGTAGGACGTCGAAGGTAGTTATCTCTGGACTGCTACCGGTACCTCGTGCTGGTGAGGCCAGGAACAGAGAGATAGAGGGTATGAATTTATGGCTGAGGGGCTGGTGCAGAGAGCAGGGATTTAGATTTCTGGACCACTGGGATCTCTTCTGGGCTAGGGGTGACTTGTACAAAAGGGACGGGTTGCATCTTAACAGCAGGGGAACAAACATTCTGGCAGGCAGGTTTGCTAGTGTGACACCTGTGGCTTTAAACTAAGTAGTGGGGGGGAGGGGTTAACAAATTGTGAATATGAAGATGAGGTAAAAGGGAATACAGGAGATATTGCAAAAGACTCTCGGAAGAATGGGAACAGAAGTTCTAGAGCGGAAAAGAAATTAAGGGCAGGGCCAATTGTGAACGATGTGAGAGGGGAGGTAAATACAGAAGTTAAAGTGTTGTACTTAAATGCGCGTAGTATAAAAAATAAAGTGGATGAGCTTGAGGCTCAGTTAGTCATGGGCAAGTATGATGTTGTAGGGATCACTGAGACATGGCTACAAGAGGACCAGGGCTGGGAACTGAATATTCAGGGGTACACAACGTATAGAAAAGACAGACAGGTGGGCAGAGGGGGTGGGGTTGCTCTGATGGTAAGGAATGATATTCATTCCCTTGCAAGGGGTGACATAGAATCAGGAGATGTTGAATCAGTATGGATAGAAATGAGAAATTGTAAGGGTAAAAAGACCCTAATGGGAGTTATCTATAGGCCCCCAAACAGTAGCCTCGACATAGGGTGCAAGTTGAATCAGGAGATAAAATTGGCGTGTCAAAAATGTAATGCTACGGTGGTTATGGGAGATTTCAACATGCAGGTAGACTGGGAAAATCAGGTTGGAAATGGACCCCAGGAAAGAGAGTTTGTAGAGTGCCTTCGAGATGGATTCTTAGAACAGCTTGTACTGGAGCCGACCAGGGAGAAGGCAATTCTGGATTTAGTGTTGTGTAATGATCCTGATCTGATAAGGGGACTAGAGGTAAAAGAGCCATTAGGAGGCAGTGATCACAACATGATAAGTTTTACTCTGCAAATGGAAAGGCAGAAGGGAAAATCGGAAGTGTCGGTATTACAGTATAGCAAAGGGGATTACAGAGGCATGAGGCGGGAGCTGGCCAAAATTGATTGGAAGGAGGCCCTAGCAGGGAAGACGGTAGAACAGCAATGGCAGGTATTCCTGGGAATAATGCAGAGGTTGCAGGATCAATTTATTCCAAAGAGGTGGAAAGACTCTAAGGGGAGTAAGAGACACCTGTGGCTGACAAGGGAAGTCAGGGACAGCATAAAAATTAAGGAGAGGAAGTATAACATAGCAAAGAAGAGTGGGAAGACAGAGGATTGGGACTCTTTTAAAGAGCAACAAAAGTTAACTAAAAAGGCAATACGGGGAGAAAAGATGAGGTACGAGGGTAAACTAGCCAATAATATAAAGGAGGATAGCAAAAGTTTTTTTAGGTACGTGAAGAGGAAAAAAATAGTCAAGGCAAATGTGGGTCCCTTGAAGACAGAAGCAGGGGAATTTATTATGGGGAACAAAGAAATGGCAGACGAGTTAAACCGTTACTTTGGATCTGTCTTCACTGAGGAAGATACACACAATCTCCCAAATGTTCTAGGGGCCGGAGAACCTAGGGTGATGGAGGAACTGAAGGAAATCCACATTAGGCAGGAAATGGTTTTGGGTAGACTGATGGGACTGAAGGCTGATAAATCCCCAGGGCCTGATGGTCTGCATCCCAGAGTACTTAAGGAGGTGGCTCTAGAAATAGTGGAAGCATTGGAGATCATTTTTCAATGTTCTATAGATTCAGGATCAGTTCCTGTGGATTGGAGGATAGCAAATGTTATCCCACTTTTTAAGAAAGGAGGGAGAGAGAAAACGGGTAATTATAGACCAGTTAGTCTGACATCAGTGGTGGGGAAGATGCTGGAGTCAATTATAAAAGACGAAATTGCTGAGCATTTGGATAGCAGTAACGGGATCATTCCGAGTCAGCATGGATTTACGAAGGGGAAATCATGCTTGACAAATCTACTGGAATTTTTTGAGGATGTAACTAGGAAAATTGACAAGGGAGAGTCAGTGGATGTGGTGTACCTCGACTTTCAGAAAGCCTTCGACAAGGTCCCACATAGGAGATTAGTGGGCAAAATTAGGGCACATGGTATTGGGGGTAGGGTACTGACATGGATAGAAAATTGGTTGACAGACAGAAAGCAAAGAGTGGGGATAAATGGGTCCCTTTCGGAATGGCAGGCAGTGACCAGTGGGGTACCGCAAGGTTCGGTGCTGGGACCCCAGCTATTTACGATATACATTAATGACTTAGACGAAGGGATTAAAAGTACCATTAGCAAATTTGCAGATGATACTAAGTTGGGGGGTAGTGTGAATTGTGAGGAAGATGCAATAAGGCTGCAGGGTGACTTGGACAGGTTGTGTGAGTGGGCGGATACATGGCAGATGCGGTTTAATGTAGATAAGTGTGAGGTTATTCACTTTGGAAGTAAGAATAGAAAGGCAGATTATTATCTGAATGGTGTCAAGTTAGGAGGAGGGGGAGTTCAACGAGATCTGGGTGTCCTAGTGCATCAGTCAATGAAAGGAAGCATGCAGGTTCAGCAGGCAGTGAAGAAAGCCAATGGAATGTTGGCCTTCGTAACAAGAGGAGTTGAGTATAGGAGCAAAGAGGTCCTTCTACAGTTGTACCGGGCCCTGGTGAGACCGCACCTGGAGTACTGTGTGCAGTTTTGGTCTCCAAATTTGAGGAAGGATGTTCTTGCTATGGAGGGCGTGCAGCGTAGGTTCACTAGGTTAATTCCCGGAATGGCGGGACTGTCGTATGTTGAAAGGCTGGAGCGATTGGGCTTGTATACACTGGAATTTAGAAGGATGAGGGGGGATCTTATTGAAACATATAAGATAATTAGGGGATTGGACACATTAGAGGCAGATAACATGTTCCCAATGTTGGGGGAGTCCAGAACAAGGGGCCACAGTTTGAGAATAAGGGGTAGGCCATTTAGAACGGAGATGAGGAAGAACTTTTTCAGTCAGAGGGTGGTGAAGGTGTGGAATTCTCTGCCTCAGAAGGCAGTGGAGGCCAGTTCGTTGGATGCTTTCAAGAGAGAGCTGGATAGAGCTCTTAAGGATAGCGGAGTGAGGGGGTATGGGGATAAGGCAGGAACGGGGTACTGATTGAGAGTGATCAGCCATGATCGCATTGAATGGCGGTGCTGGCTCGAAGGGCTGAATGGCCTACTCCTGCACCTATTGTCTATTGTCTATTGTCTATTGAAATCCTGGAATATTTAATTGCCAATCGCAACCCTCCTACAACCATGTTTCACTGATCGCCACAACATCATACTTCCAGATGTCAATCCAGGCTCTAAGCTCATCCACCTTTCTTACAATGCTCCTAGCATTAAAATATACACATTTAAGGGACCCATCATTTCTTATTCTCAGTTTATTTCTTTTCCCTTCTTTCTCTCCTACATATTGGGTCTGAGTGTTTCCCTTTTCTGCCTCCTGCCTCACACACTGCCTATTAGCTATCTGTGTTTAAGTCCCTCCCCCCAACCGTACTAGTTTAAAGTCTCCGCAGTTATTTTAGCAAATCTCCCCGCCAGGATATTGGTTCCCCTCGGGTTCAGATGCAACCCGTCCTTTTTGAACAGGTCATACTTCCCCCAGAAGAGGTCCCAATGATCCAGAAACTTGAAACCCTGCTCCCTGCACCAGTTCCTCAGCCACGTATTTATCCTCCACCTCACTCCTTTCCTATTCTCACTATCGCGTGGCACAGGCAGTAAGCCTGAGATTATTACTTTGGAAGTCCTTTTTTTTAACTCTCTTCCTAGCCCCCTGAATTCTCCTTTCAGGACCTCTTCCCTTATCCTACCTATATTGTTGGTACCTATATGTACCACGACCTCTGGCTCCTCTCCCTCCCCTTTCAGGATATCCTGGACACGCTCAGACACATCCCGGACACCGGCACCAGGGAGGCAAACCACCATCCGGGTCTCCCGACTGCGTCCACAGAAACGCCTATCTGACCCCCTCACTATAGAGTCCCCTATTACTACTGCTCTCCTCTTCCTTTCCCTACCCTTCTGAGCAACAGGGCCGGACTCCTTGCCAGAGGCCCGGGCACCGTCGTTGCCCCCAGGTAGGCTGCCCCCCCAACAGTACTTAAACAGGAGTACTTATTTCCAAGGGGCACAGCCACCGGGGTACTCCCTAGTCCCTGCCTCTGTTCCTTGCCCCCCCTAACAGTGACCCACTTGTCTACCTCCCGTGGTCTAGGAGTGACCACCTCCCTGTAACTCCTATCTATAACCTCCTCACTCTCCCTGATCAGACGGAGGTCATCAATCTGCCGCTCCAGGTTCCTAATACGGTCCCTTAGGAGCCCCATCTCGTCACACCTGGTGCAGATGTGGATGTCTGGAAGACTATCAGACTCCCAGATTCCCCACATCTGACACCCAGAACAAAAAACTGCCCTGGCAGTCATACTCTCCAAACAAAGCCCCGTGCTCGGTTACTAAACCTACCGCCCGGCCGCTACTCCAACCGCTCCAACCGCCCACCCAAAAGAACTGAGTGATCTCCTGAGAGAGGCGAAAAACCGGATAAAAAACCCAGGCCAATTTGGGAAAAAATCCGGGAAATTCCTCTCCGACCCCAAGCTAGGCGATCGAAACTAGTCCGGGAGATCACACAGGTCTTACTCCTTACTATCCCCACACAATCCCCACACAATCCCCACACACTACTTCCAAGCAACACAGCTAGGTGCTGCTTGCTACTGCTGCTTGCTGCTGCTGCTACTGCTGATTGCTGCTGCTACTGCTGATTGCTGCTGCTGCTGCTGCTACTGCTGATTGCTGCTGCTGCTACTGCTGATTGCTGCTGCTGCTGCTACTGCTGATTGCTGCTGCTGCTACTGCTTATTGTTGGACTGTCTAGGAGATTGTTTGTATCTTCCTTAGTGAAGACAGATGCAAAGTACCGGTTCATCTCGTCTGCCATTTCCTTGTTCCCCATAATAAATTCCCCTGCTTCTGTCTTCAAGGGACCCACATTTGCCTTAACTATTTTTTCCTCTTCACATACCTAAGCTTTTACTATCCTTTATATTATTGGCCAGCTTACCTTCGTACCTCATCTTTTCTCCCCGTATTGCCTTTTTAGTTATCTTCTGTTGCTCTTTAAAAGAGTCCCAATCCTCTGGCTTCCTGCTCTTCTTTGCTATGTTATACTTATTCTCTTTTATTTTTATGCTGTCCTTGACTTCCCTTGTCAGCCACGGATGCCTCTTACTCCCCTTAGAATCTTTCCTCCTCTTTGGGATGAATTGATCCTGCAACTTCTGCATTATTCCCAGGAATACCTGCCATTGCTGTTCCATCGTCTTCCCTGCTAGGGTCTCCTTCCAGTCAAATCTGGCCAGCTGTTGCCTCATGCCTCTGTAATCCCCTTTGCTATACTGTAATACTGTAATACTGACACTTCCGATATTATGATTTGTAGATTGAAACTTATCATTTATGAGATGTTGGTGTTAGGGGTGGAAAGATTCATTTTTGGATTGTTTTATACTTAGTGTCCATTTCCATTAAACTTTCCACATTCTTTGAGGCCTCTAACCGATCACCTTCTTTTCAAAGAAGATTCCAAATAAAGCAGCAGAACCTACGGTGCACTTCCATCATTTCTGAAATATTTCCTCCACTAATGCTCACAATATAAATCAGTAAGTCAAGGAATATCTCAGAAGATTGCCCTTTATTTTATTTTATTTTCTCAGGATATCTGAGTGAGCAATAAGGAGTGCACTTATTGTTCACCCACAGTTGTTGCACTGGAGATATTACCGTGGTTTGATTAGCTGCTTATGAATTAGTCTTAAACAGCAATTAGAGCTGCTGGTGTATGGCACCAGCAACCTCCAGCTACTGGGTAGAGTTTACCTGAGACCACATGGGATTCCCCTTGCATAGGGGTAAAACAGGAGCTCCAGTTTCCTCTGACATCCCAAAGATGTGGAGGTAGATGGCTACTGTAAATTTCCCCTGGCATAGGGGTGAAACAGGAGAATCATTAGGGGAGGGGGGGGGGGGGGGGGAGGGGAGCAGGATACGAGTTAATACATATGTCAGAGAGAATTGATTTACAGCAGATAAGTTGGGGCATAGTACAAAGGTGAGTGTTCTGAAATCCAGCATTGGGTTGACTGAATGGCCTCTATTTAATGGAAAATGAAAATGTGAGAAATCCCATTTATCAGCGATAATTTTATCTTTGTATAAATATATTACAGTTTCTTGTGCATTTAAGAATTTTAAAATTACTCAATTTCTATGGATCCCAAAAGGAACTAATAACTCACTACTCTTATTCTCATTCATAATGGGCCGTATCTATCATCACTCTGAAGCTGCTGCCCACCTGCCTTTGGGTCATGCTGCTTCTTCCAGTGTTATTCTGGGCATTGATTTCTGCAGGAGGTTTGGCTCCCAGAAAATTGACCTGCTCTAATCACAGAATGGCTCCAAGACCCAGTGCGGTCCTATGCCCAGGTTCACAGCTGCCAGTGTTATCAAGGTATTTCATTTTATCACTGCTTTTCATGTTCAGAAAATGAAAGACATTGCTCAAGCTTTACAACAAAAGGTCTTTTAAAATTTACAACACATGGAAAACACCTGAAAAGCAAACACATTACTGCTGATAGACAGTCTGAAGAAGGATCTTGACCAGAAACGTCACCCATTCCTTCTCTCCAGAGATGCTGCCTGTCCCGCTGTTACTCCAACGTTTTGTCTATCTGCGGTTTAAACCAGCATCTGCAGTTCCTTCTTACACATTACCTCTGATAATCTGTCCTGGACCCAGCACTTTAGTGCAAATACAAAGAAGGTTCATCTACTTCCTCAGAAGTTTAGTTTAGTTTTTTTTAGTTTAGTTTAGAGATACAGTGCAGAAACAGGCCCTTCGGCCCACTGAGTCCGCACTGACCAGCAATCCCTGCACATTAACGCTATCCTACACTAGGGACATTTTTAACATTTATACAGAGCCAATTAACCCACAAACCTGCATGTCTTTGGATTGTGGGAGGAAACCGAACTTCTCTGAGAAAACCCACGCAGGTCACAGGGAGAACGTACAAACTCCGTACCGACAAGCACCCGTAGCCAGGACCGAACCCGGGTCTCTGGCGCTGCAAGGCAGCAAATCTACCGCTGCCCCACCATGCCACCCTGGAAGTTTGAGGAACTTCGGCATGTTGCCAAATATTCTATCAATCTTCTATATGTGCATGGTGAAGAGCATACTGACTGGTTGCATCACAACCTGGTTGGGCATTTAGATTGGCAAAGAACAAAGAAGGCTGCAGAAACTGGTGCACGTTGCCCGTCCATCACAAATACTGACTACCCCCCCATCAAAGGGAAGCATTGCCTCAAGACGGCAGCTAATATTTTCAAAGACCCACACCACCCGAGCTATGTTCTCAACTCTTCACTAAAAATCGCAAAGAAGGTAGGGGGCTCTGAAAAACAGGTTTTCAGGGCATTTGAGTTTAATGAGGGGAGTGGGGAATATATTGAAGGATTATGAGTAGGAAGGAATTGCAGAAGCTGGTTTAAACTGGAGATAGACCCAAATAGCTGGAGTAACTCAGCGGGTTAGACAGCATCTCTGGAGAAAATGAATAGGTGACGTTTCGGGTCGAGACGAGGCTTGTCTGAGAGAAGCTCCTAACACTTTGCTCCACGTTGCAATTCTTTTGACACTTAATTCAACTCAAAAGTTACATAATTTAACTTTTAAAAATTATATATTGGACATTTCACTAAAGTATCATGAGGGCTAAAGCATCCAACCCTTCCTGCCTTCCCCCATTCAACTGGATCAAGGCTGATTTATACCTGAACTTTATTTTCCTATCTTACCTTAACTAACATAAATCTATCAGTTGTGCCAATGTTGTGGGTTCATTTCTGTACAATCTAATGGAGATGCAAGAAACTGCAGATGCTGGAATCTTGAGCAAAAAATAAAATGCTGGAAGAAATCATGTGGAAAAAAGATGCTGGAAAAACAGCATTGCATATTCCACTTGGCTATCTTACAACGCAACAGTAAGAACATTGAATTCTCCAACTTGAAATAATAATTCCCAGTCCCACTCTATCCCCTACATACCCATTTCTCCCACCATCTCCCATCACCCCAATTATTCCTCTCCTTCACCGCTCACCTCCCATCCCTAATTCCCTTCGATCTTCTCTCTTTCCCTTCCCCTTCCCCTGGTCCACTTCCAAACATATCCCTCCTCTGGCTTTACGTTTCATTCTTCCTCTTCTTTCCTCATCAGACACCATTTTAACTCCTTTTCACTTCTGGCCTTTGTCACTTACTCCACCAATCTGCCAGTCACTCTCTCCCATCCAGCTGTATTCACCTATCACTTGTAGGGCTTTGTGCTGCCCGACCTCTCTTTTCTGGCTTCTCCCTCCCCAAATCCCATCGTTCCAAAATGCCATCTGTCCGTTCTCTCCGTAGATGCTGCCTAACCCGCTGAGTTCCCCCAGCACTTTGTTTTTTTGCTTACATCGTCTAACTTTAATTTTACAATTATCCTCTTTCCAGGAGGTCCGGAACATCTCCAATCAACTTTGCCTGAAACTAATGCTGAGAATTGAGTCTTGTTTGCTATCAAAGCTCTCAATGACTTTAAAGGTTTTCAAAGTCTCTGCATTCTAAAATCACTAAGATTTAAATTAATAAGAAAAAACATTATTTAAAAAAAATCTACAGCACTGAAACACTTCAGTTTAATTAAAATAACCGCAACATTTGTCTTCCTTTTTACTCTTAAACTGCAAATCTAGAATCGTTGCAGTCACAGTGGTCACAGATTCCATGCCATGTCTGGCTGCCGCAGAATCAGAGTGGCGCCTCACCGCTGTTTTAAGGATTCACAGCAGGACTATGCCCCACAACGTGCACTCCACGGTAAGTCATTACATGGAGTGTTGTGAGAGTTGCAACACCATCTGCCATTCAGAAAGTCATTCACAGCATGTTTGTGCAAGTCCGGAACTGCCTTTTGTTGATGGCTGAGTGCCAACAGTTCACAGCCAACAAGATACAGGCCAACTGATTTCTCTCTCTGACTCTGCAGTCAAATCAGGAAAAAGAAACATAGAAAATAGGTGCAGGAATAGGCCATTCGGCCCTTCGAGCCATATGATCATGGCGGATCATCCAAATTCAGTACCCCGTTCCTGCTTTTTCCCACTATCCCTTGATTCCGTGAGCTCTATCTAACTCTCTCTTAAATACATCCAGTGAATTGACCTCCACTGCCTTCTGTGGCAGAGAATTACACAGATTCACAACTCGCTGGGTGAAAAAGTTTTTCCTCATGTCAGTCTAAATGGCCTACCCCTTATTCTTATCACTTGTTGCCCCACCGCAGCCAGACTCAGAGATCATTTACATCCTGGTTATCAGCTGGTTAACGACACATCAACCAAAACAAAAATGATTGTAATATAAACCAAATACAGCTCCAGGGTTCTGATTTGAGACGGATTCTGAAGCTGAACCTTAAATCCAAGTTTATCATGATTTTCAGACATCAACTGAAGAAGCTCCTCTCCAGCTTTGCTCCCATATGGTTCATTAATGTAAGCGCCAATTACACAGAAAAGGTTTTGTCAGATTCAATGACAGCCACAAATATTATTAAACCCAAGTCACTGCAACTGAATACGTTTGAGTTTAAAAAGAAAGACACTTTTACAAATGGAGCATAACTTAAAACCATTGCCTTTAACCAAGAGGGGGGGGGGGGGGGGGGCGGGGGGAATGAGTGAAATTTGGGTTTAATCAGAGAAGGTGCTTTTGAGAGAATGCTACATTCCCGTCACATCTCAACTGGCGATTATACCATCCTTGAAGATGTCCTTTGGTTTATTTTCCACTAAGGCGGCACTTCATGAAATGTTTTGTGCAAAAACATAAAAGAGGAAGGAGTTCCTTTTTATAGCCTACTGTGTTCATGCTCAAATACAAATAAAAGCAGCGAGGGAAAACATTGGAAGACTTTGAGTGAGAAGAACAAATGTGGCCTGAGTTGGAGGATTGTAGGGGATGAGGGAGATTATGCTGCTGCAGGCCCAGTGGCGTTTATAAGATCATAAGTCATAGGAGTAGAAGTAGGCCATTCAGCCCATCAAGTCTACTCCACCATTCAATCATGGCTGATCTATCTCTCCCTCCTAACCCCATTCTCCTGCCTTCTCCCCATAACCCCTGACACCCGTACAAATCAATTTGTGGAGGGAAAAGGTCAGACAATATTTTGTGTCGGGATCCTTTGTCAGACTGATCAATGTTTCATTTGCATTGTCTAAAACATGAGTCATGGCAGAACAATAACTTTGTAAACATCACCTGGTATGTGCTATAACAACATTATCGAAGACCAGCATCCTAAACGGTCCCAAATCACATTTCCAATTTCAGGTCTGGGAAGTACAAAGCAGGAAACAATCCCTTGCTTATTAGATGTTCTCCTCACCATCTGAAATTGACTCGTGATGTGTAAACACAACTTAATTTCACAATGTCAGAATACAATGTGGCAAACTGCTCTACTGTCATGAAAGTACATTGTTCAACCAACTATACGTTGCACATCAGTTCAGTTTGTTAATGTGACTCTCCTGAGGGGAGGATAATCACACTTTGGATGTTACAGTTTCATCTGCTATTTCTTTTTGGCTTTTCTTTTCTTGGGGGAGCATAGCACTTATCCATATCTGACAACAAATATAAAAGCAAATACTCTCACTGACCTCAGCAACTGCATGTTGACAATAAAGCCTGTGACCTTGAAGGGATACACCAACTCTATCGTATTTGTAAATCCCCGTTACAATATTAGTACACTGTTCTTATAAAGTAACATTTTCATCAACCAATGTCCCATCAATGGAAAGGAACTATTGTTAAATGACACTCTATTGAAGTCTCACAACACACATCAGATTGTGTTACTTCAGCATTTAAAAGCAATGGTTAATGATTCACGTACCTGACCTGAGAAATGCTCTCATTGATAAAGAAGTGTTCATCCACAGCTGTACTAAGGTGGGCTGGATTGCTCAGCAAGTATTTCTAAAGACCAGAACATAATTGGTAAAGTCAAGGGTGTTCATTTGGTGAAAAATGCTATTAACACGAAAATCCACAGCATAGTTATTGTCCCTCCCCCTTGACAGTTTTGTGCAGGCTTGCTAAAAAGTGCAATTTCTTACCCCACAAACAATATTAAAATCGTGTTAAAGAAAGCTGTTTGTCAGTTTTGCTCTCCTTAGATTCACCTGTTTAATATCTGTTCAGATTGATAAAACCTCTTTCACCTGCTATTCCTCAGGAGGTTTGAGCATTTACTTTGAACGTCTTGATCGGTTATGAAGGAAATGTTAAAACTTTAGGAAATCACAGCTTTGTTTTCATTTTACTGATATTAAGAGGATTAATGAGATCTTTAAAACCGGTTATGTTATTTATGTATAAACATAAAGTGCAATGACGTCGTCAAAAATATAATGCCTTTGCAACAAAGTTTTCTACTTAATTTTCTACACACAGTTAATGAGGTTTACCATTAAATTCAGGTTTTCCTCATTTTGTCTGCATTTCCAAGATCCGGAATCTTGGAATCATCTTTGATCAAACCCTCTCCTTCGACAAACACATCAAACACATCACCAAGACAGCCTTCTTCCACCTCAAAAACATCGCCCGTCTCCGTCCATCCCTCTCCTCCACAGCTGCAGAAACCCTCATCCACGCCTTCATCACCTCCCGTCTGGACTACTGCAACAGCCTCCTCTATGGCTCACCCTCAAAAATCATCAGTAAACTTCAATACATTCAAAACTCGGCTGCCCGTCTACTCACCCACTCCCCGATCCGTGACCATATCACCCCCGTCCTTTACAAGCTCCACTGGCTCCCCATCCCCCAGAGAATCCAGTACAAAATCCTCCTCATGACCTACAAAGCCCTCCATAACCTGGCCCCATCCTACCTGACTGACCTCCTCCACAGACACACTCCCACCTGCACCCTCCGTTCTGCTGCTGCCAACCTCCTGTCCCCCCCCATCCGGACCAAACTCAGATCCTGGGGGGACAGGGCTTTCTCCATCGCTGCTCCCACCCTCTGGAACTCACTACCCCAAACCGTCAGAGACTCCTCCTCACTCACCACATTCAAAACATCACTGAAGTCTCACCTGTTCAGGACTGCCTTCAACCACTGACCGTCACCTCACCTTCTGTCTCCTTTTTCTGTTCGTTTACTTATTTATCTATTTATTTTCTTCTCTATGTTCTAGTAATCCCTGTAAAGCGTCTTTGAGTGTTTGAAAAGCGCTATATAAATGTAATGCATTATTATTATTATTATTATTTCAAAATACTAAACATTTCTCCAAGATCTTTGCTTTCCTCCCACACTCCAAAGACTTGCAGGTATGTAGGTAAATTGGCTTGGTAAATGTAAAGATTGTCCCTGGTGCGTGTAGGATAGTGTTAATTGCTGGTCGGCGCGGACTCGGTGGGCCGAAGGGCCTGTTTGCGCGCTGTATCTCTAAACTAAATTAAACCTTCAATGGTTGACTTCTCCAACTTTAAATAGTTCCTCTGTCCCTCTCTTCCGCTCCCCCTTCCCAGTTCTCCCTCTATCTTCCTGTCTCCACCTATATCCTTCCTTTGTCACGCCCCCCTGACATCAGCCTGAAGAAGGGTCTCGACCCGAAACGTCACCCATTCCTTCTCTCCTGAGATGCTGCCTGACCTGTTGAATTACTCCAGCATTTTGTGAATAAATGGTTCATAAGGATCTATCTTTGCTCATCTTCTCGTCTTTTAGCTTAGTTTATGATTGTCATGTGTACCAAGGCACATGAAAAGCTTTTGTTTGCGTGCTATCCAGTCAAAGGCGGCTATACATGATAACAATCTAGCCTTCCACAGTGCACAGACAAAGAGTACAACGTTTACTGCAACGTTTATCGGTAAAGTCTGATAAAGTCAGATTATTCATAGTTCAAAAGTCTCCAATTAGGTAGATGGGAGGTCAGGACTGCACCCTAGCTGATGGGAAGACTGTTCAGTTGCCAGATAAGAGTTGGGAAGAAACTGTCCCTCAACCTGGAGGTATGCATTTTCAAATGTCTGATGAGCAGGAGAGGGAGTGGCCAGGGCGAGACTGGCCCTTGATTATGCTGGCTACCTTGACAAGGCAGCGTGAAATGTAGATGGAATTAATTGGAGGAAGGTCGGTGTGCATGATGGTCGGGGCACGTCAATGCCTTTCTGCAATTTCTTGCTCATGTTAGCAATATAATCAAATCATTGTGCATGGAAATAGGATAGGACAAAAGAATGCATGGTAGAGAAATGCTGCAGGAAGGAAGACTAGATTTTATTGTGGGATTAGACCAGTTTTGGGAGAAAGTGGGACCTTTGCAGGCCAAATAGGCTGCACATCGACAAGGCCAGGAAGAGACAGGTTTGTTGGTACTCCTGAAGTGGGTTTAAATTTACTTGGCAGGGGAATAAGAACATGAGCAAGATTCAGTAAGGCAAAAGCAGAAATGGAAATAAAAGGCAGAAAATTAGAATGCATGGCAATTGCTAAACCTAACTGCAAGGGATAATTTGATTTGAGTACGATATGTCAGAAATTATGTAAATGTGAATAAAAGAGGGAGAGAAATGGCAACAAAATTTCAGGTTACACGATTAATCAATGTATAAAATAGGGTGAATGGCAAGATTGTTCAGATACAATCACAATTGTGAGAAGGAATATGTTGGAAAGATCATTAAATAGGTTTGCCTAATGAACAAAAAAGGCACAATTGGAGAGTGTACTACCAAACTCTAAACTGTCGTCAGTCAGAAAAGCAGGTTTTCAGGCAAATTTCTGACAAAAGCAGATTGAAGAAGGGTCTCGACCCTAAACGTCACGTATCCATGTTCTCCAGGGCCTAACCCACTGAGTTACTGCAGCATTTTGTGTCTTACCTTTTAAATGTTGTTATTGCGCCTGTTACAATTTCGTTTGGCTGCTGGTTCCATAGACCCAGCACACACTGGTTGTGATTGCACCTCAGGTTTTTATTAAATAATTCCCCTCTCATGTCCTCTGGTTCTTGATTCCCAGACCTGGGAAAAAGACACTGTGCATTCACCCTCTCTATTCTCATGGTTTTGATATCTCCATATATCTCTATACCTCAGTCTCTCGCACTGCAAGAAATCAAGCCCTAGCCAGCCCAAACTCTCCCGAAAACTCAGGTCCCTCGAGTCCTGGCAACTTCTTCATAAATCTTCATGCATTCTTGTGTAGGAAGAAACTGCAGATGCTGGTTTAAACCGAAGATCGACACAAAATGCTGGAGTGACTCAGTGGGACAAGCAGCATCTCTGGGGAGAAGGAATGGTTATTTCTTTAAATAACTCAATCAAAATCCGTAATCAACCAGTCTTTCAAAATGCATGCATACCTTATCTCTCACTAACCAATTCAGTAACTTATTTATCAAGATGTTTGGATTATCAGTCTATCGTTCTCAGGTTTTTCATTTCAATCCTTCTTGAATAAAGCCACATTAGCCACTCTGCAGTTTTCCAGCACCTCACCTGTGTCTAATTATTATGATCCATATAACTCAGCCAGGGTAATTTCTACGCTACCATCCCATGGCAACCTTAAATATACCCACCAAGCCGTGGTTTATCTACCTTGACACGTTTGACTAGCATTTACTCGACTATCCCCAGCTTTCCCAGGTTCACCAGTATTCATATCTTTCTCCATAGTAAAAAGAGATGAAATATTCATTGAGGGGATCACCCACCTCCTGCTCCCCCACATGTATATGAACATTTCTGTCTTTGAGGAGCTCGTTTGTCTCCCTAGTTACTCTTTCTACCTTAAGATTCTCCATAAATCTCCCCTGACAAAGCTATGTCTAGCCCCCTTTTTGATTTCCTTGCCAAGTGAACTTCCTTCATCCCTTGTGCTCCTTCAGGGATTTCTGTTATCCCAGCTGCTTGTACCTGACACATGCCTCCTCCTTTATTCTGATCAGAGCCTCTGACAATGTCTCTTATCGTCCAGTGCTCCCTACTCCTGCCACCCTTGCTATTCACTATAACTTTTAAAACCTCCCATTTGCCCCTTAATAACCTACTCCTATCAACTTTTACAAGCATGAAGTTTGAGGGAAACTGAGTGGTAGATGGAAAGAGTATCAGCGGGAGAGAACATTTGTTTGATTGTAGTAATTATGTTAGTTTTAACATGCATTACAAAAAAGAACAAAAACAAAATAGCATAAGTTCTACATTGGATATGCCCAATGAGAAGTGTTTTGGTAAAAATAGACCTCTATCAGCTTCTTGAAAGTAAATAAATCTCGCAGCAATGGAGATATTCAAATGGAAATGTAAAAATGGAAATGCAAAATGGAAATGCAAAAGTTCATTTTTTTCAACAAAGGATCACAACTGGTAAATTTGGAGCCAGTTCCTACCTCAGGCCAATTTTGTATCCTTTTGGTGAGCTTGCCCTGGATCCCATGTTACCTAACTTTCCAGACCAGCCTATCACGTGGTAACTTGTCAAAGGCTTTACTAAGGTCCATGCAGACAAAGTCTACTGCACTGACTTCAACAGGCTTCTTGCTAACCACATCAAAAAACACAATTAAATTCTTGAGACACTATTTCCCATGTATAAAGCCACACTGCCTATCCCTTTGATCAGTCCTTGGCTTTCCAAATGCAGGTAGATTCCATCTCTCAGAATCCCCTTCAATAACTCATCAACTACTGCTGTAGGCTCACTGGCTGAAGTTCGCAGCCTTTCTTAAACAGAAGCACTTCATTAGTTGCCCTCCAGTTTTCTGGCACCTCACCTGTGGCTGTTGAGGATACAAATCTCTCTACCAGGGCTGCCCAATTTCATTCCTAGCTACCCACAATGTCCTAAGAAAGATTTGATCAGGTCCTGGGGATTTATCTGCTGTGATGGGTTGTTAGATGGTGAGCACTGCCTCTTGCATCATGTGGATTCTCTTCAAGACATCGCTATTAATTTCCCATTCTCAAGCATCCATATCTTTCTCCACAGTAAATACGGAAGAGAAATACTGATTTAACAACTCATCTATTTTGCCTCCATGCATAGATGACCCGATTGATCTTTAAGGGACTGTATTCTCTCCCAGTTCCACTTCTAACCCTAATTTACTTGCAGAATCTCTTTGACCACTCCAAGACCGCAAGAAATTGCAAAGTTGTGGACGCAGCCCAGACCATCACACAAACCATCACATCATACCCTTATATTTCATCCACTTACACCTCACACTGTCTCGGCAAGGCCACCAGCATAATCAAGGACATCTCACCCCAGCCACTACCTCTTCTTCCCTCTTCCATCAGGCACGAGGTGTAGAATTGTGAAAACACACATCTGTTATCAGGGAACTGAACCATCTGACCAACAACTGGAAAGCAGTCGTGAGCTACTATCTACTGCATTGGAGACCGTTGGACTACATTCAATTAGACTTTACTGGCTTTATCTTGCACCAAACATTATTCCCTTTATCATGTATCTGTACACTGTGGCTGGCTCAATTGTAATCGTGTAGTGTGTTTCTGCTGGCTGGTTAGCGCGCAACAAAAGCTTTTCACTGTACCTCGGTGCACATGACATTAAACTAACCGAATCTAAATTAAATTAAATGCGACAGGAGAGGAGCGAGGCCGGTAGGAGAGGTGAGGGTCTGGCCTGCCACGCCTTCAAGGTCGACTGCAGGAGGCGCCCCCACGGCACAAATGTGGATGGGCGAGGAGAGGATGTTGGTTGCTGGTCGACCAAGAAAGGCGATGACTGGTGGCACGTAGTAGCCTGGGGCTTGCCTGAATCAGGCATCGTTCATAACAAGGACATTATGGGGCAAAGAGCCTGTTTCTCTGCTGGACTGTCCTATGTTCTATATTCCCCTTTACATTTTCTGCCGAAAGTATCTTATGTCCCCTTTTAGCCCTCACGATTTTCTTCTTAAATGTACTCCTCGAATGATTCACTTGATCCCAGCTGCCAATACCAGACATATGCCTCCTTTTTTGGCTTGACCAGAGCCTCAATATCTCTTCAACGTTCTTTGCTCCTGCTGGCCAAGTCCTTCATGCTAAATGGACATGCTAGCCCTGAACTCTCACTACATCACATTTAAAAGCTTCCCACTTGTCCCCGCAAACAACCTCACCACCCAAAGCAACTTTTGAAAAGTTTCAGTCTAATGACAAAGCGAACCAAATGGCCCTTTACATTCCTAAATGGAAATCACAATACTTTCCTAAACCCGGGCACACATTTGAGAGCTCAATAAACATTGCACTTTGGCATTTCTCTGTGGAGCAAACATACTGATTTTAATAAAATATCCGAGTAAAATATCAGTACCCTGAAATTGCAATTTCCAGTTACAAACTATACAAACAGTGACTCTGAATTACATATTTTGAAATACCACCAGAGGGCAGTGTTTTCTCTTCATTTGTCCCCAAAACCAAACTAAATTTAAAAGAAAGTTTTAGAAATGTAGAAAATCTGAACTTTTAAAGATAAAGAATCTCCCAATGAGAATTAATGTAGCAGGAAATTTTAGCTTCTGAAACTTAATTTCTATAAATATAAATTGCAGTAAAACTTAAAATATTGCCTGGAAATTGTTTTGTTATGATAAAACTGCACTGTGAAACCTTTACATAATCGAAGACGGCCAGTGGCACAGCGTTAGAGTTGCTGCCTTACAGCGCCAGAAACCCGGGTTCGATCCTGTCCACGGGTGCTGTCTGTATAGTGTTTGCACGTTCTCCCTGTGATCACATGGGTTTTGCATCTCTGAACTAAACTAAATTTGGGCCCTGCTGCAGACATTCTGATTTTGGCTACTAATAAGTGTGCAACAGCAGGATTGTGGTTCAGCACCAAACAATTTGTTACATGGGAACCAGCTTGGATCCTGAAGGGAGAGATCCAAATTTCATGCAACTACAGTTTGTTGTACAATAATCAATGTGGGTCTTCAGCCCATTATAGCACTCTTCTTGTACTAGGCAGATAGCAGAGACACGAGGGTCAGAGAAGAGGGAGGGTTGGAAAGGATCTCTTGAATCTTCATTTTGAAATCTTCAGTGACAACCTAATGGATTATGGAATATCATGACCTCATATAACGATGAACTCTACATCTCCATTAAATAATCATTTACGCCACTCTTTACAGGGGCACTCACACTTCCACCACCCCCAATGCAGTCCCAGGCATGCATGCACACCCCCAATAATAGACTGGAGGTTATTGGAACAAGAAGGTGAATTTCTCATTCTTAGTGTATCACCAAGCTGAAGGGTTCAGTCCTCCACTGGCAGAGGGATTAAAGTGCTAAACAAAATCGGGAGGAAAGACTATACAATCTGCACAGCATAAACTTTAAAAACATATCTTTGTCATTAATCCATGGCCCTGTGCTGATCAAATGTAAATACTCTTATTAGCATGAGCGCTGTTCTAATGCAGCGAAGGGCATTAGAACAGCGCTCATAGGTATTAGGTGTAAACATCACATCTCTTTTGCAAAATCAAAGATGACAAAATGCTGGAAATCTGACCTGAAACAGAAAATGTTCAAGCCATATGCAAGAGCCTTGTGATCGACTTCTTAAAATGCATCAAATAAAGCCACCGCTAGATTATACAATAATGTTGGAAATAAATCTGTTTATTTGGCATCGGAGAGAAATACAACTATCTTATGGAAATCCATACTCCTTCATCTGGGAGACACAGTCAAACCATGTAATAACACTGCTTGCCTCTTGGTGGTAGCAGCAAGACCTTGATCACCATAACATCCTTCCATATGCACGCCTGAAGGTAGCCTGAAAAGCTATGTGCGTCAACATAACAAACATGATGTTAGCAAACTCCAAGTATTTACTTCAAAGTACGTTAACCATGTCGTTGCCTCTGACCTTTCCTTGAGGACATGGGTGAAGCTGCAGGACCATGACCTCGTGCTGCACCTTCCTTTCACACAATGCATCCATTCCAGCCTTTATTTCATTCACTGCCACTGTTCACACCGACAAGAGTTCATTGAGAATATGAGTGAGTTGGAGGGCATCAGAGAGCTTCCAACAGATTAACGGATAGAGGACTTTGACAGCTCTGCCACCGGGGTGGGAGCTGCTTTACATCCTCGTCGTCCACCCTGGGTAGTTCGACGGAACTGGCAAAATTTGCAGCAATGCGTCAACTACGGTACTCTGAAGCACCAATTGCCACTTTTGGTTGTTGTAGTTGACATACGAAAGAAGAAGCTCTACCACCTTTATAGGTGCGAGGAGCTGTGATACTTGACAGAACCATCATAATGGCCAGATTTAGCTGTGTGTTACATGGCAACCTGCCCAACAAACTGGAATCCGGAATGGCTTGTGAGAGATGCTTCACTATGCAGAGAAGTGTGCAACAATCATCACTGTTCCAACAGCTGAGCATCGAATTCACCGAAGATAGACACAAAATGCTGGAGTAACTCAGCAGGACAGGCGGCATCTCTGGAGAGAAGGAATGGGTGACGTTTCAGGTCGAGACCCTTCTTCAGACTCTGAAGGGTCTCGATCCAAAATGTCACCTATTCCTTCTATCCAGAGATGCTGCCTATCCTGCTGAGTTATTCCAGCATTTTGTGTCTATCTTCGGTGTAAACCAGCATCTGCAGTTCCTTCCTACACTTGGAATTCACTAATCTCAGGTGTGACCAAGGAGCTGATTGCTGACTTTCGTTGAGAAAGACTGAGAATCCAAGAACCTGTCTTCATTGATGTGTGGGTGGTGGAGAGAGTCAACAACTTCAAGTACCTGGGCATGCATATTTCTAAAGGCCTGTCATGGGCCCAGCACATTGATGCAATTATAAATAAAGCCTATCACTGCCTCTACTTCCTTAGAAGATTGAGGAGCTTTGGCATGTCGACGAATATTCTCTTGAACGTCTACAGGTGTACGGTAGAGCATACTGACTTTTTGCATCATGCCCTGGTTCGGCAACTCGAATGCCAGGAACATAGGAGATTACAGAAAGTGGTGGACACGGCCCGGTCCATCAACAGTACTGACCTCCCCACCGTCAAAAGGATTTACAGGAGGTGCTGCCTCAAAAAGGCAGCTAACATCATCAAGGACCCTGGCCATGCTCTCATTTCACTCCTGCATTGGGAAGAATGTATAGGAGTTGGAAAATGACATCCTCCAGTTAAGGATCAGGTTCTTCCCAACAATTATCAGACTCTTGAACACATTAAACACCAGCTAAACGACAAACTAGAAACTGTCTTGATTGCACTAGGTACTTCAAGCTTTTGTTTTGCACGAATATTGTTTTTTTTAAATTTATTGAACCTTCTTTTTTTTATTGTATAACCTGTGAGTATTGCGTATATAAAGCCTTGATATTCCACTGTCGGGAGGATAGTAGCATATCTCCAATGCTCTACCTGTTATAGCCTGCTTCATCAATGTATGCTCTTCAGAGCTAATTGAGCAGATGGGCTTGTGAGAGTTGAAAGGTGATTCTTTCTCCAACGATTTGTGCTAAGTGATTGATCGTTGGTGTTGAGAGTGCAAATTGATCATGCTGGTCAGGAGACATTGCATTTCTCAGGCTTTAAATGGAACAATAATGTAAACAATGATGTCCTTCCTCAAAGTGAGTTCAAAGATAGTTCTCTCGTTGCTAAGTAGGAGGAACATCATAAGTTTAGAATGTTAACCCTTCAGCGTGGGACCTAATGCTCTTCAGATCATTCAGCCAGGAATATTGTAATCTTCTTTTATCTTAGCTGTGTTGAGTTACATGCTGATTGGCACTGCTGTAATTCTGTGGGCCAGTTTTACATTGGTGTAAACAGGTACAGCATGGAGATGTGATACTTGCACTGGGATTGCTATGAAATTCGATTTAATTATGTCCTCAGTTATCCTGACCACATTAAATTTAAACCTTCTCAATGTACACTAATGCAACAAACATCAGTGACTGGCATAACGAGGCCCGAACATCAATTTTGTGTGAATCATGCACCAAAACAAGTCTCATGCATAACAATCCCTATCGTACAACGTGATCTGGGTGTCTTAGTGCATCAGTCACTGAAAGGAAGCATGCAGATACAGCAGGCAGTGAAGAAAGCCAATTGCATGTTGGCCTTCATAACAAGAGGAGTTGAGTATAGGAGCAAAGAGGTCCTTCTGCAGTTGTACAGGGCCCTAGTGAGACCGCACCTGGAGTACTGTGTGCAGTTTTGGTCTCCAAATTTGAGGAAGGATATTCTTGCTATCGAGGGCGTGCAGCGTAGGTTTACTAGGTTAATTCCCGGGATGGCGGGACTGTCGTATGTTGAAAGACTGGAGCGACTAGGTTTGTATACACTGGAATTTAGAAGGATGAGAGGGGATCTTATCGAAACGTATAAAATTATTAAGGGGTTGGACACGTTAGAGGCAGGAAACATGTTCCCAATGTTGGGGGAGTCCAGAACCAGGGGCCACGGTTTAAGAATAAGCGGTAGGCCATTTAGAACAGAGATGAGGAAAAACTTTTTTAGTCAGAGAGTTGTGAATCTGTGGAATTCTCTGCCTCAGAGGGCAGTGGAGGCCAATTCTCTGAATACATTCAAGAGAGAGCTAGATAGAGCTCTTAAGGATAGCGGAGTCAGGGGGTATGGGGAGGAGGCAGGAACGGGGTACTGATTGAGAATGATCAGCCATGATCACATTGAATGGCGGTGCTGGCTCGAAGGGCCGAATGGCCTTCTCCTGCACCTATTTTCTATTGTCTATTGTCTATCAATGTCTTCATTAACTTCCCAATTTAGGTTCCCAGATTTTCTCCCCTCAATTTATCTTGTCGATGTCATCTCTTTTATAGTGCATGTTGTTGATTGTTATTTACCTTTGATTTATTGCTAACTTTCTGTTTGTCAGTAAATTAACTCTTCTTTCATTTATAGCAGTGAATGTACTGAAATTATTTTGAAAAATGTATATTCAGTAATTCAATGTTCAATAATAAATATTGGATTACAGAATAAATGTTGTATTTCAAGAAATAAAGGCAACGAGACCCTGTTTCAATTTATGTGATAGCTCAGTCAGATCTGTAATTGTTGTGCATTAGTTTGGTTGTTGCTTGCTCAGCATTTTGCAGCATTTTCAAAGCCTATGTAATTTGCATTTAAAATTATATACACCAACGGAAAGAGAAAATCATTATTTAAAGGGAAATGTGTTGGTGGAAATTTTAGTAATCACATTAGTTATATATTTATGGAGAAAAACTCACTTTAGTTCTCTCGTTTAAGATCAACCAGCCCTACATAATGATTGGGACAAAGACACATCATTTTTATTTATTTGGCTCTGTACTCCACAATTTGAGATTTACAGCTGTAATTTCTACATGGTGAAACCAAAATGCATAAAAATACCCTTTAATAAAATCTGACAATGTACACTTTAACCACATGTGATTTTTTTCTATTATAAATCTCGAATTGTAGAGTACAGAGGCAAATAAATAAATTATGGGTCTTTGTCCCAAACATTATGGAGGGCACTATATATGGCTACAATTTATGAGGTAAATTAAAAGGAATCATTACAATAAAGTCAGTGCTTTGAATGTAACATGAGATTCACTTCCTGTGGAATCTGAACCATGAATAATAATTTGACTAAAAATCAATTTTTGGAACAGATTTTTCTCTGAGACAGCAATTATTCCCAAAGAAACAGTAAAAGAAAATTGCAGCACAGCCTATATTGATATGACCATACTTCTTAGTTCCCACAAACCTACCAGAATACAGACATGCTAGATTTATATTAGAAGACTCCTTAAGTTTCATCACGAGATCAATGCTCTACATGAATACTCTATTCAACTTTATACCCCCACTTTCACATTGTGCATCTGTGCTTATGCTGTCATCACACATCGTGCTTATGTAGAAATCATCTTTAGTCACGATTATTCATTTTGTGGCAGCAGCTTTAAAGATCAAATGACATCACTCTTGCTTTAAGATACTTATGCAACAGATTTACAATGTTCAAGGATTCAGGGCAACGAGCAATAAATAAATGTGTACGTGTGTGTGTGTATGCGCGGAAGCATGCAAAATCTACAACTTACCTGTCTCATCACAAACTCCTTTGAAATATTTCCCCCTGTCATTGCTGGTTGAAGCAGGCCTGTGATTAAAAGCATTCTATTTAAACCTATAGCAGCAGAGAACTGTCGAATCTGATGATGCAAGATCAGTTCTTTGTACCTGAGAAAGAGATAAACAAAATAAGAAGGGCATTTTACTCTGAGTGACGATCGTGAAAACATCAATGAAAACTAGGAAACAATTTGTTTTCCCAATACAGCAATGACATGGGTTAAATGAAACTCAAACTTCTCTCCGTTTAGCAGTCTTTAGACATACCACTTTGGAGATACGGTGCAGAACCAGGCCTTTCAGCGCACACAACAACAAAAATTATACAAGACAGTGGGAAAAGAAAAAAATTGCGCAAAGACACAATTTGAAAACAAGCCCACGGTAGTGCAATTGATGGTTCATTGTTTTCTGTGACCGTCGCAGAATTACGACCCTGCAAATCAGTTCAAGAACCTGGTGGCTCTCGGGAAATAGCTGTTTCTGAACCTAATGGAGTGGAACTTAAGGCTTTTGTACCTCCGGCCCAACCATGACAACGAGAAGTGGGCATGGAGATACAGAAGCCGGATGTTCCACTCCATCAGGTTCAATAATAGCTATTTCCCTTGCTGATAGATAGCGGAGTATTGAAGCAGCAACCTCATATAGATGCTTACGAGGGTAGGGAGGGCTGAGCCTGCAATAGACTGGGCTGAGTGCACTTCTCTAAGCAACCTTTAGCATTACTCTGTGTTGGAACTGCAGTGCCAGTCCACGGTGCAACCAATCAAGATATTTACTACAGTGCACCTGTAGAAGTTCGAAGACATTGAAACTCTTTAAACTTGTGAGAAAGTAGAGATGTTGGCAAGCATTTTTTCATGATTACATCAATGTGCTATGCCAAAACAAGTCTTCAGAGATCGTCTCAGGTTTTAGAAGCTTCTAATTCTCTCCACTGTCGTCCTATAAATGAAAACTGATACAATGTCTCCCAACATCCTTACTGAAGTCTAAGTTCCTTAGTTTTGCTGACCTTGACTGAGAGGTTGTTGAATATAAAACAGTGCAGCACAAGCACATGCCCTTTGGCCCACAATGTGAGTACCGAACATTAAGCCAAGTTGATCCCTTTTGCCTGCATATGGTTAACATCCCTCCACTCTGTGAATATCCATATGTATCTAAACAGCTCTTAAATGCCATTATCATATCTGGTCCCACCACCATCCCTGACAGTGTGTTCCAGACACCCACCACTGTGTAAAAAAAAAAAACTTGCCCCACATATCTCATTTGAACTTTCCCCCTCTGTGGCCACAAGTCATTGACATTTCGACCCTCGGGGAAAAGCTTTTGTGTCTCTGTGTCTCTCAATCTTATTCACGTCAATCAGGTCTTCCCTCAACCTCTCATGTTCCCGAAAAAACAATCCATGTTTGTCCAATCTCACTTTATAAATAATACCCTCCATTCAAAGCGGCATTCTGGTAAAAAAAATTCTGCACCCTCTCCAAAGCCAACACCTCCATATTCTTCTTGTGAAGGGGCGACCAGAATTGTACAATACTCCAAATGGAGCCTAAACCATAATTCTATAAAAATGCAACATAACTTTCAGACTCTTATACCTAATGCCTCGACTGAGCATACCATACACCTTTTTTTCCACTCTATTTATGTGTGTTGTCACTTTCAGGGAACCATGGACTTGGACCCCAAGATCAAAGCCCACAGGATCAAATGGTAATTTGGATCCAAAATGGACTCAGTCACAGGAAGGAAAAGGGTTTGGTTGATGCTGTTTTTGTGACTGGAAAGATATTAAAAATGAGGTTTCACAGGGGCTCCATGTTCAGTTATAACATAGTGTGACTGCTGTGCATATTATGCTTTGCATAATAAATACTGATGATTTAGACTTAAAAGTAAGATACGCAGTAAAGAAACACAAAATGGCAATGTGGTTAATAATGAGGAAGATATAAATGGTCTGGTCAGTTGGTCAGAGATGGGGAACTGAACATATTCCAGTGATGTGCAAGTTAAGGCAGTTGCAAAATTGTAACAAGGCAACAAACGTACAATAAATCGGAAGATATTGAGAGATATGAAGAAACAGAAAAACCTTGGAGTGCCGGTCCACAGATTCTGTAGGAATAAAGGTGAGATTAATAAGTATACTCGGATGCTTTCTTTTATAAGAGCGAATAAGTCATGCTAAAACTGCATACAACTGTGCTCAACATTCAATTCCCAAATAACAGGAACATTGCGATTGTATTGGAAAGGATGTGGAGGAGATTTATAATGACGGTGTCAGGATTGGAAGATTGCAGTCACTCGGGTTGATAAACTGAGGTTGTTTTCAGTTAAACCGAGGACAGTCTGAATTGAGGTGTGAAATTACGAGGAGCCTTGGTTGAGTGAATTGGAAGAACCTGATTCCTTTAGTGGAGTGGTTAAAAACTAGGAGGCTTAGAATTCAAATATTTGTGAAAAAGATTACAGGGAGATGAGGTAAAACATTTTTTTACCCAGAGAATAGTTGGGGCTTGGAATGAATTGACTGAAAGAGTGGTGGAAATAGAAACGTCATCACATTTAAAATGTATGAATAAATACTTGAAGACCCATAACCCACTGTAGACCAAGACCTGGAAAATGAAAGTTAAACACTTAAAACACTTTTTTTGGGGGGCTTGTTTCGTACAATGGTACAAACTTCTAAAATGCTATGACAAATTTTTTAACTGGACTGGAAGCAAATTCACCACCTGAGACATCCATTCTTCTATCACTGTCACACCCTAATTGCAGTGCACTCTGTCCATATGGTGTAGTGCAGTAAAACGGCATGTTCTTTTTGACCCACAAATCACTTCCAAGCTCCATTGCTCATCTGGAGGAATATAAACAAGAGACAGGATGGAAATAACCTTTCAGCCTGCAGTGTTGCAAGGTTTATTTGTCCAAGATCTGCAAATTGCCCCGATTGGTTTTTCTCCCAGGTTTTACCATTTTTAATAAAAATCCAGTTGTCAGGCATTTCTGTGTGAATTCTTCATGCTGAGTCTAAACATAGATTAGAGAGCTCTGTACCATTTAGTTACTAGTTACAGTGATGACAAAGGCACACACAAAAGGATAATGTGGGCTCTGCAATTTTTTGCAATGAGACATTGCAAACATAATTATTTCCACCAATTATTTAAATTAGACAGATGGATCTGTTTGCTTCAATGAACCAGTACAACACAAAGAGGTTGGAACAGAGATAAAGCTTTTGAAATATCACAAAGATTATTGCTAATAATATGCACAGCAGTCACACTATGTTATTTCTGCCTGCATATCAACATTTCAGCACTGAAATATTAGTCAGTTCATGGTACCATTACTCTGTCATGTCCCATGTTGAGCTGTGATTAGTAGATGCAGTGGAAGGTCAGCACTGAATAGCTGAGGCCTCAAGCACCACTATATTTTTCCACATTGGGAGTGGATAGTGTATCAGCTCGTGCTTTAGACGCATTCAATTCATTATTGATTATCGTCCATTGGATTTCTATTGACCAGGCTGATCTAAATCCATTCTATTATTGACAGGGATGGAGGAGCATCAAGGCTGAAATGAGCAACTGGAATGAATATTGTCTTGTCAGTGCTCCATCCTTGCACCTTTACAGCAGGGGTTAAAGCTGATGCTTAAATTAATTGGGCTAAATTACAAGTCTGTCAATCAACTACAGATATTTGAAATGAAGTAAATTCCAAAAATGTAATTAAATTGCTGGACTCCACAAGGGGAATCTGGCCTGGTGCGGAGCATAGGATCCTCTTGATTACAAAGGGATTTGCAAATCACAGATTGAGGTGGAAAAGGGAAAGGTGAATTACATTTTTTTTATTATTTTGCTTTAGCTGAATTTTTGTAATTACAGTAGTTCTGCTCTAACAAGTGTGGATGGCAACTATGCCTCACGTTTCCACAATGCAAATTATATATAACGCAATCGATGAAGGAGGGTAAACGTGGACCTAATTGGTTATAACTCTATTTTGTTGGTGAAAGAGAGACCATTTAAAAGTTACTTTGGAAATTGGCAAGCAGAAAAAAAGCTGCCCTTGGAAAAAGAAATGTAGCCTTCTACAGTAATGAGACACCATAGTCTCTAAAGAATACAGTTGCTAATTTAACCACGGGTTGCCACTTGAAATTGGCAAGCAATTGCGTCTATTATCTAAGAAGACACAAAGTGCTGGAATAACTGGGCAGGTTAAGGAGCATCATCGAATATGGATGGGTGATATTTCGGGTCAGGACCCTTCTTCAGGCTGATTGTGGGGGTGGGTGGGGTAAGAGACCTGAAAGTGAAGAGGGCCAGGACAAAGTTTGGCAGGTAGTAGACCGACTTAGGCAAGGAATGTTTTTAGGTAGGCAGATGGTTGGACAAAGGTTAAAGATGACAAAACAGAAAGTGTGAGCCAAAAGCATTGCAGAGTTGCAAAATTGTTAAGCGAGAGAAGGAATGTAGGTTGAAGGGGAGTGTGAGTCTAGGTGTGGCACAGAGAGGAGGGGTTTACATAGAGGGAATAAGGGAGAGGGGAAGGGTTGTATAGATAGCTAAATTTGGAGAAATAAATGCTCATTGTGTCCGGTTGTAAGCTACATAAGAGGTGTTGTTTCTCTAGTTTCCGTGTGACCTCCCTTTGGCAATGGCCAATAGCCCAGGACAGAAAGGTCAGTCAGTATGGGAATTAGAAAGAGGAATTAAAATGGTTAGCAACCAGGATATTCTGCAAGCCTTCAAGCCTTAGTAGACCGAGCGCGAGTGTCCGGCGAAACAATCGGCAAGTCTGAGCTTGGTCTTGCCGATTTATCGGAGGCCGCATCAGAAACACCAGATGCTGTAGATGAAGTTAGATGAAGTGCATGTAAACCTCTGTCTCATCTGGAAGGACTTATGGGGAGCTTGGATGGAGGTGAGGGACGAAGTATAGGGACAGGTGTTACATCTCCTGCGGTTGCTGTGGAAAGTACCTGGGGAGTGGGTAGTTTGGGTGGGACGGGGTGAGTGAATCCAAACAACAGCCCAACATCCCCTGATCAAAGGTAAAGCTGGGAATAGAGATTTACCTTTGTCAGGAGAGTCATTCATTTTTAAATGTCGTTCAGTTTTTCCTCTCTGCTCTGTCAAAGGTCTCAGCAGCACATTGCCTGAGATCTGTAGGCCACTATGGCTTTTCCACATCTCACAGCCCAAGGCCCTGGTACAGGGGGTCAACTTGATCAGCCCATGTTGGTACAGGAGTTTACCCAGCTACTGCATAATTCAGTTTAATAACATTCTCTTTTCTAATATTGTTCATTAAACACATCTTGATGTGATAACAAATGCAGGCAGTTGTGCTGTAATGCAGCAGTTATGTCCCAAGAAACCTTGTGTTATAGCAAATTACATCATTAAAACAATTGGTGTTAGGGACTAGAAAGTTTCAGGCTCGCAGTAACAATGTAATGTTTCCCTACAGGATTTTCAAAAATAAAGGCAGTTTTAAAAACTAAGTTTATTTTTGTCGCACGCTAAAATTACTAACGGTTCTATTTTACATTATTTCATAGTAGTATTATTGCACAAGTGTTAATAGAAACATAGAAACAAAGAAATGCAGATGCTGGTTTACAAAAGAAGTAATCAGTGGATCAGGCAGCATCTCTCGGAGAACAAGGATAGGTAACGTTTCGGGTCGGGACCCTTTTTCGGACTGATTGTAGGAGTGGAGAAATGAAAGCTGGAAGGGAGGAGGGTTGGGACAAAGCCTGGCAGGGCGGCACGGTGGCGCAGCGGTAGAGTTGCTGCCTTACAGCGAATGCAGCGACTGAGACTCAGGTTCGATCCTGACTACGGGCGCCAACTGTATGGAGTTTGTACGTTCTCACCGTGACCTGCGTGAGTTTTCTCCGAGATCTTCGGTTTCCTCCGCACTCCAAAGACGTACATGTAAAGTAGGTTAATTGGCTGGGCAAATGTAAAAATTGTCCCTAGTGGGTGTAGGATAGTGTTAGTGTGCGGGGATCGCTTGTCGGCGCGGACCCGGTGGGCCGAAGGGCCTGTTTCTGCCATCCACATTTTAGGACATAAGGTGCAGAGAACTGGTGCAAAAACTACAGGCATGTGCTGCTTGCTCTGGTAGTCGTGTAGGGGAAAAAACCCTGCAGATGCTCGTTAAAAATCGAAGGTAGACACAAAATGCTCAGCGGGTCAGGCAGCATCTCGGGAGAGAAGGAATGGGTGACGTTTCGGATCGAGACCCTTCTTCAGACTGGTAGTCGACGAACACCAAAACATAAATTGAAAGCACAGCAAAAACCACAATCAATTAAAATACACAGAATAGAGAAACAAATATAAATCACAAGGTAGATAAAAAAAATCTGGAGTAACTCAGAGGGACAGGCAGCATCTATGAAGAAGGGTCCCGACCTGAAATGTCACCCATTCCTTATCTCCGGAGATGCAGCCTGTCCCGCTTTATTCCAGGTTTTTGTGTCTCTCTTCGGTTTAAACCAGCATCTGTAGTTCCTTCCTATATAAATCACAAGGGACACAACTTTGATACTAACTGTTCTTGGGCCCTATTGTTCCAAAATGCTAACATTGATACATGTTGCCACGTGAAATGCCGACCAATAACTCTTCAAATTGAATTGCATCATTTGAGTCACACTATGTGTTTGCCTGTCTCTCAGCAAACAATAGCAATTCCAAAATTTTAAGTTTGGATTGCCAAAGATACACCATAATTGAGAAAGGTCTTGTCCATAAACGAAAGGAATTTATCTTGTGTTTTTGCCTAATTCCATGTAGAGAAAACCAACAGAGATCAACTTAATTTCATAGAACTGAGATCAGGCAAGGTCACCAGGTCCAGGTAAAGTCAACTGCCATTTACAGTGCATTCTGAAAGTATTCAGACACCTTCACTTTTTCCACATTTTGCTACATTACAGCTTTAATTTAAAATTGATTAAATTCATTTTTCTATCATCAATCTATACACAGTACCCCATAATACAAAAGTGAAAAAAGGTGTTTCGAAAATTTTGCAAAGTAATTAAAAAGAAATAACTGAAATATCACATTTACATAAGTATTCAGACATTTTGCTTTGACACTAAAAATTGAGCTTAGGTTAGAAACATAGAAAATAGATGCAGGAGGAGGCCATTCGGGCCTTCGAGCCAGCACCGCCATTCATTGTGATCATGGCTGATCATCCACAGTCAGTAACCTGTGCGCAACTTCTCCCCATATCCCTTGATTCCACTAGCCCCAGAGCTCTATCTAACTCTCTCTTAAATTCATCCAGTGATTTGGCCTCCACTGCCCTCTGTAGCATAGAATTCCACAAATTCACAACTGTCTGCGTGAAAAAGTTCCTTCTCACCTCAGTTTTAAATTGCCTCCCCTTTACTCTAAGTCTGTGGCCCCTGATTCTGGACTCCACCAACATTGGGAACATTTTTCCTGCATCTTGCTTGTCCAGTCCTTTTATAATCTTATATGTCTCTATAAGATCCCCTCATCCTGCTAAATTCCAGTCTTTTCAATCTTTCCTCTTATGACAGTCCCGCCATCCCAAGGATCAATCTCGTGAACCTACGCTGCACTACCTCAATAACAAGGATGTCCTTCCTCAAATTAGGAGACGAAAACTGTACACACTACTCCAGATGTGGTCTTACCAGGGGCCTATACAACTGCAGAAAAACTTCTTTACTCCTATACTGAAATCCTCTCGTTGTGAAGGCCAACATGCAATTAGCTTTCTTCACTGCCTGCTGTACCTGCACGCCAACTTTCAGTGACTGGTGTATAATGATACCCAGGATTCGCTGCACTTCCCCCTTATCTAACCTGACACCATTGAGATAATAATCTGCCTCCTTGTTTTTGCCGCCAAAGTGGATAACCTCACATTTATCTATATTATACTGCATTTGCCACGCATCTGCCCACTCACTCAACCTGTCCAGTTCACCCTGCAACGTCCTAACATCCTCTTCGCAGTTCACACTGCCACCCAGCTTTGTGTCATCTGCAAACTTGCTGGTGTCACTTCTAATTCCTTCGTCCAAATCATTAATAAATATGATAAATAGTTGTGGCCCCAACACTGAGCCTTGCGGCACTCCACTCGCCTCTGCCTCCCATTCTGAAAAGGACCCGTTTACTCCTACTCTTTGCATCCTGTCTGACAACCAATTCAATATCCATGTCAACACCCTACCCCGAATACCATGTGCTCTAATTTTGCTCACCAAGTTTCATCTTGTTTCCATTGATTATCCTTGAGACGTTTGTACAATGTGATTGGAGTCCACCAGTGGTAAATTAAATTGATTGGACATGATTTGGAAAGGCACACACCTGTCTATATAAGGTCCCACAGTTGACAGTGCATGCCAGAGCAAAAACTAAGGCATGAAGACGAAGGAATTGTTCGGAGACCTCCGAGACAGGATTGTGTCGAGACACAGATCTGGGGAAGGGTATAAAACAATTTTTGCAGCATTGCAGGTCCCGAAGAGCACAGTGGCCTCCATCATTCTTAAATGGAAGAACGTTGGAACCACCAGGACTCTTCATAGAGCTGGCCGCCTGGCCAAACTGAGCAATCGGGGGAGAAGGGCCTTGGTCAGGGAGGTGACCAAGAACCCGATGGTCACTCTGACAGAACTCCAGAGTTCCTCTGTGAAGATGGGAGAACCTTCCAGAAGGACAACTATATCTGCAGCACTCCACCAATCAGGCCTTTATGGTAGAGTGGCCAGACGGAAGCCACTCCTCAGTAAAAGTCACATGCCAGCCCGCTGGAGTTTGCCAAAAGGCACCTAAAGGACTCTCGGACCATGAGAAACAAGATTCTCTGGACTGATGAAACCAAGATTGAACTCTTTGGCTTGAATGCCAAGCGTCACGTCTCATCACCTGGCCAATACCATACCTACGGTGAAGCATGGTGGTGGCAGCATCATGCTGTGGGGATGTTTTTCAGTGGCAGGAACTGGGTGATTAGTCAGGATCGAGGAAAAGTTGAACGGAGTAAAGTACAGAGAGATACTTGATGAAAACCTGCTCCAGAGCGTTCTGGACCTCAGACTGGGGCGGAGGTTCAACTTCCAACAGGACAACGACCCTAAGCACACAGCCAAGAAAACGCAGGAGTGGCTTCATGACAAGTCTGTGAATGTCCTTGAGTGGCCCAGCCAGAGCCCAGACTTGAACCCAATCGAACATCTCTGGAGGGGCCTGAAAATAGCTGTGCATCGACGATCCCCATCCAACCTGACAGAGCTTGAGAGGATCTGCAGAGAAGAATGGGAAAAATTACCCAAATACAGGTGTGCCATGCTTGTAGCGTCATACTCAAGAAGACTTGAGGCTGTAATCACTGCCAAAGGTGCCTCAACAAAGTATTGAGTAAAGGGTCTGAATACTTATGTAAATGTGATATTTCAGTTATTTCTTTTTAATTACTTTGCAAAAATTTCTAAACACCTGTTTTCACTTTTTTATTATGGGGTATTGTTTGTAGATTGATCATAAAAAAATGAATTTAATCAATTTTAAAATAAGGCTGTTACGTAAAAAATGTGGAAAAAGTGAAGGGGTCCGAATACTTTCTGAATGCACTGACTGCAACTCCAGAAGTCATATGCAAAATAAGTAAGCACAAACTGCAAGGAAGAAGAATGAATATCTCCCTTCTCCTTGTATACAGAGAACCAGATGAATCAGTGACTATGTCTGAAGAATGATTCATTTATTTTATTACAGCTTGATTTACATAAATCATGAGTATTCATCATGTTTGACATCTGTTGGTTTAAAATGTCACCCTCAAAGCCAATGCAAAAATTGGAGATGAAACTCCACTTACAATCAAAAAAGAAACAATAGTAGGTTAGGCAGCTAAATCAATTTAGCGATTCTTTCATTTCTAAATTTAACAACGGTGGCGCAGCGGTAGAGTTGCTGCTTTACAGCGAATGCAGCGCCGGAGACTCAGGTTCGATCCTGACTACGGGTGCTGCACTGTAAGGAGTTTGTACGTTCTCCCCGTGACCTGCGTGGGTTTTCTCCGAGATCTTCGGTTTCCTCCCACACTCCAAAGACGTACAGGTATGTAGGTTAATTGGCTGGGTAAATGTAAAAATTGTCCCTAGTGGGTGTAGGATAGTGTTAATGTACGGGGATCGCTGGGCGGCACGGACTTGGAGGGCCGAAAAGGCCTGTTTCCGGCTGTATATATATGATATGATATGATATGATATGATATGAAGACTCTCAGCCCCACAGCACTTTGGCATTTGCACTCGTGGGTCACACATACTGTCAAAGCCAACTGTGTTTATGAAATTATCTTGCGACAATCTTACGTAACATATATAAGGTAACACATTTAATTGGTGGAGGGATCAGGCAAAGATGATAAAGGTATCTGTGATCTGATTTTTCCCCAATTAATTGATTGTAGTTTCAACACTAAATTAGCTCTAACTAAAATCAAAAATGGCATCCTTCCTAACTCTGACCATTGGGGAACATAACAATCTGTTTACAATCTCTCATCTGCCATCAGCATAACGACAAGGTTACTTTTTCCAATGTCTCTCCTCAATGTCCAGCTTTCTTGCTTACATACACATTTCTGCAATATTAACCAGAGAGAGACAATCGATATGCACTCTCGCCCAAAATTGTAGTCCGTCATGGATCTAATTATGGCATCCAACCTATTTCCGATCAACATAGTGGACGTCATCTGAGAACACATGAATGGGTTCTGCACGTATAATGAAAACAACTAGCTCCATCTTACCTCGCCAGTCAACCCCCTCCACAAGCTCTATTATTGTCATACTGATTGACTGATATCCATGTTTCTATACTTAAACTGAAAAAGGTTAATGAAAACAAATATTTTGCTCCTGAGAAGTTATGGGAAGTTATAAATGGGAATAAAGAAATGGCTTTGGATCCGCCCTCACACAGAAGACACAAATCGTCCAAAATAGATAAAGGAACCCAAGATCTACAAAGAGGGAGCAACTGAAAGAAGTCGATTTTAATAAATAAATAATCATAAGATCATAGTCTTAAGAGCAGAATTAGGCCATTCAGCCCATCAAGTCTACCCCGGCATTCAATCATGGCTGATCTTTCTGTCCCTCCTAACCCCATTCTCCTGCCTTCTCTCCATAATCTGACACCCATACTAATCAAGAATCGACCTTCAATATATTCACTGATTTGGCCTCCACAGCCTTCTGTGGCAAAGAATTCCAGATTCACCAGCCTCTGACTAAAGAAATTCCTTCTCCTTCCTAAAAGAACATCCTTTAACTCTGAAGCTATTACCTCTAGTCCTAGACTCTCGCACTAGTGGAAACATCCTCTCCACATCCACTCTATCCAAGCCTTTCACGATTCTGTACGTTTCAATGAGGTCCCCCCTCATTCTTTTAAACTCCAATGAGTACAGGCCCAGTGCTGTCAAACGCTAAAGTTAGGGAAATTAGTGGGGACAAAGGCTGACAAATCCCCAGGACCTGACAATCTACATCCCAGAGTACTAAAGGAAGTGGCCGTGACAATATAGGATGCAGTAGCAATCCTCTTTGAAAGTTCGTGAGATGAATATTTGATAAGAGCCAAGGGGCATTAGGTTAGACAAATGTCATTAGGGAAGGAATTACAGGGCCCTGCCCAGAAGAGATAACAAATGTGATAGAACCTAGATGTAGATTTACACCTTATAATAACAGTAAGCTTCCAACAGACATAAAGACTAATGCTTCCTTTGAGGGTGTTCACCCTATCGCAGGGAAAATATTATGTTGCTACCTTGGTTAAATTATTTGAAAAGAATGGCTGGAATTGTAACCTACCGAGTCGCAATGTCATAATCCAGGGTCACATGAGACAGATAAACATTGGAGACAAGGAGTTGATGGTGCCATTATTTGATAACAGTAAACTTTATGGTGCTACAAAATGACTTGGGTGAGACGTTAAAGAGATTTACTGCACCCAAGATACGGCCAATGACACACCTCCATGCTGATTGGATGGCACTGGTGAAGGAGGATGAGATGCTAGTTCATGAATGGTCAGAGTGCACCACGATTATTCGGAGACATGGCACAGAAGTAGAGGACATTCTGGATGAGAAAGGGCCTAAAACTGTCTTCAGACAATATTTAAAAGGAGTTTGGAGGAGTACTTGGATAGAAAGCAAGTGGGGGGACACAGGCCTGATGCAGGCAAGTGGGATCAGCGCACATAGGCATCACAGTTGGTAGGGAAGAGGTAGGGCTCATTTCTTTACCAGACGATTCGATGATGCTGTGAAAGTTTAATACTGAGAAATGTGAAGTGATATACATGGCAGATAGAATGAACAGAAGATATGGTGCAGATCAAATGTGTGTGCAGGAAAAGGCCTGGGTGCAGAAATGAGGACTGTTCCTCATTTAACACCCAGGCCATGTTCCCAGAAACGAGTGTTCCAAAGGAATCAATACAAACGGCCACGAGAACATTACATATGGTCAAGAGTTTTTTATTGTCAAATGCACTAGGACCAGAACAATGAAATTCTTACTTGCTGCAGCTTTACAGGTCCAATAAACACAACAAATAGAAAGATAATAAATTATCAAATACTATCTTGGTTAGCTAATGACAAAAAGCCACCACACAGTGGCGCCGTTTTAAAGAGGGGTGGGATGAGATGTGCTGCTGACAGCACAGTTCCTCCAGATAGCTGGTGTGAATCCAGCATGGCTTTTGAGTGTAGTGGCTGCCCGCGAGGACTGGGGAATGGTGCAGCTGCTCACATCTAACGATGGCCTGTCTCCTTTATCATCGTTACTTTTTTTGCATATCTTTCATTCATTTGTTCTATATCTCTCCATATCACCGTCTATATCTCTCGTTTCTCTTTCCCCTGACTCTCAGTCTGATGACGGGTCTCGACCCAAAATTTAATCGGTTTCTTTTCTCCAGGTATGCTGCCTGACCCGCCGAGTTACTCCAGCTTTTTGTGTCTACAGCAGTTGGAATGTTATGTTATAGCTCAATAAGGCGCGGGTGAGGCCACAGTTGAGTATTGTGTTCGGTTTTTGTCACCCTGCTATAGGAAAGATCTTGTTAAGTTGGAAAGAGTGCAGAGAAGATTTACGAGGATGTTGCCAGGACTTGAGAGCCTGAGCTATAGAGAGGTTGAGCGGACTAGGACTGTATTCCTTTGAGTGTAGGCTGATGAGAGGTGATCTTATAGAGGTGTTCAAAGGTTAAAAGTCTTTTATTGACATGTGTACCAATTAAGGTACAGTGATATTCGTATTACCATACAGCCATACTAAAAAAAGCAACAAGACACACAACTACATAAAAGTTAACATAAACATCCACCACAGCGGATTCCCCACATTCCTTACTGTGAGGCAATAAAGTCAAATCCTCTTCCCTCATTTTCTCCCGCGGTCAGGGTAGTTGAACCATCCGTCGGGGCGATCGAAGCTCCCGCAGCCGGCGATCGAAGCCCCCGCGTCGGGCCAGTCGAAGCTCCCGCGTCGGGCCAGTCGAAGCTCCTGCAGTTTGGAACTCCTGAAGTCAGTCTTTAACCAGGGACCGCGAGCACCACGATGTTAAAGTCCGCAGGCTCTCCTGGTTGGAGTTCAGAGGTCAATTCCTGGCAAAGGGATCACCAACTCCACGATGTTACGTCCTGCAGGTTCCCGCGGATGGAGCTCCCGAAGTCAGTCTCCAGCAAAGGCTGCCAACTCCTCGATGTTAGGCCGCAGTGCGGACAGCGATACGATACGGAAAAAATAAAATTAAAAAATTCGCATCTCTGTCGAGATAAGAGATTTTTTTAAAGTTTCCCCTATCCCCACATAAAACAAGCTAAAGAACACTAAAAACATACATTTAACACATACTATAAAACAACAGAGAAGGAAGGGACAGGCTGTTGGCGAGGCAGTCATTGCTGGCATCACCTGGTATGTAAGATCATGAGGGGAATAGACAGAGTCGACACAAAAGTCTTTTCCCCAGAGTAGGGGAATTAAGAACCAGAGTTTGTAGGTTTAAGGTGAGAGTGAAAAGATTTAAAAGGAATCTGAGGGGCATCTTTTTCACACAGATGGTGGTGGATATATGGAATGAGCTGCTAGAGGAGGTAGTTACCCCTCCCCTCCCCCTCCACTCAACCTCTCCATCCCCCCTCAACAACTCCATCCCTCCTCAGCCCCCCTCAGCCGCGCCCTCAGGACCACCCGCAGCACAGATTTGCACCTAACGGGTGCACACCCGTCTAGTAAAATAATTAAGCTGATCAGGAACCCAAAAGGAAATCCATTTGCAGAAGAAGATGGAGTGGTTAACAAATTAAACTGGTAGACACAACATGCTGGAGAAACTCAGTGGGTCAGGCAGTATCTCCTCAGAAAAAGGATAGATGATGTTTCGGGACAAGAACATTCTTCAGACTGAAAGTAGGGGGTGTGGAGGGCGGGGGTTGAAGAGCTACATGCTAGAAGAGACTAGGACCAATCAGAGCTGACCACAAATGACCTCAGACAGGATTGCACTCTGGTAGGCCATTGTTGGCTAGGGAAGGTAGGTGTGATCTCAAGAAGGCTGCAACGTGGTGAACTGTGGAACTGGTTAAATGACCCAGGTGGAGGAAGGGGGCAAGGGGGAAGGAGGGAGGGAAGGGGATTGCAGGTAGAAGTTACTTACAATGAAAGAATCAACGTTTATACCGCTGGATTGTAAGTAACGTCGAACTACACTCCCCTCCTCCTTCGTATTGTTCATGAGATCACACCTTCCCTGATACTCTGGGCCACATGCAGATTGTGACTGAATTGCTTTATCTCCTAGAGCTTTGGAATCAGGAGGACCACATTTCCATGCAGCGGGTACAAGAGAAGTACCATGAACAAAGACGACCGGTACACATTATCCTCACTAAATCTGAACAAGGCATTCAATTGTGTGATCAGAGTCTGATAATACAAATTGTCAAAGATGGTTTGCTGCCTGCCAAAGCTGCTCAGTGTGATTTATTCCATTTGTGACAACGCGAGGGTCAAGACCAACTTAGACAGTACAACATCAGACCCCTTCTGGGTCCACGGTGGAATCAAACAGGGCTGTGTTCTGCCACCCACATTTTCTGGCATATTCTTCCCAGCTGCTGTCTCATCTATCAGACCATCCATTGCAGCTGGCTGTTTATACAAGAGAACTAATGGAAAGCTCTTTGCCCTTGCCCACCTGATAGCCAAGCCAGCATCATCAGCAGGAGTAATTCTCTGACAAGAATCTGGTCCAGGTTCTGGAGGAACAGCTCTGGCAGCTAATGGGCATATTCTTTCACCTCTGTAGAGGATTGCGATTGATTATTAGAATCAGGAAGACAAATATGAAACGTTGTCACTATCAATTCACACTGATGATGTGATACTGGAGTTTGTTGATCACTTTGTATATCTGAACCCAATTACCAGTAATCTGTCACGATGCTGACTTGCCCATTGCAAAGATTACAGCTGCTATGTCCAAACACAATAAAAAGGTTTTAATCAACAACAACCCAGCAGTGAAGGCCAAACTGTAAGTATACTGAAAGTCTGAAGAAGGGTTCCGACTGAAAACGTCATTCATCCTTTTTCTCCAGAGATGCTGCCTGACCCGCTGAGTTGCTCCTGCACTGCGTCTATCTTTGGTATAAACCAGCCTCTTCAGTTTCTTCCTACACACTGCACTCCTCGACAAGGAATGCAAGACATGAAAAAGGCTTACAAGTTTCCACCATCACTGCCTCAAATAGATCCTGACCATCTCTAAGAGGAACAAGGTCTAAATTCAGAAGTAGTATAAGAAAATAACTGCAGATGCTGGTACAAATCTATTTATTCACAAAATGCTGGAGTAACTCAGCAGGTCAGGCAGCATCTCGGGAGAGAAGGAATGGGTGACGTTTCGGGTCGAGACCCTTCTTCAGACATTCAGAAGTCCTTGATCTGATGTTTTAATTCCATCAACGTATATTCATCATTTAACCATCAACATTCCTGGCCACATTTGACAAATCTTTGCTTCTTCATTTGTGAAAACATATACAAATTTAGTAAGCCTGCCACTCCTTATGCCACTTTTTAATGTGATTTTCACTCCTCTTTTCCTCACTGCAGTCAATTTTCATATCTCTTGGTAGTTTGAACGCATATTTAGTTGTCTCTTTATCAAGTTTTAGGTTATCCTTTGCTGTTCAAAAACTCTACTAATTGGCTGGTGTACTGATCTTGTTAACCATATTATACTCCTACAATTTTAATCTTTAACTCCTTCAATTAGATATGGAAAGATCACTTTACTAGAATTTTTAATTTCTAAAAGTATTTATTCCTAGATTAAGAAACATAATTTTTGATCAAATTTTCCAATTACATTTTCCTTGCTCCTGTCACATCTGTGTAATTGGTTTTATTTTTAAATTTCTTTTCATATTTAAGTCTGCGATTCCATTGCATTTAATTCAATCTTTCCTATTACATTCCTTACTATCCATTTAACTAAATTTGATCTGTCTCGTGATACAATCTGACATAGGAAAGTCAATAAATAACAGCTTACATTATTTTTTTTCTGTGCCTGTAGTCTAAATTTAGAAAATCATGTTTTATTAAAGAAGCACTTTAGAAATAAACATCAGTTTTGCTGGTGTTTAATCCCACATGGATAAATTAATTGAAAATGTTGGGGTATTTACTTACCAGTACTGCAACCATACATCTTCCATAAACAGTTCTTCAGGGAGTGGATCGATGAGAACAAGATCAGAAACCTCCCTGAGGGAAAGAGACAATGTTAATATTAACGTTAGCTCACAAATTAAGGATGTATTGCAGCAGAGTTCAAAACGCAGCAATAACCCTACCAAACAGACACCACTGAGAATATATGGGGCAATTTAGAAGATGTTGGATAAATGTTGTGAGCATAGCATTTGAAACATCCATTTTTTTTAGAATTGCGCAATACAGATGACATTAGTCTTTACATCACCCCACACAGAACATTAAGCAGGAGTGAATAAAACAAATAAAAAATAATTTGGATATTTAAAAAACAGAAAATTCTTGAAACAAACAGCAGCAGATTAGCATTTAACTTTTGTTCTCCCAATGCAGAGGAAAGCAGGCAGCTTTCATTTAGTGCTCAATCTTTAGAGTGTGGTTCTGCTTTTTGCTACAATAGCTGTTGTTGTTGTTCGTCCTTCGGGTTCGAAGATGACCATGACTTCACTTTCAGTTGGAGGATTGGTGACTGTGGGTCCGGAAGTGACTGGTGAGGCCAATCCGGGCCCGGAAGGCAAGCCCACACATAGAACACAAGTGGATGGCTGCTGTAGTGGAAGTGGAGGTAGCCCGGGCCTTGCGCGCGTTGCGTTTCCTCTGGGTCTCTGCAGTGCGTCTGTTCTCTGCTGCACGGGCTCCTGTGGTGAGCTTGCTATGCCAGGTTGGACGGTCCAGAGCAAGGGACTCCCAAGTGCTGAGGTTGATGTCCAAGTCTTTGAGGGACACTTTGAGGAAGTCCTTAAACCGTTTCTTCTGTCCTCCTACTGAGCGCTTGCCCTGACACAGTTCTCCATACAGAACCTGTTTTGGCAGTCGACTCTCGGGCATTCTGACGACATGGCCTGCCCATCTGGCTTGGGCTTTCCGTAGGAGGATGTGGACGCTGACGTTCCAAGACCTCTGTGTCGGGAATTTTGTCCTGCCACCTGATGTGAAGGAGTCTACGTAGGCAGCTCAAGTGAAAGTGGTTGAGCTGTTTGGCATGTCTGCTGTAGACAGTCCAAGTCTCACTGGCATAGAGAAGAGTGGTGAGTACCACTGCACTGTAGACCTTCAGCTTGGTGGTAAGGCTGAGTCCTCTCCGCTCCCAAACATTCCCACGGAGTCGCCCAAAGGCAGCGCTGGCCTTGGCAATCCTGTTGTTGACCTCAGCGTCAATGTTCACCACTCGCGAGAGTGTACTACCCTGATAGGTAAAGCTAACCATGTTCAAAAAGGAGCTAATCCATAGGAGTAGAGATGCCCCGAGTTTCTCTTCTGATCTTTTGCCTACACCAGGGTCATTCTCGAGAAGGAAATGTTGGTGTTTCCATAAATGCTTCGTCTTTCATAAGGAATATATTCTTCGATAGACAGCTATAATAATTTCATGACCAAAAGTTGTTTCTTATGAACTCCTTAAAATTGGACAAGATGCATAAATTGTTGGTAATTATGACTCCTGAAAAAAAGGCATTTGCCCTAAAAGACAAGGGTAACTTTACTACAAATAATTAAACTGGATAGAAATGAAGTTCCTTTCCATGAGTATACACATAATCAGCAATAATTACAGGGTATTAGGGAGATAGGTTGGTGAGACTTGGGTTGCTTTCTCTTGAATGGTTCAGGGGAGACCTGATGGAAACATATAAAATTATGAGAAGCATAGATAGGGTAGACAGTCAGAACCTTTTCTCCCAGGATGGAAATGTCAAAGACTAGAGGCATATTTTAAGGCAAAGGAGCAAAGTTCAAAGGAGATGTGCATGGCGGGTTTATTTTACAGGGAATGATGGGTGCCCGGAACATGCTGCTGGGATGGTGGTGGAGGCAGGTGCAATAACGGCATTAAAGAGGCTTTCACATAGCCACATGGATATTCAGAGAATGGAGGAGTATGGATCATGTCCAGGCAGATGAGATTTATTTATTTTGTTCGGCAATGTGGACCGAAGGGCCTTTTTCCTGCACAGTACTGTTTTATGTTCCATGTTCCAAAACTCGTTTTCAAAACAGTACAAAAGTAGCAGTTTATAATCCATATAGGGATACGTTGAGGATCCCAAGCTGCTAATCTCTTTCAGACTTTGAGCAATTGGTACACTTCAGATTTTCAGCAGTTAAAGTTTTTTCAACCTGTAAAACTTGCACCTTTTGCAACCACAGATGCCATTTGACCACTGAGTTTTTCCAGCACTTTATGTTCATCTGGATGTTGTCTGGATTGGGGAATTTTAGTTACAGGTAGAGATCAAATAGGTTTGGCTTGGTTTCCTTGGAGCCAAGGAGGATGAGGGGTAATTGTGTAGAGATAGGTAAAATGACACAGTGTGAACAGCACCTTTTGCACATGGTGGGGGTAATGAAAAACAGTAGGTTTAAGGCGAGGGGAAAGAGTTTTAAAAGGGATTTTAAAGAGTATTTTTTCAATAGGGAAGGGAGTGGTTGATATCTGGAACTCAGACAGGCACATACAGTTTACCAACCTAATGCAGGTAAATGGGATTAGTGTAGATGGGCAAAAAAGATTGACATTGACAATGGTGGGCTGAAGGACCCATTTCTGTGCAATACATTTCTATGACTAAAACATTCACAAACTACTCAGTTCCCATCATTGAAATCCCTCCATGTGTTTTCCCTTCCCAATAATAACCTTCCTCCAGTCTGACAACTATCAAATCTCTGGATCCTCCAATTTAGGCCTCGTGCACAATGCAGAATGGTTTAGCCCCACCTTTGATCAACATTATCAAACAGCTTGATTGCACTTACGACTTCTGTGTACTTCCTACATGAAGATTTTTTTAAAACTGAGATAGCACAAGGGAAGAGAATTGAATAACACAGCGAAAGGAGCAAGGAAAACAAAAAAAAACACCTGCTGGAAAAAAACATAAATGGCTGGAATGACTCAGGAGGTAAGGTGCCATCAGTGAAGTCACAAACACTTATTATTTTATGTCCATTACCAGTCAGCGGAATTATATACGAGTAGTCTGGATCTGAAACCCGGTCCCACTCCACTTGTTCTACCAGATCTGGTAATCATAGACCCAAAGTGAAATTTCTCACTTCCAATTGAATTGGAAGGAAAATTGCCCCAAACCTGGAAAATCAAACCAACATTGAACATCAGCCAAAAGAACTGTGTCCAGGTGTCCAATCTGGACTCCTTAACTGTGGTGTAATTTTTTGCAGTTGTCTTCCCTTAGTAAACTAATTTTCCTCTGCACCTCTCGCACTTTCTTTTCAACCTCTTATTTCTCCACTGCCTCTCCATTTTTGCCCACTCCTCTTTTATGTTACATTAACAAATATGTTTTCTTTAGGTTAAATTAAAGAACTCAGCAATTCAACGTGTTTTACTTTCAAACAACACATAACCTTAGTTAAGATGATTGAAGCAATGGTGCTTAGGACCCCGAGGGAATTTGCTGTTGCAGGCAGGGTTATCAGCAGGTGACTGGCTGCAAAATCCAAAATGGACAAGTGCGCTGTATAAATGCTTATATTTTTTTCAGCAAAGGGGGAAATTGATGCAATTAAAAGATATGCTTATTTCCCTTCACATTTATTGCACCCGTTAACTGAATTAATTGACAGAATAGCATAATCAAATTGATCCAAATGTTAATGCATCTTAATGACAAATTAGATGGAAAGAATTATGAAATGCTAAGATTCATTCTTAAATATGGTGCCGATGTACAACCAGAAACACAAAACCTGCATTTTCCTTTTAAAAACATAGAAAACATAGAAAATAGGTGCAGGTGTAGGCCATTCGGCCCTTCGAGCCTGCACCGCCATTCAATATGATCATGGCTGATCATCCAGCTCATGATCTTTCATTGATCTTTCTAATATAAAATCCAGGCCCACATTAGCTGATATTATTAACCGATCCCTACACAGCAAAAAGCCATGATCACACATCTGCAGCCTCCAACTATGTCAACTAGTCATCATCCTGTGAACACTCTCCCCATTATTCAGCTGGTGTGTCAGGTTGTCAGCACTCTATTGGGCGATAAAGGACAAATTATGAGGAGCACTTTTGTGTACATGACCAAAACACGCCCTACTGTACAAAAGAAGATCGTAGGAATACCTCATACACAATGGACCAAACTACCTGCTGTAACCATGTACATTTTTGTCCTTAAGTAGGCAAAAGGAAAGGGAGAATGCATAATGCAGTATCTCCTTGTTCTTTAAGTGTGGCCAGTAAACTCTAAAGGCAACACCCTAGGCCGTTCAGAAAAAAATAAAAGCTCAATAATAAAAGATTTGCAGCCCTGCCCCCAAGATTCCTGGTGACTTTAGAAGGTGCACAATAAGGCATCCCATCACTCTGATCACATAGTTACTCCTCTACCCAATCAGAGTGAATTATGTGAACTATGCCTAACTCCATCACTGCCTCAATTCATCTTATACCAAAATCATAATACCTGCCTTTGTTACCATTGGATTGGATTATTCCAATGTATTCCTGTTTGGTCACATTTGCATTACTTCACATGAAATCAGGGTCATTAATAACTCTGCTCTCTGTGTCCTCGTTTATGTCAAATCCCAATAAACCACATTATAAATCTCCGATCTAATTTTCTTTCATCTAATAAAACTTCCTTAATTGAGTACTGAAGTTTATTTTTCCCATGAAATGTACATTCATTACAAACAATAAAATATTTCCCAAACATTTGCTTATACTTATCTACCAGCAATTTATATGAAAAGATTACTTCTTCTATCTTGGTTCATTCAGAACTCATTAAAAATATCTAATTGGCTTTAATTAAATTCAAGATTCCAATTTCCACTGTTGTCGCGTGTCAAAATTTTCAGCTTACCAATTGTGAATGTGGGCATAAAATCTTGCATTGAGTGTTCCAAGCTCAGATCCCACTAGTATAAAAGGACTCTGCAGTTTAGCTTCCATGACAAGTCCGTGCAGATCATCTACCATTCTTTAAAAGAAAAAGACAAATTAATACACCCTAGAATTAACAATGGTCAATAAAGCTCGCTATCAGGAGCGCAGGTCTATGTAGACATGCCTCTTGTACATTGAAATAAGTGGTGTCGTATTTAACAATGAAGATGTTTATCAAGAATCACAGCAGGATCTTGAATCAGCTAGGCAAGGTATGGCAAATGGAGTTTAATCCAGATAAGTGTGAGGTGTTGCGTTTTGGTAAGTCAAACCAAGTCAGGAGCTTGACAGTGAATGGTAGTGCCCTGGGGAGTGTTGTAGACCGGAGTGATCTAGGTGTACAAGTACAAGTACAAGTCTGAAGAAGGGTCTCGACCCGAAACGTTGCCCATTCCTTCTCTCCCGAGATGCTGCCGGACCTGCTGAGTTACTCCAGCATTTTGTGAATAAATACCTTCGATAGGTGTACAAGTAGATAGACACAAAATGCTGGAGTGACTCAGCGGGTCAGGCAGCATCTCTGGAGAAAAGGAATAGTTGACGCTTCTTCAAACTGAAAGATAGAGGTGGGGAGGACTGGAGGCGAGAAAAGGCTAGAACAAACAGATGAACTTAGGAAAGGTGGAGTGCGTAATGATCCATTGTTGGCTGGGGAAGATGTGCTATGAGAGGGATACAAGGATGCGAACAGTGTAACTAGTAAGATGATTAGGGTGGGGGAGGAGGGAGAGATGGGGGAAATGGATTGCAGGAGTTACTTGAAATGATAGAAATCAGCATTCATACCGCTGAGTTGTAGGCTGCTCAAGTGAAATATGATGTGCTGTTCCTTCAATTTGTGTGTGGCCTCACTCTGAGAGTGGAGAAGGACCAGGACCTTAAGGCCTTCCTGCTGTGGGATGGAAGTGTCGAGTGACTGAAAGTTCATAGTAATGATGAGGGAACCAGGGCCTGGAAACCAAAAGTTATTAAAGAGTCGAAGGACGTGTGAGGTGTCTTGGACATAGGTGGGAAGGGATTGGACAAGGGGGATAGAATGGGACCAAGGTATGTGGAAATGATTTCAGTGGGGCAGGAACAGGCAGAAACACTGGGTCTGTCAGGGCAGTTCTGCTTATGTATTTTGGGGAGAAGGTAAAACAGGCCATGCGGGGTTGGGGAACAATAAGGTTGGAGGCTGTGGAGGGCAAACAGCCGGAAGTGATAAAATCAGAGATAATCTGAGTGATAATGGCCTGGTGATCATCTGTCGGATCATGGTCCAAGGGTAAATAATGAGGAGTTGTCCGAGAGCTGGTGCCTGGCCTCAGCTTGCCAGACTAACACGGCACCTCCCTTGTTGGCAGGTTTGAAGATAGTGTCGGGATTGTTGCAATGTGAGCGGAGGGCTGTACGATCAGAGGTGGTGAGGTTAGAGAAGGTAAGGGGAGTCGAAAAGTTAAAGCCAGCAAAAGCCAGTTGTACTAGTACATAGTTCCCTGAAAGTGGAATATGAGGTAGACAGGGTGGTGAAGGTGGCTGTTGAAACACTGGCCTTGATGAGTAGGAGTTCTATACTCAGTTTCCGAGTATAGAAGTTGGGATGTTATGTTACAGTTATACAACATTGGTGAGGCCACATTTGGAGTATTATGTTCAGTGTTGGACACCCTGCTGTTGGAAAAATGCCGCTAAACTGGAAAGAGTGCTGAGAAGATGTACGAGGTTGTTGCCAGGACGAGCTAAAGGGAGAGATTGGGCAGGCATGGACTTCATTTCTTGAAATGCAGGATGTTGAGAGGTGATCATATAGAGGTGTGTAAAATCATTAGAGGAATAGATAGGGTGAATGCACAGATTTTCTTTTCCAGGGTAAGGGAATCAAGAACTAGTGGGCAGGGAATTAAGATGAAAGGGGACAAATTTAACATGAATCCAAAAGGCAACCTTTTCACACAGAGGGTGTTAGGTGCATGGAATGAGCTGCGATATAAAGCAGTTGAGACAGATACAACAACAACATTTAACAAACATTTGGACAGGTAGATTTAGAGGGATAGGGGCCAGGCAAATGGGACTAGCTTAGATAGGGCAACTTGATTGGCATGGACGTATTGGGCCGAATGGCTCTTTCTCGCAAATGAGCATTTCAAATGGCTGTGTAAAAAAATGGAAGCAACATTTCAGACATTTATCCTCACTCTTCAGGTTAAAGACATCCTGGTAATAATCCTGCCAAAGTAAAAGGTGTCTGGGCCCTCCTTACCGAATGGGTGTATCTCCTCAACTAATGACATTTAAGAATTGAGGAACAGAAAATAGAACAGCGAGAAATAGGATAATGGATCACCAAATCAGGTATAGAATATAAAATAGAGTGAGGAAAAGAAAGGTTAGCTTGAAAGAAAAACAGGGCAACCAAAAGCAAACAAATTGCAATGACAAGTAATTTTTAAATCCTCCAACTAGACATTAATTAGAGGTGAACCATGCGTCATGGGAGGGTTTGCGTTCCTAGAATACTGTCCATATCACAATTTTATAATCCAGGCAACATTCTGCCAAATCTCGCCAAAGCTTCCACATCCTTCCTGTAATACAGCGACCAAAACAGCACAACGTGGCAGCCAGAACTGCAAACGCAACGAAATCTTTTAACTGAGAGGTAAAAACTAAACTTTGACTTTTTTCTTTGTCAGTTCAACCCACATGGCTTTACTTAATGATCTTTCTAGCATATTATCCTTCATCACATTTATAATTACCTCCTTACTCATTGAAAATCCTGGAGCCGAGACCATTGAGACACCATCTGCTTCTCTTTTCCCCTCTCACTATTCTGTGCTTTTACCACCATCTGGTACATTCAAAGTTGCTGGGGTACATGCTGAGGGATAAACTGAAACTCAGTAAAACTGCCACAAAGGTTTTGTGGGGAACAAAATGTGCAAGGACCTGTCGCCAGTCAGCACTGAACACCTGGGTCCTGTCTAACAGCCTCATTTACACTTTCTGGGTGTATTGTTTAAGGAAGAAAGGTGAGCGGCATTGATGCTTTGTAAGAGAATGTATTGCTCTGCTGCTGCCAATCTCCTATCCCCCCACATCCGGACCAAACTCAGATCCTGGGGGGACAGGGCTTTCTCCATCGCTGCTCCCACCCTATGGAACTCATTACCTCAAACCGTCAGAGACTCCTCCACACTCACCACATTCAAAACATCACTGAAGTCTCACCTATTCAGTACTGCCTTCAACCACTGAAGGTCATCCCACCCTCTGTCTCCTTTCTCTGTTCGTTTACTTATTTATCTATTTATTCACTTCCCTATGTTCTCTAAATCCCTGTAAAGCGTCTTTGAGTATATGAAAAGCGCTATATAAATGTAATGTATTATTATTATTATTATTGATCGGATTTTACAGCGAATGTAAAAAAGGGATGAGTATCAAATGTCTTTCCTGTCCATATTGTTATGAATAAAGATTTTTTTTTGCTTGTTTTTGAACAGATTCTTAGTTTTCTAATTTATGCAACTAAAATCTCCCAACATCCCTTCTCCGCCTCATCTCTATTTATAGTTTAAAGGTCTGTTTATTTTGTATTCACGGAGACACTTCTCTGGCTTGATTCGAATGGATCCTGTCCCAAAACAGCAGCTCCCTTTAATCCCATGCTGGTACCAGTGCCTGATAAATTGATGCCCGTACCTCACATGCCAGTCTTTTGGCTATGTATTTTCTCAGTCATCCCTTTTCTTGTATGTCACGTCGTACTTCGCTCCAGTAACAATTCAGAAATTATTACTTTTGAGCTGTTTTTTTAAATTTAATTTCCATTCATGGTGTCTCAGATTCTCCCAACAAAAATTCATTCTAACTTCTACTTTTAGTCAATATAATCCAGAAGCATGCCCTTCCGCCCACAATGTCCATGCTGACCTTCAATTAATCATCTACACTATCCCATTGATCAACACTGAGTCTTACCATTTTATGCCTTGGCATTTCAAGTGCTTGTCTGGGCACTTCATAAATGCTGTAAGAGGATCCACATTTATGACCCACTCAGGGAACCTGTCCAGAATACAAACACCTTCTAGATGAAAAAATACATCCACAGATCCTCTCTAAACCTCTAATCTCTAGTTAATGGCACCTCTGTTATGCAAAAAGTATGTCATTGGTTCTTACAATGATCAGAAACATACCGAGCCCATTGTCACATGACATCTCTGGCCCAGGGAAATATGTGGTAGCTGGCAGCTGGTAGAAAATAACCTGGAATCCCAATCTGGCTGCATGGAACAGTACCCATCCATAGGAATGTACTTAATTGTTCCCAAGTGTGTGAAGGATATTGTTAATGTGTGGGGATCACTAGTTGGCGCAGACTCAGTAGGCCAAAGCACCCGTTTCTACACTGTATCTCCAAATTAAATTAAACCAAACTAAACCCTTGACAGCATTGATGTACAAAGAGATGTTCAGGTCTGAGTCCACAGCTTCCTGAAAGTGGTAATGCAAGTAGATAGAATAGTATACTTCCCTTCATTGATTGGGGCATCGAGTATAAGAGTAATAAAGTCATGATGACCTCTATAAGACTTAAATAGACTCAAAATAGGCAATAGACTCAAAATATATACTAAAAACAAATCACTTAAGTTCTGATACTTTTTATAGTGATTTAAATTTTACCAGATTAAAATCTGAATTCCACAAAGAATACCTTCCAGTTGTTGACTGTGCCCATGGTTTATCCGGTCTAGTTTCTTCATTCTGGAATGCTCTCTTACTGAAGCCGAGTCCAGCTCTATCATATATGCAGGCCTTTAAAGAAAGACAAAGTAAATAACATTTTTGATGGGTAATGTCATTGACTTTATTTTGTCTGCACAATGCCATTCTTCTGTGAGCACAAGAATTAAGTATTCTATCATGTAACAGTAATAGAAGTTAGCAAATAATGGTATTAGCATTGCAACTGGAGCCATAATAACAATGAACAAATGCACTTACAATCCAGATGTATACAAATTGAAATGGATATTCTGTAAAAAAAGAAAATGCAGACTACTTTCCTCAATAACTATTTTCCGAAGTTCAATCAACTTTGTTCAAAGATCCAAACAAAATGGCTGACTTTCCCCAAGTAAAGACTTCAGCAGTCTTCAAAGCCTTTCCAGGATCAGTTGTAGTTACTTATGCTGGAAGAACCAGAGTGTTGCATTACACTGTATCAGACCGTACCCACATGCTTGGGGCTAACCTCCTGGGGAATACTGCATGGGACCACAATGGAAGAAACTGCTTCCGCCAGGGGAGCCGACCAGCAATCTTGGGGTTAATGGAACACCTAGCCAATCATTAATCTGTATATTGTCCAAACTATGACCACTTGGTGGACAAAGTCTGATTTATCAGGATAGTAATTAATCCCAGACACAACTTCTCTTTCAAAGCAGCTTGGTTCTCCATTGGCCACATACAATTAAAATACTAAATAATATTGACCTATTTTAATTGCTCCACGTACCCCACAGAAAGAGAGGCTTGGCTTGGACCCATGCCAGTGCCTTGATTCTGGAGGAAGTGAACAGAGCTGCAGGAGAAGCTGTTAAATATGGGAGCAAGAACCACCATGCAAATGTATGTGTTAGTGAAGGGAAATCGATTTGCCTCTGTTCAAGGAAGAACCAGAGGGCCCCGAGATGCTCTGCACGCGAGATGGAAGTATAGATTTTTTTTAATATGTCTGATGAAGATGAAGCAGTTATGACCAGGGAAATGAAACTGTAAAAGGGGCATGGCACATCTGAACTGTTGTGGATGTATGTGGGAAGGGACTGAACAAGGAAGACAAAGAATGGAGACAAGGTAGGATGAAATAGGTTTTGTCAGGCAGGCTGGAACAATTGGTCTGCCTTGGGCAGAAGGTACAAGAAGGCTTTGCAGTAGTGGTGCACTACAAAGTTGGAAGCTATGGAGATAATATCCCATCAAGAAATTAGATCTGTGACTGCGTGGGAGACAATGGTCTGATGTTTGATGTTAGGGTCATGGTCCAGAGGGAGCAATGAGGATGTGTCTGAGAGCTGATGTTTGGCCCTGCCAGATAGAGGTCAGTTCTCCAGACAACAGTAGCGCCAGCCTTGACTGCAGATTTGCTAACATTGTCAATTTTATTCTTAGTGAGCAAAGTGCTGCAAGTTCAGAGGTTGGGTAGGTTAGGGGGGTGTGACGAGTGTGGAATAAAAAATAAAGGATGTCAATGTTCCATCAGCAATATGCAATAAGTAGAATGAGAGAATGGTACGAGGCCAAAGGGAGGGACTTTAGTGGATTGGGAGTTCCAAGTGGATGGGAGGAATGGTTGTAGTCTGGGATGTGAATTCCTGAACAAATAGGCATGAAGGCAGAGGCAGGGAAAAGAATTCAACATCATGCTGTGTTCAGGCCAACCATCAAACACCCGTTCATACTAGTTCTATTTTATTTCACTTTCCCCTCCACTCCCTACACACCCTAGCCTTGGGGCAATTTACAGGAGCCAATTAACCTACAAACCCTCATGTCATTGGGTTGTAGGACAAAACCGGAGGCAACTGGAGGAAAAATACATGGTCACAGGGAAAACTCCACACAGACAGGTCAAAGTTACTATCAAATCCGGGCCTGCACAGTTGTAAGGCAGCAGCTGGGAACTGGATTTAGACCAGTTCACTGGCTTAGAAACTAATATCCCATTCTGGTTCTTCTTCTAGCCTCACCTACCACCACTCTCCCACATTACAACCCAATGGGTCCCAACACTGCTCAGCCATCAATTGCAACACCAAAAGCCAACTGCAACTAGTTCCATCATTCTCAGAAGTCCCAACCACTCCCAGGTCACTCCCAGCGATCTGAATGATGCACCAACCCTCCACCACCACATAAGGTCTCTCTCACAAACATACCTGGGTTACCAAAGACACATCCTTTTGAATCGAGAGCCACACATCGGAAGACATACCAGTGGGAGCATCAAATATTACTAGGGAATAGATAGAAATCCTAAGTTAGATAGCAGCTGGGATTTCAAACAGATGTTTTACCCAATATCTAGTTTTGAGCTTTCCTGAACAGTAAACACTTGAAATAACATGATCTCTTTTACATCTTCTATTTTTAAGATTTCAATGCATTTCAGAAAGAAAGGTTGTTCAAATAACAGGATGCTGGGACTTTAAAACCTGTATTACATTATCTCTGTTCATTGATAGAAAGAACAAGAATAGTTGGAAATAAACTTATAATAAACTGAGCCTTTAATTGGAGACATAAGAAACTGCAGATGCTGGATTCTTGAAAAGGTGCTGGAGGAACTGTGCAAAGAATAGATAGACAATATTTTGGAGCGAGATCCTTCTTCAATGAGTAAGAGTCTGAAGAAGAGTCCAGACCCGAAATGTTGTCTGTTCATTCCCTACACAGTTGCTACGTGACCAGCTGAATTCCTCCAGCACATTGTGTTTTAAGCATTTAATTGTTACTGCTTCATAAAAGCACTTTTAAGGTGAGAGGGACGAAATTTAAACGAGATGTGCGGGGAAAGTTTTCTGTTTACACCAAGAGTGGTAGGTGCCTTGAACACCTGGCAGAGGTGGTGGTAGAAGCAGATATGATAGCAGCATTTCAGAGGTGTTTAGATAGGTACCTGGATATACAGGGAATGGAAGAATAAAGAGTGGCAATAGAGGGTGCTTTTTCTGGTTGGCTGCCAAAGACTAGCGGAGTTCCACAGGGCTCAGTGCTGGGCCCGCTGCTCTTCACATTGTACAGAAATTATTTGGATGGAGAGATCGAAGGCTTTGTGGCCCAGTTTGCAGATGATATGAAAATAGTTGGACGGGCCATGTAGAAAAAGCATGGACTCTGCAGAAGGATTTGGATAGGTTGGGAGAGTGGCCAGAGAAGTGACAGATGGAATATAGTGTAGTAAAGTGTGGAGTCATGCATTTTGGTAGCAGGAATAAAGGTGTAGATTATTTTCTAAATGGGGAGAGAATCCAGAAATCTGAGTTGCAAAGGGACTTGGGAGTGCTGGTGCAGGATCCCCAAAAAGTTAATCTGCAAGTCGAATCAGTAGTAAAGAAAGCAAACGCAATGCCAGCATTTATTTCGAGAGGGCTTGTATACAAAAACAGGGATGTAATGCTGAGGATCTATAAGGTACTGGTCAGGCCGTGTTTAGAATGTTGTGAGCAATTCTGGTCACCATATCTGAGGAAGGATATGCTCACTCTGGAAAGGGTCCAGAGGAGGTTTCCAAGAATGATCCCAGGACTGAGTAGGTTAACATATGATGAGCGTTTGACAGTACTAGGCCTATATTCGCTGTAGTTTAGAAGAATGAGGGGGGACCTCATTGAAATGGACAGAATAGTGAAAGGCTTGGATAGAGTAGATGTAGAGAGGATGTTTCCGCTAGTGGGAGAGTCGAGGACCAGAGATCATAGCCTCAGAATTAAAGGACATTCTTTTAGGAAGGAGATGAGGAGGAATTTCTTTAGTCTGAGGGTGGTGAATGTGGAATTATTTGCCACAGAAGGCTGTGGAGGCAAAGTCAACACGAGTCATATCTTTCCATCTCCACCGCTTTCCGCCTTCCGTAGAGATCGTTCCCGCCGCAACTCCCTGGTTAACTCCTCCCTTCCCATCCAAACCACCCCCTCGCCAGGTACCTTCACCTGCAACTGCATAAGATGCCCCAACTGTCCCCCCTATACCTCCTCCCTCGACTCTGTCCAGGGACCCCGACAGTCCTTTCAGGTTAAGCAGAGGTTCGCTTGCACCTCCTTCAACCTCATCTACTGTATCCGTCGTTCAAGATGTGGACTCTTGGGCAACGGCGAGACCAAACGTAGACTGGGCGATCGTTTCGCTGAACACCTTCGCTCAGTCCGCATGGACCTACCTGATCTCCCGGTTACTAAATACTTTAATTCTCCTTCCCATTCACACATAGACCTTTCTGTCCTAGGTCTCGTCCACTGTCAGAGTGAGGCTAAATGCAAATTGGAGGAACAGCATCTCATATTTTGCTTGGGCAGCTTACAGCCCAGTGGTATGAATATTGATATCTCTAACTTCAAGTAACCCCAGCATTCCCTCTCTCTCTATCCCTCCCCCACCAAAGTCGCACCAGCTTCTCGCTTTCACCCAACAATTAGCTAATAGCTGTTTCCTTTATCATCGTTAGTTTTTTGCATATCTTTCATTCATTGTTCTTTACCTCTTTACATCATCGTCTATATCTCTCGTTTCCCTTATTCCTAACTAGTCCGAAGATGGATCTCAACCCGAAATGTCACCCATTCCTTCTCTCCAGAGATGCTACCTGTCCCGCTGAGTTACTCCAGCTTTTTGTGTCTATCTTTATATATATTTGAGGCAGAGATGGATAGATTCTTGATTAGTACGGGTGTCAGAGGTTATGGGAAGGCAGGAGAATGGGGTTAGGGGAGAGAGATCAGCTATAATTGAATGGCGGAATAGACTTGATGGGCCGAATGGCCTAATTCTACTCCTATCTCTTATGATCTTATGATATGGATCATGACCAGACAGAGGAAATTAGTTCAACCTGATATCATGTTCGGCACAGACACTGAGCTGAAGGACCTGTTCCTGTGCTGTGCTTATCTATGTTCTATGTTTAATTCATGGTCACCAAAGTGTCTTTGTACTTCATCCCCCACTGTTCAAATGGATGCCATTTAACTAAATTGACAACAAATATAATTCAAGTGCTAATAGGGACGTGTATTGTTCTTCTGAAAATCCAAATCTATCTTTAAACATTTAAATCAACACTTGGAATACAGGAATATGTTGCAAAAACCCACTACATTTTCATAACAATCTGAGCTGTCATCAAACTATCCCACATAAAGTTAATTCATGAGGTGCAAAATCAGATTCACCATCACCTTTCTGCTGATTGAAGACTAGGTCCCTATTCATCACATCCTCATAGTGAAAACTGGCTGAAAGCTCCATTCTTTCCCACGCTCCCCCTGCTCCCCCCCCCCCCCCCCACCCCCCTCCCATCTTCCAGCTTATAATTTCCAATCACACTCGTTTTAGTTTAATTTATTATTGTCATGTGTACCACCGAGTACAGTGAAAAGCTTTTGTTTGTGTGCTATCCAGTCAGAGAAATCTCTGACCTGCTATCCCAACCAGAAGCCATGGATGAACTGTGAGATCCGCTCCCAGATAAAGTCCGTCCACAGAGTTCAAGTAAAATGATCCCAAGTAACACAAAAAAATCGATTTATGACCATTATAAAGGCATTAAAGATGCCAAAAAGAAATTCTGAACTATACTGGAGCCCCAGGAGAACCACAGGGACACCTGTCGATTGTGACAAGGTTTACATGCTATAATGGGCTACAAAGTAAAGTTAGGCAGTATCAGGCTCTCTCCTCGATGAGCTCAATGCATTCTCTAATCGCTTTGAACTGAAGGTCAGCAGACCTGTGTGCCCATGGTCTCGGGTGTACTTGTTTGTACCCACGATCAAGTCAATAAAGTGAGATCAGCTTTCCTGAAGGTGAACCAGTGGAAAGCAACTGACCCAGATTGAGTCCCCAGTCACATCCTCAGATCATGCACAGACTAGACTAGCTGGCAGGAGTAGTCACAGGCATATTTAACCTCTCGCTACCCCATTCTAAATTTCCCACCTGCTTTAAGAGGACCACTATCATCCCAGAAAATCAGGTACAATGCTTTAAAGACTTCCATCCAGTGGCTATGAGATCCACCATCGGAAACCTGCTACAAGAGGCTAGTCATTGCACATATTAACTTCAGCCTTGATACACAGCAGTTTGCCTACCAAAACGGCTGACGCTTATCTCCATGGCTTTACACTCATCACTCTACATCAGTGCTTTCTAGCAAGCTTAGATTACCATCAATGTGTCTAATGGGACTGACTCTCTTCATTATATAAAAATATATATTATGGTTAGAGTTTTCCTCAGTTTTATCCTCCAATACTTTCTCTTTGGATCTATTCCAGCCTAATTTCCTTTTAATTTACACCCTGCCCCTTCAGTACTCCTCCGGGCTTTCTGCAGTGTTGAGCTGCCAATATGTCATCTGTAGGCATTCATATTGGAAAGTCCAACCTTTGCTAAAATGTGAACATATTTAACGTGAAACTTCATTTGCTTCATTTACAAGGGTCTTGCCAGAATTTCAAAATTTATAACTGTGATGAAAGATTGGGAACGATGTTTGGAGCAGGGCAGCCGGACGGTGAAAAATCTTCGATGTGTATAAAATTACAAAAGATGTATCGGATAGAGGAAGAGAGATTTATTCCCCTAGTGGAGAGATCGAACACCAGGTATGTCGTTATAAAGAAACTAGGAGAAGATGAGGGGGAAGAAGGGGAAAGATTTATCTTATCCAGAGGTGATAAGGGTCTGGAACTTACTGCCTGAAAAAGAAGAGTAGGCGGGACAAAGCCTGGCAAGTACCCCACTCTCTTTTCCAGCTTTCTAACACCGACTACAACCTGGATTGGAGGATAGCTAATGTTATCCCACTTATCAAGAAAGGAGCGAGAGAGAAAACGGGGAATTACAGACCAGTTAGCCTGACATCAGTGGCGGGGAAGATGCTGGAGTCAATTATTAAAGAGGTACTATCGGTGCATTTGGGTGGCAGTGTGGACTGCGAAGAGGATGTTAGGAGGTTGCAGGGTGACCTGGACAGGTTGAGTGAGTGGGCAGATGCGTGGCAGATGCAGTAGAATATAGATAAATGTGAGGTTATCCACTTTGGCGGCAAAAACAAGGAGGCAGATTATTATCTCAATGGTGTCAGGTTAGGTAAGGGGGAAGTGCAGCGAGACCTTGGTGTCCTTGTGCACCAGTCACTGAAAGTTGCCGTATAGGTACAGCAGGCAGTGAAGAAAGCTATTGGCATGTTGGCCTTCATAACGAGAGGATTTCAGTATAGGAGTAAAGAGGTTCTTCTGCAGTTGTATAGGGCCCTGGTAAGACCACATCTGGAGTATTGTGTACAGTTTTGGTCTCCTATTTTGAGGAAGGTCATTCTTGTAATTGAGGCAGTGCAGCATAGTTCACGAGATTGATCCCTGGGATGGCGGGACTGTCATATGAGGAAAGATTGAAAAGACTTGGCTTGTATTCACTGGAGTTTAGCAGGATGAGAGGGGATCTTATAGATATATATAAAATTATTAAAGGTCTGGACAAGCTAGATGCAGGAAGAATTTTCCCAATGTTGGGGGAGTCCAGAACCAGGGGCCACAGTCTTAGAATAAAGGGGAGGCCATTTAAAACTGAGGTGAGAAGGAACTTTTTCACCCAGAGAGTTGTGAATTTGTGGAATTCTCTGCCACAGAAGGCAGTGGAGGCCAAATCACTGGATGAATTTAAGAGAGAGTTAGATAGATCTCTAGGGGCTAGTGGAATCAAGGGATATGGGGAGAATTTGGGCACAGGTTACTGATTGTGGATGATCAGCCATGATCACTATGAATGGCGGTGCTGGCTCGAAGGGCCGAATGGCCTCCTCCTGCACCTATTTTCTATGTTTCTATGTAACCCGAAACATCACCTGTCACTAACATCATCTCTTCTTCACCATCCTCGTTTCCGTAGTGGCTGGCATGTGACACCAGTAATTTCCCAGTAACTACTAAGTCCTACTCTTTAATGTTATCTCTAGCTCTGTAATCGAGCAGCAGGACGTCATCATTTTTTGACTGCCAATAATAACGATATGGTCCACCGCCACTAGATGTTCACCTTATCCACCCATCCCCAAGAATCAGTACTAGAATCACTGGTGTTTAATATTAAATTTGATATGGGAGTGTACAATATGATTTCAAAATATGCAGAAAATACAACCTTGGTGTGGCAAACATTGAGGAGAGTAGGAATAGACTGCATGAAGGTTATAAATAAACAATAAATGCAAAGAATTGCAATGTTATATATTTCTGTTGAGAGAATGCGATGGGACAAAATAAAGTAAATGTACAGGAACAAGTGTTCATAAATGATTGAGAGAAACAAATTAAGAGACTAGCAGGTAAGGAATATAGGATCCTGGGCTTTGTAAATAGAGCCCATGAATACATAAACAGGGTGATTATGTTCAGCTTTCTGAAATAGTGGTTCGATCATGACTGGTGCCATGCGTCCAATTCCTAGTTAGCACACCTTAGGAAGTATATATACTGGGCAGGTGGTAGGAAAGAGAAACAAAAATAATGAAAGGAGCTCAGTTGAGATGTTTGGGACATGATGGCCTTGAATGCAAGAGCTATTTATATTAGAGGATTTTCCAGAAGTGGGACACACAGGTTCAAAGAGATGGGCTAAACAGACATTTGAGAATGCAAGGAAAACATTTTGTGCATAAGGTTGAGTGTTGTTTTGATCTGAAACTCGTTGCCCTTAAGCGTGGTTTAAAATGACTTGGAGTCAACTGGAGCTGACGAAAGGAGAGGGAAATTGGGTGGGCGCTGGAGGGAAATAATTTGCAAGGCTATATGGAAAGAGCAGGGTAATGGGAACAACAGAGTTGTTCTGCACAGGCCACAGTGGCTTGAAGGGTTAAATGCTTTCTCCTATGCTATTACAATTCTGTGATTTAATATAGTCTCTAAATCAATCTCACCATATGGTGACTGCTGAATATCTAATTATTTTCAAGGGCAAAAAAATGCTCTTGCTATTTCAAAACTGGCAAATCTCCAAACAAAGAATTCAGTTTCAAATCCCCAAGGCAAGATTACCATCTTCACAGTTAGTTAGTTGTACCAGACATAGGTCCAAATTAAAACGGATGCTGCAAATTAACATACCATAGACCTCATTGCACCAGTATCACAGGGCACTCTCAATGTTAAATCAACATTTCTTTTATAGCTACTACTACTTACTGAATATGACATTATTTTAGGAATTTAAGGTTCAGTACAATAGAGCAATGACTGGTAGACCAGATGAACTAAAACAGGAAAAAAAAAACTCTGCTCAGACATTTGATTGCAATTGAAATGCTACTTCATTCAGCATTAAGAGATTTCAGGATTGCTGCATGGATATGTAGGCAATGTTTCATATTTCATTTCATATATACAGCGCGGAAACAGGCCTTTTCGGCCCACCAAGTCCGCGCCGCCCAGCGATCCCCGCACACTAACACTATTAACACTATCCTACACACACTAGGGACAATTTTTACATTTACCCAGTCAATTAACCTACATACCTGTACGTCTTTGGAGTGTGGGAGGAAACCGAAGATCTCGGAGAAAACCCACGCAGGTCACGGGGAGAACGTACAAACTCCTTACAGTACAGCACCCGTAGTCAGGATCGAACCTGAGTCTCCGGCGCTGCATTCGCTGTAAAGCAGCAACTCTACCGCTGCGCCACCGTGCCGCCACCGTGCCGCGTGTTGGGATATGGATCATGTGCAGGCTGATAAGATTAGTTATCTAAGCATCATGTTTGGCACAGACTTAGTGGGCTGAAGGGACTGTTCCTGCACTGCACCTTTCTATGTTCTGTGTGTAGGAAGGAGCTACAGATGCTGGATAGACACAAAATGCTGGAGTAACTCAGCGGGTCAGGCAGCATCTTTGGAGAAAAGGAATAGGTGGCATTTTGGGTCGAGACCATTCTTCAGACTCAGATTCTTCAGTCTGAAGATGGGTCTTGACCCGAAACGTCACCTGTTCCTATTCTCCAGAGATGCTGCCTGAACCACTGAGTTACTCCAGCTTCTTGTGTCTATTTTCTATGTTCTATATTCCATACCCCAATCCTTCCCCATCCATCCTGAACCAATGCTACGATTGCATGGAGAGGAGCGATTTATAAGGACATTGCCTAGATCAAAAAGGTTTGGCTGGGAAAAAAGGTTGGATTGAAAAGAATCAAAAGTTTGCAAAAGAGAATGTGAAGTGCCTGGATAGAGCATACAGAATGGACCTATTTCCGTTAATAGGGAGTCAGAGCTGTGAAATAGAATAAAAATATTAGAAGGGAGATGAGTTTTTTGTTTCTTACCCATGGAGTGGCAGGAGTCCGAATCCACAGCAAATGAAACAAATGTTGGGTAACATTTTGACTAATACAGATCTAATAGGCTGAAAAAACCTTCATCATATATTTCCCATCATTCTGCAAGGTCTGGGTCCCAATTGCTGCCCCTCCCTCTCCCAGATACCCAAGGTTCAGACAGCACCCTTCAAAATCCCCCAGCCGATATAAGCCTCAACCTAACCCACCAACCAGGCCCACCCATCAGTCTCCTAAATGGCTTCAGTATCCAAAGCAACAACCCCCAATTGGAGGCCTCCATCTCCATCTGCCATCAACACTGATCGCACTCCAACACTACACTTTGTTCACTCTTGTTGACTGCTCGCCAGTCCTAACTCGATCCCAAGCAACAACCCTTAGCGTATGGCCCTTTCAGTCAATCACAGGGATTCATTTTAATTTCTAATAAATGCAGCCATAAATGTGAGATAAGCCTTCATTGTTTCCCAGTCTCGAATCCCTCTCATGGCAACATTAAACATAGAATGAAAGCATCTTAACTCTTCCAGTGGGACAAATAAACACATAATTATCCCAGAGCAAAATATAGCTGAAAATTTTACTTACCAACAGGTTGTCCTTTCCCAATGCAGGACAAATATAGTCTTTGACCCAGTCCAACATCAATCAGCTGACCTTCTGTCAATACATGACATCATATTTGAAAATTTGACAATGATATTGTTCAACATTTTAAAAAATTTCATGATGTCACAAAAGTGTTATATTCTTCATGAAATTTTAATGCACGTGATTAAGCATCAATTAATAACTCTCTTTTCAACTCAAATTCTTAATTCCTGCAAACACACAGACATATCGACCTAATTCTGCTGCAGCAGGTCATTTAATTTCAGTTCTGTTTTCATGTTCTCTGGTTTGTGAGCTATTAACAATACAACAAAACATCTGGGATCTTAATGAGCAGTGAGACAATGGACATAAATCAATCACCAAAAAAGGAAGGACCACAAAGTATTAATAATCATTGGTGAATTCCAAGTCAGACCAGGAGCAGAAAGAGAAATAATGAGATGAAAGAAAAGATTGGATTAAAAGGAAAAAAATAGGAGGAAACAATAGCACACTGCGCAGTTAGTAGAGTCATTGCCTCACAGTTCCAGTGATCTGGGTTTAATCCACTCCTGAGTGGCCCATCATTTCCACATACTCACTGCGTTCCCCACGGTTTCCCCAGAATGAGCTGGCCAACTGGATTCAAAATTGGCTTGATGCTCGCAATCAGTGGGTGGTAGTGGAGAGCTGTTATTCAGGTGGAGGCCTGTGATCCACCAGAGATTAGATCTGGGTCAACTGTTGTTTATATCTAAATTAACGGTTTGGATGACACTTTAGATAATGCCTTAGCAGTTTGCACATTGGTCATACAGTGGACAGTGAGGAAGACTATCTAAGTTTACAAAAGTTAACGAGGGAAGTGGGCCAAGGCATGGCTGATAGAATTTAACTCTGACCAAAGTGTGATGTGATGCATTTTGGCAAGTTAAACCACAGTGGGACTTGCACAGTAAATGGTAGAGCCCAAGGGCCACACACAGATTATATAGTCCCTGAAAATTGAGACAAAGGTAGGCAGGGCAGTAAAGGCGGCATTTGGCAGCCTCTCATCTGTAACGGTGTTACGCACAAGAGTTGGGACATCATGTTAGATGTACAAGATATTAGTCAGACCACATTTGAAACTTTGCATTTCTAGTCACCCTGCTATAGGGAGGATGTCATTGAGCTAGAAGAGGTGCAAAAATGATTCACCAGGATGTTACCAGGATTCAAGGGTTGAATTATAAAGAGAAGCTGGATAGGCAGTGACTTTTTCCCTGGAACATAGGAGGCTGAGGAATGACCTTACAGAGTATATAAAATCATGAGAGGCATAAATAACATCATAGTCATTTTTACAGGGTAGAAGAGTCCAGGATTAGAGGGAATAGGTTCAAGGTATGAGCCAAAGGATTTAGGAGAGACCCGAAAGGCAATTTCTTCAGACAGACAGTGGTGCATATATGGAATAAGCCACCAGAGGAGATCATAGAGGTGGGGCAATAGCGACATTTAAAAGACATTTGAATAGGTAAACAGATAGGAAAGATTTGGATGGATGAGGGCCAGATAGAGGTAAATGGGACAAGTTTATATGGCGATCTTGGTTGGCGTGGCCAATTCGGCTGAAGGGCCTGTTTATTGTGCACATTTTAAGTCTCCTTACCCAAGATAGGATAGCGTTGCTTTGAAGGGACGGGAGGGATGTGGGTCACATGCAAGCCAAAGTGATTAGTTTAACCTGATATCATGTTCAGCATGATACTGTGGACCCAAGATCCTGTTGTAAAGCACTGTTCTATGTTCTATGAGGCATCACAAGGAGATTTATCAGTATAATTTCAGGGATGAGAGGGTTGTCCTTTCAAGAGAGGATAGACGGTTTGGGTCTATATTTCGTAGTTTATTGGAATGAGGGAGTGATGTTTTTCACGCATACCAGATTTGAAGAGGGCTTGACAGGGAAGATTTTGATATGGTTTCATGCATGGGAGAGTAACGAACAAGAGGACATTGGTACAAGGAGCTGGCCATTTAAAATAACATGGATGGATTTTCTTTCACTCAAGAGTGTTAGGCATCTCTGGAATTCTCTGCTTTTGAGGGTGGTGGATGTTAAGTCATTTGATATATTTAAGGTGGATATAGATAAAGATATTTAAAAGATCAAGGAATTGAAGGTTATGGAGAACTGACATGGAAGATGAGTTCAGGCCAGCATAGTCAGTCATCATCATGTTGAATGGCAGGGCAAGCATGAGAAGCCTGCCGGCCTACTTCTGTTCTTATTTTCTTGTGTTTTTGTGTTCATCTTTTCCAGTGGAGAAACTGTGATTCAACACTGGATTGGATCTGCAACTGGACCCTAAGTGGAAGCAATTATAACCTGTCTCATTGCCAGAGAAGTCGGCCCAAGCCAATGCCAGACATCAGATAGTCACTCAAAGAAAACCCACACATTTCAGTGAAATAAGTCAAATGCAGTATCTGATTCAGGCTGCATACCTGGGAGGAAGTGGACTTTTGCCACATCTCCCTTTCACTCTGTACGTTGCTCTCACCCACAAAATTTGCTTCCTCAGTTACCTAGTGATAGTGACACTGCGAATATCTCACATTAACTTGTTTCCCAGCAGGTCATAAAGTAGACAGTACTCGTGAAGTCTATGGTTTGTTTCATTTGTGAAGAATTCTGCTTAACTCCTTTTTTTCTACTTATTTTAATAACAATATATTGCTCTGTCTGTGAAAATGCTAATGAGATGCAGAATGGGGATTGGAAACCCATTAATCAGAACAAAGCTGAAATTGCTTCATGAAGTGGGCAACTCCCATTGCACAAGGATCTAAGAAATCAAACCATACAAAACTCTCTCTTTCTCCAGTGGACTTTGGGACCTGTAACATTAATTGCCTGTCCCTCTGAGTTACTCCAGCATTTTGTGTCCATCTTCGGTTTAAACCAGCATCTGCAGTTTCTTCATACACATTAATTATAGATTTGTTCAAATTCTTGGACTTTCAGACCCAACGGAAATCTGATGAACCTCGGACTTGCGGAATCCATGAAAAAATAAGGCAATTCTTAGAAAAAGTATGTTTGTTTTTAAATGTGGCTTAGAAGCCTACAAAATATTAGCACATCTCATCAGCTAAAAGTGTCCATCAATTGCAACTGCCAGTTGTAATTGTAAATTCCAATGGCCAAATTTGCATTAAAAAAGGCTAAATACATCTGTCTTATTGCAACAATATTTTTTTGCAGGTAGCATGGTGTATTGCCGAAAACAGGTTTATGCAGGTGTTTTCCATTTTAAATGTGACATAAGCATATATACAATGGAAAAAGTCACAGACATTCGAGGAGGTGCTGGACATCCTGAAACATATGAACGCAGATAAATCTCCCGGGCCTGCTCAGATATATCGGAGGACACAATGGGAAATCAGAGAAGAAATTGCATGGGCCCTGACGGAGATATATGAATCATCATTAGACACAGAAAAAGTGCCGGATGAATGGAGCGTGCCTCTATTCAAGAAGGGCTACAAAAGAAAGCTTGGGAACAAAATACCAGAGAACTAACATCTGTGGTATGAAAGTTATTAGAGAGGATTCTGAGGGATAAGATATATATGCATTTGGATAGACGGTGATTGATCAGAGATAGTCAACATAGTTGTATACATGGGAGACAGCGTCTCACTGGTTTGATTGAGTTTTTTGAAGAAGGTTGACAGTTGAAGGCCAAAGACATTGTCTATATGGACTACGCCAAGGCCTTTGATCAGGTTATGCATGAAAGGCTGCTTTAGATCATATGGCATCCAGGGAGAGCTAACTGTCTGGATAACGAATTAGCTTCATGGAAGTAAACAGATGGTAGTGGTAGAAAGTTATCAGACTGCAGCCCAGTGACTAGCGGTGTGCCTCAGTGATTGGTGCTAGGCCCGTTGCTGCTTGTGGTTTACGTCAACAATTTAGATGGGAATGTGCAAGGCATGATTAGTAACTTTGCAGATGACACGAAAGTGGGTGGTACCATTGACAGTGAACATGGTTATCAAATTTCACAGCACAATTTTGAACTGAAGGATGGCTAATGGAGTTCAATGCACAAAATGCTGGAGTAACTCAGCCGGACAGGCAGCATCTCTGGAGAGAAGGAATGGGTTACATTTCGGGTCGTGACCCTTCTTCAGATTGATACCAGGGGAGAGGGTGGGACAGAGATAGAATGTAGTCGGAGACAGTAAGACTGGTGGGAGAACCGGGAAGGAGTAGGGGATGGAGAGAGAGGGAAAGCAAGGGCTATTTGAAGTTAGAGAAGTCAATGTTCATACCACTGGGGTGTAAGCTACCGAAGCAAGATATGAGAGGCTGTTCCTCCAATTTGTGCTGGGACTCACTCTGATAATGGAGGAGGCCCAGGACAGACAGGTCAGATTGGGAATGGGAGGGGGAGTTAAAAGTGCTGAGCAACCAGGAGATCAGGTAGGTTAAGGCGGACTGAGCGGAAGCGTTCAGCAAAACGATCGCTGAGCCTGGTCTCGCCGATGTACAGAATTTGACACCTGGAACAGCGGACACAGTTGATGAGGTTGGAGGAGGTGCAGGTGAACCTCTACCTCACCTGAAAAGACTGTTGGGGTCCTTGAATGGAGTCAAGGGGGGAGGTAAAGGGACAGGTGTTTCATCTCCTGCAATTGCAGGGGAAAGTACCTGGGGAGGGGGTGGTTTGGGTGGGAAGGGACGAGTTGACCAGGGAGTTGCGGAGGGAACGGTCTCTGCGGAAAGCAGAAAGGGGTGGAGATGGGAAGATGTGGCCAGTAGTGGGATCCCGTTGGAGGTGGCGAAAGTGTTGGAGGATTATATGCTCTCATTCCTTCTCTCCAGAGATGCTGTCTGTCCCGCTGAGTTACTCCAGCATTTTGTGTCTACCTTTGGAGTATTACGTTTGGTTATGGTCGTCCTGCTGAACAAAAGATGTCACTAAGCTGGAAGGAGTGCAGAGAAGGTTTACAAAGATGCTGCCAGAACTCGAGGGTCTATGGGGAGAGGTTGGGCCAGTTAGGAATTTATTCCTTGGAGAGCTGGAAGCTAAGGGGGGTCTTATAGAAGTGTGCAGACCCATGAGGGCAATTAATATGGTGAATGCACAGTCTTTTACAGAGTAGGGGAATCAAGAACAAGAGGACATAGATTTAAGGTGAGAAGGGAAAGATTTAATAGCAACACAAGGGGTTAGTTTCACTCAGAGGATGGTGGGTATATGGAATGAACTATCGGAGGAGGTAGTTGAGGCAGGTACAGTAACAGCATTTAAAAGACACGGACGGGTACATAGATGGAAAAGGTTTAGAGGGCTATGTGCCAAATAAGGGCAAATGGGACTAGCTTGGAAGGGGTTTCTTGGGCTGAAGGGCCCGTTTTGGTGCTGTATGACTCTGACATGATGCTGTGTTCCAGAGCATTAAGTTGCTATCACCCGATGCCTCAATATACCAAGCATAAATTCAATTGATTACAACATGTAAACTGGGACAACTATTCATTTCTGCAATTTGGTTTGTATTAAGATTAGTATTGATTTATTATTGTCACATGCACCAAGATCCAGTGGAAAAACGTTGTTTCCGTGTTAAATATGATGAGGTTCTATGCAGATGAATACATAATGTCTCACCTTGAGGCTGAAGTAGTGGTCCTTCACGCTGGAGGGATGCATAATTTAGGAATGGTGGAATCACAAGGATTAGAAGAAGATACTTTAAAAATGAGCTGAGCCGAGAACAGATTCTCCACCGCGAAAATGAATCTGTGTTGGTTTCTGTGGAACACACTTGTGGTGTACTAGGTTTCTAGAGGAGGAATAGATAAGTTTTTAAAAAAGGATTGCCAAACAACATTTGATACAGTATAAACCACCAGGCAAAACTGTCTATATACATGCAATGATAAAATAAAATACTGTAGAATACAAAACACAGTGCTTCACATCCTCTCCACCAAGTCTTCCAGTGCTTTTCTATGAAACACTTGTACAAAGCAGACAGAATAGGAAATGAAATTTCCATGCAGAGATTAATTCTTAAAACATTTAAGAGAACTTACTGATCATGCTATCTTGACCACAACTTTCAACATTCCTCCTTGATCTGTTCTTTTTATTTTTATTTGTAATAGGTGATAATGGATTTATGAATATTAGCGAAGATGGAATAAGCTTGAGGAGCTGAATGGCATTCTTATGTTTTAGTTAAAGCAGAAGCTATTAACGAGGCTGTTCCCAGGACTCGAGGATCTAGGCTATAGGGAAAGATTGGGCAGGCTGGGACTTGGAACGCAGGAGGCTGAGGGTTGATCTTGTAGAGGTGTACGAAATCATGAGAGTAATAGATAGGGTGAATGCATAGAGACTTCTATCCAGAGTAGGCGAATCAAGAACCAGAGGACATAGGTTTCAGGTGAGAGGGGAAAGAGTTTCAACTTTCTCCACACAGAGCAGTGGGTATATGGAATGAGGTATCAGCGAAGGTAGATGAGGTAGGTACCATGACAGCATTTAAAAGTCACTTGGACCGATCATGGGTAGGAAAGGGTAAGAGGGATATATGCCAAACCCAGGCAAATGAAACTAGCTTAGTTTCATTTGCACCATGGACAACCTGGATGAGTTAGGCCGAGGTGCCTGTTTCCGTGCTGTATAACTTTTGGGGGGGGAAAAAAAATCAGCAATCGGCAACTCATCTGAAACCACCCATTTACTGCTGCCTGTAATTGAAAATTACCCCATTACTAGTTAATGTTTCATTTCCTTTTCAGGTGTGTGTACAATCTATCTCAAGCTAACCTGCTTATGGCCAGCAAATGGGCTAAAGCAATCAAGATTACAAAAGTTAATCAGAGGCTCAATAGTGGCATGCTACCACCTAAGTCAATGACCGTATTTCAAAGATCAATTTTGCATTAAAAATTCTATCCTTAATTGGATAGCATAGTAGAGCTGTTGCCTTTCAACTGCAGTGATTCAGATTCAATCAATAGTCAATAGTCGTTTATTTGTCACATACACATAAATGTGTAGTAAAATGAAACATTACCCGCAGTTAAACAATAAGACCAATAAGATTAATCAATAAAAATGCAATAACACATACAATCACTGACGTTAGAAGTCTGAAGAGGAATCCTGGGCCGAAAAGTCACCTTTGCATTTTCTCCAGAGATGCTGCCTGACCTGCCGAGTTACACCAGCATTTTGTGTCTGACTACCATTGCTGTCTGTACAGAGTTTGCTCGATCACCCTGTGGATTTCCCCAGGGTGCTCCTGTTTCTTCCCACATGTCAAGGACATGTCATTTTACCACCCCGCAAAGATATTCGGGTTGGTAAATTAACAGGCCACAGTTGAGATGCTGCCTGTCCCGCTGAGTTACTCTAGCATTTTGTGTCTGCCCCCAGTAGAATCTGGGAATAGATAATGGAGAATAAAATGAGATGTGTGTAAATAGACATTTGATGGTTAGTATTGTGGTATTGTGTGGAGTTCTGGTGATTGGGCTGCAGGAAGGAGGTAATTAAACTAGAGAGACTGGATAGGCTTGGACTATTTTTCCTGGAGTAAAGGAGGTTGTGGGATGACTTATAAACTTGTGGACTTATCCTGCCTTTTTCCACAACTATTTAAAAACTAACAGAATTATGGTCACTAGTCTCAAAGTGTTTCCCTACTATGGCTTTAGTTACCTGCCTTGTCTCATTCCCAAATAGTTGGCACAGTGTTGTGCCCTCTCCAATAGATCTCTCTATATATTGTTTAAGAAAACCTTCCTGGTTTTCACACAACAGACTTCTGAAATTTCACCCTGTCCAACCACTTTCCTAGTCATCGTGAGGGAAGGTAAAATCACCTACTATTAGGACCCTATTATTCTTAGCACCCGTCTGTGATCTCTCGACATATCTGCTCCTCTAATTCCCACTGACTATTGGGGGAGGGCGATAATACAACCCCATCAAAGTGATCATTCCCTTCTAATTTCTAAGTTCCACCCATATAGCCTCACAGACAATCCACCATGAATATCCTCGCTGTGTGCTGGACTTCCCTCAACAAAAATACAAGTTGTATTATACAACTCCCCCTCATTTCTTACCTGCAACTATTTCACCCCTGTAGCATCCATGCCTGGAGCTTCGAGCTGCCAGTCAAACCTCTCTCCCAACATTGTTTCTGTTATGACCGTAATATATTTAGTGCATCATCCACATAATGAGTTCATCTGCCTCACCTATCAGCCTCCTTGCATTAAAATAAATGCAATTTAGTCTATTGGACCTTCTTCGCTCCTGTGTATCCTATCCACTGAACTTGCTGACATTAACACCTTTATCAGGCTTTATTTCCCCATCAGCCAAAATATTGCTCTGGATCTCACCCCCTGCCAGACTCGTTAAAACCCACCCATTCATTCATTAAGAATGCTGCTAATCTTCCACTTCACTGCCGTTTTCCAGCATTATTCCCTTAATATCCTGAAATCTCTCAATCGCTATAGTGAATGAACCATACCTCCAGCTTTCACAGCCCTCCAGAATCCAAAAACACCAAATTCTCACTACCCTCTCCACATCTCAGTCCCTATCTCTTATTCCCAGACTAGATCCTGCTCGAAGACTCCTCCATCAGGGGAACATCCTCTCTGCATTTAATCCAGCGGACACTTTAAGTTTGTTAAATTCATTGTTATAAATTGAAATGTTATAAATTCATAAATATACATTTGCTGTGTATTGTCAAACCTCAGTTGTGTCAAAGCTATGTTGAGAAATACGATTTCTATTGTTCTCCAGAATGTAACTTTTGTTGTGGCCGTGAAATTTGTTTATGTCTTTGTTTTTTGCACTGTTCAGCTGTGAACTCCTTGGGCTTTCAAACAGTTGGGAGCTGGAGATGGAAGGGGGGGGGGGGGGGGGTGGGGGGTTTGTCATCTCACGTGATCAAAATCCAGACGCAACCAAGGCAGAAACTAGTGCAATCTCATGGCACTTTCCATACATTACCGAAATGTTACTTTGCAACTCCAACTGGGGAGTTCCGAAGAAATAAGTAACATTGTTTCCAATAGCAATATGCCGTGCCCGCCGCCCATATACCTTGTAGTTTTGCAAAACTGTGCAACAGCGGCGGGTGCGCGCTGCTAACACTGCAACAGAGAGAGAGCATGTGTGTCCACCACAGCGAGATATTTCAATGGGTAGTTCAGTACCAGAGCTGTGCACATTGCTTCCTCCGGGCCTGGCCTTGCTTAGATTCTGCCCCAGTACAATTACCTGCCCTGTGGGTTTCGGGTTCAGACTTGGCGGCGGCACATTCGGCCTCCTCTTCGACACTCCTCTCATTATCTGGCTGTCCACGGCCGCTTCCGCACTCGCTCGCTCGCTCCCTTGCGTGCGTTCGTCAGCGACGAGAGGCTGTGCCAAGCCACGTCCACGCTGCCTGGGAGCTGCACAGCCTCGGCTGCAACGTGCTGAGTGGACTGTAAAACCAGAGCTGCAAAATATACATTCACATTCCTACTGTTAAACCTGTGCTGGTGTATCATTTAGATGCAATGTTAACTTAACGTTTACGACCATTACATGATACGACCATTGAAAAAAAAAAAAAGATAAATAATAAAAAAATAAATGATAAAAAAATAAATATCTTCCACGTTACTCAAAAGCGTTTCCCCTTGTTTAAAGGGATGGGGTCATAGAGTGATACCCCTTCGGCCCACTTTGCCCACACCGGCCAAACATGTCCCAGCGCAGGATGTGGTGAAGACGCCCCTCCAAATAAGGGATTCTGTGTAAATTTGGCAATAAATATCTGCATTGGATGTATAACCTCCGGGAATGTCGGATGGAGTTTCTGAAAAGAAAATGTTTTTGTAAATATTTATTACTGGAATAAAGTATTTTTTGATATATAAAAAAAATGTCCCAGCTACACTAGTTCCACCTGCCCGCGATTGACCCATATCCCTCCAAACCTGTCCTATCCATGAACCATGTCTTACTGTTTCTTAAATGCTGGGATAGTCCCTGCCTTAACTACCTCATCTGGCAGCTTGTTCCATACACCCAACACCCTTTGTGTGAAAAAAAATGGATATTTGGATAAAGATTTCTGCGAAATAATAGTGGTGCATACAAATTTCTGTGACCATTTTACTGGTATGAAAAATGCAATGGACCCATGCTTGTCTGTATCAATCCACGTTCACGTTCACGCCTGCTGAGCCGGATGGTCACATCGCACAGTGAACCGGCACAGACCTACTTGAACTTTACACTGTTTTAAACTGCTTCTAATTTGTTTCACTGGGTTGTATAAATTTATACTGATTAGCTAATTAATTTATTGCATCGTATGGAAGGCGCATTCCCAATCTCGTTGTACCCCTGTACAATGACAGTAAAGATGTATTGTATTGTATTCTATATGAGTGAAGATCAAATATTGTTATGCTAAACACTCGAAGTAAAAGCACAAACTTATCGATATTTATTCGATTGTATTCAACATCTTACGAACAAGGCCTACAGAAGATAACCATTCTGAAATGCTGAAGTATTGATTTCTTCTCTTCCCACAAAATATTCTAACCTTTGCAGTACCTCATGGTAAATTATGCTGTGCTTAAGAAACTGTGAACTGGAACACTGCAGTTATTGCTACCCCATTCAAAAAGGTTGTAGGAACAACTTCAATTGTGGGAAATTTTCTAGAATTAGTTGTCAGGGTCCGGGAAGCGGCTGGGTTAGCCAAATCCAATATCACTAAGTTAAAAGGCAAACTAATTAACTTGAGAGAGCTTTTTGTTGCAGAAGCACACAATGTTGATGAGGGACATGCAGGTGATCTAGCACGTACAGACATCTTAAAGGCATTTGATAAGAAGCCACTTTATCAAGAAGGGAGACCATGGAATAAAAAGATCTAAAGCAGAGTAGATAAACTAAATAATTTAAAAAAACAGGGAGTAATAGTAAAATGTTGCTTTCATACAGGGGTGAAGGGTGCAGTGTAATTCTCCACGGAGGATCAGTGGTGTTTTTAATGTACATTAACAATTTGGGCTTGGTTATTGAAAAGAATGAGAGGAGGAGACAAAGTGGAGAATGTGAAGAACGACAGCTCTTGCATTATGAAAGTACAATGTCGAAGGTCCAAATTACCTTTTTTTTTAATGTAATAAATGAACTGAAGATGTTAGTTTATACCAAAGATAAGTACAAAATGCTGGAGTAATTCAGCGGGTCAGGCACCATCTCTGGAGAAAATCTTCTGGAATTTTTTGAGGATGTGGCAAGCAAAATGGATGAAGGAGAGCCTGTGGATGTAGTATATATAGACTTTCAGAAAGCCTTTGACAAGGTACCACATGGGTGGTTGGTGAGCAAAATTAGAGCACATGGTATTGGGGGTAGGGTATTGACATGGATAAAGAATTGGTTGGCAGACAGGAAGCAAAGAGTAGGAAAAAATGGGTCTTTTTCAAAATGGCAGGCAGTGGAGAGTGGAGTGCCGTAAGGCTCGGTGCTGGGGCCGCAACTATTTACAATATATATTTATGATTTGGATGATGGAATTAGAAGTAACACTAGCAAGTTTGCGGATGACACAAAGCTGGATGGCAGTGTGAACAGCAAAGAGGATGTTCGGAGGTTGCAGGGTGACTTGGACAGGTTGAGTGAGCGGGCAGATGCATGGCAGATGCAGTATGATGTAGATAAATGTGAGGTTATCCACTTTGGCGGCAAAAATAAGGAGGCAGATTATTATCTCAATGGTGTCAGATTAGGTAAAGGAGAAGTGCAATGAGACCTTGGTGTCCTTGCACACCACTCACTGAAAGTAAGCGTGCAGGTACACCAGGCAGTGAAGAAAGTTAATGGCATGTTGGCCTTCATAATGAGAGGATTTCAGTACAGGAGCAAAGAAGTCCTTCTGCCGTTGTGTAGGGCCTTGGTGAGACCACATCTGGAGTATTGTGTGCAGTTTTGGTCTCCTAATTTGAAGAAGGACGTCCTTGCTATTGAGGCAGTGCAGCGTAGATTCACTAGGTTAATCCCTGGGATGGAGGGACTCACATGAGGAAAGATTGGAAAGACTCGGCTTGTATTCACTGGTTTAGAAGGATGAGAGGGGATCTTATAGAGACGTATAAAATCATAAAAGGACTAGACAAGCTAGATGCAGGGAAAATGGTCCCAATGTTGGGGGAGTCCAGAACCAGAGGACACAGTCTAAGAATAAAGGGGAGGCCATTTAAAACTGAGGTGAGAAGAAACTTTTTCACCCAGAGAGTTGTGAATTTGTGGCATTTTCTGCCACAGAAGGTAGTGGAGGCCAATTCACTGGATTAATTTGAAAGAGAGTTAGATACAGCTCTAAGGGCTCATGGTATCAAAAGATATGGGGAGAAGGCAGGCACAGGTTATTGATTGTGGATGATTAGCCATGAACACAATGAATGGTGGTGTTGACTCGAAGGGCCAAATGACCTCCTCCTGCACCAATTTTCTATGTTTCTATGTAAAATCTGAAGAAAGGTCACAACCTGAAATGTCACCTATCCATTTTCTCCAGAGGTGCTGCCTGACCCATGGAGTTATTCCAGCATTTTGTGTCTATCCCCCTATCACTTGCCAGGTTTTGCCCCGCCCCTCCTCTCCTTTTCTGCTTCTCCCCTCTCCTCCCCCACACCACCAGTCGGGAAAAGGATCCCGACCCCAAATATCATAGAAACATAGAAATGCAAGGTTTAGATTAATTATTGTCATGTATACTGAGGTACAGTGAAAGCTTTGTTTTGTGTGCTATCCAATCAATTCAGATAATCTATATACTAAAACTCTAGTTTGTTTGTTTGTTTGTTTGTTCCTGAACAACAGGCAAAACGGTACACGATAGCATGACAATTTTAGGCCCACCTTACTCATTGTCGGCCCTTTGGTGCTAATGGAAGAAGTTTCATTGAAATCGGTGTTATATTTTTTAAGTTATTCACATTTTAAAGTTTAAATCTATCTCCTAGGGAAGGAGGGAGGGGTGGAGGGGGGATAAGGGGGTATGAGGGGGATGGAGTGGGGTGGATGGGAAGGAGGGGAGGAAGGAGGGGAGGAAAGAGGAGAGTCAAGTCAAGTCAAGTCAATTTTATTTGTATAGCACATTTAAAAACAATCCATGTTGACCAAAGTGCTGTACATCTGATTAGGTACTAAGGAAAAAAATGAAACATACAGTAGCACACAAACATAACAGCACATACAAAACAGTTCACAGCGCCTCCTCAATGAGCCTCAAACGCTAGGGAGTAGAAATAGGTTTTGAGCCAGGACTTAAAGGAGTCGATGGAGGGGGCAGTTCTGATGGGGAGAGGGATGCTGTTCCACAGTCTAGGAGCTGCAACCGCAAAAGCGCGGTCACCCCTGAGCTTAAGCCTAGACCGCGGGATAGTGAGTAGCCCCAAGTCGGCCGACCTGAGGGACCTGGAGTTAGAGAGGTGGGTTAGAAGATTTTTGATGTAGGGGGGGGGAATGTCCATTTAGGGCTTTATATGTGAATAGGAGGAGCTTGAAGTTGATTCTGTACCGTACAGGGAGCCACTGGAGAGAGGCCAGAATCGGCGTGATGTGGTCCCTTTTACGGGTACCCGTCAGGAGTCTCGCTGCTGCGTTTTGGACCAGTTGCAGGCGGGACAGGGATGATTGGCTGATCCCAGTGTATAGGGAGTTGCAGTAGTCTAGGCGGGAGGAAATGAAAGCGTGAATGATTTTTTCAGAGGAAGGAGGGGAGGGGGAGGAGAGGGAAGGGAAGAGGGGAGGGGAGAGCGGGGACGAGGGGAGAGGGGAGGGAGGGAGGAGAGGAGGAGAGGGTGCTGCACCAATGCAAGAGTAGTTTGGGCCCAACAGGTCCACTTGGTCTAGTACTGTATATAATTACAATCAAACCAAACTCATTACAACAGGGGACACGAGTGCTCGAGTAACTCAGCAGGTAAAGCAGCATCTCTGGTGAACATGGCTCGGTGCTGTTTCATTTCAGAACCCTTCTTCAGACTGATTATAGTTTGGTTGGGGTGGGGCGGGGGGGGGGCAAAGGAGGAAAGTTGGACGAGGAGAGGCAGGACAAAGCCTGGCAATTGATAGCTGGATGTAGATGGTTCGACAAAACCCAGAGATGAAAAGAGAAAAGGTGTGAGACAAGAATGGAAGATATGTGAATTGTGAAGTCAGAGGGAGAAATAAAGGTAGAAGGGGAAGGGGGAGGAGAAATGGGTGGAAACCTTTACCTTCAATTTAAATCCTAAGGAGGCATGACAGGGACGGTGCTGTGATGTTTTCTCCGGTGGGGGAATCACAAACAAGAGGGCATGGCTAAAAGATAAGGGAATGCTTATTCAAAATAAGGTACATAGACCTTTTTCTTCTCTCACCACGTGGACTCGGTGACTAAACTAATAAAGCTAAATTTGAACAATGAGGCCATGTGGAATGAAGGGTTTTCTAATCAATAATCCCACCAACATGCCTTGACAGTTTGTAAGACTGTGGCCTCAGTCTAAACCAGATATCAATCTCTGCAATTCTCTGTCCCCAAGGACAGTGGAGGCCAGATCATTAGTTGCATTTAAGGTAGAGATAGATAAATACTTGAAAGACCTAGGAATTGTTTTTTTATGTTGAATTGGCACAGGAGAGGGGTTCATATCAACATAGGTCAACCATGATCACATTAAAGGTGGGGACAGGCTTGAGGGGCCTGGTGACAGACTCTGCTCCTATTTTCATGTGTTCTTATGTGCATATTTTAGATGTATTATACTGGTTATGGACAAAATTAAGATTCTGATTGGGCTGCTTTGTCCTGAATAGCAGATAGACACAAAATGCTGGAGTAAATCAGCGGGACAGGCAGCATATCTGGAGAGAAGGAATGAGTGACGTTTCGGGTCGAGACCCTTCTTCAGACTGATGTCCTGAATAGCTTCAAATTCATCAGTGCTATTGGAGATTTGGCATTTCCATTCATACAACAAGTGTAGAGTATTCCACTACATTCCCAATGTGCTTGTAGTTGGGGAAACAATTTTCATGAATCTAATGATGAAACACTGACTCAATATAGTCAGATTTTGATGTGAGCTGCTATTTATTTGGCTGGTCAATAATAACCATACGTGTGATGTTGTTTTTGGAAAAGGTAATGAATGCAGATATCCCTGAAATGACTGTGATAACACTAGTGTGGATGGTATTGTAGATAGTGAAGTTGATGGTCAAATATTGCAGCAGGATTTTGATTGTTAGGCTGGTGGCCAGAAGAATGGTTCTTCTTCTTGCGTTTGAGGCAGCAGAAGTTATGTAACGCCCTCCAGGCGCTGTAGACAAAAGTGGCAATCCCGTGGTTGTCGCTCTCGTTGTAGGCGGCCAGGGTATAACCAGGGATCTTCAGATGGGAGCTGTCACTTTTGTGAGTCTCTTGGAGCAGGATTGCAATGACTTTGTGGGTCTGCAGCAGATGTTCAATGATGGTGGTCTGTGCCATGGTGAGGCCTCCCGCATTCAGCTGTGGCAGGATGATGCCATCCGGTTCGACATCCATAGGTGCCCGCCCTAAGAAGGGCGCATGCTCAGGGTTGGCGCCAAGCTGCAGCGACTGAGGTTGCATTTGGGCTGCAAGCTGTTGTTTGTTCGTTCTTATTTCTACTATTTCTGTTTCTGCTTCTGCTGTCTCTGTTTGTTGTCATTCGCCTGATTGAGGTCAGTTGACAGGGCTCACCACGAGGAGGTCGACAACAGGAGCCCCAGAAGAATGGTTAATGGAGTTGAAGGTAGAGAAGTGCAAAGTGTTGCATTTGGGAAGTCGAGCCAGGGCAGAACCTACACAGTGAATGGCAGGGCTCTGGGGAGTGTTGTGGAGCAGAGGGATCTCGGAGTGCATGTACAATTAGATCGACCTAGCAAACAGCTAACAATGGCCTGTTTCCTTTATCTTTGTTACTTTTTTGCATATCTTTCATTCATTTGTTCTATATCTCTCTTCATCACTGTCTATATGTAGACAGAGATGCTGTCTGTCCCACTGAGTTACTCCAGTATTTGTGTCCATCTTCGGTTTAAACCAGCAACTGCAATTCCTTCCTTCACAAGTATATAGAGTGGTCAAGAAGGCTTTTGGCACATTGGCCTTCATTGATTAGACTTGAGTATAGAGGTTGTGAGGTTATGTTATAGTTGTACAAGATATTGGTGAGGCCACATTTAGAGTATCGTGTTTCAGCTTTGGTCGCCCTGTTGTAGAAAGGATGTTATTAAGCTGGAAAGGGTGAAGAAAAGAATTGAAAAAGCTGATGAGTGCAGATGGGTCATGTTGGTCGGTATGAGTAAGTTGGGCTGAAGATCCTGTTTCCATGCTGTATGACTCTATGACAATAGAGTCTATGATTAGTACGGGTGTCAAGGGCTATGGGGAGAAGGCAGAAGAACGGGGTAAGGAGGGAGAGATAGTTTAGCCGTAATTCAATGGCGGAGTAGATTTGATGGGCCGAATGGCCTAATTCTGCTCCTATAATTATGACCTTATGACTCTAAATGCTTAGATCTCGCTCGTTGGATATAATCATTGGTTGGCATTTGCATGACGCAAATCAGTGTAGGTTTGAAGATTGTACTGTTCTTGGTTGGCACAGATGTGGACATCTTCATTAACGATGCTAGTGAATAGCTGGGTCTAAACTGACCTGGAACTGGTCTTTGTACAAAATCTAATTCCAACTTCAACAGTCGGCATGGACTCAGTGACTAAACTAAACTTGAACAATGAGGCCCTGTGGAATGAAGGGTTTTTTGATCAAGAATCTCAGTGACATGCTTTGAAGGCCTAGTTAGACTGTGCCCGTAGTTTGAACCAGATATCAACGCTATCAAACAGTTTGACTTTCTCTGGCACAACGCCAAGTGATTTTTGTTTTCCATTCAGTACACATATCCATTGATAGGATATTCAAGCTATTTCTGAGCATTTTAATAAAAAATGCATGTTGCAAGTACCTAAATAAATCTGACCTTGTGATGTACTAAATAAGTGTCTTATAAATACAACATATATGTTTCCAAGATTAGATCAGTTGCAAACTCTATTTCCTATCTGTCAATATTCTTTGGATAGAACATGATAATAGTAATTGTTTCCTCTCAATGACTGGCATTATTACCACTTCCATGTCTCTGCATTGTCAATCTTCTAAACAATTATACAGAAGAATAACTAATTTCAGGAATAACGTACACAAGAGGCCCATGGATCATAGGTTCATGCAAGGTTCTGCAATGCAGATCACATGTTGTTTACATTCACAATAATATATTGGCTTTGAAGTGGATTTTTATTAATTTATCTTCAGCTTAATGAAAAAGTTTAATATTAGGTACTCCAGCAAATGCATTTTTCAGAGTATGTTCGGCAACAAATTCAAGCCCCACGTAAAGTGTTAATGAAACACAAATCTGTAAGGAAATATGGACTGTGGTTAGGTCAGTGGTATTAGTCATTGAAGTCTGAACCAATTATTGTGCAACGAGGTGGTGGCCATACCTCAATACTGCCTATTGTAGTTTCAGCTACATTGCTCAAGGGAATCAGTTAGCAAAAGTTGGACTTGCAGCTAAAAACAATCAGAGGACTTAAGATTGTCACAAGGCAATGAATGCCATCTTGCAATGATAAGAGGGACATTGCTAGGGCTGGTGAAAAATAAAGTATGCACACAGCAAGTCAAGCACACTGTGTACGTGCCTGCTGTCTTTTTCAAGGAGGTGGGTACCAATCCTCCACAATCCATAAATTGAGAGGCATGGAAGCTGGATATATAGGTAAGTTGAATTTCTTTGATGTAAAAGGCAGTTTATTTTAAAATAATCAGTTGCTGTGAGGGCTATCTTAAGTCACAACTGGAGCAGTTAGACATAAGGAGGCCTTATCTGAATAAAGATTCATTGCTTTCTTTGCTCCCTCTCGGTGATAGGTTTGTAATATTTGTATGAAACTCAGCCAAACAACATCAACAATGAAAGAAGCAACAATGGAGTAGACCTCACAGATTGCACCAAACATTTAAAAGGATTTATAGATGGGGAGGGCATGGTGGTGTTCAGTTTTCTTGCATTGTTGGCAGCCAGGTTATGTCAGAAAATAAAGATAATTGTTCTGTCTTCACTGAGGAAGATACACACAATCTCCCAAATGTTCTAGGGGCCGGAGAACCTAGGGTGATGGAGGAACTGAAGGAAATCCACATTAGGCAGGAAATGGTTTTGGGTAGACTGATGGGACTGAAGGCTGATAAATCCCCAGGGCCTGATGGTCTGCATCCCAGAGTACTTAAGGAGGTGGCTCTAGAAATAGTGGAAGCATTGGAGATCATTTTTCAATGTTCTATAGATTCAGGATCAGTTCCTGTGGATTGGAGGATAGCAAATGTTATCCCACTTTTTAAGAAAGGAGGGAGAGAGAAAACGGGTAATTATAGACCAGTTAGTCTGACATCAGTGGTGGGGAAGATGCTGGAGTCAATTATAAAAGACGAAATTGCTGAGCATTTGGATAGCAGTAACGGGATCATTCCGAGTCAGCATGGATTTACGAAGGGGAAATCATGCTTGACAAATCTACTGGAATTTTTTGAGGATGTAACTAGGAAAATTGACAGGGGAGAGTCAGTGGATGTGGTGTACCTCGACTTTCAGAAAGCCTTCGACAAGGTCCCACATAGGAGATTAGTGGGCAAAATTAGGGCACATGGTATTGGGGGTAGGGTACTGACATGGATAGAAAATTGGTTGACAGACAGAAAGCAAAGAGTGGGGATAAATGGGTCCCTTTCGGAATGGCAGGCAGTGACCAGTGGGGTACCGCAAGGTTCGGTGCTGGGACCCCAGCTATTTACGATATACATTAATGACTTAGACGAAGGGATTAAAAGTACCATTAGCAAATTTGCAGATGATACTAAGTTGGGGGGTAGTGTGAATTGTGAGGAAGATGCAATAAGGCTGCAGGGTGACTTGGACAGGTTGTGTGAGTGGGCGGATACATGGCAGATGCAGTTTAATGTAGATAAGTGTGAGGTTATTCACTTTGGAAGTAAGAATAGAAAGGCAGATTATTATCTGAATGGTGTCAAGTTAGGAGGAGGGGGAGTTCAACGAGATCTGGGTGTCCTAGTGCATCAGTCAATGAAAGGAAGCATGCAGGTTCAGCAGGCAGTGAAGAAAGCCAATGGAATGTTGGCCTTCATAACAAGAGGAGTTGAGTATAGGAGCAAAGAGGTCCTTCTACAGTTGTACCGGGCCCTGGTGAGACCGCACCTGGAGTACTGTGTGCAGTTTTGGTCTCCAAATTTGAGGAAGGATGTTCTTGCTATGGAGGGCGTGCAGCGTAGGTTCACTAGGTTAATTCCCGGAATGGCGGGACTGTCGTATGTTGAAAGGCTGCAGCGATTGGGCTTGTATACACTGGAATTTAGAAGGATGAGGGGGGATCTTATTGAAACATATAAGATAATTAGGGGATTGGACACATTAGAGGCAGATAACATGTTCCCAATGTTGGGGGAGTCCAGAACAAGGGGCCACAGTTTGAGAATAAGGGGTAGGCCATTTAGAACGGAGATGAGGAAGAACTTTTTCAGTCAGAGGGTGGTGAAGGTGTGGAATTCTCTGCCTCAGAAGGCAGTGGAGGCCAGTTCGTTGGATGCTTTCAAGAGAGAGCTGGATAGAGCTCTTAAGGATAGCGGAGTGAGGGGGTATGGGGAGAAGGCAGGAACGGGGTACTGATTGAGAGTGATCAGCCATGATCGCATTGAATGGCGGTGCTGGCTCGAAGGGCTGAATGGCCTACTCCTGCACCTATTGTCTATTGTCTATTGTCTATTATCCACAGTGATCTTAATGTGATGTAGCAGATTAAATAGAGAGGGGTAAAGAGGGTAAAGAAAAAATAGTCACACTGCTACACCAGAGAAAAGCTCATGAAGTGAGGAAACAGATAGAGGAATCTGGGTCACAGGGAATATTAACCATGCAGCTGGTGGAATCCAGAAGTATTTTGCCTCGGTGTACCACAATTAAAACGGTGTTCCCACAATGTGAGAAAAACTCATTGAATTGTTGCAAATTTCTGCTCCTTCCTTCCCCCTTCATAGCCCTCTGGTCTTGCATTGTCAGTAGTTTGAATGTCTTCACAAATATTTGACAATACTTCTGTAACCCAAACATTACACGAGCTTTCAAATCCTTGCTTCCAATTCTTAAAATATTTGGCTGTAAATCAATAAGTAAGTATTGAAAGATATCAATAATGCAAGAAAAACATACACAAGTTCATCATGGTTTAATCATATTAGTAAACAGTAATAAAACAGAAATATTTTTGAATTGTCAAAGGAAAACAGTTTTATTAATTTTGAATGATCCTATGGAAATTGCCTGAAAAACATTTAATAATATAGTTTAAAATTTCCACCGTGTTCCACTTCCAAGTAACCTTCTCTGGTCCTATAACTGCCAGTTCACACTTCTTGTGCATTCCCAACTTCTTTCACTCAGCCATTTATGACTGATGGACCATGTGACATATTGTGCTTGTGTGTGCTGATTGCTAAGCTTGTGCACTAAGGGTAGATTTTTTTAATGAGTTATTGGAAAAGGAGAGCAGTAGATGAAAACGTACAATAGGTGATTAGTAAGTTTGCAGAATAATATAAGAAAATAACTGCAGATGCTGGTACAAATCGAAGGTATTTATTCACAAAATGCTGGAGTAACTCAGCAGGTCAGGCAGCATCTCAGGAGAGAAGGAATGGGCAACATCTGAAGAAGGGTCTCGACCCGAAAAGTCGCCCATTACTTCTTTCCTGAGATGCTGCCTGACCTGCTGAGTTACTCCAGCATTTTGTGAGTAAGTTTGCAGATGACACTAAAGTGTGTGGCATCGTAGATGAAGAAGTTGGTTATCAAAAATTACAGCAGGATCTTGATCAGTTGGGCAAGAGGGTTGAGGAATGGTTAATGAAGTTTAATGCAGATAAGTGCAAGGTGTTGAATTTTGGGAAGTCAAATCAGAGCAGAGCCTTCATAGTGAATGGCAAGGCCCTGGAAAGTATAATTGTACAGAGGGATCTAGGAGTTCAGGTGCATAGTTCCATGAAAGTGGTGTCACAGGTTGATAGAGTGGTCAGAAAAAGGTTTGATAGATTTGCCGTCATCAGTCAGGGTTTTGAGCATAGAAGTTGTGATGTAGCGTTACAGTCATACAGGATGTTGATGAGGCCGCATTTGGAGTATTGTGTTCAGTTTTGTTCACCCTGCTGTTGGAAGGATGTCGTTAAGCTCAAGAGAAGATTTACAAGGATGGTGCCAGGACTTGAGGACCTGAGCTATAGTTTGAGGTTGGGAGCCTGAGGGTGAACCGAAAGAGCTGTATAAGATAATGAGGGGAATAGATAGAGTGAATGTAGAGTCTTTTACCCAGAGTAGGGGAATCAAGAACCAGATAACATAGTTTAAGGAGAGAGGAGAAAATTTAATAGGAACCTGAGAGGCAGCTTTTTCACACAGAGGGTGGTGGGTATATGGAATGAGCTGCCAGAGGAGGTAGTTGAGCCAGGTACTATAACAACATTTAGAATACATTTGGACAAGTACATGGATAGGAATGGTTAAGAGGGATATGGGCCAAACTTGGGCAGGCGTAGATATAGTAGAGAGTGGGAATCTTGGTTGGCATGGGCAAATTGGGTCTAAGAGCCTGTTTCCCTGCTAAATGTCTCAATGAGGAGTGATGAGCCTGTGGAGAGGACTAGGAAGCGAAAGCAGGCTTGTACCTGTTCACGGGAATGGGAGGAAAAGAAGAGAGGTGGAATCAGGTGATAGAAGACCACGTTCCATGTTCTGTCTCTGGTTCATTCAAGAATATTGCAGGGGACACATCAAGTGTCTCAGTGGTTTGCAGTCCATGCAAATAACTAAAGGCTATAAAAACTGCTGAAAGGAAGACAATAGTGAGCTGATAGTCTTATCAGCATTCTGTATAGGGTGATTTTGACTACATATTAATAGTAATTAAAGCACCCAAAGATCAGCTAATGTTTTTCAGAAACTGTAGGAGTTTTTCTTCCACCATGTGCTGCTGGTGCCAAACCACCAAAAAAAAGTTCATTCAAGATAATGCCAGTTTCCATGGAAGCTGTTATGAAATATTTCATATGGCAATTGTCCACTATTTCCAATGTATCAAGTTCAGCTACTGCCTTAAAGCTGGCTGCTGGGACAAAGCGTATCACCTGATGTTAAGACGTTTATGAGATCCTTGAGGAACCTCACCATGAACATATGGAGCAATTTAACACAATTGATATGTTAACAAGATATGACAATGAACATAGACACAAAACGCTGGAGTAGCTCAACAGGTCAGGCAGCATCTCTGGAGAAAAGGAACAGGTGGCAGTTCGGGTCGAGACCTTTCTTCAGACTGAGAGTCGGGGAGAGGGAAACCAGAGGTATGAAAAGGTTAAGAACAAACCAGAGCCGGCACCAATGACCATGGAGAGACCACAATGGTCCATTGTTGGCTGTGGAAGAAGTGAAACAAAGGGATATATGGATGCCAATACATTGATGACAATGAGCAATCCTTCAGCCAGTTGGAATTATGTTCCAGGTGCCTAGTCTAGGTTGGTAAAGCTGTTCATTTGTCAAATGCAAAAATCTTGAAGATATTCATGATTGTAGAACGCTGCATGAAACAGGTGTGAGTACTCGTGATGCAGGAACTACAAGGTATATCACATTCTTCAATTGACGAGGATTCAAGTGGAAAAGAAAGAGAGGAACAATTATTATCATAATAATCATAATCATAATATGGGACGCAGAATAAAATAACAGATGTGTGAGGCAACAACAATGCTTTAACAGCTCAAAGGTTCAATCAGTTGTTCATTCTGAAACAAATTGAGAGTCAAATTTCCCTGCTGCTGACTTTGATTTTTTTACATAAGTTATTCTGGAATCAATCAACCACTGAGTCCATATTCATCAATGTGTTCTTTTTCCTGGCATTCTGTGTCCCTTTCTCCTGCCAAGACTTGTGAGCTGCTTTAAGACTTGTGTCCACAAAATGGATGCTCTGGATTCTAAGACTATAAGGTCCGTGCACTTGACCAGCCTATTAATGGTGTCATTTGAGGATGTGTACTGCAACCTATGTGAACTGTTATTAGAAAAGGATAATGGTCACAAGCCATCAAGCACTGAGGAATGGGATTTAAGCATCTAAATAATATCTTCACCATCTTTAAAATATAAGGATGCTGCTCAAATTTAAGTGGGTGAGGGTGTGCAAATGGTCTGCACTTGCAAGATGAAGGGCAAAATGAGAGGGGGCACACTGTAGGTTTTAAGTCAATCTGTGATTTTCATTGGCATGCATCCTTCGGAAGATGAAGGGCATAGCTTTAAGATCAGAGGGGGAGATACAGGAGATGTGCAGGGATGGTGGTGCGAGACTGCAGATGCTGGAATTGATTAAAAAAACAGGCCCTTTGGCCCACAATGTCCTTGCTGACCATGATGCCATGTTAAACTAATTTCCTGCCTGCACGTGATCCATATCCCTCCATTTTCTGCATGTTCATGTACCTATCCAAAAGCCTCTTAAATACCACTAACTTGCTTACCTCCACCACCATCCCTGCACATCTCCTCTATCTCCCCCTCTGATCTTAAAGCTATGCCCTCTGGTCTTTGACATTTCCACCCTGGGAGAAAGGTTGTGACTGTCTGCCCTATAAATGTCTCTCATCATTTTATATACTTCTATCAGGTCTCCCCTCAGGCTCTAATGCTCCAGAGTTCAGCCCATCGCGTTTATGCTGGACATACAAAAGAGCGATCCACACTGATCCTACATTTCAGCACGTGAACTGTAACCTGCAGAGTGAGCTTTACAGGTGAAGATTCAAAAGCCTTTTAAATGTGATGAATGATTCTGCCTTGAATAACCTGGCGACACGGTAGCGCAGCGGTAGAGTTGCTGCCTTCGAGCGATTGCAGCATCAGAGACCCGGTTTCGATCCCGACTACGGGTGCTGTCTGAACGGAGTTTGTGCATTCTCCCCGTGACCGCGTGGGTTTTCTACGGGATCTTCAGTTTCCTCCCACACTCCAAAGACGTACAGGTTTGTAGGTTAATTTGTCCCTAGTGTGTGTACAATAATGTTAATGAGCGGAGATTGCTGGTCGGCGCGGATTCGGTGGGCCAAAGGGCCTGTTTCCGCGCTGTGTCTCTAAACTAAACTAAACAATAATAGACAATAGACAATAGACAATAGGTGCAGGAGTAGGCCATTCAGCCCTTCGAGCCAGCACCGCCATTCAATGCGATCATGGCTGATCACTCTCAATCAGTACCCCGTTCCTGCCTTCTCCCCATACCCCCTCACTCCGCTATCCTTAAGTGCTCTATCCAGCTCTCTCTTGAAAGCATCCAACGAACTGGCCTCCACTGCCTTCTGAGGCAGAGAATTCCACACCTTCACCACTCTCTGACTGAAAAAGTTCTTCCTCATCTCCGTTCTAAATGGCCTACCCCTTATTCTTAAACTGTGGCCCTTTGTTCTGGACTCCCCCAACATTGGGAACGTTTCCTGCCTCTAATGTGTCCAATCCCCTAATTATCTTATATGTTTCAATAAGATCCCCCCTCATCCTTCTAAATTCCAGTGTATACAAGCCTAATTGCTCCAGCCTTTCAACATACGACAGTCCCGCCATTCCGGGAATTAACCTAGTGAACCTACGCTGCACGCCCTCAATAGCAAGAATATCCTTCCTCAAATTTGGAGACCAAAACTGCACACAGTACTCCAGGTGCGGTCTCACCAGGGCCCGGTACAACTGTAGAAGGACCTCTTTGCTCCTATACTCAACTCCTCTTGTTATGAAGGCCAACATTCCATTGGCTTTCTTCACTGCCTGCTGTACCTGCATGCTTCCTTTCATTGACTGATGCACTAGGACACCCAGATCTCGTTGAACTTCCCCTCCTCCTAACTTGACACCATTCAGATAATAATCTGCCTTTCTATTCTTACTTCCAAAGTGAATAACCTCACACTTATCTACATTAAACTGCATCTGCCATGTATCCGCCCACTCACACAACCTGTCCAATTCACCCTGCAGCCTTATTGCATCTTCCTCACAATTCACACTACCCCCCAGCTTAGTATCATCTGCAAATTTGCTAATGGTACTTTTAATCCCTTCGTCTAAGTCATTAATGTATATCGTAAATAGCTGGGGTCCCAGCACCGAACCTTGCGGTACCCCACTGGTCACTGCCTGCCATTCCGAAAGGGACCCATTTATCCCCACTCTTTGCTTTCTGTCTGTCAACCAATTTTCTATCCATGTCAGTACCCTACCCCCAATACCATGTGCCCTAATTTTGCCCACTAATCTCCTATGTGGGACCTTGTCGAAGGCTTTCTGAAAGTCGAGGTACACCACATCCACTGACTCTCCCCTGTCAATTTTCCTAGTTACATCCTCAAAAAATTCCAGTAGATTTGTCAAGCATGATTTCCCCTTCGTAAATCCATGCTGACTCGGAATGATCCTGTTGCTGCTATCCAAATGCTCAGCAATTTCGTCTTTTATAATTGACTCCAGCATCTTCCCCACCACTGATGTCAGACTAACTGGTCTATAATTACCCGTTTTCTCTCTCCCTCCTTTCTTAAAAAGTGGGATAACATTTGCTATCCTCCAATCCACAGGAACTGATCCTGAATCTATAGAACATTGAAAAATGATCTCCAATGCTTCCACTATTTCTAGAGCCACCTCCTTAAGTACCCTGGGATGCAGACCATCAGGCCCTGGGGATTTATCAGCCTTCAGTCCCATCAGTCTACCCAAAACCATTTCCTGCCTAATGTGGATTTCCTTCAGTTCCTCCATCACCCTAGGTTCTCCGGCCCCTAGAACATTTGGGAGATTGTGTGTATCTTCCTCAGTGAAGACAGATCCAAAGTAACGGTTTAACTCGTCTGCCATTTCTTTGTTCCCCATAATAAATTCCCCTGCTTCTGTCTTCAAGGGACCCACATTTGCCTTGACTATTTTTTTCCTCTTCACGTACCTAAAAAAACTTTTGCTATCCTCCTTTATATTATTGGCTAGTTTACCCTCGTACCTCATCTTTTCTCCCCGTATTGCCTTTTTAGTTAACTTTTGTTGCTCTTTAAAAGAGTCGCAATCCTCTGTCTTCCCACTCTTCTTTGCTATGTTATACTTCCTCTCCTTATTCTCTTTTATTTTTATGCTGTCCTTGACTTCCCTTGTCAGCCACAGGTGTCCCTTACTCCCCTTAGAGTCTTTCCGCCTCTTTGGGATAAATTGATCCTGCAACCTCTGCATTATTCCCAGGAATACCTGCCATTGCTGTTCTACCGTCTTCCCTGCTAGGGCCTCCTTCCAGTCAATTTTGGCCAGCTCCTGCCTCATGCCTCTGTAATCCCCTTTGCTATACTGTAATACTGACACTTCCGATTTTCCCTTCTGCCTTTCCATTTGCAGAGTAAAACTTATCAGAAAACCTTTCAGAAAAGGAGCAGGAATTTGATCGAAGCTGATCTGTCCCAGGCCTCAACCTCTCTGCTGGACAGTTCCCCATTGCCCTTAATTCCCCAATCTTAAAGAAGATATACATCTTCTTTAAGTACTTCTAATGTTCTAGCCTCCCCTATCTTATTCCACAGATCAATACCCTTCTTTCAAGATACAACCGAGTGAAACATTTGTCATACCCACGTATGTGGCGAGCGAAACGCTTTTAAATTGCCTCAAATACCCGTAAATCCTTTCTTAAATAATGGGAATATAGCCTCACAAGAACCCTGAATAAGTGTAATAACACTTCCGTATTTGTAATCTCCAATCGCTTTGCAATAAAACCAAAGCCTGCTAACCTATTGTGACCTATGCACAGGAACATCAAAATCCCTCTATAATCCATTCATTTTAAATATCTCTCCATTGGATAATATTTTCCCCTTTGATTACTCCTACAAATTGAATGACGATGCACGTTCTCACAGTAAACATTATTTGCCAAGTTTTCACCCTCTTACTCAACCTATCCACATCATGTCTCAGACTCCATTTTCCAGCAAAACGATGTGCAGTTAACAAAGACTCAACAACAAGATGATGGAACAACCAGTTCTTTAATTGTAGTGTAAAAAAACAGATACGAAATTGACAGAAAAAGGACCCAAAGTGCTCGAGTAACTCAACCGGTGAGGCAGCATCTCTGGAGAAAAAGGATGGGTGACATTTCAGGTCAGGACCACATTTAAGTCTGATAGTAGGGAGGGGGGGGGGGGTTGTTTGGGGAGGTGGAAGAGCTGGAGGCGAGAAATGATCAGGACCAATCAGAGCTGGCCACATCTAACATCAGGCAGGGTGGTGCCTGGTAGGCTCATTGTTGGCTAGGGAATGTGTGATCAATGTGGTGAACTGTGAAACTGGTTAAATGACTAGGGTGGCATGGTGGTGCAGCGGTAGAATTGCTGCCTTACAGCACTTGCAGCGCCGGAGACCCACATTCGATCCCGACTATGGCTGCTGTCTCTATGGAGTTTGTACGTTCTCCCTGTGATCGCATGGATTTTCTCCGAGATCTTCAGTTTCCTCCCACACTCCAAAGACGTTCAGGTGTGTAGGTTAATTGGCTTGGTGTATGTATGTGTAAATTGTCCCTGGTGTGTGTAGGATAGTGTTAATATGCAGGGATCACTGGTCGGTGGGCCAAAAGGCCTGTTTCCGCGCTGTATCTCTAAACTAAACTAAGTTGAAGGAAGGGGGCAAGGGGGGAAGGGGAGGGGTATGTAGGTAGAAGTTACTGAAAATTAGAAAATTCAACATTCATACCGCTGGGATGAACAAGCAAAATGTGAGGTGTCGTTCCTTCAATTTATGTGTGGCCTCACTTTGGCAATGGAAGAGGCCCAGGACAGAAAGGTAAGTATGGGAATAGGAAGGGGTGTTGAAATGGTTGGTAACTGTGAGATTCCGTTGGCCTTGGTGAACCAAGCATTAGTGTTTAGCAAAATAGTCGATGAGTCTATGTTTGGTCTCATTGATGTACAGGAGGCCAAATCAGGAACACCAGAGGCAGTGGATGAGATTAGAGGAAGTACATGTGAACCTCTGTCTCATCTGAATGGACTGTTTGGGTCCCTGGATGGAGTCAAGGAAGAAGATATAAGGACAGATGTGACATGTCCTGCGGTTGCAGGGAAAAGTACCTGGGGAGGCAGTGGTTTGGGTGGGAAAGCATGAGTGAACCAAGGAGTTGCAGAGGGAACAATCTGTCTGGAGGTGGAAAGGGGTGGAGATGAGGAAGATGTGATTAGTGGTGAGATCCGGTAGGAGGTGACAGAAATGTCAGAGGATGATGTGTTGGATGCAAAGGCTGGTGGAATGAAAGGTAAGGACCAGGAGGAGAAGCTGAGGCTGAAGGGGAGCAGGAGTAGAAGCAAGGGACACATTGGAGATGCGTGTGTGGGCCCCGTCTATGATAGAAGGGGGGAAACAAAGTTTGTTGCCAGTCCTGATTGGTCCTGGTTTGTTTTCTCGCCTCCAGGTCCACCCCCACTACCCCCCCCCCTCCCCTACTTACAGTCTGAAGAAGGGTTCAGACCCAAAACGCCACCCATCCTTGACCTGCTGAGTTACTCCAGCACTTTGTGTCTACCTTTGTTATAAACCAGCACCTGCATTTCTTTGTTTCTTTTGAGGCAGGTAATATAAGAACATTTAAATTACATTTGGACAGGTATGTGGATAGGAAAGGTTCAGCATTTTGTGTCTATCCTTGATATAAACCAGCATCTGTAGTTTATTTTTATTATATTTCACTGTGTTACCCATTTGTTTTGGAAATTGTGCACGCTTCATAGAACCTCTGGAGACCTGCATTTCAGAACACTCCTTTCATTTATGAAAATGCACAGCACATTTTAACAGTGGAAGACATGGCTCATATTTGTACTAACGACATAGGCAGGAAGAAAGATGAAGTCCAGCAAAGAAAATTTAGAGAGTTAGGTAGAAATTTTTAAAAAGGGCCTTTTGGGTTGTAATCTCAGGATTATTTCCTGTTTCAGGTACTTTGCAGGCTTTACCTGGCACTAAATGTTATTCCCTTATAATGTACCTATGTACTGTAAATGGCTGGATTGTATCATGTATTGTCTTTCTGCTGACTTCATAGCACGCAACAAAAGATTTTCACTGTACCTCAGTACACGTGACAATAAACTAAACTCAACTATGGAGGGAATAAATAAGAAGATAGTGGAGTCGAATGTGTGGCTAAGGAGCTAGTGAGCAAGGGAGAGAGCTTCAGGTACATGAATTATCCTGCACTCTTCAAGTGAATTGAACCTGTAAAAGAGAACCAGTTGGATCTAAATTGGAGAGGTAGTAATATCCTCACAGGGAGGAAAACACAAAGTGCTGGATGAATGTAATGGGTCAGACAGCATCTGTGGAAAGAATGGATGAGCTATGTTTTGGATTGGGACCCTTCTTCAGACTGACGAAAGGTCCCAACCCCAAACATCATCCATGTTAGCATTTCTTGTGTCTCCTCGCAGGGGGGTTTGCTGGTGCCAGTCAGAATTGTTTAAACTAGCATGGCAGGGAATGGGAACCAGAACAAGTTGAGCGACAAGGAGAAGGCAGAGATTAGGTCAAGTAGGTCTAAAAGGAAGTATTGTCAGGGCCAGGTTAATGAACACAGTGGGGCTGATAGAGAGAAGTGTTAGGGAAGAAGTAATGCTAGGAGTGTTACTGTAAGGCTGATGAACATTGAGCATGAAACTATAATGTATGGCCATTGCAGAGATGTGGTTGAGAGAGGTGCAGCCTGGAAGCACAACGTTCCAGGGAAGATGTTTCAGATGTGGCAGAGAGCGATGTAGAAGAGGTGGGAGAGACTGTCACAGCTGCACCTAAAAGGATATCTTCGAGTGGTATGTGGCATTATGGGTAGAGCTCAGGAATAAGAGAGGTGCAATCACTGTGATGGGTCATACTATAGGCCATCCAATAGGTGGCAGAAGATAGAAGAACAAATATGTTGGCAGATTATGTTAAGATGCAAAAGCAACAGTGGGTGACTTTAATTTCCCAAATATTGACAGGAACTTCATTAGTGCCAGTGGCTGAGATGAGGCAGTATTTGTTAGATGCGTACAGGAAGCTTTCTTGAAACAGTATGTATATAGTTCAATCAGGAAGTGGGCATATTACAATCATGTACAGTATTTGGAAATTAGCCTGGCCAGGTGATCAGTGGGAGGGTATTTTGGAAACAGCGTTCATAACTACATAGGTTTTCAGAAAGTTATGGACAAGAGTAAGACTGGACCTCAGGGGAAAGTGCTAAATTGGGCAAGGCTTATTATAACAGTATTAGGTGGGAGCTGGGGAGAGTAGATTGGGAGCAACTGTTACTGGGTGAGTCCAATCCAACATGTGGGAATTTTACCAGCTGGTCAGAATTCAGGACTGACATAAGACTGAAGAAAGGCATGGATGATGACATTCAGAAATGTTATATGAAACGAGGTATTGCAAATTTTGTCAAAAAGAAAGAGAAAGCATATTTAAAGTTCAGGAAGTAGATATTAGACAGGGCCTTTGATGAAAATAAAGGAAAGAGGAATGAACTTAAATATGGTACCAGGAGGCCTAAAAGGAGCCATGAAATGTCCTTGGTGAATAAGATTAAAGAGAATGTGAAGGCATTCTACACATACATAAAAAATGAGAGAGTAGCATCTGAGAGGATATGACCACTCAAGGACAAAGGAGGGGATTTATGCCTGGAGCCAGAGGAAATGAGCAAGGTACTAATTAATTGGCATTGGTATTCGATAAGACCGTGAGAAAAACATGAAGGACGCCGATGTCAGGAAGGGGTATGCTGATTTTCTAAAGCTTGTTGGCATCAAGAAAGAACAGGTGTTGAGTCTCTTGAAGAACATTAAGGTGGATTGGTCCCCAGAACCTGATGGGATCTATGCCAATTTGTTGAGAGAGAAAAGATATGACAGAGATCTTTGTATCCTCTTTAGCCACAGGCAAGGTTCCAGAGCACTTTAGAAATAAGAGGTGCAAACACTATGAAGCCACCCGATAGGCAGCAGGAGATAGAGGAACAGATGTGTAGACAGATTATGTCACGATGTAAAAGATGTAAAAGCAACCAGGTAATTCCAGTGGGTGACTTTAATTTCCCTAACAGCGCCAGAGACTTAGGTTTGGTCCTAACTGTGCATGCTGTCAGTACCGAGTTTGTACGTTCTCCCTGTGACCATGTGTGTTTTCTCCGTTGCTCACGTTTCCTCCCACAGTCCAAAGACATGCAGGTTTGTAGGTTAATTGGCTTCTATAAATTGTCCGTAGTGTGTAGGATAGAACTAGTGTTCAGGTAGTGGTTGGTCGGTGTGGACTCAGTGGGTCGAAGAACGTGTTTCCATGCTGTATCTCTAAACTCTAAATAACAAATGTTGCTCCTATGTTTAGGAAGGGAAATAGGGACAAACAAGGAAATTAGAACCTGGTGAGCCTTACATCTGTGGTAAGGGAATTATTGAAGAAGATTCTTAAATGTAATATACACTCACATCTGGAATAGGGATAGTCAGCATTGCTTTGTGTAAGGGAGGTTATGTCTAACAAACTTGATTGCATTTTTTGAGGATGTGACAAAGATGATTGATGAAGGTAGTGCAGTGGATGTGTGTACATGGATTTTCGTAAAGAATTTAACAAGGTCCCTCACGATAGGTTGATCCAGATGATTAAGGCAATTGGGATTCACAGTGACTTGGTCGATTGGATACTAAATTGCCTTGGCCATTGAAGAGGGTAGTAGTGGAGCTGCCTTAGTCCAACTGGAGGCATGTGACCATTGGTATTCCACAGAGATCAGTGCTCTGTACTCTGTTATTCATGATATCTATGAATGCTTTGGATGAAAATGCAGGTCTGCTAATTAGTAGGTTTGCAAACATCAAAAAATAAACAGAGCACTTTGCAGATGCTGTATGAGAATTATTTAAATTATTAGATGGGACAGTTCATGATCAGTTCTGGCATGGATTGGGTTTCTGAAATTATTGTATTCATTGTTGAGCTCCAAGGGTTGTGGAACGCTGAGGTGAAAGATAAAATGACCTCTTTGTTGGTGGTCTATGAAAGAGAATTTGGAGTGGGAGTTGGGTGAAAAAATAAAGCAACAAGCAATTGGAAGTCCTTGTGGACATATCAAAGTTATTGTGCAAAGCAGTCACAAATTCTGTATTTGGTTACTTCAGTGCAAAGGAGACCACATCATAAGTACACAATGCAGTATATAAGTTTGGAGTGAATTGCTCCTTCATCTGGAATGAGTGTTTGGGTCCCTGGATGGTGGGGCAGTAAAGAGGTCAAAGGGCAGGTGGTGCATCTCTTGATGATGTCAGTGATCAAGAATATCTTATTTGACCAATCATCTGATTGTCTTTCATCTTAACTCTTGAAGTCACTTCTACCAGATAAGGTACATATTGCATTGAACTACTATTTAATCAAGCCTCATTTTATACTATGATAAAGTTGTCCAGTTCCATCACTGAATGTCTGAGCATATTTCTGCATGAAACTTTCCATGATTACTGTTTATCCTTTCTATCATTACTCCAACATATGCTATATCGATTAATTGCATCATTATAATTATACGTGTTAATATTCATACTCACACATCCCACCAGAGACCAGCAGGTCAGGCAGCATCTTTGGTGAACATGGATAGGTGACATTTCGAGTCAGGCCACATCTTCAGACTGATTGTGGTGAGGGGTTCTGGTTGATTACTGTGCAAATACCTCATAAGTGGTTATCTCGCGCAGGTGAGGGAGAAGAGATGGGGGCACAACAAAGCTTGGCAAGTGATAGGTGGATATAGGTGAAGGGGGATTAGGTAGGCAAATGGTTGGACAAAGGCAATAGAAACATATAAAATAGGTGCAGGAGGAGGCCATTCGGCCCTTCGAGCCAGCACCACCATTCATTGTGATTATGGCTGATCGTCCCAATCAATAACCCGTGCCTGCCTTCTCCCCATATCCCTTGATTCCACTAGCCCCTAGAGCTCTATCTAACTCTCTCTTAAATTCATCCAGTGATTTGGCTTCCACTGCCACTGCCCTCTGTGGCAGAGAATTCCACAAATTCACAACTTTCTGGGCGAAACAGTTTCTTCTCCGTTTTAAATGGCCTCCCCTTTATTCTAAGACTGTGGCCCCTGGTTCTGGACTCGCCCAACATTGGGAACATTTTTCCTGCATCTAGCTTGTCCAGACCTTTTATAATTTTATATGTTTCTATAAGATCCCCTCTCATCCTTCTAAACTCCAGAAATGAAAAGATAAGTATTGAAGAGTTGTGAATTGTGAAGCCAGTGGAAGGAATGTAGGTGGAAGGGGAGGGAAAGGGGAGAAAAAGGTGCGAGTCCAGCTGGGGCACAGGGAAGGGGGAGGGGGAAACAAAGGGGTGGAGGAGGGGAGAAGGTTAGGTTAGTTACCTTAAATTGGAATATTCAGTGTTTATACTGTTGGGTTGGAAACTATCCAAGTGGAATATGAGGTGCAGTTCCTCCAGTTTGCAAGTAGCCTCACTCTGACAACGGAGGAGGCCCTGGATAGAAAGGTCAGTATGAGAATTGGAAGAGGAGTTAAAATGGTTAACAATTGGGAGATCCAATAGGCCTTGACCGACTAACTGCAAGTGTTTGGTGAAACTCACATCAGCAAGATCAGCATCCTTTTCACCAGCGAAACCAAGGGTAGACTCAGCGACCGTTTCTCCAAATCATACAACCAAATGGTATAAACATTGAATTCTCCAATTAACTAACCAAAACCCTCTGCCCCCTTCTTTCCTTCCCTCTCCAACATTGAACTGATGGGCCAATTGCCTGTGTCCACACACTACCATTCAATCAATGAATTACATTTTGCTCTACTGACACCCCAATTATTTTAGGTTGAATCTCTATGATCTTTGATGCAGGACAAATCTTATATTTTTCTAATTATTCACAAAATGCTGGTGTAACTCAGCAGGTCAGGCAGCATCTCAGGAGAGAAGGAATGGGTGACCTTTCGGGTCGAGACCCTTCTTGAGTCTGAAGAAAGGTCTCGACCTGAAACGTCACCCATTCCTTCTCTCCTGAGATGCTGCCTGACCTGCTGAGTTACTCCAGCATTTTGTGAATAAATATCTTTGATTTGTACCAGCATCTGCAGTTATTTTCCTACACTACTTACATTTTTCTAATGTGAGGTTAGGTGCTCGAGGCAATCTTCCTCATCCATGTGAGGTAATTACAAACATGAGCCTGTCTCTTGAGTGTTTCTTTCAGTGTAATTGTATGAAATTCACAACCTTTGATGTCCTTTCACAATTCTGTGTTGCCTTGGTCATATGATTCAAGTGCATCCTATCTTCTACTATCACATTTATTGCTCTGACTGTTTCTAGATCGCTTCACAGTTTTCAGGAAATTTATTTGACAACGATAATATCTTGTATTTATTGCCCTCTTCCACTCAGTTTGTTCAAATGGAATAAACTTTATGGGCTTCAGGTCCATCACGTCAAAAGTGTTGCTATCTGTTCAATCTTCTGCTCCAACTTCATTGTCACAGCATAATTCTGCCTAACTAATTTAAATATACTAGACTTCCCTGCAATTTTTCCATTGTGTATTTTGAAAGCGTGGGTAATGTTGAGATTCATGACAGAGAAATAGATTTTTGTGTAAATTTAAGTCAGTGAGCTGCATGGGGCCATCTTTAATTGAGCAATTTAGAAATTATTAGTTTTCCAAGCTTGATGCACATATTGCTAGTTTTCAGTAGAATGCTGAAGTATTTACTGAAATGCTGAAGTAAATACTTGAAAGCTTCATCAGTATAAACAACATTCAATGTGCAGCATCATTTAGAGATGGAAGGCAGGTTCTGCAACTAAGAGACGGTATGTTGTAACAAGCTTAATACCCAATAATCTTATCGAGGCTGACTTGTTCCTTCACCAAGAAAAACGAAGCTAAAATAATAACAACAGACAGAAATGGTCAGTTCTGATTAAAAATTGCAGATACCTTGCACCTTCTTTGTATCAGAACGGGCTATTTCTGCTTGTCATTATTATTTTTGCTCAGCTTTTTTCTTGTATATTTTGCTAAACATGTCCCATTGCTTTATCATCAGCAACACAGTACACAGACAAAGAAGCTAAAAAATGAATCTAAATTCCTGTTAACTACCAATTACAGTCTCACCATATCAGAGATATTCACTTCGCTCCACCCATCTCCCACCCCATCCCTCTGTTCCCTAAAATTAACTTGATACATTTCATTTTCACAAGGTCTGAAGAAGGGTCCAGGACCTGAAACAATGACCGTTTCTCATTCATCAGTTGCTGAATGACCTATTTTTGAGTTTCAAAATGTTTTGTTTTTATTTCAGATTTCCAGCATCTGCATTATTTTTCCTTTCTTCTTCAACTCGGGCCTGTCACCCACAAGATCAGTCCTCTGGTGGTGGACCATTTAGCCATGATTAGCTGGATGCTGATTTACTGAGTGGACAAATACAAAGTAGGTGTGCTGCCTGCAGTGTTGCCAAAGCATCAAGTGTGTATTTTCATTGGCTATTATATTTAGCCGACATGGAAGTTACATTTTAGGGTTGAAATTCAAAGGCCAAGAGGATATCTGGCAATGGAAGTCAGCTTCAATTTTGCTGACTAAGTAGTTTGAACGTACAATGATCCCCACTCATCAACAACAGAACATGTGCTTTCATTCCTTCTCGGTTTCAGCCTAAGCTTAGAAGACTGAGAGAAAGAAGTGGTAACTCGATAATGCTCTTGCTTACTGAGAAACTTGCAAATTTGTAATTGTACATAAAGAAAGAGAGACTAGTATTCATGCAGCTTTAATTAAATTCGGAAATCTAGTTTGTCATTTCTGGTACAGCGCAATTTTACATTCCAAAATGCTGCATAGAATCAAATATTCATCAGTTCTATCATCTGTTTTATGAAAAAATACTTCAGGTTTAATTTTTGTTGTTGTTGCTTTTTGCCTGCGCTTCAACAAGCAGGTGCCTTTATCCTGGCTGTGGGTTAATCCAATTTTCCCCCTTCACTGCATGTAGTTTGGTAGACTCCAGAATGAGACAGTCACATCACTGAGCATGTCTGGTGCAGAGATGAGCTGCGATGCAGTTGGTGAAGTGGTGAATGTCCAGGCCTTGAGCAAGTTAGTGAAATGAGAGAGGGAGTAACGAGTACATCAGCATTGCAAATAAGTGGCAGCCAACGTTGATGTATGATTGGAAAACAGTAGTGATGTAGTCGCTATCTCCCACTGGATTACGCACCGGGTTAATGCATTATTGATGTGTAAGTGATTGTTAACAATTGTGTGGCAAATGATATTAAGAGCTCGCGTAAAAGCAGTGACATGGATCAGGCAGGAATATTTGTGCTCTGGGATTGTGAACATTGTAGTGCAATGGATGGTGAACTCGTTATGTTCCAGGTAATCCATTGCATTGCTGCAGTACAATAGTATGTCCGCTGTTAGGTGTGTCAGCTGCTGCCGATGACAACTAATTCTGAATGATTAGAATTGACTGTTTTAATTAGATAGTCATAATTGAATGAGATGCATAGCCACCGGCATTTCATAGCTCCTGGATGTAGTGAAAATGATGTTACTTGTATCATCCACATTTTTTTGTGAACCCATTTGATAAAGTACACTTTGTTCAGAAATTAGCTCTGAACATCATAGCAGAATTTCTTGACAGGATCTATTTCATTGTTTTAATTATTTTACATATAAATGGAGACTGTAATTGAAACAATGATTTCCAAAATGTTAGCATTGTAACTTCTACCAAGTTTAGCCATTAAGATATTGAGAACCAACTGAGGAAATTGTCCTTGAGATTGAATCCAGCACCATTAGAATACTAAACATAATAATACTGCAACAGCAATGAAGCAGTTTGTTGAATTACAAAACAATATCTAGTTTGTTCCCAAAATTTGCACAAAGATAACATCCTGTAATTATTTTTGAATGTCATGACTTGTGTTATATGTTAAGGATGTCCAGTCCAGACAGTGGTTAGATAACTGATGAAATTGTTATTTAAAAATGAAATAAATCTGATACACTTATAGTCAGTCAGTTAAATTTGAGTAAATCTTACTGGCATAATTTTGACTTTATTTTTCACTATAGGTATATATAGTGTATATATAGTACACGTACGTACGTACGTACACACACACACAAACTGTATATACCTGTCATTATAAATGTTAATTATCATTACAATTGACAATGACTTTTTATTTGATTGCCCAACAATTTATTCATTGGGTGGATGAAGGAAGGGGGAGGAAAAAATAATTCTAATACCTTTCTTGTTTGCGGTTGTGTAACTCCCCTCCTATGTTCGGTTTGTTTTACCGCAATTTTCTCCACTCAATTCTTGACAGGTTTGAATCTTGCTTGCCTGCTGGTAAACCTCCTGTCACTTTATATAGTGGCCATAACTGGCATGTAAATTAAGACTATCAATGTTCGCAAATTGTTTAGATTACTGAATGTCACAGAAAAAATATATATTTTGTTCAACTACTCCTTTCCCAAATGTTTCTGGCTCCAGAGATAATAGGGCAACATTCATCAGAATAAATTATCTTCTCTCGGAAGGTGTGAAGCTTAATAACTTCACAAAGTGATTTTTTTTCTGCCCGAATTTAATCAATATGTAAAAATGTTGTGTGAATGGTAAAACCAAAAAAGTCAAAAATTGCAGATATTAAGTTATGGGATTCTGTTAAATTCAATACTGAAAATTTACTGCATGGAACACAGCTAGCAAAATTATTTTCTACACCATTTTAAAAGTTCAGACTAAGTTTGTTCCTTTTGTAAGAAGGACTTGTACTTGAAGTATTTGTGTAATCTGTTGATTAAATTGTGAAATGGAATAAACATCACAGTGTAGAGCAACTTATGTTTCAGAATTTAAATGATGATAACAAAATTGTCGGAACTCCCTGGCATTACCTTGTTATATACTTTGCAATGAGATAGAATCAGTGACTTGACATGCACTACTTTTGCTTTAACAAAATTTGTTGCTATTTGTTTAGCTGACATAGCTGAGCTTCGTGTGGCATTGTAAGCAATTGTTATTGCAGAACATCAGCAGTGTGTCACTCAAAAATAATTGTCAGAAGGCAGTGAATCTGTGGAATTCTTTGCCACAGAAGGCTGTGGAGGCCAAGTCAATGGATATTTTTAAGGCAGAGATAGATAGATTCTTGATTAGTATGGATGTCAGGGGTTATGGGGAGAAGGCAGGAGAATTGGGTTAGGAGGGAGAGAAAGGTCAGCCATGGTTGAATGGCAGAATAGACTTGATGGGCCAAATGGCCTAATTCTGCTCCTATCACTTATGACCTTTTGACCATATGGCTTTTAGATAAGTGCCTGGATATGCAGGGAATGATGAATATGGATCACATGCAGGTGGGAGAGATCAATTTAACCTGGCAACCTGTTTGGCAGAGACATTGTTGGCCAAATGGCCTGTACCTGTGCTGTATTCTGTTCCAAGTGGATGATTTAAAATTGTAACCTATTTAATGTTTTTTTAAAAATGACATTTCAACAACTGCCTTAGTCCTATAAGCATTGTAACTTTTTTAGTTTATCTACTAAAAATTTAAAAGATGAACTGTGGTCCTTGCATTTTGCCTTCATGTTTGGGGTGTGAGAATTTATCAATGTGATTAGCTGATCTACGCACCTCATTTGCAGTGATTCCGATCCTCTGATCACCTGCAGATGGTTCCCTATTCCTCAGTTGCTCCACACGACATCCATGCCATTAGTTCTTTGAGATTCTAATTTTATTTATTTGTACTGAGATCTCGTCAAAGGATAACAATGACCAATTTTGTCTAATTAATTACATGCACTTGACCAATTTCTATTTCTCCCAAAGATGACCATATGATGATCATAATATCATTTTACTGGTACTTGTATGAACAGTCTTGTGGGATACCCAATTGGAAATGTTATTAAAAGTTTATAAGAAGGAATTATAAAGAACATTACTGTTTAGTAGACCATGTTTGATTTCTGTTGTTTCTTATCTATTTGTTTTCTACATGGGCATGCCTTTTCTATTTTTCTCTTTCAAAAATGTTGGGTTATAGTTATTTTAAATCACTTTTGAGGCTAATTTCATAGTGCAGTGGATTAGTGTGATGTCCTTTAAGAGTAAAGCAAATTTTAGACCAGGTAAATGTACTAGCAAGGAACTACTGAACATACAAGTTTCCCATAATAGACATGACCTACTTAATTAATTTTAAGTAATCGCAAAGTTGATACTGATACAGCAGTTAAGCGACATTGAGTTAATGGAGCTTTAATCTTATTCAACCTGCTATGTATTGGAGATAAAAATCTGACATAGTGGTATCGAATGACTGAAAATAGAAAATGTTCTATTTTCTCAGTGAAGATTCATAGAAATTTCAATGAGAGAAGGAAACCATTAATCAATTGTGTTCATGCTGGCCAAACTCCAATATTAAATTATTCCCACTTCCCAACTTGTGTGTAAACTTCGGGCTCTTCAAACAGTCATCAAATTACCAGTTCAATCTGGTGAAGGTTTTCTGAGGTGGTGGCTTAAAAAAAGAAAAGCTGGGTAAGAAATTCTTCAATTTTGGGAAAAGGAAAATGTGTCTGAAAACAAAAGGAAAATCACATTGCAAATGAGTAAATGCCTTATCAGTTAAAGAGGAAGAAATAAACCATTGCTCTTAAATAAAAGCTTGCTTCAATGTGAGTTGCTTGTGTTCTCTGCAATCTTGACCATGCAAAATTATTGTGTGCAAGTAAAACAAAAGTGTGTGTTGCGAATCATTTGCTCGCACTTTGATTACACAAAGGCTTCCATGGTATGCACATCATAGTTGGAGGAGCTGGAATTATTCTGTGGAAGTGTGTTTGACATTTATTTGCAAAATGCACAAAATGGCCTAATGAATCATTGCTTTCTGAAATGCCTATTGATATCAGAAATATAATTGTTTTGTAGAACATTTCTACTTGCACTATTTTTGCTTGTTTCTACTCAGTTTCGTTTATTAGTGTCACATGTTGCAAGGTACAGTGCCCTCCATAATGTTTGGGACAAAGATGCATCATTTATTTATTTGCCTCTGTACTCCACAATTTGAGATTTGTAATAGAACAAAATCACATGGTTAAAGTGCACATTGTCAGATTTTAAAGGCCATTTTTATACATTTTGGTTTCACCATGTAGAAATTACAGCAGTGTTTATACATAGTCCCCCCATTTCAGGGCACCATAATATTTGGGACACAGCAATGTCCTGTAAATGAAAGTAGTCATGTTTAGTATTTTGTTGCGTATACTTTGCATGCAATGACTGCTTGAAGACTGCGATTCATGGACATCACCAGTTGCTGGCTGTCTTCTCTGGTGATGCTCTGCCAGGCCTGTATTGTAGCCATCTTTAGCTTGTACTTGTTTTGGGGGGCTAGTCCCCTTCAGTTTTCTCATCAGCATACAAAGGGCATGCTCAATTGGGTTCAGATCAGGTGATTGACGTGGCCACTCAAGAATTGACCATTTTTTAGCTTTGAAAAATTCCTTTGGTGCTTCAGCAGTATGTTTGGGATCATTGTCTTGCTGTAGAATGAACTGCCTGCCAATGAATTTTGAGGCATTTGTTTGAACTTGAGCAGCAGGATTGTCTATACACTTCAGAATTCACTATGCTACTACCATCAGCAGTTGTATTATCAATGAAGATAAGTAAGCCAGTACCTTCAGCAGCCATACATGCCCAGGCCATAACACCCCTACCACTGTGTTTCACAGTGAGGTGGTATGCTTTGGATCTTGGACAGTTCCTTCTCTCCTCCATATTTTGCTCTTGCCATCACTCTGATATAAGTTAATCTTCGTCTCATCTGGTCACAAGACCTTTTCCAGAACTGTAGTTGGTCTTTTAAGTAGTTCTTGGCAAACTGTAACCTGGCCATCCTATTTTTGTGCTAATCAGTGGTTTGCATCTTGTAGTGTAGCCTCTGTATTTCTGTTCATGAAGTCTTCTGCAGACAGTGGTCATTGACAAATCCACACCTGACTCCTGAAGAGTGTTTCTGATCTGTCGGACAGGTGTTTGGGTATTTTTCTTTATTATAGAGATAATTCTTCAGTCATCAGCTGTGGTGGTCTTCCTTGGCCTGCCAGTCCCTTTGCGATTAGTAAGCTCACCAGTGCTCTCTTTCTTCTTAATGATGTTCCAAACAGTTGATTTTGGTAAGCCTAAGGTTTGGCTGATGTCTCTAACAGTTTTATTCTTGTTTCTCAGTCTCATAATGGGTTATTTGACTTTCATTGGCACAACTTTGGTCCTCATGTAGATAAACAGCAATGAAAGTTTCCAAAGGTGATGGAAAGACTGGAGGAAAGACTAGGTGCTGAGAGCTCTCTTACACCTGCATTAAGGAGGCAATTAAACACACCTGAGCAATTACGCCAGCCCGTGAAGCCATGTGTCACAAACATTATGGTGCCCTGAAATGGGGGGACTATGTATAAACACGGCTGTAATTTCTACATGGTGAAACCAAAATGTATAAAATTGCCGTTAATAAAATCTGACAATGTGCACTTTAAACACATGTGACCTTTTCTATTATAAGTCTCAAATTGTGGAGTACAGAAGCAAATAAATAAATGATGGGTCTTTGTCCCAAACATTATGGAGGGCACTGTACCATGAAAGGCTTTTGTTTACATGCTATCCAGTCAAAGAAAAGACTTTACATGAATACAATCAAGCTGTTCACAGTGTACAGATACAGGATAAAGGGTACAACATTTACATAGAAACATAGAAAGTAGGTGCAGGGCTAGACCATTTGGCCCTTTGAGCCAGTACCACCATTCAATATGATCATGGCTGATCAATTTAGTGTAAGATGTTATATTGAACTCTGATTAAAGATAATTCAAAGCTCTCCAATGAGGTAGATGGGAGGTCAGGACAGCACTGTAGCTGATGAGAGGACCATTCAGTTGCTTGATGATCGCTGAGAAGAAACTGTGCCTGAATCTGGAGGTATGTGTTTTCAAACTTCTGCACCTCTTGCCTGATGGGAGAGGGGAGAAGAGGGAGTGACTGTGGTGAGATTGGTCCTTGATTATGCTGGTGGCCTTGCCGAGGCAGCGTGAAGTATATATGGAGTCAGTGAAGGGTATGTTCGTTTGTCTAATGGTCTGGCCTATGTCCACAACTCTGCAATTTCTTGCGGTCTTGGATGGAGCTGTTCCCAAACCATGCTGTGATGCATCCTGATAAATTGCTTTCTGTGGTGCATCTGTCGAGGTTGGTGGTGGTTTTGGGGGACATGGTAAACTTCCTAAGCATTCTAAGGAAGTAGAGGCATTGGTGTGCTTTCCTGGCTATAGGTTCTATGTGGCTAGTCCAGGACAAATTGCTGGCACCCGCAGTCAGAATTGAAACTGAGTCTCTGGTCGTATAAGGTAGCAACTTCATAAGCTCGAGGAGCAGAATTAGGCCATTCGACCCATCAAGTCTACTCTGCCATTCAATTATGGCTGATTCATCTTTCCCTCTTAATCCCATTCTCCTACTTTCAACCCGTAACCCCTGACACCCTTACTAATCAAGAATCTGTCAACCTCTGCCTTAAAAACATCCACTGACTTGGCCTCCACAGTCGTCAGTGGCAGTGAATTCCACAGATTCACCACCCTCTGACTAAAGAAACCTACTAGTGAAGTCAAGCAAACCGGCCTATTGTATCCATTCTTCCGCCTCACTCCCTTCTTGAGCAGTGAGTAATATTTGCAATTTTACACTGATCACAACTAATGCCACTACAGTCTCCAAAGCCACCTCTTTCAGGATCCTGGGGTGCAATTCATCCAGTCTAGGTGACTTATTGACCTTCAGCTTCCCATGAACCTTCTTCTTAGTGATAGCCACTTCATCAACTTCCACCCCTTAGCTCTCTTGGATGTCCATCAAGTTGCTGGTGCCTTCCACTGTGAAGACGGACGCCGAAAACATATTGAATTCCTCTGCCATTTCTTTATTCCCCATTGTCACTTCTCCAGCATCATTTTCCAGTGGTCCAATGTCCACTCTTGCCTCTTTCTTACTCTTTATATATCTTTATGTTGTCCTCTTTTATATTATTGGCCAGCTTACTTTTGTATTTCATCTTTTCTCCCCTATTGCCTTTTTAGTTATCTTCTGTTGGTTTTTAAAAAAGGTTTCCCAATCCTCCCACTAATCTTTGCAATGTTATATGCCTTTTCTTTTAATTTTATGCTGTCTTTTACTTCCCTTGTTAGCCACGGTCTCCTCATTCTCCCATAAGAATCTTTCTTCCTGTTTGGAATGAAAAGATCTTGCATCTTCCAGATTAATCCCAGAAATTCCTACCATTGCTGTTCCACTGTCATTCCAGCAACTCATTCGTGCATCTTTAGTCACTTTTGCTCAACAGAAATATAGACATATCTGATTTCATCTTCTCCCTCTCAAATTGCAACTCTACTGCTGCACCACTATGATCACAATTTACCTGCACCGCAGTGCTAGCCATGGAGAGGAAACTTCATCTATTTTACCAAAGGAGCAGGCAACTAGAAGCAGTTGACCATACTGTAGATTTCTCCAAAATGTAAGGGTTCATAGTCAGCATTCATGCCCTTGCCATGATCTCACTGGGAATGTTCTGACAGGATTGCCCTGGAGAGTTTCCATGGTTCCCGTGTGTAAATAAAATGCTTCTTGTAGGTTCTTTGCTGTTCTGTCTTGAATCCTCTGATCCTGATCGTCTGGTCAGAGTTTTAATATAACACCATATTCGAAACCCAAAGGTGCTGCTCTGTGACCCATGTAATTGATGATTGCAAGCAGCATTATGGTGACTCACAATTCTATTTTAAAGCCATTAAAAGTGTAGAAAGCAATTATCTAGCCCTGTGAAGTGAATACAAAATGATTAAAGGAGCAAGGGAAAATCTACGGCAGCATCTCTTAAGGAGATCCTTATTGTGCGATGACTTCTTATGATTTGTTTACTTGAAGGGTGATGTAGAAGGCATTTGGCATATTTGCCTTCTAAGATTGGGCAGAGAGTATATATATTGGAATATTATGTTGTAACTTTACAAATGTATGTTTAATATGCAGTTCTGGTTGACACCCCATAGGAAGGAACTGATTGAATTGGAGAGAATGCAGAGGAGATTCACTAGGATGTTATTCACAAAATGCTGGAGTAACTCAGCAGGTCAGGCAGCATCTCGGGAGAGAAGGAATGGGTGACGTTTCGGGTCGAGACCCTTCTTCAGACTGAAACGTCACCCATTCCTTCTCTCCCGAGATGCTGCCTGACCTGCTGAGTTACTCCAGCATTTTGTGAATAAATCGATTCGTACCAGCATCTGCAGTTATTTTCTTATACTTCTTTCACTAGGATGTTGCCTGGATTAGAAGGCATTAATTTTTAGGGAAAGATTTAGCAGGTTATTGTTTTTTTCCCTGGAGTGGAGGAGGTTGAAGGCCTTGCCTAATATATGGCACCGATTTATAGGAAGCATGTTCACCCTGTGACTATGTGTGTTTCCTTTGGGTGTATAAGTTTCCCCCAACTTCTCAAATTCTGCAGGTTTTAACTGGCCTCTGAAAAAAAGGTCCCATGCAGATGAATGCTAGTTGTGGGAGTTGAGGGAAAGATGGGGAGAACAAAATGGACGAGGATAGAATTGGTGTAAAACTGGTTGCTTGATGGTCAGCATGGATTTGGTGGGCTTAAGGGCAAGTTTCTGTGCTGTCTTCCTTTGTGACTATGCCTCTGTCCACTGCAGGTCAAGAAATAGCATTTTGATTAGTTTTGAGAACCGTGAGCACCAGCAGCATTGTGTAAATGATGGAAGAAACACAACACTTCACAAACTACCCATCAGCTGCCACCTGTCTCATCAGTGGAAAACGTTTGCACTTTCACATTGGTTCATGAGCCACTTCAGAATGCACACAACCGGAGAGGAAACAAATCATCCTCCATTCCAAGGGTAGACACAAAAAGCTGGAGTAACTCAGCGGGACAGGCAGCATCTCTGGAGAGAAGGAATGGGTGACATTTCAGGGCGAGACCCTTCTCCAGACTGGTTAGGGATAAGGGAAATGAGAGATATAGATGATGATGTAGAGAGATAAAGAACAATGAATGAGTTTTTTGCATATCTTTCATTACGTGTTCTTTATCTCTCGACATCATCGTTTATATCTCTCGTTTCCCTTACTCCTAACCAGTCTGAAGAAGGGTCTCGACCCGAAACGTCATCCATTCCTTCTTTCCAGAGGTGCTGCCTGTCCCGTTGAGTCACTCGAGCATTTTGTGTCTATCTTCAGTTTAAACCAGCATCTGCAGTTCTTTCCATTCCAAGGGTCAGTTTAAGCGAATCCACCTCTCAAGTTTTGTTCCATGAACAGTGAAAATACGGGGCAATCCAAGCATAACCATGATATTGCACATTTATCCTGCAAAGTGGCTCAAAAGCCTGAAAGGTAATTTATCTAAAATATTAATACTACCTACCATTCTTCTTGGAAACTGAAAGGCTGCAGCATTTTCTGGGTCAAATTTGGCTCTAAAAGGAACTTCATCACAAACAAAATGATAGTCATTATTTTTAGTTTGATAATGACTTGTTATTTCAGTGCTAGATTTTGTTCAAATCCAGCAGTATACACATTAAACACTTCTGCTCTAATTACTTAATACGGATTGTTTCATTTTTACAGTTATAGTCCAAAATCAAAAAACTGATATTGAAAAGGTTTGGGATGAATCTCGCGAAGAGAAATCCTCAGTCCATTTAATTCTGAAGTCTGGTTGTTCCTCTTACTATAATTGAACTGCAAACATTTTGTGTCATGAAAGAGAAAACACATCTGCTGATCGACTAAATCTAATGATCAGTCCAATCACTTAATGAAAAGTAATTTATTTTAAAACGTGGTAAATGTGGAAAGCTAAACTTGGAGCACCATTGGGCATGGAATTTGCCTTGGGTTATTTGTTACAGCTGGAGTCAGGATGTTTAGGCGCTAGAAATCTCTGAAATAGGCAGGCAAATAGGCATAATAAAATTACAAAAAAGGCATGAAAAAGGCATTTATTGACATAAAAAGACATGTACTTCCACCACCAAAACATGGTTAAAAATGATAATATAAAGTTATACCAAATTAAATGACCAAAGTTGCCTGGTTGCACATAATTACTAGCATTTTTTTTCAAATTATCTGGTGTTAAACTAAGCCATTCTGTCAGACAGAATATGCTTCAGTTGTGAAAAACTTCTTTCTACCCCAGCTGAGGTCACTGGTGCCAGGGCCGTCTTAACGCATGGGCCTGATGGGCACTTGCCCGGGGCCCCACGAGCATAGGGGCCCCATGCTGATCTGTGTATGTTAAGTGACTTGCAATAAATAAATACTACTTTAAAAATGTAGGTTCAATAAGTGCTTTTTTCCGCAACATTTTCCGTCACTAAGTGCTTCTCACAGCGATCTGTAAGTGCTTTTCGCAACAATGTAACACCCTAAGTCCATCGCTAAGTGCTTTTCGGTAAGTGCTTTTCGCTGGCACTACAGGGGGGGGGCTGGTAGGGAAAGGGGAGTGGGGGAGAGTAACGGTAGGGGCCCCAGTACACTGCTTTGCCCGGGGGCCCATAATGCTGTAAAAACGTCCCTGACTGGTGCATGCCCGAAACAAGCTACAGACTCTATATTCATGTCGATATCTTGTGCATAACAACTACCTTTGAGAACTTTAGCTATGTTTTGTATTTCTTCAAGATCTTTGTTACCTAAAATCACTCCCTCACATTTTCCTTGTATGTCATTACCTACATCGCCAGGAACTTTACAAATATCGTCAGTTACTTTGTTGAAAACCTGCAAGTTATTCACTAATGTTTTGCCACATTTCTCAAGGGAAGTGATAGCTTGTGGGAAGTTTGCAAAATTGGAAGCAATAAACACAAGATCGCGGTGGAAGGACTTTTTCTGCATGATTTCACTGACGATCCTGACTGCAGCAGAATCTTCCTCTTCAAAACAGTTAACGATTTCTTTTATCTTTTCAAAATTTGCAGCATAGTAGAGTACAGCAGAGAGCCATGTACCCGCATGGAGCCAGCAGTAAATGTAGTGAAGAGACAAGCTTGCGTATTTCCCACCTTCAGTTTCTCTGCCGCTGACTTGTGTTTAGCTGTCTCTACATGCTGGGAGACAAAATATTTATTTTCATGATTCACTGCTTTCTCACATGCTTTGCAAAACAGCACACAGTTGTCTGTAGAGAATATATCACTCCCGTACATTCTCACCAAATCGTTCAATTTTTTACAAGGCGTTGACTTGACTTTAGGCATTTTGATGCTTGCAGGGGTAGATCCTACAGGAGCGGGGATGCAGACATCTACAATAAGGCCAAGTACAAGCTGAGAACAGGAATCAGCTGCCAAGGAAAGGTATTGTGAGAAGTTGAGGAGCAAGTTCTCAGCCAATGACCCTTCTTCTGTTTGGAAGGGCTTGCAAGAAATCACAAGCTGCAAGAGGAAACCCCCCGCTCCTTGGACAATCGTCAGCTGACCAACGACTTGAATGAGTTCTACTGTAGGTTCGATAAACAGAAACCCTGGTACCCCCCCCCCCCCCCTCCCCAACTAACACTTCACACCTACTCACAGCTTGACTCCAGTTTGAAAAGACCGGACCATTCCCCACCCACCCCTCTCCAAACACCACTTAACACCCACTTACAGCCTGAATGCAAAAGACTGGGGCCTCGTCCACTACCCACGAATGAATGACCGACTGTGGCGCCCCCGGTTTCGCCCAGGTGGTGGAAAATTTCTTGTAAGTTACGTTTACATGACAAAAAAAGGCTGATTTAGGCACTCGATCGTGAAAAAGGCATTATCTTGCTGAAATCATTAAAAAATGCATGAAAAGGCACTTATGGCAAAATCCTGGCTCTCGTTATTACCGATGCATATTCTTGCTCTTCATCGCAAATATGCGTTCACAAATTTTGCCAGGTGACAGGACCTGCCGCAATCATTTGAATTGTCAGGTCAATGAACAATTTGCTTCAGAAACATTTGTTTCTTGGTAATATAAAATGAAACCAATCCTCCAAAATAGTCAGATTTTTCTTCAGAGGTAAGCATAGATGGGGAAGAGAGGGAAAAATATATAGTGAGGGTCGGACAATTCAACTTCACAGTATAACAGCTTCTGCTACAGTGCTAGAAAATTGAGTTTGGCAATGAGCTTTTGAACCTGGATAATGAATATCCATTACATTTCTCCATGGACTTCCAATTTCTCATTACTTGCTCTTTTTTTAGATGCCTACTCAGCACGAGGAGATGGGATAATCACTAACTAATACCTTATCATTATGTAGGGACTCGTGAGAAATGCCCTCTCCCAGATCTGTGATTTAATCTTGCATGATACTAATATTTTTGCTATTCAGGACAGTGGATGAATTTCCAGGACACTATAACAGAGCTACAAAACAGAAGTCTATGCTAGGTTTGGAGCTACTGTGCAATCTTAAAAGTTGACCTTGATGACTCTGGAGGGAATTTGGGGGGGGGGGCATCAAATAGATAGAGCTTATGGTCGGCTTAATCATTTTCTGCAGTCTGAATTCTCACATTATTAAAATTGAACTGCAGCCCCAAGGAAATAGCAAAGGCATGACTAAATATATGAGCAACTGTCTTGTAGCACATCTGCACATTAGTCCAGTCACTCCCCTACACTTATTATAAAAATTATTCCAGGCTTCCATCATCCAAGTGAGTAACAAATACAACATTTATCATCAGTTTAGTTTATTGTTACATGTACCAAGGTACAGTGAAAAGCTTTGTTGCAAGCTAGCCAGTCAGCAGAAAGACAATACATGATTACAATCAATCCATTTACAGTGTATAGATACATGATAAGGGAATAACGTTTAATGCAAGGTAAAGCCAGCAGTCCGGTCAAGGATAGTCCGAGGGACATCAAAGAGGTCCAGCATTTAATGTCCAGCATTTAACTGAATAATCTGTATTGAGTAATCTGAAGGAAGCTCAGTGCTGAAAGGTCCCCTATTCATGTCCTCCAGAGATGCTGCCTGACCCGCTGAGTTACTCCAGCATTTTCTTTTTTTAACTTAATTGAATAACTTTGATGTGAAAACTGCTGGGTATTTAACAAGTGCCCAATAGCAGGCACTAATCAAACCAACCACATCTTCCCCAATCTATCTGCAGTACTTGTATCTGACTGCATTGGTCATTGGTAGGAATAATGTCTCATTTTCAAACCAAAACTACCTTCCATCTTGTTGCATGGCACTGTAAAGTGTTAAATGTAATACTCAGAACAGTATTGCCAATTTAAAGTTGGGCATTGTAAGACTCTGAGGACTTTCAGCAGCAACAGAAATATATAGCCTCATAAATTGTAACTACTTGACCCAAAACATCCTTTTCTCTCGTCACAATGTAGCCAGGAAATTAACCCTGTCTTCACGAGCCTAGAGGGGCAATTGGCAGAACAGGCCCTGGACACACCAAAACAACTGAAGTGCAAACGATAAAACGGCACCAAATCTCTTCATGTATGCTGAACAGCATGCAATAGATCAAGATGAATGATCTTCTAAGCAACTGATGTGATCAAAGTCCTGCAGACCTACCACATCCAATTGTTAATGGTAGTGGACAATTAAGTGGCCAACGGGAGGAGGATGCTCCAAGACGATCCTAAATCTCAGGTAGCATTTATTTTGAGAGGACTGGAATATACAAACAAGGATGTAATGCTGAGGCTTTACACGGCACTGGCCAGGCCGCCTTTGGGGTATTGTGAGCAGTTTTGGGCCCCAAATCTGAGGAACAATGTGCTGGCTTTGGAGAGGGTCCAGAGGAGGCTTACGAGAATAATCCCAGGAATGATTGGGTTAACGTATGATGAGCATTTGATGGCATAGGGCCTGTACTCACTGGAATTTAGGATGAGGGGTGACCTCATTGAAACGTATTGAATAGTGGAAGTCCTGGATAGAGTGGATGTGGAGAGGATATTTCCACTCATGGGAGAGTCTAGGTCCAGAGGCCATAGCCTTAGACTACAAGGATGTACCTTTAGAAAAATGAGAAGGAATTTCTTTAGTCCGTTGGTGGTGAATCTGTGCAATTCATTGCCACATTTCTGTGCTCCATTGAGTCATTGGTAGAGCTCAACAGCGAGTGGACAGCAACTCTGTTAAGTTGGGTAGACTTTGTCTACCTTTCCGCACCACTTCTTGGATAGAAACCCAAACCTATTTGATTATGTCCTATACTTATGGCAGTGTTACCACGTTTTGGCACTAATGTGCCCGCCACATCGTGACTGCATGGGAATGTCCCTGGCTCTGCTAAAGCTCCTCCAAAAGATTAGGGAAAGTCAACCTCTCCAAACTCAATGCTCCTTGAAATCCATCCCAGGTAGGCTGGGCAAGTTGCCTAACTTGTCATTTTACACATCCGTGGCTGCCTTCCTGGGTGTGCTGTTCTCCCGCAGTAGTCGTCCAAATCATCTGGAGCAGAAACATGACCTCTTATTCCAAGGAGCTGGCTTAATAGCTTTGCCAACCCATCCCCCTAACTTTCTCCGGGGGTGGCAGTTGTTTTTCCACATGTAACACGTGCCCCCTAATCTATAACTTTAATCTGGTACCGGTATCTATGCTAGTACTTTGTGGATGCCAGGCAGAAAGACTGACTTAAGGGGTGGTATTTCCTGTGATTATTCCAATGAAAAAGAGCAAAAGCACTGCATTGATCTAGTGCAAACAGGGCTTGGTTAACAAGAGCACCAGAAAAAATGTCTGAATAAACTCCCTTCCACGCTGTTCTCTTTGGAACTGAAAGGCTCCCTCCCTTTTTATGTGAGCACTGGGATTTTGTTTTTTGCAAGACCAAGGAAAGTGCTTATTATCTGCGTATCTGACGGGACAATATTTTAAATTGTGCAGCGCAGTTTTTGAGCTGCTGCCTCAAGTGTCAGAGGTCCGGTTTAATCCTGTCCTCTGGTGCTGTCTGTGTGAAGTATGCATGTTCTCCCTGTGATTGTCTTGGTTTCCACTCGTATCCCATAGACGTTCAGGTCTGTAGGTTAATTGGCCTCGGTAAATTGCCCCCTGAGTGTATGGAGTGTGTGGGAATACATAGAATCAATGTGAGTGGGTGACTGATGATCGGTTTGAGTTCAGTGAGCCAAAGGGCTGTTTCCATGCTGTATCTTTCAATCAATTTGTCTGCATTCAGAACATTAGTGTGTGTGTGGTCCCTTGTGTGACTGGGACGGCAGTGGTGAGTGTGCATGCAATCAGGCTGCATTTGTTTGTTGGAGTTTAAAAACACATTACATTTTAACCTTCACCAAACAACCGAGGACATAGATTTTTTTCTGCTACCCCACCCACATCCATGTTCACTTGTTGCTTGCTCTGATTTCTCTGGGTACCTACCTCTTGTCTGTGCCACTTTTGAGTTCCGGGTGCAATCCTGGCACTAGTGTTGCAAAATACTTCCCACCTTCTCGGGGGGTCATCTGTTCGTGTTGATTCTATGTATTTCCACATTTGCATCCACTCCTGACACTCAAGGGGCAAATGAGGGATCAGATGAACCTCCCTTGCTCTTAAGAATGACTTGAGGCAATGATAAGATTTAATGGTCAGATGCTCACATGGCACCAGTCAAAGTAATGCAGTAAGTGCAGTGTTGACATGCACACAACCACTCGTGCTACTGTTGTGACTGAAAAATGCACTCGCCCGAGTATCAGTGTCTGGATCATGTATCTTATTTCATGTATCTTGTGTTTTTATGACTTGGCAGAACAATTTCCCTCCTGAGATAAATAAAGGTCTATCGTATCGCATCATATCGCAGTGACACAAGAATAAGCAGGTACAGATTGCCTACTAGTGCTAGGTAGACACAAAATGCTGGAGTAACTTAGCGAAGGTATCACAAAATGCTGGAGTAACTCAGTGAGTCAGGCAGCATCTCTGGAGAGAAGGAATGGGTGACGTTTCGGGCTGAGACCCTTCTTCAGTCTTCTTCACAGTAAACTGGGGTAGATATCAAGACACATCAGTTTTCTTCACTGTAATTAGTTTCTCACTGTAGCTAAGTACTGTTAAACTGAAAGCGACACGAACACAAGCTTAGAGGAGACCTCTACGTGTGTGTGTGGGGGTGGTGTGAGGAGGGTGAGAGATGCATTACTTGCGCGAGATTGGCTTAAGGTGTCTGAAAATACCATTCTGCTATTTTCTGCAGCAGCCAAGCATCTCCGTCGCGGGCTCGATCTCCTCCTCCACCTCTTTACCATGTGATAGATGCGTTGCAACTTGTGTTCTCTGTTGTGGGGAAAAAAAGACAAAGTGCTGGAGTAATTCAGTGGGTCAGGCAGCAACTCTGTGAGCACATGGATAGATGAACATAAGACACAGGACCAGATTTAGACCATTCAGCCTATCGAGTCTACTCTGCCATGGCTGATCTATTTTCCCTCTCAAACCATTCTCCTGCCTACTCCCCGTAACCTTTGCTGCCGTTCCTAATCAAGAACATATCAATCTCCACTTTAAAAATACCCAATAACTTGGTTTACTCAGCTGTCATTCTCCTCAGAATGAATTCCACGGATTCACCACCTTCTGGCTAAATAAGTTCCTTCTTGTTTCCATTCTAAAGATTCATCATTTTATTCTGCGGCTGTGCCCTCTGATTCTAGATACTACTACACAACCTCTCCTGCGGGCCCGGCAACCCTCCCCCAACTGACGATTCTTGAAGCTGTTGCTGGCCAGGGAGTGTCCCCCTGGACCATGGGCGGGCGAGGGGGGACAGGCAATGGGAGAGGGAGCCACTCACCTCGGTCCCGTTCGGCCCGCGCTGCGTCCAGAGCGAGCCGTGGATCTGAAACCTCTCCTGCAGCAGTCAGTGGCGAGGGCCATCTTGTTCGACCCTCTGCTGCCATGCAGCACCACGGGAGGAAGGTCAGGCGCAGGGCATGCCGGGACGGGCGCAGGTCAATAGACAATGGGTGCAGGAGTAGGCCATTCGGCCCTTCGAGCCTCCCGGCGGGGGGGGGGAGCGCCTTTATTAAAGTTTCAGCTCGTCGGCTCAGCAGCCCCTCCTCCCCCATTGGCCGCCACTCCCGTCACTCTGGTGGGTCCCGCCCCCAGCAGCCATCGTGCTTCTCCCCCCCCCCCCCCCCCCCCCCCCCCCATCGAACATGGCTGACGGGCAGGGCAGGTGGAAAAGAGAGGGGCCGCCCCCTCCCCCCCATTGGCCACCACGCCTGCTCTTGAGCGGGTCCCATTATGACGTCGAACGCGCTGACACCAAATCTCCTGCGGGCCTCTCCTGGGGCAACCCTCCCCCAATTGACGATCCTGAAGGCGTGGCAACCCTCTCCAACTAACGAAGCCCGTTGTCGGATGGGGAGTGTCTACCGGGGCCGTAGGCAGGCGAGGGGGGACAGCGAAGGGTAGCGGGTGCCACTCACCTCGGCCCCGTGCCGCCAGTGCTGCAGGCAGAGCGAGCCGTGGACGCAAAGACTCTCCTGCTCTTGTGTGGCACCTTCCCCTCCCCCACAACCCCCCCTCCCCTCCCTTCACCACTCCAACTCCCCCCCCCCTCCCCCCCCCCAATGAAACTTGTTTTGAAGGGTCCCCAGGACAATACCCACTCAACCTGCAAATTAACCTTTTGGGAATCCTGCACCAGCACTCTCAAGTCCTTTTTTTAACCTCCAATTTCTGAATCCTCTCCCCATTTAGAGTCTACATCTTTATTCCTTCTACCAAAGTGCATGACCGTACACTATTCTGTACACTGGCCTGCCCTGACCCAAAACCTCAACTATCCATGTTTTCCAGAGATGCTCTCTGACCCATTGAGTTACTCCATAGCATGATTAAGCAACAACCTTTGTAGAAAGTGCAAGCCCTCTTCCAATAATGAGGCACCGTTTCAGCACTTGAAACATTTATCATGATTAATTCCACAGTTGTGGAGCTTAATTGGTCTCCAGTGTAAATCCCAATTTAGCTCCAACTTTCCAGCTTTCGATCAGGTTATGTTTACGGTGCCTCAACAGCTCATGAAGAACGATTCAAATATGAAAGCATTTTTCCCCCATTTTCCTTTCAAACTACTTTCCAAAATTCAATAAGTTAGTGGATTAAAAGAAGTTACCTTGGTGTCCGCTAAAAAAATCTTACTAAGTGTCTCCGCTGTTAACTACCTTATGTACGCTAACTTTGTGTCAACCATCGTGATTTTCACGAGTCATGACTTCAAGATCACATGCTTATCTGAACTTAGTTCCTCTTGACATTTATTATATGTTAATTCACAATATTTTCCCTTTTTGAGCATTATTTGATACCTTGATCTGTTGATTTCCCCGAAAACCCCTTGTGCCCAAAGAACCATTGCATTGACTGTCTCGTGTTTCAGCTGTCAAGTTGAGTTTATTGGCATATGCATAGACACGTTGACTTGGGAAACACAAGCAAACAAAAAAATTCCATAAATCTTTGCAAGACAGTTTTTAAAAAAATGATAAAAGTTGCTAGTGTAAAACACAATTAAAAAGAAAAACCATGGAAGTGCAACAACAAATTTTACCAAGTCACACAGAGACAGTCAACTGTTTTTAGATACTCATATTGCCTTTAAGCTTTGCCCTTTAGGTTTTTCACATTGATACAATGTACAATTAGGACCCCTCTGCTCTTTGGATCACATGCTTTTATTCATGATTGATGCAATGCAGAGCTCCATCTATATTACATCAAAGCCACCTTTATCTTCAGTCCTGCTGGTTGCCTCCTGAAAATATTCTGGAAGGTCAGCCAGGCAGTATGTGACCTTTAAGGACCGATCCTGCATGTTGGTTTATGATGTCTCCAGGGGTTAGTATTAATTTAGACAATACTGCTGTAAAACTGACGGGCTCCATCCCTCCCTCTTTTTTTCTCTAAGCATAGAATCAATGTAATGCTATTATGGTCCAGTGATATCATGCCTGCCAATGTCATCTTGGAAGATCACAATCAACAGCAGCTCACTTTCCTCACTTTGCAGAGCCAGGAATACATTTCAAAGCTGACAACTATTTCTCACAAATCAAACAATGCAAAACTCCTTCAGATATATGCATGTTTGTCCTTGACAAACCTTACAGTGTCAATATCCTTATCATCCCTGCTCTCTAAAGTTGTAGGTAATGCATCCTCCTTTATATGCGCATTTGTGTTCAGTCATCATGCACACCTGCTGTTGTGTCTTTTGCTATTCTGGGAATTATAACAGACTGTGAGCTCTACAGTTTTACTGATTGCTTTTTTTGTCATTGTCGTCGTTAAATGTCCGTTTTGTTTTATTTTTAACTCTGTGTATGTGGGGGGGTGGTGGGGGGGTTGGGGGAAACCTTTTTTCAAATCTCCTCCTCAACGGAGATGCGACCTTTACCGTGTCATATCTCCGTTCGCGCTACGGCCTAACATCGTGGAGTCGGCGGCCTCCAGCTGGGATCGACCTCAAAGACTCCGGTCGCAGGGCCTGGACTTACCATCTCGGAGGCTTCGGCCGTGGGCCCTGCAGACCGCAACATCTGGAGTTCGCAGGTCCCTGGCTGGTGACCGGCTTTTGGGAGCTCCAGCCGTAGCAGCTTCGACCGCCCCGAAGCGCGAGGTACGATCGACCCGCCCGCAGGCCCTTCATCGCCCTGCGTGGCTCGGCCGCAGCACTTTCCATCGCCCGGTGGGGGCTCAGGACTTTCATCGGCCTGCTCGGCTCGGCCCTGGGACTTTCCATCGCCCGGTGGGGGCTCAGGACTTTCATCGGCCTGCTCGGCTCGGCCCTGGGACTTTCCATCGCCCGGTGGGGGCTTCAAAAAGTTGGGAGTCTCGATCACCTCGTGGCACCACGGGAGAAGAATGAGGAGGAGATAAGACTTTGCCTTCCATCACAGTGAGGGTATGCCTAGAGCAATCACTGTGATGGCTGTTTGTGTAAAAAATTATATCTGTGTGTCTTGTGCTTTTTAATGTCTACTGCCGGACCCTGACGTGAGAGGACGCTGGCGTTGTGTATTCGCCGCTTTTCCGTCAGGATAGTTTGTCTGTTTGTTTCTATGTTAATTGTTTTTGTAAAGCGCTTTGAGCATGCGATAAGGCGCTATATAAAATAAATGAATTATTATTATTATTATTATTATTGCTGCCAGCAATGTTCTTTCGCCGGGCTTTGTTCCTTTTGCACTTTACTTTTCTAATTGTATCCCTTTGCCATCTATAACTTGAGGCTTTTTGCACAGTTTTTTTTCATGGTCTTTATCCTAAGTACCCACTTGTTGATTAAAACTGCCCTGTATATTCTTCAACCTCTGCAGAAGTGCTTCAGTTTCTCTCTGGGGATGATATCTGATAAAAGCCTTGCATTATTGCAAAATGGCATTCTTACAACTTTTCCATTTATGTGCTGGAAAACGCTTCTGACAGGTGAGTTCAATGTTTTTCTCTACCGTTACAACCTACTATTCTTGGTCTTCAAGTTAAAAGTACTCCTCTCACTTTCTTCAAGTTAAAGGTGTAGACATGAGATAGGTGGAGATTACTAATTTCCGCCCTGCCCTCAAATTCACTTGGACTATCTCTGACACTTCTCTCCCCTTTCCTGATCGAGGTTGCCTCCCACACCCGTGCAGAATTAGTTGATTCCATTAACTTTAACACTAATTTCCACGCTGCCCTGAACAAGGAACAGACTATCGCCAGACATCTACTACAAATCTCCTGACTCTCACGGTTATCTGGACTACACCTCCTCCCCTGCCTTTTGCAAAGACGCTATCCCCAATGCTCAATTTCTCCGTCTCTGTCACATCTGCTCTCTAGATAAAGCTTTACATTCTAGGACATCCGAGAACTACTCTTCCTTCATAAATGTGGTTTACCCCTGCTGTCACTGATGGATCCCTCACCCGCGTCTCCTCTGTGTCCTGTAGTTTTGCTCTTGTTTCCCACCCCACTCATCCAGAACAAAGATGGTTTCTCTGGCCCTCACCTTTCACCCCCCCAGTCTCTGCATCCAACACCATTCTCAGACATTTCCATCGCCTCCAACGTGATCCCACCACCAATCACATCTTCCCATCCCCATCTTGTTTCGCCTTCTGCAGAGACCGCTCCATCCGCAACTCCTTGGTTCACTCATTCCTTCCCACCCAAACCACCCCCCTCCCCAGGTATTGCCCCTGCATCCACAGGAAAGGTAACACCTGTCCCTATGCCTTCTCCCGGGACACCAGCAGTCCTTCCAAGTGAGTTGGAGGCTCATGTGCACCTCCCCTAATCTCATCACCTGCATCCAGTGATCCCGATGTGGCCCCCTTTACATTGGCGAGACCAAGCATAGATTCAGTGTCTTTTGCCGACTTTGCACTCGGTGTGCCAAGGCCCACTAGATCTTGTGGTTGCCAACCATTTTAACTTCTCTCCCTTCCCAACTGACCTTTCTGTCCTGGGCTACCTCCATTGTCGGAGTGAGGCCACATGTATACTGGTGGAACAGCACCTCATTTTGCTTGGATAGCTTGAATCCCAACGGTATGAACATTACATACTCCAATTTTAGCTTACTTACTAAAAACGTCTCTGTGCCCCATCTGGCCTGCACCTATTTTCCCCTTCCCTTCCCTCCCCTTCCACCTACTTTCCTTCTGGCCTCACAATTTGTAGTTCTTCCAACCTTATCTCTCACCTTTCGTCTTTTCATCTTGTCCAACCATCTGCCTATCCAAAACCCCACCTCACCTGCATCCACCTATCACTTTCCAAGCTTTGTCCTGCCCCTCCTCTCTTTTGGTTTTCTTATTTTCCCCACCACCTTCAGTCTGAAGAAGGATCTCGATCTGAAACATCTGCTGTTCATGTTCTCCAGAGATGCTGCCTGATCCATTGAATTGCTCCAGCACTTAGTATATATATTTTATATACCAGCATCTGCAGTCTCTTGTTTCTATACTCTTGGTCTGTGTTTGATCCTTGGCTTTGCTGTGCCACATGTATGGTACATGGTACATCCTGAGCACTGGTGTGGCTCTTTAGCATTAGAATTGCTGATTGCGGTCTGAACCCGTCTTGTTGTGTGCTCCACATGCTGATTGGCAAGCCTCTGACACGACCTTGGTTACCTTTATACTAGAAATTCAGTGTCATCTGTTTGTGTAGGTGAATGTGAAGGAGGAGAGTTACGGGCTGAGTATTTCTCTGTATGAAAGGCTGTGCATGTGGTTGTTCAGTGTGAAAGTTCTATTTAGCATATCTTGTGATGTTCTACCTCATGTAACACTGTTCTTCAGAGTATCACTTTTACCTGACCACTCCCAAGCCACTCCCTGCCAAGTGGACCCAGATGTTCTCCAGGGTGGGTTTCTAATTCCCTTTCACACAGGATCTTCCTCTCATGCAAGGATCTCCGTTACTGAAATCTCCAGTGTCCCATGGGTGAACCCAGGTGTCTGCTTCCCACCCTCTCCTAACCCAGCGCACAGATGTGCTTACATAATGCAGAGTGCCATTAAATTTCATAGAATATCCAAGAGAGTGACAATCTTTGTTCCCCGGCAGATACAAGACTGCTTGTGGAGAGCAACATATGGTCATCACTTGTCAATGGCCTCTGATTCCTTAACTTCAAAACCTTGTGGAAGTTACAGGCCAGATTTGGCTTCCTTATGAAAGATCAAAGTTCTGAGAGTTCTGCTTAACCAGATCAATGCTTGCATTCTTTAATACCTAATTTTTTTAATGGTATTGTTAAATGTTATCTGAATGATAGATTTAACAAGACTTATCCCCTGGAATTAAACACCGATGCTTTTGTTTAATTTTTCTAGTTGCCCCGCATCTATGGATTTATCTTTTCTGTTGCTCCCTATGATCACCCAGCTGAGTTAATCTCATATTTGCCCTCTTAAAAAAAACAAAAAACAAAATGCACCTCTACACTGGTACTTGCTTTGAAACTATTTCTTTTACATCTTCTTGGATATGACCGGAGGCAGATTTGGATTCCAATTTGATGATTACTGCAAATTTTGAATGTGTACTTCTGATTCTTAAGTTCAAACTATCAAGTAAATGAGAGAATTGTTGCAGCACGAAAGGAAACCGTTCAGCTCTCAGATATATAAAGGCTCTCAGTCTTGGAGCTACTGCCTTACAGAGCCAGAGACCTGGGCCCGATCCTAACTACCTACAGGTACTGTCTATACGGAGTTTGGATGTTCTTCCCGTGACCTGCATGATTTTTCTCCGAGATCTTCGGTCACCTCCCACACTCCAAAGACATACAGGTTAATTGGCTTGATATAAATGTATAAAATGTAAAATTGTTCCTCGTGTGTGTAAGATAGTGCAAATGTGCGGGGATTGGTGGTTTGTGTTTTGAATGACTGGAACACACCCGGGCTGCTGTTCAACATCTACAACCCAGTACTCAACAAAACCAGCCCCTCCAAACTTATCAGGAAGCTCCAATACCTGGGCCCCTGTACCTCCCTTTTGCAACTGGATCCTTGACTTGCTCACCGACCTCAATCAGTGTGGATTTGTAACAACCTCTCCTCACTGATGCACCTCAGGGCTGTGTGCTTAGCTCACCATACACCCATGACTGCATGGCTAAGCACAATTCCAACGGTATCTGCAAATTTGCCAATGACACCACTGTTGTTGGCCAAATCGTTGGTGGTGATGAGTTCGCATACAGGAGGGAGATGAAACACCTGATGGAGAGAGTTAGTTGCTTCAGATTCCAGGCATGAAGATCTTGGATGACCTGGGCCTGGCACAGAGAACTAATCAAAAAGGCAGCACACCAGAGCCTCGACATTCTTAGAAGTATAAAGAGATTCAGCATGTCACCAAATATTCTAACAAACTTTTACACATGCAATGTAGAAAGTATCCTGGCTGGTTGCATTAAGGGGTTCAGGCAGCAGCTCCAACACTCAAAAATGCAAGAGGTTGCATAGAGTAGTGGACTCAGCCCGGTCCATACTGGCACAATCCTACTCTATATAAAACTATCTACATGAGACACTGCCTCGAAGTGACATCAAGCATTAAGGATCCACACCATTTGGGCCTTGCTAGCATGGGAAAGGAGGTACAGAAGCCTGAAGTCCTATACTACCCTGTTCAGGAATGGCTATTTTTCTATAACCACCATGTTCTTGAACTGACCTGCTCAACCCAAATCCTACCTCAGAAATGGATCCACTACGGATCACCCCCTGCACCACTATGGACTTGTTTTCTAATTATGTTTACCACTCCTGTCTTTTTCTTTTCACGGTCTTGTAGAATTTATGTAGAATTTATGTTTCGTGTGTTGTCTGAGTCGGTGCTGCTGCTGCTGCTGCTGCTGCTGCTGCAACCAAGATTTTCATTGTACCTCTACCGTACTTGTACGTGTGCTAATAAACCTGATTTGAACAACCACAATGAAAACACCTTACTTCCACAGGACACTACACACTGTTAATTAAACTTTAGAGATACAGCACGGAAACAGGCCCTTCGTCCCAATGAGTCTGTGCCGACGTGATCCTCGCACACGAGCACTATCCTACACTCTAAGGACAATTTACATTTGTTACCAAAGCCAACTAACCGACAAACCTGTACGTCTTTGGAGTGTGGGAGGAAACTGAAGCACCCAGAGAAAACTACAGCAATCTCAGGGTGAATGTACAAACTCCTTACAGACAGCACCCATAGACAGGATAGAACCCAGGACCAGTGCTGTAAGGCAGCAGCTCTACTGCTGTGCTACTGTGCCAATTGATGGAAGACGATAAGGATTAGATGTTTCTCTCCTCTTGGTTCCTTCTTTATCTGCTGTGAACAAGGCACAGCATCTTTATCTTTAACAATTTGCCCAGCTTAAGCACTGGCAGTGCTGTTAAGTTATCTTTAGTAGACATTTAATATCTCCAGCAGAGTATGTTGGATTTGCCCTATTGATCTGATCAACGTCGTACAATATTTTTTGCTCTTTATAGAAGCATTTTTTTTCATTATAAATGGCATCATTTCTTTATGAATGCCGTTTTAATGTTCATTGGTGGTGTTATCATGTCATCTTTTTGCATTTTCTCATGGATGTTTTCTTGTATCCATTTGTCAAGGATGAATTATGAGTCAGCGAAACCTTTTGGCACGTTTTATTTTACATGGCTTTACCATTCTATAATTAGCTACAATTCGTCTTTGATGTTTTATAATGGTATCTTGGCAGGTTTGGAATGAGTTGAAATTATACTGTCCAATAAATCCTAGGTTTCTTTGCACAAAGTCCATGTTTGTTGTTTGATACATTCTCTGTTAAATGACTTTTCAATGCTATTAGACAATTGCATAACTGGGAAAATGGGCCTCATAATGCACATTCGACAAGAGCTAATTGGCGCAACTTTGGAATTTGAAAACAGGAGGTGACCATTCAGTTGGAAGAGCTTGGCCCACCACCATTTAGACCATGGCTGATGCATATCTTAATTCCATTTGCTTATCAATGATCAAAGAAGAGGTCCAGTAGAGGGGGAGGGAGGGAGGGTGGATTGTGGGGGGGGGGGAGAAAGACATGTACACAATACACTAAAATGTTTTGATAAAGTACAGAAAATTCTGGAAACAATCAAAGGATCAGGTAGCATCTGTGGACAGAGAAATGGCTAATGTTTCAGCGCTGGGTTCCTTCATCAGAAAATTAGCGATTATATCCAGAAACTTAAAATATATAGAAGAAAAAATCTTCCGCTCCAATCAATATAATGTTCTGACTAGATGACATTTGTAATACTACAGCAAAAAGAAGTGAACATTGATCATAGAACTGTACAGCACAGGAAGAGGCATATTGGCTCATTATATCGGCGCTGAACAGGATGTCAATTTAAACAAAGCCTGTCTGTCTGCACATGATTTATTTCTCTATGTTCCTTGCCTGTTCACGTGCCTATCTAAATGCCTCTTAAATGTTGCTATGTTAACTGCATTTACTACCCCTCCAGTCAGTAAGTTTCGGGCACATACCACTTTTTGTTTATTGAAAAGCTTGCCTCACAAATCTTTTAAACTTTCCCTCTCTCACCGTAACCTATGCCCTCACATGTGACATTTCCATATTTGGAAAAAGGACTCTATCTATGCCTCTCATCATTTTATGTGTTTCAATCAAGTTATCCCTCAGCCTCCAACTCCAAAGAAAGCAATCCAAATTTGTCTATCTTTCCTTTAACTAATACGCTCCAATCCAGGAAACATACTGGTGAACATATCTTGAATCCTCTCTAAACCCTCCACATCCATCCTGCAATTCAGGAATCTGAGCTGTATGCAATACTGCAGATGTGGCCTAACCAAGGTTATATACATATGAAGACAAATATGCCATATATCTACTTGTGTTACCACTTTCAGAGAGCTATCGACTTGTGCTAAGATCTCTGTGCACATCAATGCTCATCAGGGCCCTGCCATTTATTGCATATTTTCCTCTTGCACTTGATCTCCTGATGTTCAGCTTCTCATACTTGTCCACATTAAACTCTAGCTGCTATTTGTCCACCAGTCTTTCCAGCTGATCTATATCCTGCCATACCTTTTGACAATCCTTCACTAGCTACATCTCTGCTAATTTGCTTGTTGTCTGCAAACTCATTAACCCATTTACATTTTGATATATCACAAACACCAGGGGTACCAGCACTGATTCCAATGAAATGCCACTCGTCACAGACGCCAGTCAGAATAACACCCCCTCCACCAGTATCCCCTGTTTTCTGTGGCCACACCAGCTTTGAATTCCATCTGCTAAATAACCGTGGATCCCATGTGCTTCAGGATCAGCCTATCATGATGGACCTTGCTGTGTGCATGGTAACAATTCTGTAATTGCCTCAGAAGGGACAGAATACAGATGTGCCTGAATGTAGTTGGATCTTCACAGGTTAAATTATGGTGAGAGATGAGATACTGCGGCTTGTATTTCCTGAAATGTAGATTAATTTGATTGTGGGTTTTGGATTTGTGAAGGGAATTGATAGGGTAAGCAAGAATAGTCTTTATTCTCTGTTGGTGGCAGGATTTCTTTCTATCTAACCCAATTAGAGTATTTATTTAATTGTCTTTTGCTTCTAAATTGCATTACCTGCTGATCTTCTATATTCAATCCTACTCTGTTGGATAAACAAAGCAATTAGGAAAGCAAATGAGATTCTGAGTTTTATAAGTAGGGACACAGAGTATGAATGTGTGGAGATTATACTAAACCTTTTTACAAGTAGCAATTTGCTCCCAGATTGGAGTGTTGTGACCAAAGGTGTCATACGAAAAAAGGATTGGAGAGGGTTCTGAAAACTTTGAGCTGAATACTTTCAGAGATGGAGTGAAATAGCTGCATAGGTAAGATGCTCTAGAAGGTTGGATCACATGGGGTCCAGGGAGAGCCAGCTGACTGGATAGAGAATTCTATCCTCATGAAAGGAAGCAGAGGGTGATAATGGAGGGTCATTTTTCAGAGTAGAGGCCTATAACTAGTGGAGTACCTCAGGGATGGGTGCTGGGCTCATTTCCATTTGACGGTTTAAATCAATGATCTTATCAAGAAGGTAGAAGGTAAGTTTGCAGATGACATGAAAGTCAGAGTTATTGTAGCTAGTGAAGATTGTTATTAAGAATTACAGCAGGATCTTGATCAGAAGAACAAGTGGGTGGAGAAATGTTTCATGGAGTTTAATGCAGATAAGTGAGAGGTGTTGCATTTTAGGAAGTTAAACCAGGACACGACCTTCGTGACATGGCCCTGGGGAGTATTGTAGGGCAGAGGTTCTAGGCGTGCAGGTTCATAGTTCCATGGTAATGGCATCACAGGTAAATAAGATCGTCTTGAAGCTTTTGGTGCAATGGCCTTCAGCAATAGAGTTCCAGCCTACTTAACCTCTCCCCATAGCTCAGGCCATCTAGCCCTGGCGACATCCTTGTAAATTCCTCTCTGTACCGTCTGGTGTAGGTGAATGGGAGGATAATTGGGGGAAGAAATGGGATTAATGAGAGTGAGCTGCAAACCAGCTGAAGTAAATCGTGGGGCTGAATGGCATTTCCTTCTACATTGGAGGGAAAAGAAAATGAGAAACAAATTTAAAAAAAAAGAGAATTCACTGCCTTTAAATTTGGTCAAATGGGACATTCAAAGGGGAACTGGATCGAGACTCGAGGGGGAATAATTTGCAGGGCACTATGAAGAGAAGGTGGGAAAAGGCTGATTGCAATTCTTGACAGAGACTGAGTGTGGAATTGATGGGCAGGAGGGCCTCTGCCTCGGCTGCAGGGATTCCATGACTCTCTATTGTGATTCTAAGTGGCCTGTTTACCTGAAATGGTTGTTGTTTATGGATAGTTGGCAGATTGTGAAACTCTTTTAATTTAGTTTGTGAAGTGGAATCGAGACATGATAGATATTGTTGTTGGTGAGGTGCAATAAATTGAAGCAAGTGGTGCTATTGGGAGGATATGGCATTACAAAAATGAGTTCAATAATCTTGATCACTCGTGAGATCATTACTGCAACCTCCATTAAGCTCCTCCAAACTTTGCATGCTGTGGTTTTCTGCTCTCGCTACATGCCAGAGGATCTCTTGAACTGCTGTGAATACATCTGAACTACTTCAAACCTCCTCTGCCAAAGCCTCAAGTGCAGCACGCGGGAACCTCCAGTGTGTTCTCTCCCATCCTGTGCCTTTCTACAATGTTTGGCTAAAGTGTTTAAATCCATATCCAAATCTATTTGTTGTTTCTCGGCTCGCCTATTAAAATCCTCCTAGAAGTCCCTTGGCTACATTTACATTTCATTTTCTCCCCACATACTTTATTAATATCAATAAATTAAAAAATACTTGTGGATGAGAAGTCTACTCATTTATATATCATGGATGTATCGCAAGGCTTGTGGGAGATTCATGCTAAGTTGTAAAACAGTCCCTTGATAAATCTTTCTTCATTTATCAAAAACTGCAGTCAATTTTCAGTAGTTGGTTAATTTGATGCCAGTTCCTACTGTTTTACAGTCTTGAAATGTTAGATGTAGATCCTTATTACAAGATGTTGATAAGCCCTTTGTTGCTGGGAGCAGGTTTCTGAGGCATCTAAGGGCTTTCTGATCACCTACTGTGATATACTGCCAAAACAATGCTATTTGAGGGCTTCTGTGTAAATAGAAAAGAGTGTGTGGGGGAAGGGGGGTGCTAGAGAAATGGGTTTTGGATATCTGAAGAAAAGGTAAAGAAAATCAGCACCAAGAAAATAAGTAAATTGGGAAAAATTGAATAGTTTTCCATTATATCGGAGAACTGGTATTGTCCTTAAATTTTAATGTCTGGAAATTGAAACTTCTTGCATGGGATCGTTATTGTTCGAGATGAGAATTGTAATTTCTCCTCCTTTAAATGAAGTTTTGATGCATTATATTTTTTTCAACCAGATTGTTAATGAGACATGAAAGAAGTGCCAAATATGATGCCAGGTTAAACAAGACTCGTCTACCCTACCTATGCCTCTCATACTTTTATGTACTTCTATTGGGTCTCCATTCAGCCTCCGTTGCTCCAGGAAAGACAATCCACGTTTATCCAAACTCTCCTTATAACGAATACTCCATAATCCAGGCAACATTGTGGTGAACCTCTAAGACACTCTCTCCAAAGCCTTCCAGAAATGCAGAAATCAGAACTGCAAACAGTACTCCAAATGCTGCCTAACCAAAGACCTGTAAAGCTGCATCATGACTTCCTGACTCTTATTCTCAGTGCCACCAGCAAAGACGGCATGCATACTATACGCCATCCTTATCATTCTATCTATTTGTGTTGTCACCTTCGGGACTTGGACCCCAAGATCCCTTGGCATATTACTGCTCTTAACGGTCTTGCCATCAATTGTATACTTTTCTATTACATTTGACCTCACAGAATGCAACATCTCACAGTTAATCTTATTAAAATCTATCTGCCATTTCTCTGCAAATTTCTGTGGCGGATCAATATTTCACTGTGTGGGTTGACAGCCTTCCTCACGATTCCTGCAAATCCATCAGTTTTGGTGTCGTCTCCAACTTCTTAGCATATCAGTCTTATGATGATCTGTGCACGACTGCCTCAAAAATGGATGGGGAGCAGAGATCACTGCTGCCTGAGTGAGATTTAATGTCGAGTCTGATTTTTGCGAGCGCCTTTTTCTTTAGTTAGCAACAGGCTGATCTGGTGCACTAAAAATTATGGTGTATTTCATCATCTATGTCTTCCTTCACTGAGAGATGGCTCCTGAACTGTGGCACGGAATCCAATTTTTCCAGAGTCCTACTATGGACCTTTATCAAGGAAACACAAGAAATTGCAGATGCTGGAATCTTGAGCAAAAAAAGAAAATGCTGGAGGAACTCAGTGGTTCAGATTGTGTTCATAAAAGGAAACAAATAGATGACATTTTGGGTTGGGACCCTTACTCAGAGTGATAGAGTAGAGAAGGGATAGCGGGTAGAAAGGGGTGAGGGGAAGTGGTGGGGCAGAGCTAACAAGTGATAAGGAATTACAGATGCTGGTTTACAAACGAGTGACAAGGAACTGCAGATGCTGGCTTACAAAAAGAAATACAGCAAGTGCTGGTATAAATCAGTGGATCACACAACATCTCTGGAGAACATGGACAGGTGACATTTTGGGAGTTTAAGTAATGTCCTGACTCCAGTACTTTGTGTCTTTTTAAGTGAAAGGTTTATCTATGAGACGAGGGGTTGATCAAGAGATGATGGACACAAAAAGCTGGAGTAACTCAGCGGGATAGGCAGCATCTCTGGAGAGAAGGAATGGGTGACGTTTCGGGTCGAGACCCTTCTTCATCAACAGATGAGTCAGGTGGGGGAGAGAAGGGTGGAGATACAAACCCATGACCAGTTCTGGAAGATGAGACTGAGAACTTTGAAATAATTTATCAACCTTGAAGTAATTTGTCAAGAGTACATGAAAGCCCAATGTAAACTATGCAAATAACACAACTCCTTTCAAACATCCAGTCTGCCCATAGTGTCTGGCGCATCCTGCCCTGCCTATGGTTGGAGATTATGGGTCCACATTTGTTAATCAGTCTCTTCAGCACTCACAGAAACAGTCGGAAGGAAGTAATCTTTGATCCTGAATGACTGCATAAGAAGAAGATTAAGACATATTTTTCTCTTTAGGGATGTGACATTACATTTCAGTTCCCGGTTATTATCAACTTTTACAATTACTTTTCAATGAAAGCCCATTGGATCCAAATTGTTCATAATGACTAAATAACTTGATGCCCCTATGAATCTGAATTACAACTTGATCCAAATGCACAGCGACATTAAATTGACACAGTGTTGGATTAACTCAATGGATCAGGCAGCATATCTGGAGAACATGGATAGGTTTCGAGTCGGGACCCTTCTTCAGACTCTTCCCAACCCCAGAAGTCACCTATCCTGTGTTCTTCAGAGATGCTGCCTGACTAGCTTCAGACATCTTGTGTCTTTTTTTGAGCATCTGCAATTCTTTGTTTCTACATGAATTATTATCTAAATCTTCCTGGTTTCCACATGAATAGCTCATATCACTTTTTACAGGCGACATTTGAAAGAGCAAATGCGAGGATAATCGGCAATGATCACCTGAGGGTTAATTGTGCAGTGTGATTCCTGAGGATATAATTCCTACCGCAAGCTGGTTTTGAATGATTCGCTGATAACTACAACTAATTAATGCCTAGGGTAATTAAAACATTGCTAACCATGTTCCAGCTTTCTGTTGGAAAAATGGGTACACTTTAAGGGTGCCATGATAATTCAGTAATTTAGTTAATGTTAAGAAATACGTAGTTATTTCACTGTTTAAATAATATTTTGCTTTTTATTTCCAATAAACCTGATAGGCTCACATTACATTCTATATGCTTATCTTTTGCCCCACTCACTTAAACTGTATATGTGTTTTTGCTGGCTTTTTGGCCTCCGAATTGGATCTTAAAGCTCTGGGGAAAATTAGCACAACGTGGTTGAGAACTGAGTTAGGCCAGCATCAACAGCAACCGTTTCTAGGTTGTATCATGCCCTGCCAAAATTTCATCCCAGCAGTACTCATCAGATATCATCCCTGAATGGGTGAAGTATTTCTTACAGGCTGCATCAGCGATCATGCAATAGTGGATCTAGCAGGGTTTTCAAAAAATGAATGTCATTGGTAACTTCCAGACAAATTAGCTTTGTATAATGCTGTTTGCTCTGGGGTTCTGTTATTTAAAGTCAAACTTGTAACCAAAGGTTTTTTTGTTGTTGTAGCCCTCTGGAACTGACTGCTTAGTCTAGAGACTCTGCAAATAGAAAATCACTTGTGACATGTGCTTCCCTTGAGCTGCCATTCAGAAATGGAACCCAGACACTCGAGTGACCACAGCAACTACAGGAAAAGTCTTGAGAGTGACCCAGGCTTCCGTCCACATTGCTTTGAGGAGCAACACCTATGGGGTGGCTGCAGGTGTAGCAGGAAGGGCAGCACTTTAATAAAATGGCCATTACTGAATTAAAACCTCTTCATATACAAGTTCTCACATGCTTGGACTTGTGACAGTCATAGCCAATTCCCTCGATTTGAGATCATTCCAGGATGTGGATTCATGCCATATTTCACTTTTGCTGCTTAACACATTATTATTTATGTCATTGAAGCAAAAAAGTAGCCACAACTACTTGTCATCTTTGAGGGTCACACTGTCTTCTAGGATGTGTTTTGGGGGGGTGAGGTTATCTCCTCCTAAACTAGCTATTCAGCGAGCTTCAGACTCCATGTTTGCATGCATGAGGACACAGCAAGGGAGGGGCAAGATGAGGAACACCACATTGAAGATGCTGAGTCCACGATCAGCACCGTTAACTCCAGGAACCTAATGGCAAGTAGTTCAGAGAATCTCGGGATCTATCCTGTCGCATCTATGTTGGTTAGAAAAGGACTTAAGCTTTAAGTACATTTAAACACCCACACATTAAAGGCATAATATCTAAATCAACACTACATCTGCAACAAAGCCTGGCTCACCCGCCACAGACAGAGGACTCAGACCGGGAACCTGCCTGGAAGGCCTAGCTTGCACACTGCGGACTGGGGATCAGCTCGGAAGGCTCACCTGCCCAGAGTGGAAGGAGTCGGATGGAGGGCAGTAAGCAGACTGGCGATAGGAGGGAGTGCTCTGTATCGAGGGCGGAGTGGGCCACTGGAGATCCTGCAAAAGTCTAAAGTGCGGCTGGTCCGGGAGCCGGTCCAAGAGGCTGAGCATGTGGACCAGATGCGGCCTACACCGGTGGAGTAGGAGTGGGGGACACCAATGGCTACACTTGGCCAGGTCGACCCCACAACACCGCCAGGACAACTGGCCTTCATGGTCAGATCAAGAACCCTTCACTTACAAACTTGGACTTGAAAATTGCGCCAAAACCGGCGATTCTGTATATGTCTCAGTGTACTACTGCTGTACACTTGTACTGTATCTGAGATGCTTATCTAAGATGTATCTAAGTTTTAGTAATTCTACTATAGGAAAGATAATATTATGTTGGAAAGAGTCCAGAGAAGATTTACAAGGATGTTTCCAGGCCTCAAGGGACAAAACTATGGGGAGAGGTTGGGCAGGCAAGGACTTTATTCCTTGGTGTGCTGGAGGCTGAGGGGATGCTCATATAGAGGTGTACAAAATCATGAGGGAATAGATGGGGTGAATGCAGGGTAGGGGAGTCAGGAATGAGGGGCAGAGGTTTAAGGTGAGAGGGGAAAGATTTAATATGAACCTGAGAGCTCCTTTTTCACTGAGCCGATCGGGGGTATATGGAACAAGCTGCCTGAGCTAGTTGTTGAGACAATTACAACATTGGGGCGTCTTGGTCGGCGTGAACTAATTGGGCCGAAGGGCCTATTTCCATACTGTATGACTCTGATTCTTGGAGACAGGAAACATTGCTGGGAGTTGTTTATGAACCTTTGAATAGTAATTGTGATGTCGAACATGGTATAAATAAGGAAATTAGAAATGTGGGTATTCAGTGATCATGGGAACATAAATTACACAAATGCAATTAACACTAATGATGTAGAGAATGTCTTCCTGGAATGTATACAAAATAGATTTATTTATCACTATAGTGAGAAACTAACTAACAAACAGGCGATTTAAGATTTTTAACTGCAACAAGAAAGGATAAATTTAAAATGTCATTGTAAAGCAGTCCCTTGGAAACAGTGACTAGTTTCATATTAAGATTGAAAATGATGTAGCTCAATCTGAGAACAAGCTTTTAAATTTAAACAAAGGAACACGCGTCTGCGTAGCCTAACGGTGTTATAGGACATGAAAAGGGACAGGCAATGGTTAGCATTCAAAAAAATGCTTTTTGATCGAATAACAATCTTTTAAGCTGTGCATACACAAAGATTAAGATTGTTTTGGAATGCAATGAATAATTACTGGGAAATTGATAATGAAAAAGAAAATTGAATTTGAGACTAAATTAGCAAGGTTGATTGGATGGGTGACATTTCAGATCCGGACCCTTCTTTACAATTTGAAGAAAGGCCCCGGCCCGAAAAGGCACCTATTCATGTTCTCCAAAGACACTGCCAGACCCACTGAGTTTCTCCAGCATTTTCTGTCTTTTTTTATAAGCCAATATCTATCGTTCCTTGTGTTTCCATTTTGCAGAAGAGAAGTTGTGTTTGGTTAATTCATTAGAAGATGCACAGAAGGTGAATGACAGAGAAGGGGCCAATTGACCACATTCTGCTCATCTTCTTTTGTTCTTATTCAACTTTTCAGCTGTTGTTCCAAGACCTTACAGTCTGGTCTCCTCATGTCCTGATTCAATATTTCTTAAATGTGTTGAATTCTACTCCAACCTCTCGGGCAGTTACTGAAAGTAAGCATGTAAGTACAGCAGGCAGTGAAGAAAGCTAATGGCATGTTGGCCTTCATTGTGGGAGGATTTGAGTTTAGGAGCAAGGAGGTCCTACTGGAGTTGTGCAGGGCCCTGGTGAGACTGCACCTGGAGTATTGTGTGCAATTTTGGTCTCCTGATTTGAGGAAGGACATTATTGATATTGAGGGAGTGCAGCGTAGGTTCATCAGGTTAACTTCCGGGATGGCAGGACTAACATATGATGAAAGAATGGGTCAACTGGGCTTGCATTCGCTGGAATTTAGAAGGATGAGAGGGTTATCTTATAGAAACATAGAAAATTCTTAAAGGATTGGGCAGGGTAAATGCAGGAAAAATGTTCCCGATGTTGGGGGAGTCCAGAACCAGGGGTCACAGTTTAAGAATAAGGGGTAGGCCATTTAGGACTGAGATGAGGAAAAACTTTTTGACCCAGAGAGTTGTGAATCTGTGGAATTCTCTGCCACAGAAGGCAGTGGAGGCCAATTCACTGGATGTTTTCAAGAGAGAATTAGATTTAGCTCTTCGGGCTAAGGCAATCAAGGGATATGGGGGGAAAAGCCAGAGCGGGGCACTGATTTTGGATGATCAGCCATGATCATATTGAATGGCGATGCTGGCTCTAAGGGCTGAATGGCCTATTTTCTATGTTTCCATGTTTAACCCCTTCGACCTATTTGAGTGTGGAAAAAAATCTTAAATTCCCATTAAATCCCACTAATTAACAAATCCAGCTGCCATTGCTGTAGCACTTGGTACTCACAGTCTGGTGTTCTTATGGTTGCAAAAAACAAATGCAACTTGGGCAATAATTTTGCTGAACATGTCCAATTAGTCCACAGGATGACTGGATGATCCCTGTTGCCTGTCACATTAACTGTCCATTCCACTCCCACTTTGACCTGTCTGCGATGTTATAATGAGGCCGAATGTAGGCTTGAGGATCGGCACTTAATCTGCCTGATCTTATTGCAGCTTTCTGAACTTCATTTGAAATCCTACAACTTCAGGTAACTCACTTTCTTAGTCCACATCAGAATGAGTAATTTCTGCTGCAAGTCATCCATTTGTAATATTGGCTCAGTGCTTTTCTCTATATTAGCACAGCCTAACCTGCAGAGTGTTTCCAGCATTTCCTGCTTTCATTTCCAATTTCCAGCATCTGCAGTTTTTGAATATTTCCCAGCAGGTAGAAGCACCTGAGCTTGCAGTCACTCATCCAGTTTTTATGCCGTTAATCATGGAATGGATTACAGATTTGCCCTCCATTCACAAGCACAGTCCATTCATTGATTTTGAAGCATTTTACTACCCTGCCACAAGATTCCTGACAAGAAAGAGAGCCTGCCTTCAACTGAACACAGGGTCTGCCTCCTGATCCGCAATGTTAGCAGTTGTCCTTCACAGTGTCAGAGAGGTAAAACATTGTCACAGATGTCACTGATTTCCCTTAAATTGATCAGAACCCACTCTGAAGACTGCTTATTTCACCCTTGCATCCTATTGTATCAGGCTGGTTTCACATCACCTGCTGATCATGTAATTAATCTCGCCACAAGACAAGTATCCTCATGGCAAACATATTTCCGTCATTAACCAGCTTTGCATGTGATGACTGCCTGAGTCAAATATCTTAACAGATCTTTTGGCTCTGTGGAGGTCAGAGCTGCAATGTAATGGCACCAATGTCTTATTTGAATGGACTGCCATGCTGGGACGACCTGGAAAGTACTGATTGAAGTGTTCATCAGCATGAACAACATTCAATGTGGACATCAGTCAAAGGTGGAAGCACGTTCTGAGATTAAAGACAGTGTTACCCTCAATCTCTACATTAACTGAAGCAAGCTGACACCTGACATAAGTTTTTTTTTTTAAATGCTCCAAGATAGATTCGGGGACAGCAAAAAGGACCCTGGTGACACAAAGAACAGCAGGTGGTAGAACGTTGAGCAAAACACAGTGATGGAGGAACTTAACGGATCAGGCAACATCTGTGGGGGAAATGGACAGGCAACGTTACAGATCAAGAGCCTTCTTCAGACTTTTTCAGTCAAAGGCGTTTAATTATAAAGATCTTTTCTCTGCCTATATGTGTGGATTGCTGCCTATATGTGTGGTTTGTAATAGAGCTAGTTTGCAAAACAGTGCTGGAGGAAGCAGAATCCCGACTCAAAATGCCGTCTGTCCATTCCCTCCACAAATGTTGCCAATCTGCTGAGTTCCAGCAGATTCAAGAGGACATCAGTATTCATTAAGGATTTCTTTATCAGAAATCCAACAATGGTTATGGCTCTCTCAGTGGTCTTCCATCAATGATTTCTGAGAGCCTGGCATTTCACAGCAAAGAAGGCATAATGGCCTTTACATTAAGCTGCAGTGCCCCCTGACAGACCAATGAAGGAAATAGTGATACCTCTAAAACCATTTTCTCACAATGAGTGGTCTGCTAGTGCAACCTGAAGCATCATGACTTGACCCAATCACAATGAAAGAAATTGCCAGTAAAGATGGAAGGAGACTTTCACAACGGTAAAGATTTGTAAATGTGCAAATATGAGAGATCATCATGCTTGAAGAGCTCAAGGCAATTGGAAACAGTTGCTAGGAGTCTGGATTTCTGTCTGATAGAATCCTTGTTACTGACTGGAGCCTAATGATGTGACAGGGAAATGTGCCTTCGGGTAACAGCAAATTCAAGCTTTAGAAATAGTGGAAGCATTGGAGATCATTTTTCAATGTTCTATAGATTCAGGATCAGTTCCTGTGGATTGGAGGATAGCAAATGTTATCCCACTTTTTAAGAAAGGAGGGAGAGAGAAAACGGGTAATTATAGACCAGTTAGTCTGACATCAGTGGTGGGGAAGATGCTGGAGTCAATTATAAAAGACGAAATTGCTGAGCATTTGGATAGCAGTAACGGGATCATTCCGAGTCAGCATGGATTTACGAAGGGGAAATCATGCTTGACAAATCTACTGGAATTTTTTGAGGATGTAACTAGGAAAATTGACAAGGGAGAGTCAGTGGATGTGGTGTACCTCGACTTTCAGAAAGCCTTCGACAAGGTCCCACATAGGAGATTAGTGGGCAAAATTAGGGCACATGGTATTGGGGGTAGGGTACTGACATGGATAGAAAATTGGTTGACAGACAGAAAGCAAAGAGTGGGGATAAATGGGTCCCTTTCGGAATGGCAGGCAGTGACCAGTGGGGTATCGCAAGGTTCGGTGCTGGGACCCCAGCTATTTACGATATACATTAATGACTTAGACGAAGGGATTAAAAGTACCATTAGCAAATTTGCAGATGATACTAAGTTGGGGGGTAGTGTGAATTGTGAGGAAGATGCCATAAGGCTGCAGGGTGACTTGGACAGGTTGTGTGAGTGGGCGGATACATGGCAGATGCAGTTTAATGTAGATAAGTGTGAGGTTATTCACTTTGGAAGTAAGAATAGAAAGGCAGATTATTATGTGAATGGTGTCAAGTTAGGAGGAGGGGGAGTTCAACGAGATCTGGGTGTCCTAGTGCATCAGTCAATGAAAGGAAGCATGCAGGTACAGCAGGCAGTGAAGAAAGCCAATGGAATGTTGGCCTTCGTAACAAGAGGAGTTGAGTATAGGACCAAAGAGGTCCTTCTACAGTTGTACCGGGCCCTGGTGAGACCGCACCTGGAGTACTGTGTGCAGTTTTGGTCTCCAAATTTGAGGAAGGATATTCTTGCTATTGAGGGCGTGCAGCGTAGGTTCACTAGGTTAATTCCCGGAATGGCGGGACTGTCGTATGTTGAAAGGCTGGAGCGATTGGGCTTGTATACACTGGAATTTAGAAGGATGAGGGGGGATCTTATTGAAACATATAAGATAATTAGGGGATTGGACACATTAGAGGCAGATAACATGTTCCCAATGTTGGGGGAGTCCAGAACAAGGGGCCACAGTTTAAGAATAAGGGGTAGGCCATTTAGAACGGAGATGAGGAAGAACTTTTTCAGTCAGAGGGTGGTGAAGGTGTGGAATTCTCTGCCTCAGAAGGCAGTGGAGGCCAGTTCGTTGGATGCTTTCAAGAGAGAGCTGGATAGAGCTCTTAAGGATAGCGGAGTGAGGGGGTATGGGGAGAAGGCAGGAACGGGGTACTGATTGAGAGTGATCAGCCATGATCGCATTGAATGGCGGTGCTGGCTCGAAGGGCTGAATGGCCTACTCCTGCACCTATTGTCTATTGTCTATTGTCTATAGACATTAGAAATGGTGATTAACTCATTTTTGGACACATATTATGAAGGAACAAATTACTTTGATCCTATACTTCTATCCTTTCTTTACAGCAGCTAGAACATTAACCATCAACCTCAGTTTAGCACATGTCAAAATACTAGGACTCACTTTGTCTCTCTTCCTGCATGAAATACAGGCCTTTCCACATAACAGACAAATGAAATAGCTTTACTCGGCATTGGTTTTGAAGAATTTGTATTTATTTTTCAAAATAAAAGTCCTTCAATCATTTCAAAGGGCAAAGTACTTGCATGAAAATAAAGCCAAGTTAAAACTGTAATTTCAATCCCAATACTAGTTACTCTTGCATGGTGTCTGATGTTGATTTAGCAACTCCACCACTACGCTGCAGTGCCAGGTGTGGCTGTCATTTGGCTGCTGGAGGGATTACCCCATTCTAGGACGGGTGTCTTGAAATAGTCAATGATAAGCTCTGGGGGACATGCTTTGGTTGTGGGTCTCTGGCAAGAGAAGGGCCTAAGAGGCATTGGTCACCGGGGAGACCGTAAGAGACAACGGGACTCTCTCACTTTCCGCCATGACTACTGGGGCTTTATGGAAATAATAGATTACACTATGGCTTGGCTGGCAGAACTGTTGCTATAGCTTCCTGAACTTCACCAACCTCAGTGTATACTTTGTGGGAAAATAGATGTCGGCTCCCTAATGGCTGAAGTGAATCATCTCTCCTTTCATGCAGAACAGCAATTTGCTCGCTGGAGACTGATCTATTTCTGACACATCTGCTGGGCTCATCTCCAAGTCAGAATGAATGGTGTGGTGTTCCCATGTACCTTCAGCCATTATTCATCCTGGTAGAGGTCACAGCAGGCAGTGAAGGTTCAGCAGGCAGTGAAGAAAGCTCATGGCATGTTGACCTTCATAACAAGACGAGTTGAGTAAAGGAGCAAAGAGGTCCTTCTGCAGTTGTATAGGGCCCTAGTGAGACCACGCCTGGAGTATTGTGTGCAGTTTTGGTCTCCAAATTCGAGGAAGGAGATTCTTGCTATTGAGGGAGAGCAGCGTAGGTTCACGAGATTAATTCCCGGGATGGCGGGGCTGTCATATGTTGAAAGATTGGAGCGACTGGGCTTGTATACACTGGAATGAGATGAGAGGGGATCTTATTGAAACATATAGGATTATTAAGGGATTGGACACGCTAGAGGCAGGAAACATGTTCCCGATGTTGGGGGAGTCCAGAACCAGGGGCCACAGTTTAAGAATAAGGGGTAGGCCATTTAGAACGGAGATGAGGAAAAACGTTATCACTCAGAGAGTTGTGAATCTGTGGAATTCTCTGCCCCAGAAGGCAGTGGAGGCCAATTCTCTGGATGCTTTCAAGAAAGAGTTAGATAGAGCTCTTAAAGATAGCGGAGTCAGGGGTTATGGGGAGAAGGCAGGAATGGAGTACTGATTGTGGATGATCAGCCATGATCACAGTGAATGGTGGTGCTGGCTCGAAGGGCCGAATGGCCTACTCCTGCACCTATTGTCTATTGTCTATTGTCTATTGTCACAGGTTTGTGGGGTGCTATCCTAGAAGCTTGCACAATGCATTTTATAAATAATGCACCTGCTGCTCTGTAGGGGCAGAAACCTCTCCATCAGCTGTTAGTTTCTTGTCATGTTCCTCTCAGTTCCAACCTACAGCGAGGAATGATGGTCTCGGACCCACTGCAATTCAATTGCCTCATGCAGTCAGCCTTGCAGGCCAGCCTATGGAGCTCCTTGCCTGAAAGGACGGTGGTGGCAGACTCTCACCAAATTTAAACAGTATCTCGAAGAACACTTGGATCACCAAGGCATAGAAGGATACTGGCTAAATACTAGAAAATAAGTACCTGATGGTCAGTGTGGACACATTGGGCCAAAGAACCTGTTCCTGTGGTACGTATCTCAAACTCAGTGTGTGTTCCGTTGCGTCTTCTCCTGAATGGTTCCCTCTCATAGTTCTCACCCGATGGCAATTGCTTGCAGGCCAATACCACAGTGTAGAAAGCCCTCCATCCAGTTTACACAAGGCTCTCCATGCTCTCCTGCCCATTGTGCCACACATGTCTCCCCTGATGAAGTACACTTTCTAGACTTTGCCATTCCCTGGTAGTGCCACTTACTAAATTTGTGCTGTGTGAGGTTTCAATACGTTCTCCTCCTGTTCCACATCTTGAGACGATGGCTCTTTCTGCTACTTTTCCTCAGCACAGGTTCTTGTCACCCTGTCAGCAGTGACCTGCAATGTAGAAGATATAATTTTTGGCAGGGATTCAGCAATATACAACATAATTTAAAACACCTTAAGTATGATCTTTCTGCCCACTTCTTTCTGGCAAGCATTTTGTTAATTGAAAATCGTCTGGAATTTGTTAGGGAACACCATGCTCTCCAGGTGAAAAAGCTACACTACTCATTCTATATCTTACTCTTGCTCCAGTGAGCTCTGCAATTTTACTGTACTATTTTTTTTGCTAGATGTCTCTAGTGATATTGCTGCCTTCCACCTGCCTGGTAAACAACGCTCCGTATGATAAATCCCAATTGGGATGCAGTGACCTTCTTGCTTTGCGATTGAGGACTCGAAAGCAAGGGGCAAACTTATTGTTTAGTCACTGGTTAATCGAGAATATTTGAACCACAAATCTCAGCCATCCCTAAAACTGGATTTTGATTTCTCCTTCTGCCGATAAATAGGAGTTCCCTGTATTTTTGTTCCATACTTAATGTATCTGGTTTTCCATTGGACATATCTTGCCTGATACCTTAATGTGCATTTTTATTTGGTAACAAATTATTATATCATGCTTCCATATCAATTCAACTTTATTTTTGGGATGTGAGTATCCTGTGTTGTCAACATTTAATGCGTACCTGTAATCCCCCCAGAGAAGATGGTGGACACCTTGAGCCATTGCAATCATAATACTTCAACCCTTCTGTTGGGTACTGAGTTCCAAGATTACAGTCTCTGAGCTACCAAGTATGTTCTATCCCATTTTGCAAAATGTTGATGCCATGCAATGGAATCCTCAGTTTGAGGCCAGGACTGTTTTCACAAGGACTGTGCAGGGTGCAGTCCAACCAATGCATCAGTGGACAGATGCAACTGTAACAGGTGAATTGGTTAGAAAGAGGTCAAGCAACATTGTTTGTGTTGTTTTTGTTCATCTTCTACTGCAGATCCTATCTCAGAACTCAGTAATTCAGGACATGGGCAGCTTTGCTCATGGGGATGCAATCAAGGCATTTAGGGTAAAGTGCAAAGATGTCCCTCCGCTGGAGTAGTCACACATTGCTTCACGGTGTTTTATAACACTGATTGATTGAAAGAAAAGGAAAAAATATTGTAAAGATTTGCGGTTGGCTAGAAGATTGCAGAAAATTTTAGAAACCTACTGGACGGGTGTGCACCTGTTAGGTGCAAATCTGTGCTGCGGGTGGCCCTGCGGGCGCGGCTGAGGGAGGAGGAGTGAGGGGAGGGGGGGATAAGCGGGTTGAGGACAGATGGAGTGGGTGCGGTAGGGAGGAGAAGTGGGGGGTTGAGAGGGGATGGAGTAGGTAAGCGGGGAGGGGAGGGATAAAGGGGTTCAGGGGGATCGAGTGGGGGAGGTGGGAGGGTTGAGAGGGGATGGAGTGTGTGAGTGGGGGGGAGGGGGGGGTGGAGGGGAGAGGGTGCTGGACCAATGCAGGAGAGGTTTGGGCCCAACAGGTCCGGGGAGTGTCCCCCGGGGCCGTGCCGGGCCCAGTAACCCTACCGATGCGTGGACCCGTTGGCGGGCAGGGAGTGTCCCCTGGGGCTGTGGGTGGGCGAAGGAGAACAGGGAAAAGCCATTGACCTCGGATCCGCGGCGATGCGCGGCGAGCGGCAGGGAACGCCAGCTACGGCCATCTTGTTGGACCCTCTGCCGCCACCTCTGCTACTGTGCTGCACCACGGGAATAAGGTCAGGCGCGGGGCACGCCGGGCCGGCGCCAGTCCTCCCGCTGGCCCTCCCAGGGGAGGAGGGGGAAGCGCATTTATTAAAGTTTATGAGGTGAAATGTTTGTAAAAAGTAACAAAAATGTATTTATTCAGACTTTTATTCAGTGGAATGGTGAGTAGGGTGGGCCGAAAATTGTTGCGCTCTCCTGTACCGTTGTGTACTGTTTTTTTCTGGATGAAAACCGCACAAAGCAACAAATGGCGCAAACATACGGCACAAACATACAGGAAGTGGGGAACAAACAAGATGAGAGTTTTAGTAGAATAGAATAGATTGAAGATAAAAGGATGAAAAATAGATTGAGAGTAAGCTAACTAGCAAGCAAAACAAATGCAGACAATAAGTGCTTCCGCAAGATAAACATAGGCAAGGTAAATATTGGTCCCATAGCGACTGAGACTGGGGAGTTAATAATGGAAAATAAGGAAATGGTTGCGACTTTGAACAAGGGTAGAAAGCAAATGCTAGAATCCATCATTAAGCCAGCAGAAGCAAGGTATCTTAAAAAAATCGACAGTCACTGTGGTTTTATGAAAAGGAAATGGTATTTGACTATAGTTCTTTAAGAAGGGTGGATAAAAGTGAACTGGGTGATGTAGTGTACCTGGAGTGTGAATAGACGTTTGAAAAGTTTGTTTGAAGTAAAAGGTCATGTTCAAAATTATAATCTCATGCCACACGTTTAATATATTAGCATGGATAGAACTGAAAATAGTGAGTCAGGAAAATGATGATTGAGTGATACGGTGTGGAAACAGGCCCTTCGGCCCAACTTGCCCACACAGGCCAACATGTCCCAGTTACACTAGTCCCAACTGCCTGTGTTTGGTCCATAGCGCTCCAAACCTGTCCTATCCATGCACCTGTCTATCTGTTCTTAAATGTTGGGATCGCCCCTGCTTCAACTACCTCCTCTGGCACCTCCATACACCCACCACGCTTTGCGTGAAAAAGTTACCTCTCAGATTCCTATAAAATCTTTTCCCCTTCACCTTAAACCTATGGCCTGTGGTCCTCGATTCACCTACTCTGGACAAGAGATTGTGCATCTACCCGATCTATTCCTCATGATTTTATACACCTCAATAAGATCACCTCTCATCCTCCTGCGCTCCAAGGAATAGAAACCCAGCCTACTCAACCTCTCTCTTTAGCAGGAGTGGTGGGTGTATGGAACAAGCTGCAAGAGGCAGGTGCTACCTCCTTATAACTCAGGTCCTCCAGCCCTGCAACATCCTTGTAAATCTTCCCTGCTTGACAACAAGCTGGAAAACTGGTCGTAATGGGATTGCGCAGAGATCAGTGCTGAGGCCTTAATTATTTTTCAATCCATATTCATGGCTTTGCTGAATGGATGAAGTGTATATTTGCTGGAAATGTAAAGGTAGGTGGGAAGGTAAAGAGATACAGAGAGGTAAATGTACAAAAACTTGACAGATGGGGTAGACCACGGGGAAATGTGAAGTTATCCCTCTTCACTCAGAAGAATAGAAGAGCAAGATGGTGCATAAATGGAGAGATGCCTATATCCTGTTTTGCATTTTGCCCTTTTCAATGGGCTCCAGATTTCATTACAGCCTTGCTCAAACACAGTACAAGCAGCAGGATTTCGGAGGTGAGAGGAGAGCGACTGCTCTTAATATCAAGGGAACATTTCACTGAATGTTGCATCAGAAACCTAAATAATGCTAGGCTTCATACCTTGTACAAAAGCGATCCATCATTCCATACCAAGAAACTATTGCAGGAGTACAGTAGTGCAGCCGTAGAGTTGCTGCCTTACAGCGAATGCAACGCCGGAGACCCGGGTTCCATCCCGACCATGAGTGCCGTCTGTACGGAGTTTGTACGTTCTCCCCGTGACCGCGTAGGTTTTCTTCGAGATCTTCGGTTTCCTCCCACAGACGTACAGGTTTGTAGGTTAATTGGCTTGGTAAATGTAAAAAATTTCCCTCATGGGTGTAGGATAATGTCAATATGCGGGGATCACTGGTCGGCGTGGACCCGGTGGGCCGAAGGGCCTGTTTCTGCGCTGTATCTATAAACTAAAGGCCACTGTCCACTCCCTAATCTTCAATTAGTGCTTCAACCATCCATTCATTGTAAAGGCAGAAGTGAAATGTCCACCGATGATTGCAGAATGTTCAGTTCAATTTGCACAAGTCAGCACCAAATGGAATCCTCTCCACTTGCCTAGAAGAGTGCAGCATCAGCAATGTTTAAGAGCTCAATGCTGTCCAAGACCAAGCAACTCGCATGATTGACACGCACCTCATCATTCCCCCTGTTGGCTGGAAGTATTGTAATATTGCAAGCGGCAACCTGAATTAATATAAGTCTACATTGCATCCCTATGAATTTCCATCATATTCGATCTGAAGCAAAATGCTGTGTCTCACTCAAGTGTTATTCTTTCCAATGATTTTCTTCAGTAAGAAAGAAATACCTGGAGTTACTCTGGTCAGGCAACATCTCTGGAAGACATGGATAGATAACGTTTCAGAACAGGACTGTTCCTCAGCCTAATCATAATAGAAGGAAGCTGGAAAGAGAGGGGAAGGGGGGACAAAACCTGTTGCATGCAGATGGCGTTGATTAACAGATGGGTGAACAGAGGTCAGAAATGAAAAGAAGACAAGGCTGTAAGATAAGGGGAGAAAAGAAGCGAAATGTGATGACAGAGGAAGGGATATAGGTGGAAGGGAAAGGGATGTGGGATGGTGGTTCTTGGTTCTTGGTCCTCCAAAATATTCCAAATGGAATTTAAACTGGAGGTGGGAGAGAAGGGGGTGCATCCAGGTGGGGCACAGGGAGGAGAGGGGGAAGAAAGGGGGTGGGGTGGAGGAGTTACCTAAAATTGGAGAATTCAATGTTCATACCGTTGGGTTGTAAGCTACTCGGCAGAGCATGAGATGCTGTTCCACCTGTTTGCATATGGCCTCACTCCGGCAATGGAGGCCAAAGACTGAAAGATCAGCATGGGGATGGGAAAGGGGGTTAAATGGATAACAACTGGGAGATCCAGTAGGCCTAGATGGATTGAGCACAAGTGGTCGCTTGTTTCCTGTGTCTGTTTTCCTTCTGCGGCCTTGTCTTACATTCTGTAGGCCATGTCTGCACCTAAGTCTCTTGACCACATAATCTCCCAGCCTAATTATCTGTTGCTCATTATTTAGCCAATCGATAGTCATTAATGGACTGGCTTGGTTGACTAAACAGCTACCTCCTCTGTTGTAATGATTCCACCTCTACTATAATATCTTCTCCCTTTTCAGTATTTGTTTTTAATTATTATTGTGCAACCAAGGGGTGTTTTCCTTTTTGATGGTGTCAAATGAACTGGCAATAGAAAAGAAAAACAGTTACTTGGAAAACTCATTTCAGCCCCAATTTTCATTCCACACGCATTAACAATTTTGTACAACACTTCTTAATTATAATACAGAACTTAAAATTGATAGTTCCTCCACTTGTCTGGTTTTGCCGTCTCCTTTAACATGTAAACAGAGAAGTAGCATCAAATTACTGGAGGTTCAAGAGTCCTTGCACAAACTTATCCGTGCCTATTCTCTTTCTGCACACATGAGTAAATAAATGTAAAGCTCGTTATTTTTGTAATCTTTTTAGGGTAACTTTGCATTGGAGTACATTTATAGTTCTCATTAGTCACCGTCAGAGCTCACAGGCTGGAGCAAGAGGGGGATGGAACCAAGAGAGAGAGAGAGAGTGATGCAAATGTGAGGTGGGAGTCGGGGGGAGAATACGGAAAAGGGGACACAACTGAGAGAACGGGAAGTAAATTGGAAGGAGAGAGAGGGGAGCACAGGAGGTAAGAAAATTGGAAATTTCAATATGCGTATTGTGCTGCAGGGACATAATGGAGTCAGATCCAAGCATTGCATATGAAGAGCTGTTCACTGTGATGCTATGGTGGTTTGTGCATGATAGGCACCTGTTGGTTGGCTGAGACTGAATTAATCATGCAAATTGTGCAAGGTGAACATTCAGCCAGTAATTGTTCTTTTTAATAACTCTTCATTGAATGAAAGCCATCATGATTATTGTAAATGGAAGGCGTATGTGGTAATTTGTGGCTTTGCCGTATGGATTCCTGATTGGAGAACCCTCCTTCAGTCTCTTATTGCAACCTTCAGTCCATGAACAACTCCTCCTCCAGGTCTGGCAGAGGGACTACAATTAAAATCTCATTTCTTCCCAGAGCACCCATCTTTTCACTTGCCTTTCTTGAAATATGCAACCCAGTACATGTCTGCTGAATATTTAGACTTCTTGCTTGATACCCAACAAACCTGCATGTAATTGCGATTTCTTTAAATAGGCCAGGTTGAATGGATGGGTGGTGAGCAGCAGAAAGCCCTTCGTATCCCATGACTTGATTTTCTGTGAGGTTCACAGAGTGCGTCAACTAGATTGGTGTGGCTCAATTTGTCAGAGCAGGTATTAGATCAGTGTTGCAGAGGAATTGACGTCAGCAGCTGCCTCGTCTGCACTACTCTGCTTGCAAGTAGTGTGAGTGGTGTTCCAAATATATCTTTGTGATTTGAAGACAACATTGTGAGCAAATTGGCTTCTGTACTATTTAAAACGAAAGGACTGCTATGACAATTTCTTCTGGTAGCCTGTCTGCATTCTTTATCATGAATGTTCCATAAAGAAGTATTGAATATTCGTCTCAGATGTTTGTGTTGCTCAGAAACTCTTCACATATCTGTCTCCATGTGAAGTACATTAATGAAAACTCCTGCCTATATTCTGCACTGCGGTACTGAACGATGTGGCTCTTCTTTGACACATCCCTTCATATAGCAGTATGAACAAACCAGTCAGTTTTGCGCTAATGTGACTCACTTCATTTCCAAAGCAGCAAACAACTGTAACACATTTTAAACTATTGCAGCTGCATTAAAAAACATCCTAGTCTCTGCTTCCCTCCCCGAGCACAACAAGCGCACAGCAGGTCTAAAATCTCACTGTGAGCTTGATCCACAAATTGGAGCTTTATTCAGAATGATACATGGTGCTCTCTTCCCACAACGGCTGTAACATTTGGATAAAATGCCATCTCATTGTATCAGCTGCACTGATTATCACTGGAGAAATAAGTATTGAGAATGAATGTGATATGTTGATGCAAAGTCTTAGTTATGCAAGGTTATTTAGTGTCATCATTGCTGCCTGTATCTGTGTCTAGCTAGGTTCGTATAAAAGCTGCACTCTGATAAGAATACAGATTAGAACTTGCTCGTGTGTGTGTGTGTGTGTGTGTGTGTGTGTGTACACATATATATATATGCATGTGTGTGTACATATACGCTTACACATACACACATGAACGTGCACACACACATCTCTGAGGTTAGAAGTACTAACACGGGTGGGGAAGTTGATTCAAGGTCAGAGGAGATGCCATTTTTCAAATGAAGCTGGTGCTGTCAACTAGGCTGGTTTAATGTTACATTGATAGATTTGACATGCCAAACAAATATTTCAATGGACAATTTTCCTGGAAATAACACTCTTGAATGAATTAAGACATAGAATGCAGAAATAATTTGCAATGGCAGTGTGCAAGAAATGGGGCAATAAACCATATCACCATTCTCAATCTGCTTCCGGTTTCTATAATAATAAGTACATTTCATTGGTTTGTCTAGTGTACATGGAAGAAAAGCAAAAATGCTGCAAATTCCAGTGTCATTCTTTTAAATGTTTCCTTTTTCTTATCAGGCTAATTGAAGGTGGTGATGCACCGACCCTATCCATGAGATCCAAATCTTAGATGAAAGCGTTGTCAAAATGTTCAGCACCAAAAGGTCAGTTGGTTAAACATTTTACTTGTAGAAGTAACCGCATATTAACCTGCTACAGTTATAAATAAAGAAATATTGCAAAAATATTGTTTATCGTATATTTTTGGAATTTGAATTATTTTGAACATTCCTCCTGGAAGAACTCAATGGGTCAGGCAGCATCTATGGATGTCAACTGTCCATTCCCTCCACAGATCCCTGCCTGACCCACTGAGATCCCCTTGCACTTTGTTTTTTTGCTCAAGATTCTAGCATCTGTAGTTTCTTGCATCTCATTCTTCAATAAAAGGTAATGTCTGTACAGTGTGTATAGCTTGGGTGAGCTAATCTATAGTGTAGCACAGAAACGGGCCCATCAGCCCACCACATCCTTGTTGATCTTTTTGCCGATCTCCACAAATTTGATTTGCTTGCTCTTGGTCCTTATTCTTCTGTGCCTTGCCCATTCGAGTGCCTCTCGAGATGGCTCCGAAACATAGTGATCATATTTGATTCCACTGCCTCCTCTGTCATTGTGTTCCAAGTATCAATCATTCTCTGTGAAAAATGTACTCTCCACTCACATCTATATACTAAAACTCTCGTTTGTTTGTTTGTTCCTGAACTACAGCCAAAACGGTACACGATGGCGCGACAATTTTAGGCCCACCTTACTCACCGTCGTCCCTTTGGTGCTAATGGAAGAAATTTCATTGAAATCAGTGTTATATTTTTAAAGCTGTTCACATTTTAAAGTTTAAATCTATCTCCTAGGGAGGGAGGGGGGTTGAGGGGGATGGAGTGTGGGGGAGGGGAAGGGGAGGGGGAGGGAGGAGGAGGGGAGGAGGAGGGGAGGGGAAGAGGGGAAGAGGGGAAGAGGGGGGAGGAGAGGGTGCTGCACCAATGCAGGAGAGGTTTGGGCCCAACGGGTCCACTTGGTCTAGTTCCTTTTAAAACTCTTTCCTCTTACCTTCAATGTATGCCCTTTTGATTTTGATACCCTGACCATGTAAAAAGATACTAACTATCTACCCTAGTCACACCCTCAACAATTTTCATGTCATCTTCAGACTTACCAATCATACCTCCTATTTTCTTGTCCAAGTTACTAATATTTGTTACAAATAGCAAAGGTCCCAGCTTCATTCCCCATGGTACACTACTTGTCAACTTGATCATTGTGTACCAATGGTTCACCCAAAAATAAACATTGAAATAGACCAATCTAGCAGTTGTCTTTTCAAATTAATGTGTGTATGATGTGGCATCAATGGCAGCCTATGGGTCATTCCTTGACAGCCATATTCCTGCAATGTTGTAGTACTCTTCCTGCCCTTGTCCTTTGAGATGGTGGGATCATGGTTTTGGCGGTTGCTCTGCAGCAAGAGCAATAGCTCTAGAGTAGGAAGAAATTGCAGATGCTGGTTTAAACTGAAGATAGACACAAAAAGCTGGAGTAACCCAGTGGGTCAGACAGCAACTCTCGGAAAGGTACTTTATTCAAACATACATCAACTATAACCGATAAGGATGGCAGATACATTATTGTAATAGGAGAATTAAATGCACAAAAAATGATTTTTGTCAATGTATATGGACCAAACTTTGATAGTCCACTGTTCTTTAAGAAAATATTTAACTGCATTCCGGAAATAGCACAACATAACTTAGTAATTGGAGGAGATTTAAATTGTACTTTAGATTCCTATTTAGACAGATCAACAAGACAAAGGAAAACCAAATCACATTCCAGTGACTTATTAAATGCATATATGGATACTAGTAATATTAAAGATGTTTGGAGAGTGGAAAACCCAACTGGACGAGAATACTCATTTTATTCACCTGTACATAAAACCTATTCAAGAATAGATTATTTTTTGGTCGACGCTAAACTTATCTCACTCACTTATAATTCAAAATACCATAATATTACAATCTCAGATCATGCACCTTTAACATTTATGATTAAAATAAATGGTAAAATGGAAAAACGGGGACAATGGAGATTTAACCCACAAATATTAAAAAATAAAACAACTCAGGAATATATTATCAAACAGATTAAGATTTTTTTCGAAATAAATGATAAACCGGAAATATCTTCTGCCCTACTATGGGAAACTTTTAAAGCATATGTCCGTGGAATTATGATGTCTTCTCAAGCATTCTATAATAAAAAGAATCGGAGGGAACAACAGGAATTAGAAAAGGAGATTAAACAATTAGATACAGAGAACGCTGCTAATCCATCTATAATAATACATAATAAAATCGCTGCACTGAAATATAAATTAAATAAAATATACTCAGATCAAGTCGTAAAACATTACCAATACACCAAACAATTACAATTTGAATTTGGAGATAAACCTCATAAATTACTGGCTCGTCAACTTAGAAAGATGGAAGGAGAAAAAATAATCCATAGGATTAAATCACATACTGGCGAACCTTTAGTACAACCTAAAGATATTAATGAGAGATTTCTGCAATATTATAAAAATCTATATTCAGCTAAAACGACAGAAAATAGGATAGGAATAGAAGCATTTTTAAAAAAATGTAATCTGAAGGGGTTGGATTTACAAAATAGAGAATCACTAAATGCGGAAATTTCAGTAAAAGAAGTTGAAGAATCTATCAGATCATTAAAAAATGGTAAAACACCGGGACCAGATGGTATCGGTTCGGAATTTTATAAAACATTTTATGATCTGATCACACCACGTCTGAAGATACTTTATGAAAATATCTATACTTATCAGAAACTACCAGAAACGTTAAATGAATCTATTATAACACTTATACCTAAAATAGACAAAGATCTGGAGGACCCAGGATCATATAGAGCTATAGCTCTTTTAAATACTGATCAAAAGATACTAACGAAAATATTAGCACAAAGATTAAGCACAGTTATTAATAAACTAATTCATCCCGATCAAACAGGATTTATACCAAAACGATATTCCTCATATAACCTCAGACGATTATATAATATTATATATTCGAAAAGAGGTATTAATAAAGACTTAGTAATTATTTCGTTAGATGCGGAGAAAGCCTTTGACCAAGTGGAATGGTCTTATTTGTTTTCGGTTATGGAATTTTTTAATTTGGGAGAGAAGTTTATCACTTGGGTTAAATTATTATATACCAATCCAACAGCTAGAATAATAACAAATCAAATACTATCAAATAAATTTAATCTATTTCGAGGCTGCAGACAGGGTTGCCCTTTATCCCCACTATTGTTTGCACTTGCATTAGAACCTTTAGCTCAACGGGTGAGAACACATCCTGAAATATATGGATATGACACCACAAATACTGAAAATAAAATTTCTTTATATGCGGATGATGTATTACTTTATATCACAAACCCGGAAATTAGTATTCCAAATTTACTAAAATTAATAACTGAATTTGGATCATATTCAGGATATAGTATTAATTGGAATAAAAGTGAACTTATGCCGATAAGGGTAAATAATCTACATATATTACAACACTTTCCTTTTAAGATAGCAAACGAAAAAATAAAATATCTTGGAATTTATGTAACAAAAAGATTTGATTCTTTATTTAAATCTAATTTTCCGCTCTTATTGAATAAATTAAATAAAAATATTTTATATTGGAAAACATTACCAATCTCAATGATAGGTAGAATTAATGCAATAAAAATGATTTTTCTTCCACAATTATTATATCTTTTCCAACTGATTCCGATATATCTTCCTAAAATTGTTTTTAAAAAGATTGATTCCATAGTCACTAACTTTATCTGGGATTATAAGAGCCATAGAATTAAAAAAAAACACTTATGTAAACCAAAAATAAATGGAGGTCTAGCTCTACCAAACTTTATGTTTTATTATTGGGCAGTCAATATTAAAAATATTAACTTTTGGTTAGTAGAGACAGATAAACAACCAACCTGGTTAAAAATGGAAAAAGAAGATTGTTCGCCCTTTGAAATTAGTTCGATTTTATTCGCCAATAATAAAATAAGTAAGAAAACCTATAGTGAAAACCTTATAATAGATAGTGGAATACGTATTTGGAAACAAATAAAGAAAACATTAAAATTGGAATGTATACCACTAGCTCTTACTATTGTAAATAACATCACATTTAAACCTTCAATGATAGATAAAGGTTTTTTACAATGGAAAAACTGTGGAATTAATAAGATGGGAGATCTCTATAGGGAAAAAAATTTCCTTTCATTTCAAGAATTACAACAAATTTATGGATTACATTCAAAAGATTACTTTAGATATTTACAAATTAGAGATTATGTAAAAGCAAATACACATGAAATTAGAAATAGAAAGGCAGAGATTTTAGATGAATGTCTAAATAAACACCCAAATACAGAAAAATTGATATCATATATTTATAATATTTTACTGGAAAACGACGCTCCAAGGACAGAAATATATAGACAATCATGGGAAAATGAATTAGGTCAAATTATTAGACCTGATATATGGGATGAAAGTTTACAACACATACATCACTGTTCGCTAAATGCTAGACACTCTCTTATACAATTTAAAATATTACATAGACTACATTATTCAAAAACTAAATTACATAGTATTTTTCCAAATATATCTGCCATTTGTGACAAATGTCAGCAATTGGAAGCTAACTTAACGCACATATTCACAAACTGTGAAAAAATCACTAAATTCTGGACAGAAATATTTAAAATAATTTCGAATGTTGTTAATATGAAGCTGATCCCTGACTCAAACTTAATAATACTGGGAATATTAGAAACAGATCAATTAATAACAATGAATCAAAGAATTTTTATTGATTATAGTTTAATAATTGGGAAAAAATTAATATTGAAATTCTGGAAAGGTCCTACATCCCCCACAATTAAAATGTGGATTACAGGAATGTCGGAGACACTTCATCTGGAAAGATTGAGACTTGTACTAATGGACAGGTTGAATCTTTTCAGAGGAATATGGTCTCCATTTATTGCATATTTAAAGGGTCAAAATGGCTTGGTGCGAGGACCTGACTGTGGCCTGAATAATGGAATGGAGGAAGAATTATGTATAATAAATCATGGATATATCTCCAATGATAGATAACTTTTTTAATACTCCATTCATTTCTCCAATTTGGATTTCTTATTTTTATTTTATTTTTCTCTATCTTTCCCTCTCTGGGGAAAAAAGTATAGAAATATATAAGACATAATTGTTAATATTAATAATATTACGAATGTATGTGATAAGTATATTTTATTAATATGTACTTATGTTTAATAAAAATATTTATCAAGCAACTCTGGAGGAAAGGAATAGGTGACCTTTCGGGTCAAGACCCTTCTTAGTAGCTCCAGTATCTGTTAGCTGTTGTCCATCTTGTAGTGAAGGTACACATTGCAGCAATGGAATGGGAAAGTTTTTTTTTCCTGAGAGTTTGGTTCTGGCTGCCTGAAAGGATAGCACAAGCAGAAACCCGTATGACATATAAACAGCACGTGAGTGTATATTTTGAAAAGCTGTGATCGTAGGGCTGGGGACATAATGCAGGAAGATGGGAGTCTGGTGAATATTATAATCATGATTGAAGGTATCAGAAAAAGCTGGAATAACTCAGTGGGTCAGGCAGCATCTCAGGAGAGAAGGAATGGGTGACGTTTCAGGTCGAGACCCTTCTTCAGACTGATGTCGGGGGGGGGCGGGACAAAGAGAGGATGTGGTTGAAGACAGGAAGACAGTGGGAGAACGGGGAAGGGGAGGGGAAAGGGAGGGACAGAGGAGCTATTTAAAGTTAGAGAAATCAATGTTCATACCACTGGGGTGTAAGCTGCCCAAGCCAAATATGAGGTGCTGTTTCTCCAATTTGCGGTGGGCCTCACTATGACAATGGAGGAGGCCCATGACAGAAAGATCAGACTGGGAGTGGGAGGGGGAGTTGAAGTGCTGAGCCACCGGTAGGTCAGGTTGGTTAAGGCGGACTGAGCGAAGGTGTTGAGCTAAACGATCGCCGAGCCTGCGTTTGGTCTCGCCGATGTAGAGAAGTTGACATCTGGAACAGCGGATACAATAGATGAGGTTGGAGGAGGTGCAGGTGAACCTCTGCCTCACCTGGAAAGACTGTTTGGGTCCTTGGATGGAGTTGAGGGGGGAGGTAAAGGGACAGGTGTTGCATCTCCTGCGGTTGCAGGGGAAAGTACCTAGGGAGGGATAGTTTGGGTGGGAAGGGACGAGTGGACCAGGGAGTTACGGAGGTAACGGTCTCTGCGGAAAGCAGAAAGGGGAGGAGATGGGAAGATGTGGCCAGTAGTGGGATCCCATTGGAGGTGACGGAAATGTTGAAGGATAATTTGTTGTATACGCTGGCTGATGAGGTGGAAGGTGAGGACATAGGGGACTCTATCCTTGTTACGAACTGGGAGCGGGGGAGCAAGAGCAGAGCTGCGGGATAAAGAGGAGGCCCTAGTGAGAGCCTCATCTATAATGGAAGCGGGGAAGCCCCGTTTCCTAAAGAATGAGGACATCTCCGATGCCCTAGTGTGAAACACCTCATCCTGGGCGCAGATGCGACATAAACGGAGGAATTGGGAGTAGGGGATAGACTTTTTACTGGAGACAGGGTGAAAAGAATCATGAGATTGTTTTGAGTACAATTGGATCTTTTGTTATGTAATTTAATTCAGATTCTCAGACTGTATTAGAAGGGTAAATAGGTGCCACATTTTCACTTAGCAGCATGAAATGGTGGTAACCTTTAGTACCGAGGTGCTATGCACAAGAGTTAGCAGGGAATAGAGGGATTAGTTTAATTTGGCATCATGGTTGACGGACATCATGAGCCAAATGGCCTGTTCCTGTGCATAAGGTACATGTCGAACAGTACAGCACATGAAATGGGCTCTTCAACCCAAATTGGCCATGGTGACCAAGGTATATTCCTGAGCTAGTCCCATTTGCCTGCATTTGGCCCATATCCCTCCAAACCTTTGCCATCCATGAACCTGTCGAAATGTTTTTATGTGACTGCAGAGCAGTAAGAGGGGGAAGAAAGTGCATCCAGCTGCTCCTGACTGAACACGCTGTGGCTGGAGCTGCAACTGCAGTAATTCAGAAGCATTTGTGATGCTAAGAGGATCACAGGTGGGCGTTTTTGTGAGGTGCTCGTACGCAAGTGCTGGCAGCAGGTAGTTGGGTGACCACGAAGAGTGGTAGAGGGGGGAGTCAGGATTCCTCTGTGATCATTCCTCCTAAATAACACATTCACCATCTTGGGAACTGTTGGGTGGCAGGCATGGCCCTTCAGTGTAGAGCAGCATCCGCAGCAGTAGCCAGGTCCGTGACTCCATGATTGGTTCTTATGCACAGCAGAGAAGAGTGGAGTCAGAGAGAGCTAGAGGAGAGGAGAGTAGATAGTGAGGGGAAAAGGAATTAAACTACGTGGCTGTGAGCGAGATACCACGATAGTGTGTTGCCACCCGGGTGCCACGATCAAGGATGTCACTGAACTATTGTAGAAGATTCTTAAGTGTGGGGGGTGACCAGTCAGTTATTGTTGTACATATTGGAACCAATGTGATAAGGAGAAAAAGAGGTGAGTTTTTTTTCTAGAGGGAAAAGAAGGGGGTAACTTTTGGATTACTTGCAGTGCCACATGCTAATGAGGATTAGAATAGGAGGATGGGACAGATAAATACATGGCTAAGGAGCTGGTGTAGGTGTCAGGGTGTAGTCATTTTGGATCATTGGGGTCTCTTCTGCTGCCAGGGTGTCCGACACCAAAGGAACTGATTGCACCTGAACTGGAATCAATATTCTGATGGGGAAATTTGCTCATGCTACCCGGAGAAGCTTAAACAAGTTTGGCAGGGGTTGAGATGAAAGTGGTCGTGAGACAGATGAGAAGGTTGAGTCAAATGCATAAATGAAAGAGAGCAAATTCAATAGACAGGATGGGCAGGAGCATAAGGAGTGAGGGGAGACTTTTGGATCAAACAGCATTTATTTCAGTGCAAGAGGCCCAACAGGCAAGGCAGAACTCGGGGCATAGATAGGAAGATGGGACTGGGTTATCATAGCTGTTATGGAAATGTGGTTGAGGATGAGCAGCCTGGGCACTCAATGTTCTTCGGTACAAAAGTTGCAAGAGCGATAAAGGTGAAGGTAAGAGAGTAGGGGGGAGTTGTTTTGAATTGGGAGAACATCATGGTGGTACCTCAAGAAGATATTCATGGGGGATTGTCCAGTCAGGTTATTTGGGTGGAAGTGGGAAATAAGAGGGGAGTGATCACTTTGATGGGCTATTCTTCAATAGTTAGTGGGAATTAGTGAAGGAAATGTGTAGGGTGATCACAGATGGTTGCAAGAATAATAGGGTTTTAAAAGTGGGGTATTTTAACTTTCTAAATATCAGTTACAGTGTCAAGGGCTTGGATAAGGTGGAATATGTTAAGTTTTTTTAGGCAACCTTTTAAATCAGAATGTCAATGGCCCTACTCAAAAGGGGAAAAAACTCATCCTCCTCTTGGGAAATAAGGCAGAGCAGGTGACTGACATGTTAATGGAGGAGCACATTGGGACCAGTGACTTTAGTTCCATTAGTTTTAAAATAGAATGGTGAAGGACAGAATTGGCCCACTAATTGAGTTCCTAAATTGAGTCCAATTTTGATGGTATTGGAGAGGAAATTTGAGAACTTGATGGGGAGACCATTTGAAGGAAATGGGACATCTGTTTAGCTTGGTTTAGTTTATTATTGTCACGAGTACCAAGGTACAGTGAAAAGCTTTTTTGTAATGTGCTATCCAGTCAACGAAAAGACTGGACATGATTACATTTCCGAGCTTTGCTTACCCCTTCAGCTTATCTTCAATGTCAAGTTCTCACAAAGCCTCCATAACACTTTATTGCTCATGCTCCTTGCTCTCACCTCCTAACCCAACTCTGGTTTTCCTTTCTATCCTACCACTTTTTTTTGAACTCTCCAATTCCTTTCACCCATTTCCCTCCCCACAGCCTGACATTTTACTCCTCCTCTTCTTACTTTATCTGATGTCTTCTTTTCATGACCCAAAACATTATCTGTCCATTTCCCATCACAGATATTGCCTGACCAGTTGAGTCCCACCAGCGCTTTATTTTGCCTGAGAAACCAGTATCTGCAGTCTCTTGTGTCACTATTCATCTTCAATCTGGGAGGAGTTATGGAGAAGGGTTTTGTCAATATTGCTCAGTTTTGTTTTTTTGGTTCAATATTTCACAGTTGTAAGATGCCTTTTTTTTCTCTTTCTAATTGCCCTCGTTAATCTATTGAATGGACACTTCTGAAAACATTGGAATCCCCTGGACATCCTTGGCCTTCTCTTCTGAGGGGTATTCCCTTTGTCATAGCCATCAAACCCTCACCCTCTCTGCAACTTAAACTTCTTTCCTCTCTTTTCCAATTCTGATGAGAGGTCTGAATAACTCTGAGTTTCTCTTTCCACAGTTGCTGAACAACCTGTTGACTGTTTCCTGCATTTTCATTTATAATTCAGATATCTGACATTTTTATATTTTTCATGTGAGAAAACAATTGTGTTTTAGGTTGCAAAGATGGGGAGGATTGGAGAAAACAAAAGGAATATTTGTGACAGTGCGGCGACTAAGGTCGTCCACAATTGCTTTTGAACTTGTCAGTTAATGGATGAATGAAGGAAATTAGAGAAGTTAAAAACAAAACAAAGGAACTGTGAGAGACATACAACAGATGTGAGAAAACTGAAGCATAAAACAATGTTGGAAATACTCAGCTGACAACCCCCTATCAGAGTTGGCAAGGTTATCATTCTTAAGGAAATAGAATTTGCCCTCTCTAATTGCCTTCATTCGTGTTCATGTGATTGGCGTTCTGTCCTGCAGTTGCTTATCAAATATTAATGAACCACAACACACTCCAGCTCAGGATCAGAACATATCCCGTTTCACTTAGTCACTTAGTTAACAACCCCCACCCCTTACCTATCCCTACCCTGCTCTCCGCACCCTACACTATTCTACCAAAGTAAATGTATCCAGAATTTTTTGAGCAGCTGTGATCAGTTTATTCGCACTGCTCTAGGTCATTGAAATACTTTAAAATAACTTTCATTTAACTTGTCTTCCCTGGTTGTCTTGTAATGTCCTTCTGTTCCATGATATTCAATTCTCCTTGAAAGTTATTCTTGAATCTAAATTTACCAGCCGTATAAATCATGTCAACTTGCTACACAAATAAAACTCTCTTAATGCACACATGAAAAGCTCCTGATTCCACCCTCGGTCTTTTGCCACCATACCATAACCCTATGTGACAACTTGTGTCTACAGCTTGTCAGCCTGATTTGCTTTGCATTTGTCTATTTGTTTTTTCAAAGTCTGCTCAATGTTTCCGGTAGTTTCACGTGCTCAGTCAGGGATGAACTTGACGGGGAATTTCCATCATTCTGAGCACAGCTTCAAATGTCTCACTGTTGTTTAATAATCTGCAGCATCACGAATGGATGCCACATTTGCACTCAGAGTATGAATTGACAATAGACAATAGGTGCAGGAGTAGGCCATTCGGCCCTTCGAGCCAGCACCGCCATTCAATGTGATCATGGCTGATCATTCTCAATCAGTACCCCATTCCTGCTTTCTCCCCATACCCCCTGACTCCGCTATCCTTAAGAGCTCTATCTAGCTCTCTCTTGAATGTATTCAGAGAATTGGCCTCCACTGCCCTCTGAGGCAGAGAATTCCACAGATTTCCTCTGTGGAATTCTCTTCCAATGCCTCTTCTAAGGATCATTATATATTTTTAATCCTGCCATTTTTCCTGGGTTTGAATTTCTTGCCCACTGCTGTGAATGAGCTCTCATTCTCTGCATCCTGCAGTGACCCTTTCTGTCCCAATATTGTGTAACTTATCATGAATCAAAACTCTGAGAGAAAGCAGAATTGACTGAAACAAACGTTTTCCCTCTCTGCAGGTGCTGCCTAAACACCATTTTATACTTTATTCAGTTTCCATATCTGCAGGTTTTTTTTTTTTTCTGAAATTATTATCATTGTACCAAAAGTATATTTAAATTGCTTCAAAATATAAATTCATCTAGAGGATTGATTGAAGCCTTGCACTATCCATGCAATAAAATTCACAGAAATAACAATGAGCATAGAAATAAAATGCACCTCTACCTCAGGAATCTCACTTGCTTCAAATCCATAATGTTATTTAAAGGATTAAAGGCAAGTTCTGAAGAACTGGTTAAGTAGGAATGAAACTTGATTGCAGCTAAAGAATGATTTTAAGGCACTTACTGCATCCGTTGATGTAAAACAAAAAACATTCTTTAAAAAGCAACAATTTCAAAATACCATACTGCTCACTCCTCCATCTGTAGATCCAATGACCAGCCATTTGCTGCAGCCCTTGAATGCATCAGCTTTTTATCCCCAGGGTGGAAATGACAAAGACTAGAGGGGCATAGGGCCAGAGTTTAAAGGAAATGTGCGGGGCAAATTTTTTTCGCGCACAAAGTGGAGGGTGCCTGGAATGCACTGCCAGGGGTGGTGATGGAGGCATATATGGTAAGGTCATTTAAGAGACGTAGTCAAAGAGTCATAGAGTGATGCAGTATGGAAACAGGCCCTTTGGCCCAACTTGCCCACGCCGGCCAACAATGTCCCAGCTACACTAGTCCCACTTGCCTGCGCTTGGTCCATATCCCTCCAAACCTGTCCTATCCATGCACCTGTCTAACTGTTTCTTAAATGATGGGATAGTCCCAGCCTCAATTACCTCATCTGACAGCTTGTTCCATACACCCACAACCCTTTGTGTGAAAAATTACCCCTCGGATTCCAATGAAATCTTTTCCCCCTCACCTTGAACCTATGTGCTCTGGTCCTCTGGGCAAGAGACTCTGAGCATCTACCCGATCTATTCCTCTCATGATTTTGTACACCTCTATAAGATTACCCATCATCCTCCTGTGCTCCATGGAATAGAGACCCAGCCTACTCAACCTCTCCCGAAAGCTCACACCCTCTAGTCCTGGCAACATACTCGTAACACTTTTCTGAACCCTTTCAAGCTTGACAATATCTTTCATACAACATAGTGCCCAGAACTGAACACACAATATAGTCTGAAGAAGGGTCACGACCCGAAACGTCACCCATTCCTTCTCTCCAAGATGCTGCCTGACCTGCTGAGTTACTCCAGCATTTTGCGATACCTACAATATTCTAGAAGGTAGACAAAAAATGCTGGAGTAACTCAACAGGCCAGGCACCATCTCTGGAGAAAAGGAATGGGCGACATTTCGGGTCGAGACCCTTCTTCAGACTGATGTCAGGGGAGGGGGTGGGACAAAGATAGGATGTAGTAGGGGACAGCAAGACTAGAGGGAGAACTGGGAAGGGGAGGGGATAGAGAGGGAAAGAGGAACTATCAATGTTCATACCGCTGGGGTGTAAACTGCCCAAGCGAAATATGAGATGCTGTTCTTCTAATTTGTGCTGGGCCTCACTCTGACAATGGACGAGGCCCAGGACAGAAAGATCAGATTGGGAATGGGAGGGAGAGTTGAAGTGCGGAGCCACCGGGAGATTGGGTTGGTTAAGGCGGACTGAGCGGAGGTGTTGAGCGAAACGATTGGCGAGCCTGCGTTGGTCTCGCTGATGTAGAGAAGTTGACATCTGGAGCAGCTGATACAATAGATGAGGTTGGAGGAGGTGCAGGTGAACCTCCGTCTCACCTGGAAAGACAGTTTGGGTCCTTGAATTGAGTCAATGGGGGAGGTAAAGGGACAGGTGTTGCATCTCCTGCGGTTGCAGGGGAAAGTCCCTGGGGGGGGGGGTGGTTTGGGTGGGAAGGGACGAGTGTACCAGGGACTTATGGAGGGAACGGTCTCTGCGGAAAGCAGAAAGAAGTGGAGATGGGAAGATGTGACCAGTAGTGGGATTGCATTGGAGGTGGCGGAAATGTTGGAGGATAATTTGCTGTATGCGACAGCTGATGGGGTGGAAGGTGAGGACAAGGGGGATTCTGTCCTTGTTACGAATGGGGAAAGGGGGAGCAAGAGTGGAGAGGAGACCCTAGTGAGAACCTCATCTATAATGGAAGAGGGGAACGCCCATTTCCTAAAGAATGAAGACATCTCTGATGTCCTTGTATGGAACACCTCAGCCTGGGCGCAGATGCGGCATAGACGGAGGAATTGGGAGCAGGGGATAGAGTTTTTGCAGGATGGGAAGAAGTGTAGTCAAGATAGCTATGGGAGTCAGTAGGTTTGTAGTAGATGTCAGTCACTAGTCTGTCTCCTGTGATGGAGATGGTGAGATCCAGAAACGGTAGGGAGATGTCGGAAATGGTCCAAGTATATTTAAGAGCAGGATGGAAATTAGTGGTACTCTAGATGCAGTCTCACCAACGTCTTATACAACTGCAACATGTCCTCCCAACTGCTATACTCAATACTCTGACTGATGAAGGCCAGAGTGCCAAAAGCCTTTTTGACCACCTTATCTATCTGCGACTCGACCTTCAAGGAACTATGCACCTGTACTCCAAGATCCCTCTGCTCTACAATATTACCCAGAGGCCTACCATTTACTGTGTAGGTCTTGGTCTTGTTCGATGTCCCAAAATGCAACACCTCACACTTCTCTGTATTAAATCCCATCAACCATTTATCCGCCCACTTTTTAGATAGACACATGGATATGCAGAAAATAGTGGAATATGGATCAAATACAGTCAGAGGAGATTAGTTTAACTTGGCATCCTGTTGAGCATGGACATTGTGAGCTGAAGAGCTTGTTCCTGCGCTGTACTCTTCAATGTTCCATGATAGCTGGATTCCTTTGAATTCTAAATTCCTGTAATTAATATTATGATTACAACTGCTTCAACTAGGACCTCATTTGTTTTTGATACCCAGCATTCTCCCCCTCTTCTTCTCCAATCTAATCCTTTAAATTTGTCTCTACATCTCTTCCTTGCTCTATTAAGAAAGAAGGTTGTCTAGGTTGGATCAGGACATTGATCAGCGGAAAAAGTTTGGTTATAGGCACTGAATATAAGTAGGGATGTCCTGTTGTAGCTATACTAAAGATTGATTAGACTGTACTTGGAGCATTATGTACAGTTCTGGTCACCACCTCATTGGAAGGGTGTGGTTGTAATAGAGAGAGTGAAGAAGAGATCTGGGAGATGTCTGGAATAGAGAGCTGTTATAAAGAAAAATTATCCAATCTCTCTAGGCTGGGTTTATTTTCACAGGAATAACAGAGGCTGATGAGGTGACCGTGTAAAGGTTTATACAATTATGAGAAACATAAATATAGATAGATGGTCAGAGTGTTTCTCTGGGCAGGCGAATCTAAAACTAGTGAGCACCAGTTTAAAGTGAAAGGGGAGAAATTTTAAAGGACATCTGAGGGATATGTTTTCACACCTGCAGTGATGGTTATGTGGAATGAACTGCCAGAGGAGGTGGTGAAAACAGATATAATTACAATGTTTAAAAGATGCTTGCAACATATCTACTATGTTCCTGTTTCTGTTCTCAAAATATCAAAGATATTCCTTTATTGGAAAGGTCCAATTCCTTTTTTGATACTGAAGTTGTCATTTGCCTACTCACTTAACTGGACGATATCCCTTTGCAGGTTCTTTGTGTGCCCAACAATATTTGCTAACTCATCTATCTATGCATAATCACCAAAGTTGGCTGCTGTAGACTTGGATCCTCCATCCAAGTCATTAAGATAGATCGTAAATATTTGAGACACCAGCAATGATCCCTGTGGCACTTCAGTACTCAGTATAGTAGCTAATTAAAAATTACCCATTCATCCCCAGTTGGGTTTTTTTTGTTAGTTAGGTGCTCTTCATCCATGCCAATATATTATTCAGAACCCCAAATTGATTTTGCACAGTAATCTTTTATATGGAATCTTCCTCACTGCCTTCTAAATACTCTAAATTTTCCAGTTCTCCTTTATGCACTCAATATATCACCTCTTTGTCTCAATATGTCACATTTTGGAAGAGTAGCAAACTTGCCAAACATGATTTCCATTTCATAAAACCATGTTGATTCTGTTCGATTGTCATATAATTTTCTAAATGCCTGCTATTACCTCCTAAATAATGGACCAAAGTATTGCTTAATTTTCATGTGCACTGGATATGAAACAAAACTACAGAAATTAAGTACAAACTTTAAAATATGTCTGTATTTTTTTTTTAACCTTTTTTCTCTCTGGCATTACTTACACGATACCAACAGGAGAAAGCATAACTGGCAGAAATAAATATAACTTAAGTAATTATTTCTGGGATGAAAGGGTTGTTGTATAGGAATGTCAGAATAGATTGAATTTATGCTATCTGGCAAAGAAGATAAATTATTTTTAATGATACATATAACATATAACATATAACAACTACAGCATGGAAACAGGCCTGTCCGGCCCTACCAGTCCACGCCGACCATTCTCCCTGACCTAGTCTCATCTACCTGCACTCAGACCATAACCCTCCAATCCCCTCCTATCCATATACCTATCCAATTTACTCTTAAATAATAAAATCGAGCCAGCCTCCACCACTTCCACCGGAAGCCCATTCCATACAGCCACAACCCTCTGAGTAAAGAAGTTCCCCCTCATGTTACCCCTAAACCTTTGTCCCTCAATTCTGAAGCTATGTCCCCTTGTTGGAATCTTCCCCACTCTCAAAGGGAAAAGCCTACCCACGTCAACTCTGTCCGTCCCTCTCAAAATTTAAAAAACCTCTATCAAGTCCCCCCTCAACTTTCTACGCTCCAAAGAATAAAGACCCAACCTGTTCAACCTCTCTCTGTAGCCTAAGTGCTGAAACCCAGGCAACATTCTAGTAAATCTCCTCTGTACCCTCTCCATTTTGTCGACATCCTTCCTATAATTTGGCGACCAGAACTGCACACCATACTCCAGATTCGGCCTCACCAATGCCCTGTACAATTTCAACATTACATCCCAACTTCTATACTCGATGCTCTGATTTATAAAGGCAAGCATACCAAACGCCTTCTTCACCACCCTATCCACATGAGATTCCACCTTCAGGGAACAATGCACAGTTATTCCCAGATCCCTCTGTTCCACTGCATTCCTCAATTCCCTACCATTTACCCTGTACGTCCTATTTTGATTTGTCCTACCAAAATGCAGCACCTCACACTTATCAGCATTAAACTCCATCTGCCATCTTTCAGCCCACCCTTCCAAAAGGCCCAAGTCTCTCTGTAGACTTTGAAAATCTACCTCACTATCAACTACTCCACCTATCTTAGTATCATCTGCATATTTACTACGATACGATACAACAGAACTTTATTTATCCCAGGAGGGAAATTGATCTGTCAACAGTCATAAAACACAAGATTTATCATTATCATAATTAATCATAATGTTTCTGAGGAGACTTGATATGGTAGGTGCATTGAGATTTTTGTGTCACTGCTGCTACTTTCTAGAAACAGGAAGCATCATATCAGAATATCCTGGACATCCATTTAAGACTGAGATGCGGAGGAATTTTTGTTTGAGGGTTGTGAATCTTTTAAATTCTCTGCCACAGTAGCTGAGGATGTCAAGTCATGAAGCATTATCCAAGACCAATTTTGGATGACAAGGAAATCAAGGATTATGAGAACAGGCAGCAAAGTTGAGTTGAGGCAATGATCATACTAGCCATGATCTGTCTGATTGGCCATATGGCCCGCCCCTGCTCTTGTTTACAATGTTTAAAAGGTTTTAATGTGATAGGATATACCTTTATGTTATGACGTCTATCTTCTCCTGACGGGAAGCCATTGGAACCTTAAAGCAAAAGCTTGCCTTTAATGAGAGGGAAATAAATGTGACCCAAATGCCAAATAAAAAGTAGTAAATTCAGTGAATAAGCTTTTTGGGAGTTCAAGTGTTGAAGAAACAATGATTTTGCTCACTACGAACTATCAGCTAGGCTGTAAATTTATAAGCAGGCATAAAAGAACCCAGATGAAGTGATAAGGATCTGATAAGATTAATAAAGCAAACTTTTTGTGAAGTAGAATTTTGTCACAAAGCTAATAAGTGCATGGAAAACCACAAGCTTTTAATTAGATAATGATGTGATTGTTATTTTTGTGATTTATGACTTTTAATATCACAATAAGTAATGTTTAAGGCATAGTAGAAATTGTGCCATACTACTTATTCACTTGAAGAAATATCTCACTTTGTCCTTTATTGCAGATTAAAGAAAAAGTCCCAGTCAGTGGACATGACTGCCGCAGGATATAGCAGTCCGATAGCACCTCATCCATCATCACAATCTGACCCAGTACCTGCTGTCCTCAAGACAACCAGGCCAGAAGAGGCGCAGAATAATGGCGCCAACACACAGAGGCGCAATACTAAACGAAGCGAACTCCAGAGATATTATACAGTAGGTAGGTGTTGTGATGCATAGTCTCAGCTTCAGCTTTTGCAAACCATGTTTACAGCCATCACAAAATATTTGTCTTGACATTGCCAGTGTCAGGAAAGTAGATATTATTTATTTCACGTTTTATTGGAAATATTTATATTTCAGTGGTATGAGAAATATATACTTAAACTTGTGGTTTATTTAAGAGAGAGGTGATTGACTTGCTTGTTGGTTACCAGTTGATACAAGCTTTATGCATTATAATCTGTTTCTAGTTGAGTGGATGTTATGGCTCATATTATACTTGTGTGGAGTAGTTATAATCACTTTTAACCTGCATTATCTTCACTATCAGTTTATACCAAATTTTCTATTCAATTGTTCAAGTGACAAAATTGAGTATTGTACCATTTATATATGTAAACATCACACTTTGGGTATGATGTATAAATATTTCTATAAAAAATATATTTTTCTCCACACAAAGCATTGCCCTTTTTGGGGGGAGGAATCCTGTCAATTGTATTTGCAGTTTGTCCTGGGAATTATTATGGATTATGATCGCAAATAGATTGCCATCTGCAGTCATCTATTTGTTCACAATGACATGTTATGCTGAATGGAATGTCCTGAATCTTTACCCAAGTCCCCTCACACCTATATTACCTGTATCCTTTGCAGAGGGTCAGTCTCACTTTCCCCTTAATTATTGGTCAAGACCCCATAGAAACTGGTGGGATCTCGTATTCTATGCCCGCCTGGTCTTACCTGGCACAAAACCAAAGAGATGATTCCTGGGGGCTCCTTGTGAGGCCCTTCAAAAGAATAGAATGACAGGCTTGCTCTTCCAAACCCGTCAGTAGGTCTGGAACAGTGTATGCTAGAAGATCCTGAGTTTCATTCAAAATAGCTAAACTTTGGGATTTCCATCCGGAACCCTGATATCAGCTACTTGGATTGTACCTGATGTGTATGTTGTTTCTTCACAATGGATCTGATTTGTCCATAAAGATGATGCACGTTAATCTACAATATTGTGAGTAGAAAGAATATGTGAATGAATTCTTGAACTATTCGGCCAAACAAGATTAACATATTACAATGAAATAGCCTTTCTACTCTATTTCAGACACCAATCTTATTAAAATGTAATTGCTTCCTTTTTTTTGGACTTTTCCATCCTTCTTTCAACACTTTCAGCCACACCACCACCCTGCTCAGTACCTAATACTTCCTATCAGCCCCAATACAAAGTGCAGCTCCACATGTCCTTCCACCTGATCATTGTCATTTTTGACATAAAATAGGAACAAATGGTGCACATGACTAGCGCAGTTGTTTCCTGTTCAGAGATAAGCTTCTGGAAGCAGAACTTATTTTACTGTGCTAATAGCAACTCCATCAATTGGATGTATTCCCAATGCTAATTGATGCAAGACAGCTCAAAGCATTAAATGCTGGATGCAATCACAGTATAGAGCATGGAACAACCAAACCCAAAATCTGTTGGAGAGAAATTATGGAAAGTTGAGTAAACAGTGTCTGGCATCAGGCTGTACATTATTGGTTTCCGTTCTTCTTCCTCAGAACATGGCTCCAGTGTCAATGAGATTGATTAGCCCAATCTTCCTCATATGTGACTATCTCCACAGAAGGGATATTCTCACTGACCACAAATGGGGAATTATGCACCTGTGCTTAAAATGCAGAAGTTCTGGACCTTAATTAGGGATGTCAGGATGACATTACAATTTCTCCACTTACTTTCTGCATGATATTATATAAAAGTGAAGTTCAAAACTGCTTCCATACGTGTTGGGCAATGGATCACATCAAAGATACTGCTATTTATCTGTGAGCCAAATTGACAATTGTAGGTAAGGTGCATGGACTATCAAAGCAAAATTTCATCTTGTACCAATGTTTTTAACATCAATGCTGGAGCAATTAGGCTTGTATACACTGGAATTTAGAAGGATGAGGGGGTGTCTTATTGAAACATATAAGATAATTAGGGGATTGGACACATTAGAGGCAGGAAACATGTTCCCAATGTTGGGGGAGTCCAGAACAAGGGGCCACAGTTTAAGAATAAGGGGTAGGCCATTTAGAACGGAGATGAGGAAGAACTTTTTCAGTCAGAGAGTGGTGAAGGTGTGGAATTCTCTGCCTCAGAAGGCAGTGGAGGCCAGTTCGTTGGATGCTTTCAAGAGAGAGCTGGATAGAGCTCTTAAGGATAGCGGAGTGAGGGGGTATGGGGAGAAGGCAGGAACAGGGTACTGATTGAGAGTGATCAGCCATGATCGCATTGAATGGCGGTGCTGGCTCGAAGGGCTGAATGGCCTACTCCTGCACCTATTGTCTATTGTCTATAATGCAAATTGATATTAAACAAAGGAATATACTGGTCAGAAGAGTTAAGCAAAAGCAAAATACTGCAGATGCTGGATCTAAAATAAAAGCAGAATATGTTATAGATACTGAGCTTGTTAGGCATCTGTGGAAGAAGAAACAGAGTTATTGTTTAATGTGTATTACCTTTCATTAACTGACGACACTAGAAAGTTACTGGCTGCATCAGCAGAAAGCCTATTTTTAAAAAATCAATTTTCACCCAAATGTACAATGGAGTTGAACACCATCACATGGAATGAAATGGTATGTTGCTTCTTTGTTATTACAACATATTTGCTCTGTGAAATTGTTTTTTTTCTTATTTTCCTCAGAAGTTACATATATAATTATCTGCTGTGTAAATTCCCCCTTTTCTGTATATCAGTGTATTAAGTAACAATGATTTGTGCATGTTTTGTACACAAGGGAAGACTCGACCTGGAAAGGTCAGCATTTGTTGCCCCTCCCTTATCAAACATGAGAAGATAGTCATTTATAGATGAGGCACTCACTAGGGTCTCTTCAATATCCCGCAGCTCCGCTCTTGCTCCCCCTCCCCCTATTCGTAACAAGGACAGAGTCCCCCTTGTCCTCACCTTCCACCCCATCAGCTGTCACATACAACATATTATCCCCCAACATTTTTGCCACCTCCAACGGGATCCCACTACTGGCCACATCTTCCCATCTCCACCCCTTTCTGCTTTCCGCAGAGACCGTTCCCTCTGTAACTCCCTGGTCCACTCGTCCCTTCGCACCCAAACCACCCCCTCCCCAGGTACTTTCCCCTGCAACTGCAGGAGATGCAACACCTGTCCCTTTGCCTCCCCCCTCGACTCCATCCAAGGACCCAAACAGTCTTTCCAGGTGAGGCTGAGGTTCACCTGCACTTCCTCCAACCTCATCTCCTGTATCCGCTGTTCCAGGTGTTAACTTCTCTACATTGGGGAGACCATGCGCAGGCTCGGCGATCGTTTTGCTGAACACCTCCGCTCAGTCCGTCTTAACCTACCTGATCTCCCGGTGGCTCAGCACTTCAACTCTCCCTCCCATTCCCAATTTGACATTTCTGTCCATTGCCAGAGTGAGGCCCAGCACAAATTAGAGGAACAGCACCTCATATTTCGCTTGGGTAGTTTACACCCCAGCGGTATGAACATTGACTTCTCTACCTTTAGATAGTCCCTGTTTTCCCACTCTTTCCCCTCCCCCTTCCCAGTTTTCCCACTAGTCTTCCTGTCTCCGACTACTTTCTATCTTTTTCCTGCCCCCTCCCCTGACATCAGTCTGAAGAAGGGCCTTGAACCGAAACGTCACCCATTCCTTCTCTCCCGAGATGCTGCCTGACCCACTGAGTTACTCCAGCATTTTGTGTCTACTGTCGATTTTAACCAGCATCTGCAGTTTTTTTCCAACTCATGAGCTGCCTTTTTTATTCAACCATTGTAATTGTTCCTTATGCCATGTTGTTAAGGAGGAAGTTCTGGCGTTTTGATTGTTTGCTGCCTTTGCTCTTTTCCTTGGTAAAAATCATTTATTTATGTAGCAATCACTCCAAGGAGCCTTGACAAGTTGCTGCAATGTATCTTGTAAAAGATCCATACTGTAGTCTTATTGCTCAGTGGTGGGCTGAAATAACAATTAAGACAGGGTGGATTGCATTTTCTGGATGATACAGAGCTACTTGAGTGTTGTCATGGATTCAGACATTTCGAGACAGTAATGACCTTGAAGATGAAGCAAAACCAAATTGCTGGAGGAACCCAGCGTGTCAGGCAACATCCAAGAGGGAATTGGACAGTTGATATTTTCGGCTAAGACTCTTTTTCTGGACTGGAGTATTTGACAATGAGTAGTGCCATCATCCATCAATCCAACAAGGAGAAGTGGTTAAAAAAATTGCTTCCTGGTTCTAGACATTCCATGAGGTGCAATGTCCTGATAGTATTCAACGCTCAGAATCTTATGTTTCATTAAGATCAGCACAATTCCTTTGAACCTCAAAGAGTTTGGCCCCAGACTGCTCAATATTTTCTTGTAAGACACCTTAATCCCAGAAATCATGCCATGAATATTCTCTCAAATCTCCTCCAATGCAAATATATACATCCTTTAAAAAAGGGTGCTAAAACTGTATCAGGTGCTCCTTGAATGGTCTCACTGAAGCCCTGCACAAGTGTCAGGATTTCCTTACTTTTGTACCCTATCCCCATAACAATAAAAGATCAATGTTTCATTTATCTTCCCATTCACTCGGTATACATTCATACTAATTTTCAGTGTTTCATGAAAGGCAGCCTTCAGCTTCCTCTGTAAATCAGTTTCCTGTAGTCTCTCTCCATCCAAACAATAATCTACCTTTGCGTTCTTCCCATCAAAGTAAGTGATGGCACCTTTCCTGAAGTTATGTTCAATCTAAAATGCACCTCTTTTTTTTCCCCCCACTCACTTTATCAATAGTAATTTGTAAACTCGCTGTGTCCTTCTCGATATTTCCTATCACGCCTGTCTTTTGCCGGTAAAAAGTTTGTTGACTGTATACTCGGCCCATTCATCAAAGTCATGAATAGAGATTGTAAATTGTTGAGTCCTGACATTTGATCCCTTTGGCACCATACTCATTACAGCCTGCCAACCTGAACGTGATCCATTTATCCCATCCCTGTGCTTTGTTTGTTAGCCAGTCCTCGGGTTGTGCCAATTAAGTTTTCTTTATCTACCCTAGCCTTCTTGATACATCCTCAAGAAACACTCATCTATTTGTAAAATGTTTTCTTGTTAAAGATTTGACACAACTATGTTGATTCTGCTGCACTAAATTTCAATGTTCAAAATTTCCTGCTGCTACGTTCTAAAGAACAGTCTGACCCACTGATGTGGAATCTGAGGCATCATTGGCTAAAGTTAAGCTCTTCCCCTCGTACTGTACCACCTCTCAACATTGCCAATCATCCACGCCTCAGCAGTGCCACAAACTGAGTTGCTACCAGCATCCCTATGGCCCTACACCCCACTGTATTTGATGTTCACGTTTCCACCATCATCTGATCTTGTGTCCATCACTGTAAGTCGCAACGCCAACAAGTTGAGAGCCCAGGCACCCTTACTCCTCGGAACTCCTTTCGGCCTTGCCCTCGCACTCCTGTTTCCCTTCACAATCCTCGCCGTCCCACCATCTGCAGTCGCACCTCCCCTCCCACCAGTTCTCTCAGAACCACCCCACCGTCCAATTTGCATCACTCACTCACTCACTCAGTGCTGCACAAACACCTGGAAATTTCCCTCAAGTGGTGCCCAAGTATGTATTCCACAAAACTGGGCTCCACCCACACTGTCTCCTTTGATACATTTTCCTCCCTCCGGCTTTACTTTTCACCCCAGCCGATGTGACTTCCTCCATCTGTCTGCCAACCACACCCTTCCCCCCCCCCCCCCCCACCACCCTCACCTGTCTACACCTATCACTTACCAGGCTTTGCCCTGACCCCACCACTCTTTCCTAGCTTTCTCTCCCCGACCCTATCAGTCTGAAGCAGGGTCCCGACTCAAAACGTTGTCTTTTCCATTCCGTCACAGATACTGCCTGACCCACTGAGTTCCTCCAGCATTTTGTTTTTTGCTAAAGATTCCCGCATCTGCAGCCTCCAGCATTTTGTCTTTTGCTCAAGTTTCCCCCATCTGCACCTTCTTGTGTCTCTGGGATACAAAAGGCTTGCCTGGATTTGTGTGATCTTAACTGTATGGGTGCAAGGACATCGATGTTGCTGAACTTGCACTGGGAAGGTGGTCAGACCTCCATGCACTCACTGTCCCTATGGCAGCTGTACAAGTGAGGGAGCTCTAACTCTACTATGGTGCCATTGAGCACTGAAAATCGTTCAGCATTACTTTGAAACTGCAATAAATGTTTTGCTCCCAAAGCAGACTTAAACCACCACCTCATGCTGCCGCTCTTGATGTTCTACGTAGGTAGCTTCCTGGAAACCCTGGTGTGGATGTTACTCCTCTGCCCTAGCTCATCCACAGGGATGTTGAAGTTGTGGTTGAAGCGAGCTGGGAAGGGGTGGCACGCCCTCCTCTTGTACCTCGTGTGAAGAAATGGTGTTCAGCAATCCAAATACATGTCCACATCTGAACAAGGATAAGAGTAGGATGCCACATTTGTGCCACACTGGCATTAACTCGGGTGCAAGATGAACACCTGTATTTGGGAGTAATCCATTTTCTAGATAAAAGGAATTTCAGCCCCTTAGTCCTCTGCCTGTGTGAGAGATGCAGTATGCAAAGAAAATGTTCATACTAAAGCCTAGAAACTGGAATTAGCCCAAAGGGTCTTGACCCGAAATGTCACCCTTTCCTTCTATCCAGAGATGCTGCATGTCCCGCTGAGTAACTCCAGCATTTATCTTCGGTTTAGCCCACCTGGTACGGCTAGCTCGAAGCACCTAGCATACCTGCCTGACAGGAAGCCTCTCAGGTGAAGAAGTTCAGTTCTGTCAGGCCTCCACTCTGGCACAGGTTTGTTTCAGCAGGCAGTGAATTTTGGCTGCAGTCTGGATTGAGATTGATATAGACCTTCGAGCAAGATTCTGGATCTGATCCTTGTGTTGTGCTGAACAAGTTGATTGAAATCTGTCATGGGAAAGGTGGTAGATTAACCAGGTGATGATTGTTATTCAGCTGTCGTTTTCTGATTTATGCTTGTGCATGCAATGGACGCACATAACATCCAAATTTACTTATTAAGTGCAAGTTTTTTCCCCCAGTGTGCTTTAATATGTGCTTATTGAAAAATTAAAGTGCTTCAAAAATAATTTGTGTAATTTCTGGTCCATGGACAAAGCCGGCAGTCTCATTTAAAATTTCAGAGATAACAGCAAGCAAATTGCAAAACCTTTTAATTATGCTTAATGGCAAAGTTTAGAGAAGGTTTTAAATACATTTTAAGTCAGTCATTTCAGTGGCTTACTTCATTGAATTTCAAACCTTAAGATCCCAAATGCTCATTGGAATATGACACGTTCAGAGGGTAAAATGTGGGAAATAATGCATCTGAAAAATAACAAGAAATGTACTTTAGAGATTCCCAACTGAAAAATAAAATTGGCAATAAAAATGTCTCTTTCATTTACAAAGCCTATTGGAACATGATAAATCACAGTACAATGGACTGAGCTACTTATTTCCAGTCCAAGAGTGATATTGTTTCTGTTTAGTGCTTAATTCCAAACCAAAGAAAAGGAAGGTTTAATGTAATGCTCCTCCAGATATTTGGTTACACTGTTAATGAATATTTGATAAAGTGTGCTGCCTAGAAAAGATCTGCAGTGAGATACAATATGCCCTCCACTGCACAACAGCAACAATTACAGCATATCCTGCCTAGCAACTGTTATAATTTTATTCATCATTTCAAATCAATCTCCATTTAAATAGTGTCCTCCATGTGCATTCCTTGAGTCTTACCATGCAATAACTCATCAAAAGACTGCAAGGATTAACATGTTAGTCTAAAAGCATTGATATTTCCATCTGCTGCTGGAAATTGGCATGATTCCTATAAATCAGTGTGAAAGTTTGGAAGGTTAATTTTCCTAACAGCAAGAATTGCATTCACAAGGAGCACATGTCAAATATAAAGAGCAAACTTGCTTTTCCAGGGCATGTCAAAACATCTTTTTTCTTGAATTAAAGAGAAAAAAACACTTTTATTCTGATGCTGAACAGTGTCATGGAAAGGTGCACAAACAGAAAAGAGGTTGGCTGTTTTTGTGAATTAACGGATCAATGTGTGTCCGTGTTCTTCAAAAAATGCAGAGGAAAGATAGTATCTTGTTTTCCTCTTTTTGGATGACTTGCTTCTTCTGTGGTTTTGTGGCTTCTGAGGTGACTGATGAGGCCAATATAAGAACTGCAAGCCCTTTCGTAGATGAAGCAGTAGCTGCCTGACAGGGGTGGCAGGCAGGTACTTTGTGAAGTGGTGAGCACCTTATGACATTTACACAGGACTTATTTATGATCCTGATGCATAGACCCGTGGTTCACAACACCATTTCAAAGGCTACTTATCTGTTGAGTGGTCATGGGGTAGGCATTCATGGAAGGTGTCAGATTTTTTCACGGATGGTTTGAGCACATTCTTAATGTTTTTCCTTTGGGAGTCAAGTGTTAACCATGTGAACAAGATGGCCTGTCCAATGCAACTGATAAAGAGTGAGCAGAGCTCAGTGCTGTGGACGTTGTCCTGGGATGTTGGTTCCTTTATCCTTCAGTAAGTTTGGAGGATTTTGTGTTTTATGAATATTGGCATTATATTTCCAGTGCTATGAGATGCCTAATCTAGGTAGTCCAGGCTTTGAAACACTTAGGAGGGTAGGGATCACTGCTGCTTATTAGGCCCTGCCGTCTTGATCTTCAAATACCCTTTACTTCAATCAACCAAAGGTTGTGTTGGCACATTGAAGTGGTGGTGAATTTCATCATCAATATTTTCCTTCACTTAGAAGTGATATACTAGATATGTGAAGAGATTCACGTTTTCTGGGGTCTTGCCATGAAACGTTATTGGAGTAAAGAAATGTGATGCAGGAGTTTCTAATGTTAATAAGGAGTTTCAGTCTTATGCATGTTGAGGCCCATCCTCTCGGATGCTTCGATAAACAAGTTGATGATGGCCTGGTGCGTCAGCACTGAGTGGACACAAGGTAAGCATTCTGCATTTGGACTACGAGATTTGGGTGACTTTGCCCTTGGTTCTTGAGTGAGGTTTGACTAGATTGAATAGATTCTGATTAGTTTTGAAGGTTAGCTTCACACCTGCAGGAAAATTGTTGGATGTGAAGTATAGTATTTATGCAAAAATAGTGAAAAAAGTATGCAGCCTTGTTTTAAATGGGTCTTTATTGAGATTGGCTCTGTTGTAGTCATGCTGGTTGTGAACATGGGTTGCATGCCATCATGAAGCAAATTTAAAATGGAGATTAATTTCTGCAGGACATTTCTGAGGACAGTTGCTCCACAGACTCTCGTGATCGATGGAGTGATAGAATATACTGAGAACATAAAAAGGCATCTTTCTTTGAGTTGTCATGCAGTGGAGATCATGTTCACCTCCACTGGATGGATGGAATCCACACTGTGATTTGAAGAGCAAATCTTTGGTCACAAGGAGGAAGTGACCAAGGAGGACCCTGGTGACTACCTGTGGTCGATAGCTGCTGAAATTGCAAGAGTTCGTTCGGTAGGCACACATGTATAATTCCCAAGATAACCTGGAAAATCCTACTCTTCCCTAATGCAGACAGTGAGATTGTGAATTCGCGTCTAAAGCTCTTCACTGACAAATGTCAGAGCATTAGTGGGTTACTATCGACATCCCAGTTGTTTTTTTTAGCATGAAAGGGTCTTGCCAGCTTTTTCTTAATCAGGCAGCGAGGCCGTTTTTGACAGCTCATTGAAGACCAACCATGTACTATTCCCTCAGCTGTGCACTGAAACGTTAGCCTATATTGTGTGCTCTTATCTCTAGTCCCGGGAGTTCAGATTGACGACTTATCATATCATATATATACAGCGCGGAAACAGGCCTTTTTGGCCCACCAAGTCCGCGCCGCCCAGCGATCCCCACACACTAACACTATTAACACTATCCTACACACACTAGGGACAATTTTTACATTTACCCAGCCAATTAACCTACATACCTTGGTTCCAAAAATTCTCCAAATCAGACAAAAACGGTGCCATTCCCACCAGTTGAGAAATTTATCTTGTTTTCCAACTGGAATCTCATTCTTACCAGATTTCGTCTCTTTCAGTGTAAAGCTCCTCCATGTAATATAACAGAAGGTGCAACCCGCAAAAATCTTCTGCGGTGAGATTTTTAACATCACTGGACAGAGCAATGACTGTTCATCTCCTCACTAACCAACCAATGTTTCTTAATTGCGTTTACCGTGAAACCTGGCTATTTAAAGGGATAGCACTCAAACTGAATTCCGTTTGCTCCGATCGCAAATAAACCTCAAGTGCTATGGAAATCAGAATCGGGGTCATTGTCACCCTTTCTTCCTTGCCCCTGGATCACTGCAGGCTGCTGCAGAAGATCTCTGCCTCATCTCACTGTTGCATTAGTGAGGACACTCAAACGCTACGCTTAGACAGAGGAGATATTTTCTACTTTTATTCAGCACACAGGGATTTGGAACCATTGTAGACTTTCCCACAGAACAGGTGCTCAGCGACTTTCCATCATGCTGACAGATTTCTCTCTGGCAACTCCCTTCCACAATGAATAGAAACAGTGCTGCAAAACCTCAGCGGGTCAGATGGCATCTGTGAAGAGAATTAAAGGTTCCTGCCCATAACCTTTCTCTCAGAACATTTCGATTGAGTATTTCCAGTTGTTTATTTTTTAATTTCAGATTAGCAAAACCCACCACTTTTTCGAAAATCAATAACATTACAGATTGGAAATCTAAAATAAAAACAGAAAATGGTGGAAATGCTCAGCAGGCCAGGCTTTATCTGTGGGGGAAAAGAAACAAAACTAACGCTTCAGGTTGAAGGACATGACCTTCTAGTATTTCCAGCATTTTCTGTTTTTATTTTAGATTACTTACCAGTTGTTTGCTTTTTTGGTAGGTTTGCTAGGTCTCTGTGCCCCCCTTGAATAAAAAATGCATCTATTCTGGGCGTTCTTCATCAGCCTGTCCATGTTCGGCTGGACCTTGTGTGAGCACTGTTCTATTTGAGATCTCTGAACACTCCAACAACAGATGTACTGTGGAAAGTATCCTAACTGGTTGCACCATGGCCTCGTATGGCATTCCAAACACAGGAATGAAGAGGTTGCAGAGTGGTGAACTCTGCCTGATCCACCATGGCTACATCCCTCCCCTCCAACAAAAGCATCTACATGAGGCACTGCTTCAAGAAGATGACATCTATCATCAAGGATCCCCACCATTTGGGCCAGGCTACCATTCGCACTGCTACGACTTGGCAGGAGGTACAAAAGCCCAAAGTCTCACATCACCAGGTTCAGGAACAGCTACTTTCCTGTAACTATCAGGTTATTGAACCAACCAATACAACCCTAATCCTTCCTTTACAATGGAAACTACGGTCCATCACTTGCACAACTGTTTTTCTTATGCTTGTGTGCTTGTTTTTTCTTTCCAATTATATTTCAGCACCAACGACTTGTTTTTTGCACAATCTTTTAGCAATTTTGTGTAATCTATGCATAATTTACACATTTATCTGATTTTCTGTGCCTGTTTATCTGCAAGCAAGATAAACCCGACTTAACCTGCCTTCAGTTGTACCATACCTTCGACCACTGCCGCATCCATCCATTCATTCAGAGGCAACATCCCCAACATGCTATGTTGAAGGTAGACACAAAATGCTGGAGTAACTTAGCGGGTCAGGCAGCATCTCTGGAGAGAAGGAATGGATGATGTTTCGGTTTGATACCCTTCAGACATACTATATTGTGTACTGAGATCCACATGAGCTTCCAACATATCAATAGGGGGGACCGAACACGGTAATGTCAGAAAAACATGATAATGCTGTTCTGTGACTTTTGCTGTTCATGCAACTTTCATACATCAAGTTAATGTGATTAACGGAATTGTATTAATGCCAGAAAAATTGCCAAGGAGCACCTTCTCAGCCAATGATTTAAATCCCCCGGCAGTAATGTTGCTCTTAACCCAGAATGGTATCATGCAATATGTGCACCTGGAAAATGAATCTGTATGGGATGAAGATGAAATCAGGAAAATACTCTTCCAGCAGTTAAAAACTCTTAACATGTGAGTGTTGGTGAATTTCTCTGATGTTTTGTGCTTAAGTGCTCATATGGTTTTCATTGCAGCAGTGGTAAGTTGTGCTGTATAATTTGAACACAGAGGGATATGTAGGGCTTGGAATTGGTGGGAAGGTGGTTCTCTCCCAAAGATTCATATATCAGGACAGGAACAGTGCACTAAAGGCAAGTTGGATGCTAAGAATGAATAATTCATGCAATCATTCCCTGAACACCAAGGGAGTTATAGTCTTTGCAGTTGGTGAAGAGACCAGGAAAGGAATGGGCCGACATACAATCCATCCTCGCCCGAGTCCAGGTGAGGTTTGCAATCTTGTAAAATCCTTTGCTTAACCTTATGTATTGAACAGAGAAAATTTGAGACATTTTCCTTTGCTCAAGTATAGATTATCATTGACATCTCTAATGCTATGTTGAGCAGGAAGCAATGAGAAATGGCAAAGATCACCACCGATGTTGAAAATGATCTGGAGGCATTGATGACAGGATGACAGGAAATTGTGACATTGATCATGGCAAGTTTGTCTGCAGAATGTGGCAGGTCTTAGCCACGACAGACATTATTACTTTGAGCCATCAAGATAGGCGTCTTGGCCTCTGTAGATTTTGTGGGCATGGTTCCTGCAGGTGTGATTCCTTCCAAGCCTTAGTACATAGAACAGTACAGCACTGGAACAGGCCATTTGGCACATAATGGCTATGCCAAACATGGGGATGCCAAGTTAAACTGATCTCCTCTGTCTGCACACGATTTACATCCCTCCATTCTCTGCATATCCATGTACCTGTATACATGGATACTTGGGAGCCTTGTGGCGGCTCCCAAGGGTCGGGCCATACCACTACCGACCCCTCGGCACGGGAATGGACCAGTCCAGGGGGGCGGACCGGTACTAGAGATATAAGGACAAGGTTTTGGGCGCGAAGCCATTCCGACAGACTCGGCCCGTCTGATAACCGACTATTAAAACCTTAACGCCCCCAAAATACCTGGCTCCTTGCCTTTATTTTGGGCCTCTACCGACGCGCCACATTGGTGACCTCGACGGTCCATTCATATTATGATGGGCACAAGAGCAAAAGCCGACCGCCCGTCCAGCTCGCAGGCCGACCAGGCCCCAGCTGTCGACGCGGTAGGCATCAAGCTCCCGACCTTCTGGACCACCCGGGCTCGCGTTTGGTTTTACCAGGCGGAGGCCCAGTTCCAGCTGCGGGGCATCACATCCGATGACACCCGTTTCTTCCACCTGGTGGGAGCCCTTGACCAGGATGCGGCCGAAGAGGTAACGGAGTTCCTCCAGGACCCCCCGGCCCACGATAAATATGAAGCCCTTAAGGAGCTGCTGCTCCAAACCTACGGGCTAACCCGAATGGGGCGGGCCGAAAGGCTCCTCCACATGCCAGGCCTCGGTGACCGGCGCCCATCTAGCCTCCTGAAGGGGATGGTCACGTTACTCGATGGGCACAGACCATGCCTGATGTTCGAGTATACGTACTTGCACCTGCTGCCGGCCGACATTCGCCTGCAGCTCACCGACGCCTCCTTTGCAGACACCCGGGCCCTCGGCAGGTGCGCGGACGCGCTGTGGGTGGGGCGCCGTGATGACGTCAGCGCACTAAGCTTCACTCCAGCAGCGCCCGATTTTCTCCGGTCGGGCGGGGGAGCTGTGGAAGGAGGCCTGCGAGATTGCCCCCGGTGGCCATTGCGGGTCCTGCACCCGCACATGCACCTGCAGTCCCACACCAGAAGGCTCCAGCCAGCACCAGCAGCGCTGGGGTGCGGCAGCCCGACAATGCCGCCAGCCGTGCACGTTCCCGGGAAACGCCGGGGCCGGCTGCCAATAGTCCCCGCGGCGGCCGGCCAGATTCACCGCCTCTTCGCCTGGGATCGGCGCTCCGGGGGCCGCTTCCTCGTGGATTCCGGGGCGGAGCTGAGCGTCCTGCCCCCTTCGCCGCTGGACATTCGTTCTGGGAAGCGGGGGCCCATCCTCACCGCGGCAAACGGGAGCCACATTCAGACTTATGGCGTCCGCACGGTCCACATCGTTTTCGGCGCCAGTCATTTCACGTGGCAGTTCACGATCACCGACGTCTCCCAGCCGTTGCTCGGGGCTGACTTTCTGCGGGTTCATTCTCTCCTCGTGGACGTCAGGCAGCAGCGCTTGGTCCACTCCGCCACGATGTGGCCCATTGCGCTGCGGCTGAATGAGCCCATTATACGCCCGCTGTCGTCCGTGGACTCCCATTTCACTCGGGTTCTGGCGGAGGTTCCCGATATTATGGCCCCGCAATTCCGGTCGTCGACCCCCAAGCATGGGGTGTTCCATTATATAACAACTACCGGCCCACCCCTCCACGCATGAGCACGCCGACTGCCGCCTGAGAAGCTACGCCTGGCACGACAGGAGTTCCGCACGATGAAGTCCTTGGGGATCGTCCGCCCTTCCAACAGCCCATGGGCATCCCCACTCCACATGGTCCCCAAGGCAAACGGGGGCTGGAGACCTTGCGGGGATTATCGGCGGCTGAACGTCGCTACCGCCGAGGACCGATGCCCCACATCCAGGACTTCAACGCCCATTTGGCTGGGGCCACGATATTCTCGAAGGTGGATCTGGTGCGAGGTTACAACCAGATCCCGGTCCACGCGGAGGATGTGCCCAAGACGGCAATCATCACGCCGTTCGGACTCTACGAGTTCGTACGGATGCCGTTCGGCCTCAAGAACGCCGCGCAGTCATTCCAACGATTAATGAACGGAGTGTGTCGCGGGCTGGATTTCCTGTTTGTCTACCTTGACGACATGTTGGTAGCCAGCCGCTCGCGGCAGGAGCACTGTGCCCACCTCCGGCAGCTCTTTCAGCGGCTAAGCGAGCACGGGTTGGCTATAAACCTCGCCAAGTGCCGCTTTGGCGTGGCCACAATCGACTTTCTCGGCCACTGTGTGTCCTCGCAAGGCGCGGTTCCCCTGCCGGACAAAGTAGACGCCATCCGCCGGTTTCCCCGTCCATCCTCGGTGCGTGGCCTGCAGGAGTTCGTCGGCATGGTGGCCTTTTATCACCAGTTCCTGCCATCCGCGGCCCACATCATGCGGCCGCTATACGAGCTGCTGGCGGGCAAGCGTAAGAACGTCGTATGGACCGACGAGGCGGTAACGGCATTTGACGACGTAAGGGAGGCCGTGGCTCGGGTTGTGCTGCTGGTTCACCCACGGGAGGATGCCCCGACAGCCCTTACGGTGGACGCCTCAGAGTTGGCGGTTGGTGCCGTACTGGAGCAACTGACGGACGGGGGTTGGCGCCCCCTGACCTTCTTCAGCCGGCACCTCGACAACGCCCAGAGGAAGTACAGCACCTTCGACCACGAGCTCCTCGCCCTGTACCTGGCCGTTCGTCACTTCCGCTATTTTCTGGAGGGCCGCCCGTTCACCGCTTACACGGACCACAAGCCGCTCACGTTCGCCCTGGCAAAGGTCTCCGACCCATGGTCTGCCCGACAGCAGCGCCAGTTGGCGTACATCTCTGAATTCACTACCTCCATCCGCTTCATCTCGCCCCGCCATCAATGCCGTTTTAGAAGTGGCGCCCGGCATTGATTATTCTGCCCTGGCGGAGGCCCAGCTAACGGACGGGGAGATGCCCGCCTACCGGACTGCCATCTCTGGCCTCCGCCTTGAGGATGTTCCCCTCGGCCCCGGAGGAGCGACGATACTGTGCGATGTGTCGGCAGGTCAGCCGCGCCCCATCGTCCCGGCCGCGTGGCGCCGGAGGGTGTTTGACGTGGTCCACGGGCTGGCTCACCCATCCATCCGGGCGACGACCGCACTGGTAGCTGCGTGGTTCATGTGGCACGGTTTGCGCAAGCAGGTTGGCCACTGGGCCCGCACCTGCATTCCGTGCCAGAAGGCGAAGATTCAACGCCACGTCCGGGCGCCACTCCAAGAGATCGGTCTACCCTGCCGACGTTTCGACCACCTGCACGTGGACATTGTGGGCCCGCTCCCGCCGTCCCGGGGCATCACCCACCTCCTCACGGTGGTGGACCGCTTCATGTGGTGGCCGGAGGCCATACCGTTGGCCGATACATCAACAGCCACATGCGCTCGTGCGTTGGCCGCGCACTGGATTGCTCGCTTTGGGGTGCCGGTGGTCATCTCCTCGGACCGGGGGCCACAGTTCACCTCCGAGCTGTGGTCGGCCATGGCCCACCTGTTGGGCGTGCGGCTGCATCACACCACGGCTTATCACCCGCAGGCAAACGGCCTGGTGGAGAGGTTCCACCGGCAGCTGAAGACAGCGCTGAAGGCGCGACTCTCTGGCCCCGACTGGATGGACGAGCTACCATGGGTCTTGCTGGGCATCCGGACTGCGCCCAAGGAAGACCTGGCTTCATCGTCAGCGGAGCTCGCTACGGGTCACCGCTCACCGTGCCCGGGGAGTTCGTGCCCTCGTTGCCGGGGCGAGAGGAACCGCCCTCATCCACCCTACAGCGCCTCCGAGAGCGAGTTGGCAAGCTCGCACCCGTGCCGACGTCCCGCCATGGGACATTCCGCCCCTACGTGCCATCGGCCATCCGTGACTGCGCCTTTGTGTTCCTGCGCCGTGATGCCCACCGGACGCCACTCCAGAGGCCGTATGAGGGCTCGTACCGGGTGCTGGAGCACGGACAGACAACCTTTATCTTGGACATGGGGGGCCGGCCGGAGGCCGTGTCAATTGACCACCTGAAGCCGGCCCACTTAGACATTGACCAACCGGTGCGGGTTGCCCAGCCTCGGCCACGAGGTCGCCCACCCTTCCGGGACCCACCACCTGTCCCTCCAACTGTGCCTTCGCCGGCCCCTCTGTCGACCGATTACCGTACGCGGTCCGGTCGGGTTGTGCGACCACCAGTGCGCTTTGTGCCTCCGGTTCTGGGGGGGGGTCCTGTGGCGGCTCCCAAGGGTCGGGCCATACCACTACCGACCCCTCGGCACGGGAATGGACCAGTCCAGGGGGGCGGTCCGGTACTAGAGATATAAGGACAAGGTTTTGGGCGCGAAGCCATTCCGGCAGACTCGACCCGTCTGATAACCGACTATTAAAACCTTAACGCCCCCAAAATACCTGGCTCCTTGCCTTTATTTCGGGCCTCTACCGACGCGCCACACTCTTAAATGGCACTTTCATATCTGCTTCCACCAGCCCTGGCAGCCCATTCCAGAGGTAGTAGTGGAGACAGATTTGATGGTGGCATGTATGCCTTCATCACTACTCCGTGTTTAAAAAAATAATACTTGCCTCGCACTTCTCCTTTAACTTTTCTCCTCTCACCTTGAAACTATTGCCTCCAGTCCTTGAAATTTCCACCCTGACAAAGGGGTTCTGACTGTCACCCTATCTATGCCTTGCATAACTTTATATACTTCTATCAAGTCTCTGACGTTCCAGAGAAAACAATCCATGTTTGTCCGACCTCTCCTTACAGCTGATATCCTCAATTCCAGGCAGCATTCTGGTAAACCTCTTCTGCATCCTCCACATCCTGCAGGTGGGTGACCAGAACTTATTTTGGGAGATACCTTGCTCCTTTGTTCCTTTATAGTTGTGATATCTTGGAATATTACATCAATAACAGCAAGGCTAGAATTTGGTGCAACTGTTTGTAGGACTTATTTGTACATCAGAGTTTGTGTCATTGACTTTAGACTTTAGATAGATACAGCGCAGAAACACCCTTCGGTAATCAATGATCAAAATGTTCAAAGTTCTAAGGAGACATTTAGAATCGCTAGAAAGTGTTGAGCCTTAGAGTCACACAGCACAGAAAAAGGCCCTTTAACCCTCTTCAGCCCATCATGTTCGCGCTGACCAGCGATCACTCCATATAGTAACACTATCCTACACACTAGGGACAATTTACAATTTTACCAAAGCCAATTAACCTACAAATGTGTATGTCTTTGGAGTGTGGCAGGAAACTGGAGCACCCAGAGAAAACCCATACAGGTCACAGGATGAATGTACGGACAGGTATGGACATCACCCGTAGTCAGGATCTAACCCAGATCTCTGGCACTGTGAGGCAGCAGCTGTCTCGCTATGCCCCTGTGCTGTCCTTAAATGACCATGCAAATGTGTTTGATCTGTAGAAGTCTTTTGTTCATTTTTACTAATAGAATATGTTGAAAAGTTGAACAAAAATATTACTTAAAAATGGGGAGGAGCCTGGATAGAAGCCAATCACATCATTGCTTATCCTGGGGTCTGAAATTTGCTTATATTTTAGTCTTATCTCGTTATCCAGATTATAACTGCATAGAATAAGCTCCAGGAGAAATTCTACTTCCTTGTCTCAGTTTAGCTAATTAAATGAAACTGCTTGATATTGAGAGATTTTTGCACACTGCTGGGACTTCAAGAACTAACGTCAACTTACAGAGCCACTGCAGTGAGCAGTTTTCCTGGGTTTTGATTTGAATGTTAATATCCTCTGTTTCTGATTCCTTGCTAATTCCATTTTGTGAGTCCATCAACTAACTTTAATGAGAAAATGTCAGATCTTTATTATATGAAAAAAGTACATTCGCTCATAACTGTTCGCATCCATGTTCTCGGTTTGGAAAGCTTGCCAAAGAATAATTTATCTTTAAAGGAATTAAATTGTTTTACATAGAAGCTATCTTGATTGATCAGAGTAATGATCAAAAATCACATTATTCTTTCTGTTCTTTATACATTCTTCAGTAAATACCTGTGTTTCTGAAATGACTTGGTGTTCACAAGTTCATGAAGATTAAGCTTGTCTTTCAGGGGCTAATATGCTCAGTCTTAGTAGACCACATAATAATTTAATCACAGACCATGGAAATCTTATTTATGGTCTAATTGCCTTGTTGGTTGTGTAAGTGGTATTTCATCACAGTCTGGGTCAATAATTGTTAGCCCTTTAATCCTGGAATTTATTTGTAAACTTTGTTAGCAATTTTAATGAGACATGTAATTTTAGTTCTATATACATGTGTAGTAAAATTAACAGTCTCAAAGTGAAAGACAGGAATCGTGATCAACAAACATTCAATTACATCAAGAAACATTCTTCAAACTCCAATTAAAAAGATGTCCTTACCAAGTCATTAGGAAATTAAATGTAATATAGATATATTTTCAGAAATAATACTAATGGTTTCTTGCGTGGGGAAGTGTTAATGAGAGATCTGAGAGTACGTCTCTGACAATATTATTGAAAACTAAAGAAAGGTCCCAACCCAAAATATTGCCTGTTCTTGTTCCCCAGTGATGCAGCTTAAGTTACTCCAGCACTTTATGTCCATATTTTGTAAATCAACAACTGCAGTTCCTTGTGTCTGCATTATTAAAGTTTAGTGTACTTGCCATTATCACACTCTGAAGGCTTGTGCACGAACTCCATTTGTTTTGTGGATTCTTTTGCTACAGCATTGTTCCAACACTGGGGAGCGTCCCTTCTGTAGATTTCTCAAAGAATACACAATCAGTTGAGATTTGTCATGTTTCTCAACATTCTGTATCCATTCTTTGCCCTTGGTAATTTATTCACAGAACTTTGTTTAACTAAGTTAAATGATTACAATGGACTATATCACGCAATACCAGTTAGACTGAAGATTAAGAGAGGAGATGTATGTGGTGATTATTATGAAACTAGGCATGCGGTTTCAGAAGAAGAATCAGAATCAGAATAACTTTTATTGTCATTCAAAAAAACAAGTCTTTTGGACGAAATTCCGTTACCCACAGTCCAACAATAAGAGCAATAAAAAGAAGCAATAACACACACAATCACAAACCAACACAAAACAAAAAAAAGAAACATCCATCACACTGAGTCTCCTCCAGTCACCTCACTGTGATGGAAGGCCAGAATGTCTTTTCTCTTCCCCTGCCGTCTTCTCCCGCGGTCAGGCTGTTGAAGTTGCCACATCGGGCCGGTCGGGGCTCCCGACATTGAAGCCCCCGCCGGGCGGAGAAAATCCCGCGGCCTGTTCCAGGCTGCGCCGGACGGTGAAAGGTCCGCCGCGGGCCGACCCAAGCCCCGCGATTCAGGGCGGGCGAAGACGCTGCCGCTGCACGTCGGGGCGGTCGTGGCTCCCAACATTGAAGCCCCGCCGGGCGGAGAAAAATCCTGCGGCCTATTTCAGGACGCGCCGGAAGGTGAAAGGTCCGCAACTGGCGGACCCAAGCCCCGCAATTCGGGGCGGGCGAAGACACTGCCGGAGCTCCCGATGTTGGCCCCCACCCAGGGGCCTGCGAGCTTCCGATATCCACTTGGCCCGCGGCCTGCGACCGAAGCCTCCGAAGGCGAGTCGCAGCCGCACTCGCAGCGCCACTACAGCCTCCGAAGGCAGCCAGCTCCGCAGATGGTAAGTCCGGTCCGTGGGCTCTGCGAACCAGAGCCCAGGTGGTCCCAGCTGGAGGCCGCCAGCTCCAGGTGTTTGGCCAATGGTAGGCCGCAGCAGGAACAGAGACACCACCCAGAAAAAAAGGTCGGCTCTCCGATCGGAAGAGAAAATTTTACAGTTCCCCCCCCCCCCCACACATAGTATACAACCACAAAAAACACTATATCACATCTAAACACTACAATTAAGACAAAAAACAACAAAAATCACAAAAGACCAATGGACTGCATGTGAGCTGCAGCTTCTGCGCAGCGCCGCCACTTCCCTTCCCTCGCTTTCAAATATCTCAGACCACAAAAACAATGATAAGCAGTGATAGATAAGCATTTCAAAGATTCTAATATTTAAAAATAGAATAGTTTTGGCCCAAAACTGTGGGGCAACTTTTCAATGCCATTGGGAGCATTACGTAGAGATGGCTTTATTTAGGTAATGCCAGAGTTATCTTCAATTATTAACTGAGATAAGAGAACCCGTAAAGATTTGGAAACCAGTGGGTATATTATTAGGTTTGAAGGATGCAAAATCTGACCCGTCCCACTCATTGCTTGGGAGTTTAAGTGGTGAATTGATTCCAATATAGAAACTACAATGTACATGTTCTTTTCATTTGCAGTTGTTGCTGTAAGATGTTAGTGCATATTCTGCTCATGTGGACCAAAAATATCTACAGAAGGCAGATTAGACAGAGAAAGATCTGATTTGATGACATCTGTGCCAAGTTGCAACTCGACACCCAGCTATCTTTTTTTAACTGCACACAGCTGAATGTGGATTTAATGGCAGAAAGAATACTCATTTGCACTATTTCAAATTGTCCCTGGTTCAATTCCACTGATTGATTTTGTGAGTCAAAAGTCTTTGGTACTTTCTGTGGTTCTCTTCAATGGTTGGCAACTCAGAGATGAGGGAGGATGAGCAGACATTCCACATGCCTGGCCGATATAGCAGGGAGCATGTGCAGGATGAAAAGTGGGGGGGGGGATATGACTTCCTTTATTTGGAAACATTTTCAGTCCAGGCTTTATTCTGTTTGTTGGCACTGTTGAAATTAATAAAGAATACAACATATAGTGCAAGATAAAGTCCGATTAAAGTCCAATGAGGTAGATGGGAGGTCAGGACTGCACTCTAGCTGATGGGAGGGCCGTTCAATTACCAGATAACAGATGGGAAGATAAGTCCCTGAATCTGGAGGTAAGCATTTTCAAACTTCTGTACCTCTTCCCTGATGGGAGAGGCGGTGACCGGGGTGACACTAGTCCTTGATTATGCTGCTGGCCTTGCCTTGGAAGGGAGGTTGGTTTGCGTGATGGTTTTAGCTATGTCCACAACCTTCTGCAATTTCTTGCAGTCCTGGATGGACCCCTTTCCCAACCAGGCTGTGATGCATCCCGATAAATACTTCCTTCGGAGCATTTGTAGAAGTTGGTGAGAGTTGTTGGGGACATGCTAAACTTCCTAACCCTTCCTTTAACATAGCTTCGATGTGGCTGGTCCAGGACAAATTGCTGGTGATATTTATTACAAGGGACTTGAAGCTTTCAACTATCTTTAGTTTGGCACCATCAATGTATACAGGGGTATGTGTACTGCTTCACTTGCTGAAGTCAATCACAATCTCCTTTGCCTTGCTGACATTGAGGGAAGGTTGTTGGCACCAGGTTACAAGGTTCCCAGTCTCCTTCCTGTACTCTGTCTCATTATTATTGATATCTGGCCCACTACATTGGTGTCATCTCCAAACTTGTAAGTTGTGTTGGTTTGGTTTTTTGGCTGCACAATCCTGAATGTATAAGGAGTGTAGTAAGAGGCTGAGAACACATCTTTTTGGGGAACCAGTGTTGAGGATTGGCGTGGAGGATGATTAATCACTTATCCTCACTGATTGTATTCTCTTGGTCAGGAAATCGAGGATCCAGTTGTAGAAGGGACTGCTGACTCCAAGTTCCACAGGTTTGGACATGAGCTTGGTTGGTATAATGGTATTTAAAGTAGTGGTATAGTCTATGAATAGGAGTCAGATGCAGGTGTCTTATCTAGTTGTTCCAGGAATGAGCATAGGGCCAGGGAAAATTGGTGTCAACCATAGGCCTGTTGTGGCAATAGGTGAACTAAGGTGGCTCAAGGTTGCTTGGTAGGCTGGATTTAATGCATGCCATAACCAGCCATTTAGTTGAATGTGCTCAGTTCTAAGCAGTTTCAAAATGGGACCAGGGCCACATGGCTACCTGGTGCTTAAAAGAACATCTACAAGAGCAAGTAACTATTCATTGTCTTCAGAAAAGTGAAGTCAGGAGACCTCACACCAGTTGTTATCAATAGGTCGATGGTAGAGAGAGTTAGCTGCTTCAAATTTCTGAGAGTCAACATCTCAGATAACCTATCCTGAATATACAGAAAGGGCCAGAGCAGACTTTATCTGCTAAGGAGACTCAGGTCCTTTGGCGTGCAGGGGAGTACAGGGGGCACTCCTAAGGACCTTCTACAACACGGTGGTTGCATCGGCCATTTGAGTAGCAGCATCTCAGCGGCGGAAGGGAAGAGACTCGACAAGCTGGTCAGGAAGGCCAGCTCTGTCCTGGGTTGCCCCTTTGACTCAGTGCAGGTGGTGGGAGAGAGGAGGATGATGGCAAAGCTAACATCGCTGCTGGACAACAACTCCCACCCCATGCAGGACACTGTCACTGCACTGAGTAGCTCCTACAGTGATAGACTCTTTCATCCCAAGTGCATGAAGGAGAGATATAGGAGGTCCTTCCTTCCCGCTGCTGTGAGACTGCACAACCAGCACTGAGCCCAGCAGACGAAGTCAACAATAACAGCTAAGAACACACAGAAAACTGATGACAATTTATGTATCTTTTATTTATAATGAATGATCTCTTGCTCTCTTGCTGTAACACTGTAAATTTTCCCAGTGTGGGATGAATAAAGGACATTATTATTATTATTATTATTATTATTATTATTATTATTATTATTATTATTATTATTATTATTATTATTATTATTATTATTATTATTATTATTATTATTATTATTATTATTATTATTTGTTTTGTTTTGTTTTGTTTTGTTTTGTTTTGTTTTGTTTATTATTATTATTATTATTATTATTATTATTATTATTATTATTATTATTATTATTATTATTATTATTATTATTATTATTATTATTATTATTATTATTATTATTATTATTATTATTTATTATTATTATTATTATTATTATTATTATTATTATTATTATTATTATTATTATTATTATTATTATTATCCTGGGCCCAGCACACAGATGCAGTCATGAAGAAGTCACTCTCTTGCTTCTACTTTCTTAGAAGTTTAAACAGAGTTGATTTCTCTCTGAATGCTCTAACAATCTATTACAAATGCACTGTAGAAAGTATCCTGGCTGGTTGCAACATGGTTGTCCTCCATGTCCTTCAACGGGTGGTTCATCACACTTGACTTCTGGCGAGTCATATTCTGCAGCTTCCTCAACAAAAGTATTTCAATGTATTCCTATCGTATCCTGAGCTTGGACTGCTGGTGTAGAACTGAATTTCCGCTGGCACTTAGTGTGATTTCCCTTCCATTCACCCACTTCCTTGTCTGTGTTTCTGCATCACTCATGTGGCTGCTTTTAGTTCCTCTGGCTGTTGCTCAAGTTTTTGAATCCGCTTGTTTTTCTGATCATTCCCTTCTCTGTTTTCTTTGTTTCTGCCTGCAGCTTTTCATATTGTGTCAGAAATCGGTTGGTATTTGTGAGACTATATTCGGATGTTTGCGAGCATCGCTAAGTGTGATTTTTAGCTGCTGTTTTTTTTCTAACTCGGCTACCACTTCCTGAAGGACTTTATGCTTTCTTCTGTTCATAAAGTGTAGGCGATGGCCAATGCTTTTTAAATTTTGTTTCTACCCTTTTCTTGGTCACTTTGTATTACCTCTCATATTCCATGCCCATGATCTGTTCTCTCGGACAATATACAGTCATAAGGAGGTACTTCTGAAGAATATAATTGTTCAAGAATGACGTCCCATGTATTCGATGGATTCCTGGGCTACCTCATCCTACTGGTCCACGTAGCGGATCCTTTGGTCAATTTTTAACATCTATTTTTGATTTGGAGCCAACAAGATCAACCAAGGACATTGATGATAGTCTTTTGACAGCATTTGCAAACTACAACCAAATCACGTGGTGATGCAGAAGGAAGATTGTAGTGCATTCCATTTGTATGCTTAGATATTTATTCTGCTGGAGGAACCATGCTTGTTAGGAGGGCTGTATATTGAAATTAGAGGAGACACGTAAGGCGGATGCTGGAATCTGGAGCAAAATATAAACTGCTGGAAGAACTAAGCAATCTGCATAAGGGTCTTGACCCAAAACATCGCCCATTTGTTTGCCTGCACAAATGCTGCTTGACCAGTTGACATCTTCAAGCAGCTTATCTTTTGCTGTTGAAATTAGTTTTCTAGACACTAATCTGTGTGGGGTTTGCACGTTCTGTCTGTGACTGAATAAGTTTCCTCCCATATTCCAAAGGATGTGTGGGTTGGGAGGTTAATTGGCCACTGTACATTGCCATCCTAGGTGTAGGTGAGTAGCAGAACCTGGGGGAAATAGGTTAAGGAGTGAGAGAATGTGGGAGAATAAAAAATGGGATTATTATAGGATGCAATAATCCCATTTGGCTGATTGTTGCTCGCTGTGGACTTGATGGGGCAAAGGACCTGCTTCTGTGCTTTCCAAGGGAAAGATGCAGATCTGCACTTTCATGCAGATCTCTCCTTTACAATACCCCCCCAACCACTTTTCTCACCTAGGACATTGGTCTAAGAAAATAACTGCAGATGCTGGTACAAATTGAAGGTATTCATTCACAAAATGCTGGAGTAACAGCAGGTCAGGCAGCTTCTCGGGAGAGAAGGAATGGGTGACGTTTCGGGTCGAGACCCTTCTTCAGACTGATGTCAGGGGGGCGGGACAAAGGAAGGATATAGGTGGAGACAGGAAGATAGAGGGAGATCTGGGAAGGAGGAGGGGAAGAGAGGGACAGAGGAACTATCTAAAGTTGGAGAAGTCGATGTTCAAACCACTGGGCTGCAAGCTGCCCAGGCGAAATATGAGGTGCTGTTCCTCCAATTTCCCGTGGGCCTCGCTATGGCACTGGAGGGGGCCCATGACAGAAAGGTCAGACTGGGAATGGGAAGGGGAGTTGAAGTGCATTGGACATTGGTCAATATATTATGTTCAGATAGCTCATTTAGATATAACTTTTGCTTTGCTGGTGTATGCTTCTTTGCACCTTAAAACACTTCTCACTGTCAAATTATCTGCATTTCATGTACTGAACAATGTGGAGAGGTTTGACCATGCCAGAGGCAAATCCAGATTCAATCCTTTCCTCGGGTGCTGTATTTTGCACATTTTCTCTGTTATTGCATGGGTTTCCTCCAGATGATCTGATTTCCTTCCTTCCACCAGTTAAATGGAGTTGCGTAGGTTAATTGGCCCCTGTAAATTGCCACATGTGTGTAGGTGAATAGTGGAATCTAGGGAGTTAGCGGAGGTGTGGGAGATTAAAATGGGATAAATGTAGGATTAATGCAAATGGGTGCCTGATGGTAAGTGCAGAGTTGATACTACATTATTTAATGGGTTTGGCTTCTTAAAAGTAGGATGGAATTTGTTAAATGATTTGGGAAGAAAGCAGTACGTAAAATGTCTATTAGGGAGATAACTGTACTCAATCTCATTTTTGGGAAGGAGGATGGGCAAGTACGGGTAGTGTCTGTGGAAGACCATTTGCGAACATTGATCTCAATGTGATAAACTATGTTCATGAAAAAGGATAAGGTTGGACCTAGAGTTAAGGTTTTAAATTGAGGGAAGGACAAACTCAATAGTACAAGACAGACATGGTAAAAGTAGATTGAGAGCAGCTGAAAGAACAAAAACAACACCCGAAAAAGGTGAGATATTGAGAGTTCAGATTCAGTATGTCACTGTCACATATAGGAAATTGTTATCAAGTGGACCTTTCAAGGCATTAGATGTTGTCTACATAGACTTTAGTAAGGGCTTTGACAAGGTCCAGCATTGTAGGCTTATCTGGATGGTGGTGGGTTGTTTTTCAGATTGGAGGCCTGTGACCAATGGTATACTATAGAGATCGATTTTTAGATTTAGATTTAGAGATACAGCGCAGAAACAGGCCCTTCGGCCCACCGGGTCCGCGCCGCCCAGCGATCCCCGCACATTAACACGATCCTACTAGGGACAATTTTACATTTGCCCAGCCAATTAACCTACAAACCTGTACGTCCATGGATCGATGCTGGATCCATTGTTGTTTGTCATATATATTAATGATTTGGATGAGAATGTAGTTGGCATGGTTAGTAAGTTTACAATAAACACCAGAATTTGTGTAATAGTGGACAGTGAGGAGAATTATTTAAGATTATAACAGGATCTGGAACAACAGGGAAAGGAATGGCAGATGGAATTTAATTTGGATGAGTTCTGTCATGACACTGGTAAACAGGGTGGTGAAGAAGATATCTGGCAAGCTTGTGCCAAAGTGCCAAAGCACTGAGTACAAGAATTGTACATCACCTTAAAACAGTCAAAGATGTTGAGGAGACCATAAGGAGTATTGTGTGCAGTTCTGGTTATGAAGCTATAGGAAATAAGTCATTATGCTGCAATAAGGTTATCACCGGGACTGGAGGGCTTGAGTTATAAGGAGAGATTGGATAGGCTGGGTATCATTTTCTCTGGAGTGTAGGAGACTGAGGGGTGACCTTGAGTAACTATATAAAATCAAGAGGGTATAAATAAGCTGAATGATCACTGCCCTTTCCCAGGATAGGAGAATCTTAAATTTGAGGGCATCAATTTCAGGTGAGAGAGAAGAAAAATTAAAGGTAATCTGAGGAGGAATAATTTCACACCGGTAGTGGTGGGTAAATGGAATAAACTACCAAAGGAAGTGGTAGAGGTGGGTACAATTACAATGATTAGTAGCCATTTGGGCAGGTTCATGAATAGAAAAGATTTATAAGCATATTGGCCAAATGCAGGCAATAGGGACTAGCTCAGGTAGGCAACTTGTTTGGTGTGGACAAGTGAGCTGAGGAATGGTTGATGGAATTTGAAACAGAGAAATATGAGGTGTTACATATTGGAAAGCCTAACATGGGCAGGATCTACACAGTGAATGGTAGGGCTCTAGGGAGAGTTTTAGAGCAGAGAGAATCTAGGAGTACAGATACAGATATGGAGAAAAAAAATCGCATCTCTGTCGAGGTAAGAGATTTAAAAAAGTTTCCCCCAACCCCCCACCCCCCACTTAACACAAAGCTAAAGAGCACTAAAACATACATTTAACACATACTAAAAAACAACAAAGAAGAAAAGGACGATACAGATTGTTGGCGAGACAGCCACTGTGGCACCATCCGGAAGGAATGATGGAATTTCCACCTCAAGAGCACCTCGAGTGAATGGTCAATTAGTTCTTGGATCTCCTGAATGTTGTGGACATTTTATCCTTCTGCAGATTATTGTTTACCATACATTAGTAGCTAACTCTATCTAACATGAAAGTCCCAGACAGACCCCTTTGAATCTTTTAGCCAGATTTTACAATAACCTGTATGATTAATGCATTTAAAACATGCATTAATACAAATTAATTGATGATCTTGAAAGAAACAATTATGCTCTGCAACATTGTATGATTCTGTTGCTTTATGGGAAAATTAACATTTTAGAAAAAAATACTTGAAATGTAATCTCACCAGCACAAATTCAAGTATCTTTTGGTCATGTGGCAAGATTAGTTATGTTTTATTTGATGATACAGCAGGCCGACGACATAGATGTTTGTATCCAATAAGGTAAATATTCTAGCTTTTATTGGAAAATATATTAGTGAAATGTCATCCTGGTGAAATAAACATCACCGCAACAATTACAATACCTAAAAGGTTTGGATTTTTCAAATTAAATATATTTTGAGGATGAACCTTTTGGGGGGATAGTGGTAAATCAAAATGGATACCATTTCACAGTGTGACTCATACAAAAATAGCAATGTTACCCATAAAAGTGATTGAGGTGACAGTGGTATTCAGTCCATTACAGTGAGGAATGATCAAAGGAGTGTCTGTCTCAGCAATGGATTCTCAATCTTTGAAATAGTGTGAGTGATCTCATAAGAAATGGATTAGTTCAATTAATTTTACTGCAATAAGACAGCATAGTTTCTGGGCTTCAATAGAATGCAACAGAACATGAATCTCAGCCTTGCTATTAATGTAATCCAATTACAAAAACAATGCCTCTTTTAAAATAAAATTTATATATATTAGCAAATGAACAGAACATGAATCTCAGCCTTGCTATTAATGTAATTCCATAACAAAAAAAAATGCCCCTTTTAAAATAAAATGTCTATATGTTAGCAGATGAACAATTGTTTTGAGTGCACGATTACCTTGGACTGACCTTGCCTTGTGAGGAGTTGTCAGAAACTATCAGCAATCTAAGTCACATGGCTTTTTCTGACTATGATCATGGAAATCAGAATAAGGAATTATTTTATCTCATGCTGCTCAATATTTGTGTCATTTTTTTTGTCATGATGTGTTATCGATTTTTATAATTCTCATTCTCAATCATACTTTATTAGCCAAGTATGTTTTGCAACATATGAGGAATTTCATTTGCCATATAGTCATAACAATAAAAAGCAACAGGACACACAATATACATTTTAACATGAACATCCACCACATTGACTCCTCCACATTCCTCACTGTGATGGAAGACGAAAAAAAAAGTTCAATCTCTCCCTTCTTTGTCCTCCAGTGGTCGGGGGCCTCTAACCTTCCGTTGACGGGACCATCTTGACTCCCATAGCCGGCGGCGGGCCTTCCTCGTCGGGGCAATCAAGCTCTTGCGTCGGTGGGGGGGGGGGAATCTCAGCTCCCCTGCGCCGGGCGATCTACCCTGGGTCGGGGCTTGTCGAACGTCATGCAGCTTGGTGCTCCCGACCGGTCTCAACCCGAAACTGCAGGCCGCGGTTGGAACGTCGATCCAGGCAAGGAATTGCACACTCAGATGATAAGTCCACGGCCCCGCGGGGGCTCAAAGTCAGTCCCAGGCAAGGCCTTCAGCTCCTCGATGTTAGGCCACAGAGCGACCGGAGATACGATCCGGAAAACAATCGCATCTCCGAGAGATTGAAAAAAAGTTAACCCTCCCCTTCCCCCTCCCCCACCCCCCACCCCCCACATAAAACAAACCAGAGAACATTTACACAAACTTTTAAAACTAACCAAAAATAACAAAAAAAGTATGAAAAGGACAGACAAAACTATAGGCGAGGTTGCCATTGCGGCGCCACCCAGAGGTTTCTGTATTCTATACTTTGTTAATAAACTGGACAAAGTGAGAGATATTTTGTGTGAAATCTTCTCCGTATCTTTCATAATATTCTCAATTTATGCCATTGGTTATTTAATACTGATAATTATTTTGCAAATACCATGCAATTTATGTTGTGTAAGAATTTTATTTTGGAAAGGATGGATGAAGTGCAGCTAATTATTTCAGGGATTCCTATCAAACACGAGCTATGTGGTGAGAGGAGGGGGAGTGGAGAGTAATGTTGTGATTAGCAAAACACAAATGGCAAGTTGTCAAATCTCAGAATGCTTTAATAGTGAGATGATAGATGAGGGATTGTTAAGGGCCAAATGGCCTCCTCCTGCACCTATTTTCTATGTAACTTGGTTATGGACCTTCCTGGAGGTTTCATTTTGTAGCCTTTCACCTACCACCTGCCCACCCGTTTCCTCTCCAGTCTCCATAACTGAATCATTGCTGACCATCTAACCCTGAGTGGTTCTCATATCCCATCCCCTCAGCAGTCCTCGTCATTATATCCTCTCCTGATGCTTCTCAAATATCTCGTCAACTGCATTTCCCAATCTTCTCACTCCTCTGCAGATTTCACCCATGTGATCCCCTTCCCCTACTCAACCTACATCCGCTGACCATTTGATTTCCTTTACATGGGTCGCTTTCCCTAGTGAAGGGACCTGTTCTATCATATGTTGGATAGTGTTGCTAATGGGAAATTGCTGTCTGATTCTTCAAATAAAATTCATGCTACACCACTTTAAAGTCTGCTATAATTTCAAGTGCTTGGAGAAGTTCCTTTGGGGCAGAATAGCCTGAGGGTAGATTCGAAGTGCATAAAATTATTGGGGCTTTTATGATAGTCGCTAGAATGAAACACAAAAGGAACCAGAGGGAAAGTGAACAGTTTGTTTTTGTTTGGTAGCAAATTGTTGGATGGAATGCACTGTCTGATAGGGTGGAGGAAGCAAATTCAACAGTAACTCCATGCTTGTTAATAAAAGTCTCGCAATTCAATTACCTTATGCAGACAAATAAAGATGGACATCGAGATCTCAAGAACTGAAATGTTGCAAAAAACGATGCAGCAATGTGCAAAAAGTGATTTCATATCACCTGTTCATAGAACTGTACAGCATAGAAACAGGCCCATCAGCCATTTGGCCCATATCCCTCTAAACACTTCCTATCCAATGGATGTTCATTGTTCATCCATTCAGACTCCATCTCCAGTGTAGTTCAACAACTTATTAATTTGTTGTTGTTAAGCACAGCCTGAATCAACCATGGAACGCCTTCTAGGTGTTGAAGGAAAATGTTTTTACTGTTTATTTACTGGATTTGAGGTTTTCTGCAAGGCCAATATGGTTATCTATCCTTAATTGATTTTTTTGGGGGGAGGGGGGGAGTGGTGAGCTGCAGCTTTGAACTGCTATAATCCTTGTGGCCAAGGTAAACCCACAACACTGTCAGCAGGGTCTCCCAGCACAAAAAATGGGTAATAGACAATAGGTGCAGGAGGAGGCCATTCGGCCCTTCGAGCCAGCACCACCATTCAATGTGATCATGGCTGATCATTCTCAATCAGTACCCCGTTCCTGCCTTCTCCCCCTACCCCCTGACTCCGCTATCTGTAAGAGCTCTATCAAGCTCTCTCTTGAATGCATTCAGAGAATTGGCCTCCACTGCCTTCTGAGGCAGTGAATTCCACAGATTTACAACTCTCTGACTGAAAAAGTTTTTCCTCATCTCCGTTCTAAATGGCCTACCCCTTACTCTTAAACTGTGGCCCCTGGTTCTGGACTCCCGCAACATTGGGAACATGTTTCCTGCCTCTAACGTGTCCAACCCCTTAATAATCTTATATGTTTCGATAAGATCCCCTCTCATCCTTCTAAATTCCAGTGTATACAAGCCTAGCCGCTCCAGTCTTTCAAAATAGGACAGTCCCGCCATTCCGGGAATTAACCTAGTAAACCTGCGCTGCAGGCCCTCAATAGCAAGAATATCCTTCCTCAAATTTGGAGACCAAAACTGCACACAGTACTCCAGGTGCGGCCTCACTAGGGCCCTGTACAACTGCAGAAGGACCTCTTTGCTCCTATACTCAATTCCTCTTGTTATGAAGGCCAACATTCCATTGGCTTTCTTCACTGCCTGCTGCACCTGCATGATGTTTTAGGAATTGTAATATCTCCAGGTCTAACTTGGAGGAGAACTTGCACATGGCGGGGTTCCCATGCATCTTCTATTTGATAGAAGTTGAGGGTTAACTGGTTCTGTTGGAGTAGCCTCTGTGATTTGCCACTGCATCCTGTCAGTACACTGAATTTATTGGAGCCATCCAGCACAGAAACGAGCCCTTTGCCCTAACACGTCTATGCCGACCAAGATGCCCATCTAAGCTAGTCCCGTTTGACCAATATACCTCTCAACTTTTCCTCCCCATCTACCTGTCCAAATGTCTTTTAAATCTTGTTATTCTACTTGCCTCAGCCATTTCCTCTGGCTATTGTGCACTGACATTGGAGGAAGTAAATATTTGAAATTGTGATTCAATCACTGATCAAATGTACTGATTTCTCCTGAAGTGCATAAAAAAAAAGGAAATGTTGTTGGAATTGTCCAGCAAAATAATTTGTGCCTTAACTATAAACTACACTCTGGCTTTTTTTTTAATCTATGGCACTACCTATTTGTACTCGCATATAGTGTGATTGTACTCTGGTATGATATGATAAGCCTGGCTACCGAAATGTAGTTTTTCACTGTATTTCATTACTTGTGACAATAATAAACCAAAACTAATACCAGCTAATAGGAAACAAATATTGAATACTCCCAAGTCAAAGTGAGTAAATTTTGAGTTTGGATTTTACTTTATCATCCCGTTCCTGCAGACCATGGGCACAGCGGTAGAGTCGCTGCCTTGCAGTGCTAGAGACCCGGGTTCGATCCTGACTACGGGTGCTGTCTCTAGGGAGTTTGTACGTTCTCCCCGTGACTTGCGCGGGTTTTCTCCGGGAGCTCCGGTTTCCTCCCACACTTCAAAGACGTACAGGTTTGTAGGCTAATTGGCTTGGTAAGATTGTACATTGTCCCTAGTGTGCGTAGGATAGTGTTAGTGTGCGGGGATTGGCGCGGATTCGGTGGGCCAAAGGACCTTTTTCCCGCACTGTACCTTTAATTAAAAAAATATATATAATAACATTGGGCAATTTTAGAGGACTATTAACCGATAAACCTACATTTATTTAGGATGTAGGAGGAAACCAGAACATTTAAAGGAAATGGCACTGTGGAACCACATTATCAGTTCAATACTGAAAGGTATTTGCACTCGTATTTCTAACATAACCCAGAACCCAAATCTGCAACATGAAATCTGGAACTCAGAACCCATCTTTGGAATCAGGAACACAGAACCTGCAGCTTGATTGTAATCATGTATAGTCTTTTCATTGACTAGATAGCAAACAACAAAACGTACTCACTGTACCTTGATACACATAACAATAGTAAACTTATCTAAACCTCAGGAATCTGTAACACAGAACCCACCTCTGGAAAGTGGAGCCCAGCAGCTTCCCCTGGAATCCAGAACCCAGAGACCACTTTTGATATCAGAATCGTGGCAACCAACGCGCATATCTGAAATGTGGAATCCTGAAAGCATCCCTTAAACCAGGAACCCATCTCTGAATCCAGCAGTTGTAGAACCCTGAGTTCACAAACTTTTCTGGCACCCAGGATCCACAGCTCATTTTTAGAAGTCTGAACATCCTGACTGAATCTTTGAACCAGTGCAATTCTCAGCACCTTATTTCACTCATTATGCACTCATGACTCTGCAACCAAGTCTGAACAGCTCCACTGTTAATGGCTTCTCATGATACCTTATGGATTTGTTTGCTCGTCAAAGTTTAATTTCTCTTGTATAGTTTAGGAATGTAGAAAGGCATGAAAGATCATCATTAAATTCCCTGTTCAGGAATAGATTTGGGGAAAAACATGTTACAATTTAAAAGACACTTAGACAGGTACATGGATAAGAAAGGTTTGGAGCGATATGGACCAGGCGCAGGCAAATGGAACTCACTCCGTGTGGCTACTTGGTCAATATAGATGGGTTGGGCTGAAGGGCCTGATTCTGTGCTACATAGCTCCATGACTCTTTGACTTTAATTTGTTTCCTGCCAGCCCTGCAATTAATCTCATGGCTGATTGCAATGCTACCTGATCCGAACGTTACTTTTTCTTTCATTAATCTTACCGGCTATGACTTTGATAGTATCACAAATATGTGTAAGAGACGGTTTGTCTTTGTCTTCCATGTCCTGCAAGTCACATAACTTATTAATAATTCAGGTCTCTTTGGATTGTGTTTCACATACTTCAACATGCTTAATTTCTATTGTGACATCAAACATACCACAAAATTTCAATATGTTTTTGAATTTTTGTATTTTTCTTCCGCTTACCCACATCTATCCCTTTTGTCTGTGTACATGTACCCAGTGTAATGCAATGTAAATGTTTCAAAGGGATCTCCTTTTGATTTCCCCAGAATTGCCTTTACTGCTCTGCAGCAAAGTCAGCAGGCTGGATTGTACATTGTGCAGTAGTGTAATAGAGAAGATATCAAATCAGTAGCCTATGATTTGTTGAAGATTTTTTAATTTCTATTTAATTGAATGAAAATAGGAAATGGGAGTTTAATAAAGGAGGAAGTAATCTTATATTATCACCGAGTCAAAGTCAATCAGAATGACCAAAAATTTTGTTCATAATCATTTTAACGTCTCATTAAGAAAACTATGTGGAACATGCATAGCAAGAAATTGGTTAGTGTAGATTTTATCAGTTCTATGTGACTGAAGATCGATTTAACATGGAGTAAATTACATTTATAATCAATTTTGGGTCAAATCATGCCAGTTGCAAAATTGCTTCAGATGTTCAGGTCAGGAATCATGTTAATACATCTGACACTCTTCCAGTAACAACATCCCTGGTTCAGAAAGCAAATGTTGCTTGGCAGTCACATAGAAAATCTAGAGACCATTGCACTCTCTAATGACATGCACCTTAATGACCTCTTTGATGTTAATGGGAAACTTTAGATGATATTTCCAAAACTGGATACTACCCACACACACACACACACACACACACACATACCACCTCAAAATGAAAATTACCATTTTTTAAATCCTTAAGCTATTTAATGATTTACTGTGAAATATAAATCATTGCCTTAGGGCCTCAGGGTTTGGTGCTGGGGCCTTTACTGTTTGTCATCTGCATCAATGATTTGGATGAGAACATACAGGGCAAAATTAGCAAGTTTGCTAATAACAGTATAACAGTATAACAGAGCTTTATTTGTCGTTCGGTACCGAAGTACCGAACGAAACTACATAGCAGTCATAGAAAAAAAAAAAAAAAGAAGAACACAAGACACATAACCCCAACACAAACGTCCATCACAGTGACTCCAAACACCCCCTCACTGTGATGGAGGCAACAAAACTTCCACTCTCTTCCCCACGCCCACGGACAGACAGCTCGTCCCCGACCGACCCGCACAGTCCCCGCACCGGGCGCTGAAACGTCCCGCGGCCGAACCGGGCGATGAAAGGCCCGCGACCAAGCCTTGCGCAGCTAAGTCCCGTGGTCGAGCCGCACCGGGCGATGTCAAGTCCGCAACCGAGCCGCACCAGCGATGAAAAGCCCCGCAGCCGAGCTGCACCGGGCGATGTTAAGCCCCGCAGCCGAGCTGCACCGGGCACTGTTAAGTCCAGCGGCCAAGCCGCACCGGGATGTAAAGTCCAGCGGCCAAGCCGCACCGGGATGTAAAGTCCAGCGGCCGAGCCGCACCGGGTGATGTAAAGTCCAGCGGCCAAGCCGCAGCGGGTGATGTAAAGTCCAGCGGCCGAGCCGCAGCGGGTGATGTTAGGCCCCGCAGCCGAGCCGCACCCCGCGCCGTGAGGAAGAGAAAAGTATCCCCCCCCCCCCACACCCACCCACCCACACCACCACCCCCTCCCACACATACACAACCAAAAAAAAAATATAAAAACCATCCCAACACCGACACACAACAAAAAAAGGGAAAAAAAAAAGACGGACAGACTGCTAGTCAGCCAAAAGTGGGTGATTTTGCAGATAGTGAAGATGGTTGTGAAAAATTGCAGCAGGATCTTGATCGATTGGCCAGGTGGGTTGAGGAATGATTGATGGAATTTAATGCAAAGAAATGTGAGGTGTTGCATTTTGGGATGTCTAACAATGCCTACCCAGTGAATGGTAGGCCTCTGGGGAGTGTTGTAGGGACAGGGATCTAGGAGTGCAAGTGTATGGTTCCTTGAAGGTTGAGTTGCAGTAGATAAGGTGGTCAAAAAGGCTTTTGGCACATTGGTCTTCATCAGTCAGAGTATTGAGTATAGAAGTTCGGAGGCCATGTTGCAGTTACATAAGACATTGATGAGACTGCATTTAGAATATTGGGTTCAGTTGTGGGCACCATGTTATAGAAAAGATATTGCCAAACTGGAAAGGGTTCAGAGAAGGTTTACGAGGATGTTGCCAGGAATAGAGGGTCTGAGCTATAGGAAGAGGTTGAGTAGGCGGAGTCTCTATTCCATGGAGCGCAGGAGGATGAGGGGTGATCTTGTAGAGTTGTATAAAATCATGAGAGAAATAAATTGGGTAGATGCACAGAATCTTTTGCCCCTAATCGAGGACCAGAGGACATAGATTCAAGGCGAAGTGGAAAAGATTTAATAGCAATCGGAGGGGTAACATTTTCACACAGTGGTGAATGTATGGAACAAGCTGCCAGAGGAGGTAGTTGAGGCTGGGACTATCCCATCGTTTAAGAAACAGTTAGACAGGTACATGGATAGGACATGTTTGGAGGGATATGGATCAAATGCAGGCAGGTGGGACTTGTGTTGCAGGGACCTGTTAGTCGGTATGGACAAGTTGGTCCAAAGGGCCTGTTTCCACACTGTATCACTCTATGACTCTAATTAATGATGCTTCAGTTGACTTGCCTCTGGCTGCACATTGTGAGTGTGGGTTTTGGTTAAGGTGTTACTTGTAATTGAGGGGGCTATGGAGATCATAAGTTCATAAGGTGGCGCAGCGGTAGAGTTGCTGCTTTACAGCCCGGGTTCGATCCCGACTACAGGTACAGTCTGTACGGAGTTTGTACGTTCTCCCCGTGCCCACGTGGGTTTTCTCCGAGATCTTCGGTTTCCTCCCACACTCCAAAGACATTCAGATTTGGAGGTTAATTGGCTTGGTATAACTGCAAATTGTCCCTAGTGTGTGTATGATAGTGTTAATGTGCGGGGATTGCAGGTCAGTGCGGACTCTGTGGGCTGAAGGGCCTGTTTCCGCACTGTATCTCTAAACAAAACTAAAACTAAACAAGTGGTAGGAGGAGAATGAGGCCATTCAACCCATCAAGTCTACTCCACCATTCAATCATGGCTGATCGATATCTCCCTCCTAACCCCATTCTCGTGCCTTCTCCCCATAACCCCTAACACCCATACTAATCAAAATCTATCTACCTCTGCCTTTAAAATATCTATTTTTAAGGCCTTCACAGCCTTCTATGGCAAGGAATTGCACAGATTCACCACTCTCTGATGAAAGAAATTCCTCCTCATCCCCTTCCTAAAGAAACTTCATAAAGGAATTCTGAGGCTATGGCCTCCAATCCTAAACACTCCCACTAGTGGAATTATCCTCTCCACATCAACTCTATCCAAGCCTTTCACGATTTCAAATCAGGGGAGGATGTGGAGATATGCACACTTGGAAGGGCACTACCCCAGAGAGATCCTACACTAACCTCTCCAAAGAGCAATGTAATCAAGGGCTCAATGGATGAGGCACTATTCTCTGGGACAACCTCCACCCACACACATCGGCACAGACTGTGGTCACTGTGGAGGTTAATGTCATCATCACTCTCAATTTCTGTGGATCACAGTCATTTCAAATGGCTGCAGCTAAGCTCTGCTGTCTACCAACCTCTGCTTCACTACAACCTAAATTAATATCCCACTATTTGATTTGTTCACCCAGCTTTGCAGCTTGAAAGGGGTAGAAGAGAGTAAACTTGATCAGTTATTGTTTAGAGGAATGTCAAAGAAGACAATACACCATCATTCAACATTAGCCATGCTAATAGTCCCAAAATTAAACCACAGATAAACTGTGAGTCCACTCCCAGGTGATGTCAACAGTACAAATAAATCTATTTTGAACCTTCACAAGGATACCAAGAAGATATTCCGGACCAAGTTAGGGCCCCAGGATAACCACACAGATGGATTGTGGCAAGGCTTGGATGCTATAACTGACTAGGTTGGGCAGTATTGCGAGCAACAACATGTCCCTCCCCACAGGTTCAATGCATTCGATACTCGTAGTGGAATGATGTCATCCACCTGATTGCCTCGGGAAGGCCTGTTTCTAGGGTCACTGTCACAGATGTCAGATCAGCACTCCTGAGAGTGAACCTGCGGAAAGCAACTGATCTGGATAGAGTCCCCACCCGTGTCCTCTGAACCTGCGGGGACCAGCTGGCAGGAACATTCACAGCCATCTTTAACCTCTCCCTACTCCATGCCGGTCTTACCATAGGTCAGGTTCTTATCGTCTGCCTGCCATGTTGCTGATGTAATATAGCCAATAGTGATGCACATTACAACATCATCAACACAACGGTTGGCAGGAGATAAGGGTTTGAAGGGCTAACATTCTAAGCCAATGAAATTGTCTGAACGAGCTGCTGGATGAGATAGTTGAGGCAGGTACTATCATAACGTTTAAGCGACATTTGGACAGGTACATGGATGGAATAGGTTTAGAAGGATATGAACCAAGCATAGGCAGGTGGGACTAGTGTGGACAGGGCATGCTGGTTGACATGAGCTAGTTGGGCCAAAGGTCCTGTTTCCATGCTCAATGACTCTAGCAGGCAAGTGCGACTAGGCGTGCAGCAGGGGCACCAATGTGACATCTGTATTGACACTGGAAGATTGTAGGGGGCTGATAGGGGAAGTAATACAGTTGTTACATGTGTTATGAACTGTAATGTTGTAAGAACTAATTACACAATAAAATATAGGAAACATTTTTAAATTTGTTGTCCTTTCAAAACACCCTTGTACAGTTCCCAGGTGACCACAAGGTTTGAGTCATAGAGTGATACAGCGTGGAAACAGGTCCTTCGGCCCAACTAGCCCACACCAACCAACATGTCCCACCGACACTAGTCCCACTTGCCTGGGTTGGGCCCATATCCTTCTAAACCTGTTCTATCCATGTGCCTATCTAATTGCTTCTTAAATGTTGCAATAGTCTCTGCCTCAACTACCTCCTCCGGCAGCTGAGTGTTGTAGCACCACTCCATATACACACCATCACTAGAGAATTAGTGCATTCAAGTAGGAGAAATCAGTGAAGGTGCATGGATATACTAGCCTAGTAATTTCTTCCAATCCGCTCTGGCAACATTGTACTTCCTTGGATTGCTTGCTTCCGTTATTTATCCTTTGTGTTTGAATAAACTAATTCTTAACTTTACACTTCAACCCTCCTCCATTTGGGTGCAGCCTTTCATTAACTTAATTGTGTGTCTCAAAATATACACAGCAGATTCCAAACGTTCTCCTTCATTGGGTCTGTGAGTCTAACCTTTAGATTAATCACAAAATGCTGGTGTAACTCAATGGGTTAGGCAGCTTCTCTGGAGGGAATGGACAGGTTAATGTTTTATGGTCAGGAACCTTCCTCAAACTGCAGATCGTTGAGTTGAAACTGTGGCACATGAGTACGCGTCACACCTCCACAGACACGGCAGAAGTACAAAGCCCAAAGTGAAAAAACAAAGAAACATCCCACTTAAAATTGGCCATTTTCAGAGATCCTGCAATGTTGCATGTTTATCAACTACTATCTCATTTACATGTTAAAATCAAACTGGTAATTCAACATTCCCATAATGTAATCTAGAATAGACTATATTAATGCAATACTCGGCATATACTGTGTTCTCCTGTACTTTTGGTTAGTTGTGAAACGAAACCTATCTCCTTTCTCATAAACACATTAACAATTTTGCAGTACAGCATGGCAGTTGTCTTGGTCTTCTATTTAGCATTAATCCCTCAAGCAACATCACTGCAAAATGTTAATTAGTCATGAGTTTAACAAATCACAACTTGGATATTGCATTTATGTATGAAGTAACAGTGACTAAATATTAATAGTAAATCTTGTATATAATATTCTTTGAGACATTGTGAAAGTGTGGAAGTTGCTGTACAAATTGAAGGCCTTTCTTTAGAGATGGTGTGGCATGTTCAAATCAATAAATGCAGCACAGTATGTGGTGACTGACATTTTAGTAAACTGACGACACACCAGAATTGTGTAGTTCTTGACCATTCTTTAGTACTTTGATACTTTCACACTACTATTCAATGCATATTCTCTTCTGAATTGCTGCTGCTTGTTGGTGACAAAGCAAACTTGAGAAGGCAAAAGATAAATCTGAGGAAATAATAACATGTTCATGGCAGATAGGCACAAAGGTCAACATATATCAATATATATAATTGAATAATATTAAGAGACAGACTACTCTGCCTCATAGAAGTGGAACTGCAATTCACAGTGGCCTTGGTTCTGCAGTTCTGATATACAGTTCCCAGTACAGTAAAAGTAATGTCACTTTGATCTTGCCACTTGACTTATTCAATATTTATGAGACACTAAATTATGTGCACTCCTGGTTGACTGATTAGCTACAGAATTAGTTTTCAGGGTTTTGCAATATGCCTAACACATAGTAATAATAATTTTCAGAATGATACAGTTGAAATGAATGGTGTTACCTTACCAGATAATTCTCAGAATAGTTTTAATATAAGAGTAATCATGGACTATTTTGATTTTATTCATATGGAGGCTAGCATCTTAATCATGTGCTGTTTCAAATGTGTGTATTGTTTTAAAATGCCCATATTTACTAGCTTAGAAGCTAGTTGCAGAGAGCCTCCAGGTAATACAGCAACAGCACAGAAGGAGTATATTAACTACAATAAGTGTACAGTTTTCTCTTAAGCATTCCCGTTGAGTCAAGAATAACTTGCTGACATCCCAGTTATGTGGCTTTATCAGGGACCCCAGCATTTGATGTGAGATCCATAAACTCCATCACAGATGCAGCAAAAGGTGTACGATAGAGTAGCTGGGCAGGTGGGCACATCTTGTGTGCTTTCCATAAATCGATGGAAGATTCAGAATGTCATCTTCAATGTTGTTCATCCACCTTAAATGGTCATTGGTCAGAGATTGCCATGTTAATAAACGAACAAACAAAGGAAGGATAAGGAGAAGCGACGGTCAGTGGTTGAAGGCAGTGTTGAACAGGTGAGTCTTAAGTGATGTTTTGAATGTGGTGAGTGAGGAGGAGCCTCTGATGGTTTCAGGTAGTGAGTTCCAGAGGGTGGGAGCAGCGATGAAGAAAGCCCTGTCCCCCCAGGATCTGAGTTTGGTCCGGATGGGGGGGGGGGGGGGGGGACGACTGGAGGTTAGCAGCAGCAGAGCGGAGGGTGCGGGTGGGAGTGTGTCTGTGGAGGAGGTCAGTCAGGTAGGATGGGGCCAGGTTATGGAGGGCTTTGTAGGTCATGAGGAGGATTTTGTACTGGATTCTCTGGGGGATGGGGAGCCAGTGGAGCTTGTAAAGGACGGGGGTGATGTGGTCACGGGTCGGGGAGTGGGTGAGTAGACGGGCAGATGTTACATTTTTTTACATGTAGATGTTACATTTTTTTCAAGGAGTCTCATCCTTGAATCATTTCATCTGACTACCTGATATTTGTTTTTCATGAAGTACCCATACTTGGAAAAGTATAACTGCTTCGGTTGTCTAGTATCAAGTATGCAAACAATATGGTGTGCCAAATGACTTTAATTAAGATTGACACAAAAATCTGGAGTAACTCAGTGAGTCAGACAGCATCTCTGGAGAAAAGGAACAGGTGACGTTTCGGATCGAGACCCATCTTCAGACTGAGAGTCAGGGGAAATATTCTGACCCACTGAGTTACTCCAGCTTTTTGTGTCTATCTTCGGTTTAAACCAGCATATGCAGTTCCTTCCTACACCACACAACTTTAATTGATTTACTTTGAGGATTTGAATAGACTATGCTGCTGATACTTCTCCAGAGCCTCGAGGTACCTGCTCATGTTCATCAGCACATGGCATGAAAGGGATGACTATGTTGCAAAAGAAATGAAAGCAGATAGAAATAAAATGGAAGAGTACAGTTTAGTAGGAGAAGATAAAATGAACCTAGAAAAATTGTAAAGAGCCGACACAGGAAACTACAGATGCTGAAATCTTAGGCAAAACAAAGTGCTGGAGGATCTCTGCAGGTCAGGCAGCATGTCTGGAGGAAATGGACAGACGATATTTTGGGTTGGGACTCTTTTAGGGAAAAAAAACTTTGGGGGTTGGAGGGTTTATAATAGATATCAGCACATAGTCTGCCCCCTGTGATAGATACAGAGAGACTGAGAAAGGGTACACATGTGTCACAGGTGTGAATTTTAAGTCAGGGTGGAAGTTAGTAGTAAAGATGATGATATTGAGTTGTGCAAGGGGCAGCCCCGATAGAATCATTGACTTGGCTGAGAAGGAGATAGGGAGTGGTGTTGGGCTACATTTGGAACAAGGAGTGTATAGTATAGCAAACAAAACTTTGCATAGCTGGGGCCACGTGAATGTTCATGGCCACACCTAAGGAAAGTTAGTGGAGTTAAAAGAGAAGTTGTTGAAAGTGAGGAAAGTTCTGCCATATCCTGGGGAGTGTTGGTTGTGGGGAATTGACTGGGTCTCTATACAAGGAAGATCCGGAGCACTTAGAAACCTTCCTGTTGGGGAAGAGAGGTGTAAAGGGACTGTGCGTCCACAGCAAAGATGAGGTGCTGAGGGCTTAGAAATTGAAAGTTATTTAAATGTTGAAGAGCTTGTGATGTGTCCTGACCTGAAACATTATATATTCCCTCTACAGTTGCTGCCTAACTCACTGAGTTCCTCCAGCACATTGTCTTTCGTTCTGGAAAGGGCACTTAGAGAAGTTTGAATTGAATTAAGTGAGAGCTTATGAATTTGTTAAAGGGAAGTTGCTTTAGTGTATTCCGATTGATGAGATAAAAGCAAAGATTGACGTACAGAAAACACAGTGAATATTCTAAAATAAAAACTGAAAAACAATGGAAAGACTCACCAGGTCAGGCAACATTTGTGGAAAGAGAAACAGGATTAATGTTTCACGTTAAAGACCTGAATACTTTCTAAAGTTTTTTGATAAAAATAATATTTAAAAGATACATGGAAAAATTGAAGCACATGGAATTAAGAGTTTAGTAGCAAGTGATAAAAACAATGGGTTCTCGGGCAGAGGGCAGAGAGTAGCAGTGAACATTTGTTCTCCACACTGGAGAATGGTGGGCTGTAGTTTTCCCCAGAGATCATTGCTACAAACACTGCACATTACAAATAAAATAGATATGAGTCTGCACGACAAAATAAATAGTCATAAACCACTGCTGGGATGGTGGTTGAAGCAAATACATTAGTGGCATTTAAAATACTTTTGGATAGACACATGAATAGGCAGGCAATGGTGGGATATGGGTTATGTGCAGGTAGATAAGTGATGAACTTGCATCATGTTTAGCATTGAGATCGTGGGCCAAGGAGCCTGTCCTTGTGTTGTACTATTCTATGTTCTATATTAAACAAACTTTGAAATGTTTTAAACAGTGAGGAGAACAGTGATTGACTGCAGGAGGACATAGGCTGACAGAATGGGCAAGTGATTTTCAGTACATAATAACATCAGAAGTACTGGCTTTCACTAAGATCATAGTGGATCATTCACCTCTGAGCCACTTGCCTTATTTTTTCATTCCAGTAATGTATGTATTGCATGACTAAGCATCCATAAACCACTTGGGAGGAGAGTTTCAAAGATTCACAACCTTCTGGGTGAAGAAATTTCTTCTCATCTCAGTCCAAAATGACTGACCCCTTCTGTTCAGACCTTGTGACTCCAGACACTACAACCAAGGGAAATATTTTCTGTACTTCTACCCTGTCGAATCACATGAGAAGTTTGAATAATCCAATGAGATCACCACTCATTCTTCTAAATTAGAGAGCAGAGGTCAGTCCAGGAATCATTGCACCCTCTCTCACAGCTTTATCCTTTCTTGGGTAAAAACATCAGACCTGTACACAATGTTTCAGAAGTGCTCTCAACAGGGCTTACTAAAATTTCAGTATGTTCCTGAAACATTTGTTCTGTGATCCTTGGGTTGATGATTCACAAAAAAAGCTCATCAATGCCTCTACTTCCATACATAATTAGGGAGGTTTGGCATGCTGCTGAATACTCCATCAAACTTCTACAGGTGTACAGTAGAGAGCATACTGACCGGTTGCATTATGACCTGGTTTAGTAATCAAACACTCAGGAACAAAGAAGGCTGTGGAAAGCAGTGGACCTTGCCCAGATTTTCATGGATATTGACCTTCCCACAATTTTAGGAATTAACAGGAGGCACTACCTCAAAAAAGCATCTCTCCTTCAAAGACCCACACCACTCAGAGTGCAGGTTCATAATTCATTTAAAGTAGCATCACAGGTAAAAAGGGCAGTTAAAAAGGCTTTCGGCACATGGGCCTTCATCAATCAGAGTATTGGGTATTGAAGTTGGGAGGTCATGATGTAGTTGTAGAAAATGTTGTTGAGGGTTTAGGGGATTGTGTTCAGATTTGGACACCATGTTACAGGAATGATGTAAAGCTGGAAAGGGTGCAGGGAAGATTTGCAAGGAATTTGCCAGGACTCGAGGGCCTGAGCTGCAGGGAGAGGTTGAGCAGGCTAGGACTCTATTCCTTGGAGCACAGGAGGCTGAGGGGTGATCTTAGAGAGGTGTACAAAATCATGAGGAATACATTGGATAAACGCACAGAGTCTCTTGCTCAGAATAGGAGAATCGAGAACCAGAGGACATAGGTTTATGGTGAAGGGGGAAAGATTTAATAGGAACCTGAGGGGTAACTTTTTAAACAAAGGTTAGTGGGTGTGTGGAACGAGCAGTCAGAGGAGGTAGTTGAGACGGGTACTATCGCAACATTCAAGAAACATGTAGACTGGTCATGAATACGATAGGTTCAGAGGGATATGTGCCAAACGCAGGCAGATGGGACTAATGTAGATGTGACATGTTGGTGGGGGCAAGTTGGGTTGAAGGACTGTTTCCACTCTGCATGACCACTCTAGCTATGCTTTAATCCTGCTGCTACCATCGGAAAGAAGGTATAAGGGCCTGAGAACCTTGACCTCCAGGTTCAAGAACAGCTTCTTCCTAGCAAACATGACACTCTTGAACGACACTGCACAACGCTAACCATAATCATACCTCAGCAATTATCTACTGCGAATTTCATTTTTGGTTGCACTAGGTACTTTGGTTTCACTAGAATCATTAGAGTCAGGAGTGGTTGCAGTTGATTGGACAATCGCAACTATCACTCTGCTATTCAAGAAGGGAGCAAAGCAGAAGAGTGGAAACTAAAGGCCGGTTAGCCTGACTTCAGTGGTTGGTAAGATTTTAGAGTCCATTATTATAAAGGATGAGGTTTTCTTATAGGCACATGATAAAATAGACTAAAGTCAACATGGTTTTGTGAAGAGATCTTGCTTGACGAACCTGTTGAAATTCTTTGAGAAGAAAAATAGCAGGATAGACAAAGGATGTTGTGTACCTGGATTTTCAGAAGTCCTTTGATAAGGTGCAGCACGTGAGGCTAATAAAGAAGTTGGGAGCCCATGGTATTAGACAGAAGATTATAGCATGGATAGCAGATTTGCTGGATGGCAGAAGGCAAAGAGTGGCAATAAAGGGGGCTTTTTCTGGTTGGCTGCCAATGACTGGCAATGTTCTGCAGGGGTCGATGCTGGGGCCGCTGCTCTTCACGTTGTATACCAATGATTTGGATGAGGGAATTGAAGGGTTGTGGCCAAGTTTGCAGATGATATGAAGAAGGCCTCAAAATAAAAGGATGTACTTTTAGAAAGGAGATGAGGAGGAATTTCTTTGGTCAGTGGCTGGTGAATCTATGGACTTCATTGCCATAGAAGACTCTGGAGGCCAATTTTTATTAGGATATTTTTAATGCGGCGATTGACAGATTCTTGATTAGTATAGGTGTCAGAGGTTAAGGGGAGAAGGCAGGAGAATGGGGTTGAGAGGAAAAGATAGATCAGCAGCTATTGAATGGCGGCGTAGACTTGATGGGCTGAATGGCCAAATTCTGCTCCTAGAACGTATGAACTTGTGTGGAGACTGCGGCACTGATCCTCACAGATCACAACCTCCCAAACTGAAAATTATTTATTTATTCCTATGCTCTGTTTTCTGTCCATTAAACAATCCTCACTCTATGCTCATATTTTACCCAACTCTCATGTGTTTTAATTTTGATCAGTAATCACCTGTGCGGCACCTGATCAAAGTCATTCTGAAAGTACAAATGTACCTCAAAATCTAGTTTGCCCTTTTCCATACTGCTAGTTACAATCTCAAACAATTCTGACTTATTTGTCAAATATTGGTTTCTCTTTCATTAATCTATCTTGGCTACGTCTACTTCAATCATTATTTTCAAGATGCTTTCTTAACAGTTCCTTAACAATAGACCTTGGCATTTTTCTACTGATGTTAGATTGGCAGTGCCGTATTGTGAAATATGATAAGCAATGCTTATGTTATCTCAATAGCTGCCTTTTCAAAACTGAAAGATGTACATGATTGTGATTTACTGTGTAGGAAAGAACTGCAGATGCAGATGCTGGTTTAAATTCTCCTGCGACCAGCTGGGTTTCTTCTGGTGTTCCAGTTTCTCCCCCAAGCACCAAAGACCATGCTGGTAGGTTAATTATGACTGGAAATTACACTTTTGTGTGGGATAATGACAATAGAGAATTAGAGTTTTAGGCACGTGTGAGAGGGAAGCGGTTACAAGAGCATGAGGAACTAAGAGTGAGGAAATGGAAATATTGAGATTACCCTCCTGGAGTCATGAAGACAGTAGGCCCAATGGCAGCCTCTCTTGTTAGAAATAAGAGTTAGTTTTTTTACGATTAACTCATTCAGTTGCACATTCTCTCCAAGACCTTGGTTCTGTGGTATTTTGGGCACTATTTTGTACCTTCTATTTTGACAAGGACTCTGTAACCCATTCTGATCATGTATTTCACATTTCCAGTATTGTCTCCTAAACACCACATGCAAACATGTGTTTGCTATTCACTAACTTTTGCCATCATTTTTTAGGTGGCGAGAGTGTCATTCAATTTTGTCCTGTCTCAATCCTATCAAGGACATTCCCTTTTAGTTTCTTCACATCATCCCCTCCTCAATGCTCGTTAGTTTTTTTTATCTCCAAATTTTCTAAGCACTGATGAAAAGCTGCAGATGCTGGCAACCGAAAAATATAAGTAGAAAATTCTGGAAAGCTCATCAACATGAAACATTAACAGTTTATCTTATCAAAGCTGCTACCTGATCTACTGATTATTTCCTGTATTTTCAGCTTATATTTATGGGTGCCAGCATCTGCAGCACTTCCTTCATGAGATACCCCATAATTTTCCCTGTTTAAAATGAGACCAACTCTAGTTCGATGGATCTCTAACTTTCAGCAAATTTCACTGCAAATGTGTAAAGGGAGCATGTGTAAGGTACATCTGTTGGTGACCTCCGATAATATTTTGGCTCAAAATATTCACCAAAATATCCTAAAAGTAAATAGATCTTCCCATAGAGAGTAATAAAAACATGACCATTATGACCATATGGAATAGTTGAGGTGAACAGCACAGATACATTTAAGAAGAAACTGGGAGGAAGAAAGGAATAGGAAATATTTTGAAAGGTTGAGGTGAAACATAGGAGGCTTATTAGATCTGTCAACACTAGCAATGGGCATTGGCCTCCTATGTTCAACAGCCTGTTTCTGTGCTGTAAAGATAATTCAAGATAATTTACCGCCCCTGTGACAGTCTTTTCAGGTAAGGCAGAGGTTCACTTGCACCTCCTCCAACCTCATCTACTGTATCCGATGTTCCAGGTGTGGACTCCTATATATCGGCGAGACCAAGCGCAGGCTTGGCCATCTTTCAGCTGAAAACCTCCACTCAGTCCACCTGAACCTACCTGATCTCCTGGTTTCTAAACACTTTATCTCCCCTCCCCATTCCAATACTGACTTTTCTATCTCGGTCCTCCTCCAGTGTCAGAGTGAGGCCCAGCACAAATTGGAGGAACAGCACCTCATATTTTGCTTGGGCAGCTTACACCCCAGCGATATGAATATTGACTTCTCTAACTTCAAGCAACCCTTGCTTTCCCTCTCCTTCCATCCTTCTGAGTTCTCCAACCAGTCTGACTGTCCCCCTGATTGCATTTTATCTCTGTATGATTTGTTGTCACCTTCTCCTAGTTTACAATGATCTATTCTACATTTCCCTTGAACTGCATCCCCTTTGATGCCTCATGTTCACACCTTACACTGCCTTATCTCCATATCTCCCTCTCCTGTGACTCAGTCTGAAGAAGGGTCTCGACAAACCCCTCAGATCTAATGGCTTTTTTTCACATAACTGACCAAAGCTTCAGTCTGCCGAGTGGGAACTGAAGGCAGCATCCTGCTCAGCTAAATGCTGCTCTCGCATAATTGTGCAGTGATGTTGGGCGTTCTATGGAAGAAGGTACAGACCACCCTACCTCAGATCTCTGTACTTCGCTGGGAAACCTGTCTGCTGAATTTGTGCCAACCTAACTTGGAATATCCAGCAAGCCCGTGAGTTCAATGGGACGAGATGGCTATGGGAAGAATAGTTGTGTCAAGTTAACTTATTTAATTTGATTTAATTTAGTTGATCTGATTTAGTTGATTTAATGTAGATGACAGTTGATTTTTGTGTTAATTTAAAGTTGTATTCATCTTTCTAATGTTTTCCTTTCACATTTAAGAAATGACACTTTTAATAATACCTGTGTGTTTTAGATTATGTGTAAATTCCAAAGAGATTCACAAAATTCTACATTTGAATGAGAGTTTTGACAGCTGATGAATAAGGGGACAGGGCCTCACCAGTTGTCAATACTATTCTGGGGTTAGTGAATACTGCAACTTATACTGTCCTACTGGGAACTGTTTTTTTCAATGCAACAGTACACCTGGAGATACGACATAAGAGTGTGCTCCAAGGGCAGGTGCAAGCAAATTTGGGAACTTCCCAAAACCGTTTAATTAGCTATTATTGGCGTGAAAAGTTTGATCTGGGATTGTAGATTTTATTTCAATCCTTATCTACGTCCTATTCAAGTTACCTCAATTATTTGTTGTAACCCTGAGCTTAATTTTAGTTATGTTCCCCAATGTTGTTTTGTGTAAATTTGACAATGTAATAAAATTGACTGGAAAATTTGCACACCATTTATTGGAATGTGGTCAATGAGGCCATCTATAGTTCCAGGAAAGGTATGGCCAAAGGGGACTGCCATTCTTTTCTCTTCCTTAGCCTATGGAAGGAAATCATGATGACTGTTGGTGCATTTGAGATGCTGCAGGGATCAATGTATATGTTGGACATAAATGATAATGTTTCAATTGATGGATTTGCTTCTCTAAACGGGGGCATATTGATTTGGTTTTCTTTGACTTCACGATACAGGGACAACTAGGCTTATGACAGGTTTCTTTAATAAGCAGATTGCAGATTGTACTGTATGGTTTACTTAGTCATAGAGTGATACAGTGTGGAAGCAGGCCCTTCGGCCAAACTTGCCCATACCGGCCAACATATCCCAGCTACACTAGTCCCACCTGCATACGCTTGGTCCATATCCCTCTAAACTTGTTACTTCTGCACCAAACACAATACTAAAGCAAACACCAACTAACAACACAAAGTTGATCAGCAAAATAGGCTTGTTTCAACATACTCTTGGCCCTAAGGTATTGTGACAGGCGTTGCAGAAGCATTCAATATTCCAGGTTCAACCATTTTTAATTGCTTCAGTATAGAAACCCCATCCTTCCCCATCACAAAATTCTGAAAAGGCATTCATAGCTGATGATTACTTGGTGCTAAGTTTCATGTGAAACTCCTCAAAAAATGAAGGGCTCATGAAGACTATTCGACATTTTTAAATCTTGGGCTGATCTGTAGCAAGTAACATTTGGACCAAACAATTACCATTTTCGACATGAGAGAATATAAACACCTAATCGTTGTAGTCAGCAGTAGTACCATCTCCATACTCTGTACCATCCTGGGGTTTACTACTGACCAGAACCTGAACTAGTTCCATCAGATAAATATTGTGACAATAGGAGGTTAGAAACCAGGCATTCTATTGAGGACAGAATCAAAGCCTTTCTACACCTAAAACCCCCAGGTAAGGATGAGTGTAGCTCCAACAATCATGAAGAAGGCTGCCAGCATCTGAGACAAAGTAGCTTGTTGATTGCCACCTTACCATTTAGCCTTTCATACACTCCACCATGGAATGGTGCAGCTGTAGTTAATCTTTTGCAGCACATCCCAGTTACAGCCTCTTAAAACAGAGGCTCCTCCCATGCCACAGGCCACTCTGACTTGGAAATAATAATAATAATAATAATACATTTTATTTATATAGCGCTTTTCATATACTCAAAGACGCTTTACAGAGATTTTGAGAACATAGGGAAATTAATAAATAGATAAATAAGTAAATAAATAAATGAACAGAGAAAGGAGACAGTAGGTGAGGTGACCTTCAGTGGTTGAAGGCAGTGCTGAACAGGTGAGACTTCAGCGATGTTTTGAATGTGGTGAGTGTGGGGGAGTCTCTAACGGTTTGGGGTAGTGAGTTCCATAGGGTGGGAGCAGCGATGGAGAAAGCCCTGTCCCCCCAGGATCTGAGTTTAGTCCGGATGTGGGGGGATAGGAGATTGGCAGCGGCAGAGCGGAGGGTGCAGGTGGGAGTGTGCCTGTGGAGGAGGTCGGTCAGGTAGGATGGGGCCAGGTTATGGAGGGCTTTGTAGGTTATGAGGAGGATTTTGTACTGGATTCTCTGGGGGATGGGGAGCCAGTGGAGTTTATAAAGGACGGGGGTGATATGGTCACGGATCGAGGTGTGTGTGAGTAGACGGGCAGCGGAGTTTTGAATGTATTGAAGTTTATTGATGATTTTTGAGGGTGCGCCATAGAGGAGGCTGTTGCAGTAGTCCAGACGGGAGGTGATGAAGGCGTGGATGAGGGTTTCTGCAGCTGTGGAGGAGAGGGATGGACGGAGACGGGCAATGTTTTTGAGGTGGAAGAAGGCTGTCTTTGTGATGTGTTTGATGTGTTTGTCGAAGGAGAGGGTTTGATCAAGGATGATTCCAAGATTCCGGATGTGAGGTGAGGTGGATACTGGGAGACCATCAATGTTGAGGATGAAGTTTTGGGTGGATTTGGTGAGCATTTTTGGACCAATGATGATGATTTCAGATTTGTTGCAATTGAGTTTGAAATAGACCAATGCTTCTTCAAAACCCCTTGGCACTTACGTGGCATCGTGAAGCATATTGCTCACAGCAGTTGAAGATGGCACCACAGCTTTATTTTCCCGAAAGCACATTTGTGATTTGCAATATAATATTGTCCACATGGTCCTTATTACTAACTATGCAACAACGGGGACACTTTAAATAATAGCTGGGAAATGAGAATGAAACGCCAAAAAAAAAAAAAAAAAAAGTCACGTCAATGTATTTCTCCTTTTTTTTTTTTAATATAACGTGAAAAAAAAAAAGTATTGTAATTAAAACAACGCGTAACCTGACACGGGGCTGGCCTGGCCTGATTGCAGTGGTGCAGCAACAAAAAAAAAAAAAAAGTTGCAGCGACTTCTTTTGGGGGGGGGGGGGGGCGCGTTGTCTGGAGTGTGTAAACATGCAATGAAATGTACACACGGCGTTGCATTTGGTGAGGTGTTCCCTCCCCGGGGGCGAAGATGGCGGCAGTGCTGGGCATGTGAAGCCCGTTTCACCCCTCAAGTGTGTCAGCGGGAATGGATTATTTCAGCAGTTTTTCTGGCAGGGGAGCCCGTCTACTGCGGGGCACTTCCAACAGGCTGTGGGCCAGTTTGCGAGAGGTTCATTTCCTGGACTCTGTGAAGGAGACGGTGGACGCGGCCGGGCACCAAACCACCACCAACTTTGCTGGTAAGTGTGTGTGTGTGTAGGGGAGGAATGTATCTCTTGCAAACTTCTTCAGACTTTGTCAAACTTCTTCAGAAGTTTGAACAACAGGTCGCCCTCACTTGTCGTGTTGTGGATCCATGTCTCCACACACTTGTCTTCGCCCCTCAGCAGAATTTAGAAATAATAACGCGTGGCCGGTGTCTGCAACGTCAACACAATTATCCGGCCGGAAAGTAAAAGTCCAGTCCAGACCAGAATGGCGCTTGGCCTTTGCGCGCGTGTCATTTAGTTTTTAAAGAAAAGGAAGTTCATCAAACTTGTCGAAAGACCCAACGCGACCCCCCCCCCCCCCCCCCCCCCCTTGAATTCAGCAAACTAAAGGTGGAAATTCCCTTACACTTCTTAAACTAAAGGTGGAAATCAGCAAACATCATTTGCATGTCTGTGTTGACATTTTTTTCAGTTTGATTGATTTATGTGGGGATTGGGGGAAAGCAAACTCGCATCCTGCTCTGAAAATAATAAATGCTGGAAGTAATCAGTCGCTGTGGGAGAGGGAGGGAATGAGATTGAGGGAGTGGGAGATTGAGGGAGTGAGAGTGGGAGATTGAGGGAGTGAGAGTGGGAGATTGAGGGAGTGAGAGTGGGAGATTGAGGGAGTGAGAGTGGGAGATTGAGGGAGTGAGAGTGGGAGATTGAGGGAGTGAGAGTGGGAGATTGAGGGAGTGAGAGTGGGAGAGAGAGGGAGGGAGAGGGAGGGAGAGGGAGGGGGAGGGAGAGGGAGGGAGAGGGAGGGAGAGGGAGGGAGAGAGAGAGGGAGTGGGAGAGTGAGTGGGAGAGAGAGAGAGAGAGAGAGAGAGAGAGTTAGCACTGGAGAGGGCGAGAACGACCATGCACGAAATGTAAACTCTGCATCTGCTGTTTTTTTTTTTTTTTTAAACGAGAATGCTGCAAAGTAAAGACTCGGCAGGTGCTCAGTCTCAGCTGTTTGACCCGCTCTTGAGTGTTTCCACCTTTTGTGTTCCGGATTGTGTGCACGACCTGCTTGCTGAGTGGAGTCCGAGATTTGCAGGGTGACCGGTTGCTTCAGGCTTGCAGCCTCCTCCGCCCCCATGACATGTTCCACACTGTGTTTATAGTGAGACGGATGCTGCCACACCCACTGAGTTCCTCCATCACCTTGTGTCTCCAAAATGAACGAAGCCAGAATTGACGACAAGGGCTTGAGGAAAATGGATTAAAATGTCAAATGGTAAATAAGCAGAGATGGATATTTTGGAGATAATTCATAGTTCTAGGCAAAAGTACATTCTATTGAGAAATTATCCATCCAGGAGAAGAATGATTCATCTGTTTCGAAATAAGGACAAAAGTTCGAAAAAAATTACATTTAATGTGAAGGATAGCAGTGGGTGGACAGAAGGAAGCGAATCACTAGGGGGAAAAACACACGGCAACAATATATGAAAGGTTGATAGTCTTGACTTGGCTGGAGTCGTAAAATAATAAGTGGCTAATGAGATATTGGCACCTTGGTTATTATCTTCACAGTTGGCATTGATGAGGTGGGGTGAGAGGGCCATATGTGTGCTGAAAGGTATCTATGATTCAATGGAAAGATTTTAGATTCTGGAACAATCCTAACAGATTGGAAACAGATATTTATGCCTCCTGGCCAAAGAAAATAAGGAGAAAAAAAGCAAGAAACATAGAAACATAGAAAATAGGTGCAGGAGTAGGCCATTCGGCCCTTCGAGCCTGCACCGCCATTCAATATGATCATGGCTGATCATCCAGCTCAGTAACCTGTACCTGCCTTCTCTCCATACCCCCTGATCCCTTTAGCAAAAAGGGCCACATCTAACTCCCTCTTAAATATAGCCAATGAACTGGCCTTAACTACCTTCTGTGGCAGAGAATTCCACAGACTCACCACTCTCTGTGTGAAGAAATGTTTTCTCATCTCGGTCCTAAAAGACCCCCCTTATCCTTAAGCTGTGACCCCTGGTTCCCCCAACATCGGGAACAATCTTCCCGCATCTAGCCTCTCCAACCCCTTAAGAATTTTATATGTTTCTATAAGATCCCCCCTCAGTCTTCTAAATTCCAGCGAGTACAAGCCTAGTCTATCCAGTCTTTCTTCATATGAAAGTCCCGCCATCCCAGGGATCAATCTAGTGAACCTTCTCTGTACTCCCTCTAAGGCAAGAACGTCTTTCTTCAGATTAGGAGCCCAAAACTGCACACAATACTCCAGGTGCGGTCTCACCAAGGCCCTGTACAACTGCAGCAGAACCTCCCTGCTCCTAAACTCAAATCCTCTTGCTATGAATGCCAACATACCATTCGCTTTCTTCACTGCCTGCTGCACCTGCACGCTTGGTTTCAATGACTGGTGCACCATGACACCCAGGTCACGTTGCATCTCCCCTTCTCCTAATCGTTCACCATTCAGGTAATACTCTGCTTTCCTGTTCTTGCCGCCAAAGTGGATAACCTCACATTTATCCACATTATATTGCATCTGCCATGCATTTGCCCACTCGCCTAATCTATCCAAGTCACTCTGCAGCCTCCTAGCATCCTCCTCGCAGCTAACACTGCCACCCAGCTTCGTGTCATCCGCAAACTTAGAGATGTTGCATTCAATTCCCTCGTCCAAATCATTAATATACATTGTAAATAACTGGGGTCCCAGCACTGAGCCTTGCGGTACAAGAAATTGTAAGTCAGTTAGTCTGACCTCTTTCATTAGGGATGTGTTGGAATTTATTATTAATGAAAGAGTGGTGGGTTAATTAGGAAATCCACTATATAATCAAAACAGAACTGGCATTGTATTATGAAAGGGAAATCACATTTGACAAATTTATCTCAGTTCTTTTCGAGGATACAATAAGAATCGATTTCTTAAAACCTGCAAGGAGAAACTGACTGGAGGTTTTGTGGACATCTTCAATGGGTCAATGCTAAGGTCCCCAGTCCCCACCTGTTTTAACAGAACATCCATAATTCTGGTGCCCAAGAAGAGCAATGTGACATTCCTCATTAAATAATGACCGGTGGGCATTAACGTCCATGGTGATGAAGTGCTTTGAGAGGTTGGTTATAATGCATATTAACTCCTGCATTAGTAAGGAACTGAAGCCACTACATCTCACCTACCACCACAAGAGATAAGATTCTGCTGGCTATCCACTCTGCACTGGATCATTTGGACAATAATAGCACATACAACAGGCTATTGTTCATTGACTGCAGCTTGGTGCTCAAACCATACCCTGCCCCCCCCTCCCCCCTCCCCCTCCCCCCCTCCACCAGCAGAATCTTATCTCTTGTGGTGGTAGGTGAGATGTAGTGGCTTCAGTTCCTTACTAATGCAGTGGGGAGAGTCAACAGCTTTAATCTCCAGGGCATGCATATCTCTGAAGAGCTGTCCTAGGCCCAGCATATTGATGCAACACAAAGAAAGCTCATTAATGCCTCTACTTCCTTCGAAGATATAGAAGAGTCGGTATGTTGACGAATACTTCTTCATACTTCTACAGGTGTACAGTAGAGAGCATACTGACTGATTACCATGACCACCAAGTTCAAGAACAGCTTCTTCCCATTACCCATCAGTCCCTTGAACACTGAGCAACACTAACCATTACCTCAGCAACTATGTGTAGGAAGGAACTGCAGATGCTGGTTTAAACCAAAGATAGACATAAAAAGCTGGAGTAACTCAGCGGGACAGGCAACATCTCTGAGACGCTCAGATGCTGCCTGTCCTGCTGAGTTACTCAAGCTTTTTGTGTCTAACCTCAGCAACTATTATCTTCTGTGGATTGTGTCTTTGGTTGTACAATGGACTTTGGTTTTGCGCTATTATGGTAAACTAATATTACAGTTAAGAAATGTATTGTTTTACTGATTATTATATATTTGCATGTCATTGCGCTAATGAGTCTTAAGTTGCAGTAAGTAAAAACTTCACTGCTTTGTTGCCGGTACATATGTCAATTAAACACACTTGTCTCTTAAATGGGAAGTAGCTGATATAGTATATTTGGATTTTCAGAAAGAACTTTGATAAGATGTATCTTTACAATGTACTAAATAAGCTTGTGACTTTGGGGATAGTATGTTATGGATAGAGAATTGGCTGACCAAAAGAAAATGGATCAGTCTAATAAATGGATTGTATACAGTTTGGCACTGGGTAACTAATGGAGCGTGGTTGAAAGATATGGATAGTCAGGCAGGAAAACGAAGACAAGGCCAAAATCAGATCAGTCCTGACTTTATTGAATGGCAGAGCAGGTTTCAGAGGCCATACTGGTTGTTGCGATTTTTATTTGTTGTTCCTCTGGCATAGATTTATGGTCGGAAGTTAGTCATACAGCACGGAAACAGACCCTTCAGCCAACTTGTTCATGCCAACCACAGTTAATCCAAGCTAATCCCATTTGCCTGCGCTTGACCTCTGACCCTCTGAAACTTTCCTATCCAAAGTTTTCAAATATGGCACTCAAGGCTGTAAACAATCTGGTCCAATTTTGGACAAATATACCTGTTCTGAAGGATCTGACAAAGGATGACAGATCCTGGTGGATACCAGTGATGTCAATGTAAGTTGTTACTGCCTTCCCTCTTGGACATTTGTGATGCAACTGGCTTTTTTAAACAAACAGTTGGTGTTGTTGCTGTTAATGATGGTGACTTATTTCTGTAACTAATTGAATTTTAGATTTCCCAATTGCCATAATGGCATGTTTGCCTACAAATAGTACTGTGAAAATTAGATCTGAAACAGCCCATTGTAATGTCATAGTTCTAGTTGAAGAATTAGTGAAATTTACAGTAATTCCATTTTCCTACTCTTCAGAATACAAAAGGGCTTTTGCATGCCATGTTAATGAGCACTTGGTCTGTTTACCACTCAGCAAATGTGAAACTCATTGTATTTTTTGCAATTCCACAAGAACAAATCCTCCTGGGTAATTTTCAGACCACCTTTCTGATTTCCTTCTCTTTGCAGATTGCTGAAATCTGTCTCTGTTTTGAAATTTACTGATGAGTGCGTAGCTAATTATTATAAACTGCTGTAAAGTCAGGGCAGAAATAGTTATTTAACAGTTATCTGAACTCTGATCAGAATATTTCTGCTCCCCGTGGGGTGATGCATCTGGTTCAATTGTGTTATTTGCGTGACATGAATGGGAAAATATGGATAATATCGTTCTGGATAAAGTACTTATTATAATATAATGTGCCATTGTCACACGTAGACACAAAATGCTGGAGTAACTCAGCGGGTCAGGCAGCATCTCAGGAGAGAAGGAGTGGGTGATGTTTCGGGTCGAGACCCTGAAGAAGGGTCTCGACCCGAAATGTCACCCATTCCTTACTGAATTACTTTGCTGAATTACTCCAGCATTTTGTGTCTACCTTCAATTTGAACCATCATCGGCAGTTATTTTCCTATACATGCCATTGTCACAGTGTCATCCTGCAACTATGATGGACTTTACTCCTAACTCCCTCATTCACTAAGATGTAGGAAGAAGCTAGTTTCATGCAGTATAACTGTGTTTATTCACTGAAAGCTGAAATTCATTCAAGGGTACTAAAACTTGTTGCCTTTTCTCTGTTTGACTACTGCCCACCTTGAACATGTATACTTTCGATTGATGATGCACTTGTATGACACTAATGAATCGTATCCTTGAAAATCTATGAAGCGGGAGTGGAACCTTGATACATTGTGTGTATGCCACTTGAAGTAGTGTGACTTCACCCTCATGGCAACCTCCTGCCCTGCAGATCATGGTTTGCCAAGTATACATTTAGAGACGTTTTAAATGTGAAAAGGGTTTCTGCACAGGCCTTTTGGGCAATGACTTTGAGGCCCATGCAGTTTCTTGTGCCCCTAACCTATCTAACCTTTCCTCCTGTCTAAACTTTCTAGTCTTGGCAACATCCACAATTTCCTAGCGTCAGAATTATTTTGCTGTTCTAGTGTGTGTCAGAAGTGTCCCAATTGTGTCAGGACTGACTACTTTGATACTAGGTCATCAAACTGTACAGATAACTCAATTTCTCACTGTCCACAGATACCCAAAAACCTGCTGAGTGTTTCCACCACCATTGTTTTTCAGATTGCTGCTATTGCAGTGTTCTGCATTTTGCAGTTGCAGCACATTTTTCTCCCTCTGTTTTTACTCATCTTCTTAATCTCTTCCAGATGCATCAGTTGTAATTAGTGAGACCACCACCACCTTCTGTGGTATTCAGCCCCTCTTGGTCTTCAGTCTATCACAAACATTTCATTTGTTCTTTGTGACTCTCCCTCTTCTCTGCAACATAAAATATATTTGCTTTCTTACATTTTCTAGTTCTGATGAATTGTCAGAAATCTGAAGCATTAACCCTGATTCCTTCAGCAGTTGCAGGTTTTGTTTTGCTTTGATTTAGTGTGAAATGGAGGTGGATCTGTGACCACTGCTTGCTTTCTCTCGCTCTCTGTCTGTGTGACCCTGTCTGTGTGACCCTGTCTGTGTGACCCTGTCTGTGTGACCCTGTCTGTGTGACCCTGTCTGTGTGACCCTGTCTGTGTGACCCTGTCTGTGTGACCCTGTCTGTGTGACCCTGTCTGTGTGACCCTGTCTGTGTGACCCTGTCGGTGTGACCCTGTCTGTGTGACCCTGTCTGTGTGTCTTTAGATATGGTCGGGAAAAAGCAGTACTAATTTGGTTAAGTGACAGTATTACCAAATGTATTAAAATGAGTTTATTGTGAAACAGTGGAAGGGAGTAGCACTCTCAATGGGAAGTGGAAGCACTTTCAAGGGAGTTGAGAAACGGCACCAGATGCGAACTGTTGCTGGGAGTTATCTCTAGATCTCAGCAATGCCAATGACGATTCTGAAAAAATGCACAAATGAAGAAAAATGTAGCAAGGCAATGCAGTTAATGTGGCAAACAGAATTTTTCCAAGTGCTTTGGGATGGCAGAACATTCAAGTAATATGGTGGAACTTAACTGATATCTTGGACAAATAATAATAAAATATTTGCAACACAGAAGAAGCAGCTGTTTGAGTTGAATATTTTATTGTCACATGTGACACCAAGTCACTAGTGTTTACATTTCTAGTGTAACCTCCCTGCTTGTGTATTGTATCCTTTGGGCAATAATCCTTTGGGGTTTATTTTTCCAACTAGCCTTGTAGGGTCTTGCTGAAATTCATATAGTCTACTTTAAAAGCACTGCCTTTGTTTACATTTGTTAACTTCTCAAGGACCCTTCTTGTTAACACTATAACACTTGTAAAAACAATGGCGATTTTCCTTCAAAATGCATAATTATTTTGAGTCACGCGGTGTGCTATCAGAGACCAAGCCATCAACCCAATGGATCTCACATCTGTGAATTTTTGTACGTGTTAAAGTGCAGATTCATGATCTATAAATTCGGCTACAGGCATCATGCTGGGTCTTGACAGTGCAGGGCTTGCACCGACTTTGTGTTTGAAAAGTGAAGCTCCAAATCCTGGCACTGTCCTGCATGCCATTTAGGCTTATTCTTTGCTGTTTCCCATGATCTGTTGTCAATGTTGCTACCTTCAGATTTGATATCCGTAATATGGGAATAGTATGGTCATCATGGACATGTCATCATGGACATGAAGGCCGAAGGGTATGTTACTGTGCTGTATGACTCTATTTCCCATGAATCCCTGCCAACCTATTCTCTCTCATTTGCCCATCAACTCCTCTGATTATTTTTCCCATTAACCTACACTCGGGGTAATTTATAGTGACCAATTAATTTACCAGCTTATCAGTGGGAGCTAAACAGAGTACCTGGAAGAAACTCGCATGGTTACAGAGAGTACAGAGAGTACATGCAAACTTAACGCTGACTGTACTTGAGGCAGGAATGATCCCTGGTCCCTGGATCTGTGCGTCAACAGCATTTGACTGTCACTGTGCCCTTGCCAAGCATTGTTTTAAAAATATCAAATGTAGTCTTGATATTTTTGATTGACCTTCTCTTGAGCTGTTTGAATGAAGGAGTTTCACATGCGTTTGGGAAATTGGGCTTCTTCGTCAAATGAGTTAACCAAAATAGATTCTCTGTATTTACTCTTTCAAATTCTTAAACAGTCTTTTTAATCTTTTTTTAGATGAGTGTATTAATTTATTCTTCTTTACACCCTGACCACCGGGTGGCACCAGCAATGGCTGCCTCACCAACAGTCTGTCTTTCCTTCTTGTTTTTTATTTGCATGTGTTAAATGTATGTTTTTAGTGTTCTTTAGCTTGTTTTATGTTGGGGTGGGGGGGAGTTGGGGGAAACTTTTTCTAATATCGTACCTCGACGGAGTTGCGATTTTTTTCCATATCGTATCTCCGTCTGCACTGTGGCCAAACATCGAGGCCATCTTTGCTGGAGACCGACTTCGAGAGCTCCATCGTGGGTGCCTGCGGGACTTTAACATCACGGAGCTTGCGGTCTCTGGTCAGAGACTGATTTCGGGAACACCAAGCCGCAGGAGCTTCGACCGCCCTGACGTGGAGGCTTCAACTGCCGGCTGCGGGAGCTTCGATCACCCCTACTACGGATGGTTCGACTGCCCCCACTGCGGGAGAATAAAAGAGGAAGTAGATTGGACTTTATTGCCTTCCATCACAGTGAGGAACGTGGGGAATCCGCTCTGGTGGATGCTTATGTTAACTTTTATGTAGTTGTGTGTCTTGGTGCTTTTTTTTTTAGTATGGCTGTATCGTAATTCGAATTTCACTGTACCTTAATTGGTACATGTGACAATAAACTGACCTTGAACCTTGAAATCTGAAGAAGGGTCTCGACCCGAAACTACACCCATTCCTTTTCTCCAGAGATGCTGCCTGACCCGCTGAGTTACTCCAGCATTTTGTGTCTACCCTGAACCTTGAATCTTGATGATGTTACTCGTTTAATGTCAATGTATTTTTTCAATGAAAACTACCAAGATGCAGCAGTTTGAACCATCTAAGGAGAATGGAAGAGTTAATGTTTCATCAAATTCCTTTGTAACTTTCTGCTCTGAACTGCACTATTTTCTGCACCACCTAAATTATCATTGGTATGTTTATACAATAGAGTATTCGCTTGTACAGTTGAGTTATTTTTGAGTAAAGACCTGAAATCGCAGTACGGATCTCTGAGTCCAATCGACACATCCTACTAATTTACTTCAAATCCTTTATCGTTGTTTCCTTCCTTCAAACTTCTGCATTCCTATTGAAAGGACTTGAATACAGGCCATTGATTAATTCAAGTGCTGCATTTCTAATAAGGTGCTCTGTTGATGGAACAAAAATCTGTGTGTTTGGACGTAAACATTTCCAGGAGGGTCAATTTGAAGAAGCAAATGGTCTGATAGGATTCTGATCAAATTTGATGAACGACCAACACCAGAATAGATTGACTGCTTCCTTTGCTCAGGGCCATTTTCAGATATTACTGTTTTTCTTTTGATTTTCTCTGTTGACATTCTCTTCTGTATATCAGGAAGTGAATGGTGTTTTGGAGTGAAAGCAATTTCTTACCGTGAAGATTATAGGTTGCTCCAAAGCTTCATCTTATGTTGCTGACAGACAAAATAATGGTGCAAAACTTGTAATGTGATTTGGTGCATGAATGATGTAGGGTGAAACTGCAGCAGTATGGAGATGAATGGTGCATTTCTAGTTCAGTGAATATTACGTTGGTTATAAGGGTTGATATGAGAAACTGCTTGTGTGAAATGAGGAGCGTTTTATCCAGATGTCAATAGCGAAAGAGAATAATTAACTGTGCGGCAGAACATTGCATGCATTTAGGTTTTTTTTCCTGTGGTGTTGTGGAAGCTGACTTAAAAACACCAAACTGCACTCAGTTGAAAAAAATATTTCAGAAAACTTGTTGCTCCCTTGGGCTAACATGCATGTACTGACTCTCACCAGACCAAGGGAATTGCATTCAAAAAGCAATAAGGACTTTTCTTTCTTGCTTTTCAATTATAGCCGTACAGTTCTTTCAGTGTTGCGGGCAACTCCTTTCCACCCAACACTACTGCTGTCATCTTCAACTTTCGAGGGTCTTTGAAGAGGTTTTGCGTTGGGTACTGAGAATGGTAAGCTTACTGAGAGCCCTGCTCACTGAGGCAGTTCAGAGCTGCGAATGAACCTTGTGACTCCCGGCTGGCAAACAATCTTACTGCATCCCACTGCTGAACCAGAATAACATGTTGAAACAAAGAACTGCAGATGCTGGTTTATACAAAAGAAAGACACAAAGTGCTGGAGTAACTCAGCGAGTCAGGCAGCATCTCTGGAGAAAAAGGATGGGTGACATTTCGGTCTGGACCGCAGACTGGAAGGTGAATGCAAGGATTACTTGAAGATAGGGAAATCAATATTCATACCTCTTGTGTTGTAAACTGCCCAAGCGAAATATGCGGTGCTGTTCCTCCAATTGTGTTTGGCCTCACTCTGACAGTGGAGAAGGCCCAGGACAGAAAGGTCAGTGTGAGAATGGGAAGGGGAGTTAATGTTTGGCAACTAGGGGATCGCGTAGGCCAAGGTGGACTGAGCGTAGGTGTTCAGCGAAACAATCGCCTAGTCTGCGCTTGGTCTCGCTGAGAAAGGAGTCCACACCTAGAACGGTGGATATAGTAGATGAGGTTGGAGGAGGTGCAAGTGAATCTCTGCATCACCTGAAAGAACTGTCCGGGTCCCTGGATGGAGTCAAGGGAGATGGTATAGGGACAGGTGTTGCATCTCCTGTTCGGTTTACATGTTTGTGGGCAGCACAGTGGTGCAGCTGCCTCAAAGTGCCAGAGACCGGTTTCTATCTTGACATTGGATGCTTTCTTTGTGGAGTTTGAATGTTTTTCCTGTGACTGCATGAGTTTCGTCTGGGTGCTCTGGTTTCCTTCCACATCCCAAAGATGTGTGGCTTTGTAAGTTAATTGTCCACTCTAAATTGCCTGTCATGTGTAGGGTCGATGCGAGTGAGATAACATAGAATTAGTGTAAGCGGGTGATTGATAGTCAGCGTGGACTCTGGGCTGAAGTACCTGTTGTCATGCTGTATCTCTAAACTAAACCACTTTTATTTAAACAAAAAATACCTGTCAGAACCCTTTACATTTTTAGATTTTAAAAAAAGATTTAGAGATACAGCGCGGAAACAGGCCCTTCGGCCCACCGAGTCCGCGCTGCCCAGCGATCCCCGCACATTAACACTATCCTACATGCACTAGGGACAATTTTTACATTTACCCAGTCAATTAACCTACATACCTGTACGTCTTTGGAGTGTGGGAGGAAACCGAAGATCTTGGAGAAAACCCACACAGATAACGGGGAGAACGTACAAACTCCGTACAGACGGCGCCCGTAGTCAGGATCGAACATGAGTCTCCGGCGGCGCTGCATTCGCTGTAAGGCAGCAACTCTACCGCTGTGCCACCGTGCCACCCATACCATGGGAAACAGATAGGCCCATGATTTTACATACGTCAAAGAAATGCATGGTTTTGTGGTTTGATGCCAAGAGTAAGATCAGAATGTATCCAGCAGCTAAGGTTAAATAAATTTTAAAGTCACATCCCCATGCCTGGTCAAATCACCCTGTTCACTTTCACATGCAAATTGGCAATATGGAAACTTAAAATTGCATCAATCTTTAAGATTGCATCAATGTGCTGGGCCTAGGACAGAACTTCATGGTATGCCTGCCCAATAACTTGAAACGGTTTACTCTCTCCCCGCCAAGCTGTCGATGAATGTAGGTTTGTGGATCCTATGCTTTCCCTTTCCAAATTTAATTATCTTTGTCTTGCCGACAATGAGAGCAAGATTGTTGGTACCAACCAATCAGATTTTCATTCTCCCTCCTACACTCCGATTCATCATTGCCCATTATTTGCCCAACTATGGTGGTATCGTCGGTGAATTTAAATCTGGCATCGGAACTCTGTTCACTATACAGTCATGAGCAGGGCACGGGACTGAGCACACAGTCCTGAGGTGCTCCAGAGCTGTACGGCTATATTCGTTCAGATCCATTGTCGAGTCCTTGAACATCGGCCAGACTTCCAACACCAAGCAGTGGTGGAGTCGTTTCTCTGCCTCCCCTAACCAGCTCTGTGCAGTCCTTACCTCTGTGGCTGTGCGGCCATCGGAAGATACAATAGCTCTAATCCAATTAAATGGACTAGCAGCCTGATTTGTGCTGTCTCCTTTAACTCTAAGTACAAACTTGTTATATTTGAGCAGGGAATAATTGAAGGTTCTTCACTCGTGCTACATAATTGAGAAGAAATGGGTACATGTGAATAGCCTTTTCAGAAACAGGATTGGAAAATTGAATATGTGTTGCATTTTGGAAGGTCAAATGCAAGAGGAAAGTATGCAGTAAATGGCAGGACTGCCATTGACACACAGTGGGGTCTTTGAGTGCGAGTATTGACACACAGTGGGGTCTTTGAGTGCAAGTATTTAGCTACCAGAAAGTAGCAGCATAAGTAGATAGAGTGGCAAAGAAGGCACACTGCATGTTTGCCTTCATCGGTCAGGAGATTTAGTATAAAAGTAGGCAAGTCATGTTGCAGCATTACAAATCTTTGGTTCGGCCACATTTGGATGATTGCGTGAAGTTCTAGTTTAGTTTAGTTTTGCCGTACTAGAGGAAGAATGTGGAGGCTTTGGAGCGGGTGCAGAAGAGGTTTGCCAGGGTCATTGCCTGAATTTGAGTGTATTAGTGATAAGGAATGTTTGGACAACTTAGATTGTTGTTTTCTGGAGAGTTGAAAGCTGACAGGAGACCTGATAGAAATATGTAAAACTATGAGAGGCATTGATAGGGATAGTTCTACTCAATAACCAAAGTCTGTAGTCTCTTTTCTGCTCGGGTTTATTTTCACCCACATGTTTAGACCGTAATGGTGTATCCTTATTGTTTTGATGTGTTCATGCTTTATTCTTAATTGTTAACTGTATGTTTGTGTTGTCATTTGTGAGCGGAGCACCAAGGCACATTCCGTGTAATTGCACATACTTGGCCAATAAACGTATTCATTCATTCATTCATTCATTCATTCATGTCAAATCAAAGGTTTAAGATGAGACAGGGATATTTTAAGGAAATGTGTTGGGCAAGTTTTTTTTAGCCAGGTGCCTGGAACGTTCTGCCGGGCGAGATGGTGGAAGCAGATATGAAAGCAATGTTTAAGAGGCATTTAGGCAGACCCATAAATAAGTGGGGAGTGGAGGAATATGGACCATGGACCAGGAAACATGTTCCCAATGTTGGGGGAGTCCAGAACAAGGGGCCACAGTTTAAGAATAAGGGGTAGGCCATTTAGAACGGAGATGAGGAAAAACTTTTTCAGTCAGAGTTGTAAATCTGTGGAATTCACTGCCTCAGAATGCAGCGGAGGTCAATTCTCTGAATGCATTCAAGAGAGAGCTAGATAGAGCTCTTAAGGATAGCGGAGTCAGGGGGTATGGGGAGAAGGCAAGAACGCGGTACTGATTGAGAATGATCAGCCATGATCATGTTGAATGGTGGTGCTGGCCTACTCCTGCACCTATTGTCTATGTGCAGGCAGATGGGATTAGTTTAAATTTGCATCATGGTCAGCACAAAGATGATGGGCTCAAGGACATGTTTCTGTGCTGTATTGTTCCTGGTACCAAAGGGAAGCAATTGAATGTCGAAACAAGGAACTGCGGATGCTGGTTCCTTGAAATAAAGAAGAGACAAAGTTCTGGAGTAACACAGCAGGTCAAGCAATGTCTCTGACAATACGGATAGGTGACGTTTCAGGTCGGGACCATGTTCTTCAGAATGAGTTTGAAGAAGGGTCCTGACCTGAAACACTATCTATCCATGTTCTTCGGAGATGCTGCCTGACCTGGTGGGTTACTCAAGCAATTAAATATTCCTGTAGACACAGGCCAAATCAAAAATGATGCGAGGTAATCCTGATTACTCAGAAAATAGAATTAGTTTGGGTGACTAAGAAGAGACGGAGAACAATGATGGCAGTCAGTCAATATGTCTCAAGCACTAATCATAATGCAGGACATGTTAAAAACCAGGATCTTAGAGGTGTATTTGACGTGTATTACAATAATTATGGCAGACTTCAGGGAGTGGTAAACATTGCCCAATCCAACACTCTGACCAGCACGTTCAACAACATATAACCATATAACATATAACCATATAACAACTACAGCATGGAAACAGGCCTGTCCGGCCCTACCAGTCCACGCCGACCACTCTCCCTGACCTAGTCTCATCTACCTGCACTCAGACCATAACCCTCTAATCCCCTCTTATCCATATACCTATCCAATTTACTCTTAAATAATAAAATCGAGCCAGCCTCCACCACTTCCACCGGAAGCCCATTCCATACAGCCACCGCCCTCTGAGTAAAGAAGTTACCCCTCATGTTACCCCTAAACTTTTGTCCCTCAATTCTGAAGCTATGTCCCCTTGTTGGAATCTTCCCCACTCTCAAAGGGAAAAGCCTACCCACGTCAACTCTGTCCGTCCCTCTCAAAATTTTTAAAACCTCTATCAAGTCCCCCCTCAACCTTCTACGCTCCAAAGAATAAAGACCCAACCTGTTCAACCTCTCTCTGTAGCCTAAGTGCTGAAACCCAGGCAACATTCTAGTAAATCTCCTCTGTACCCTCCATTTTGTCGACATCCTTCCTATAATTTGGCGACCAGAACTGCACACCATACTCCAGATTCGGCCTCACCAATGCCCTGTACAATTTTAACATTACATCCCAACTTCTATACTCGATGCTCTGATTTATAAAGGCAAGCATACCAAACGCCTTCTTCACCACCCTATCCACATGAGATTCCACCTTCAGGGAGCAATGCACAGTTATTCCCAGATCCCTCTGTTCCACTGCATTCCTCAATTCCCTACCATTTACCCTGTACGTCCTATTTTGATTTGTCCTACCAAAATGCAGCACCTCACACTTATCAGCATTAAACTCCATCCGCCATCTTTCAGCCCACCCTTCCAAAAGGCCCAAGTCTCTCTGTAGACTTTGAAACTCTACTTCATTATTAACTACACCACCTATCTTAGTATCATCTGCATATTTACTAATCCAATTTGCCACACCATCATCCAGATCATTAATGTAAATGACAAACAACAGTGGACCCAACACAGATCCTTGGGGTACTCCACTAGACACTGGCCTCCAACCTGACATACAATTGTCAACCATTACCCTCTGGTATCTCCCATTCAGCCATTGTTGAATCCATCTTGCAACCTCACTATTAATACCCAACGATTTAACCTTCTTAATCAACCTTCCATGTGGAACCTTGTCAAATGCCTTACTGAAGTCCATATAGACAACATCCACAGCCTTGCCCTTATCAATTTCCCTGGTAACCTCTTCAAAAAATTCAAGAAGATTAGTCAAACATGACCTTCCAGGCACCATGTTGACTGTTTCTAATCAGGCCTTGTTTATCCAAATAATTATATATATTGTCCCTAAGTATCTTTTCCATTAATTTTTCCACCACAGACGTCAAACTAACAGGTCTATAATTGCTAGGTTTACTTTTAGAACCTTTTTTAAACAAAGGCACAACATGCGCAATGCGCCAATCTTCCGGCACCATCCCCGTTTCTAATGACGTTTGAAATATTTCCGTCATAGCCCCTGCTATTTCTGCACTAACTTCCCTCAATGTCCTAGGGAATATCCTATCAGGACCTGGAGACTTATCCACTTTTATATTTTTCAAAAGTGTCCGTACCTCCTCTTCTTTAATCCTCATAATTTCCATCACAAAACAGTTTCTTCCCAGCAAATCATTCAGGCATTTGAACATTAATCTCAGCAACTATGATCTTATTCAGTCCATGCTGTTAGTTGTACTACGAAGTTCTGTTTTTCACTGTTACGGTTCCTTTGTATAATAGGTTTTATTTTATAGTAGTTTTGATTATTATATATTATGTGTGTTACTCGGTCTATGCTTTAGCAAGTAAGAATTTCATTATTCCATTGTTGGTACATAGGGCTGTTAAACCCCTGTTGAACCCTCTTGACTGTTGAACCCCTGTACCTCTGTACACTTGCCTCCATTCCAAAAAATACACTCCTCACTGCTAAATGAAAATGATTCAATTTGACCAAAAAGTCACATTGATTCTTAAAGTGAAAGGAGGATTACAAAATAAGTGATTTTTTTCAAAACTGATTCTCATTATGATAGAGGTTTTGCAACTTTTTGATGCAGCTTTATCACAAACGCTGTCTAGTTTTGTAAACAGACTTACAAAAGACAAGAGGGATTTTATTGTGTTTAAATTTGTTTGTCTTGCATGATCAGTTCAGCTTTGTTCAAAATAGTTTGCTCAGTTGTGCTGATTGTTTTGAAGAGTGCCAGATGAAGCCTGATAATTATGTTATCAAACCTCCTAAATACCTTGTGCTCTGTCAGGAGTGATGTTTTTAGTTTTGAAAATTCTGAAGGAGCTTATGAGAGATGCAGTGATCCAGCGCATGCAGCACAAGCATAAAACGCTGAAACATGCAGCTGATCAGATAGCATCGGTCTAGAGAGAAACCAAGTTAATGTAGGACACAAAAAATATCTGGAAGGTGAGCCCGTGTTGCCATGGTAATTATATGTTGATGAAGTCATCTGATTGATACATTAATGAGGGAAGTTAGAAAGATAAATAAAACAAAAGAACAGGAAATTCACTGTACATTTGGCAGTTTTGTCGGATAGAATTAGTTAATGTGACAGACGAATAACCTGCAGCAGACATGGTCTGTGGTCCAATGCCTCCCTTCAGTTCTCCACCTGAAATATTTCCAAATACACAGGACAAGATGTTAGAAATCCAATGTGCCAAATGTCAACTTGCTCCCGGTGGTGATGGGAGGGTTATGCACTCACTTATGCTCCTCCGATGTTGAGAAGGGCTAGGCAGACACGTCATTGGGGTTGTCAAGTGGGCACCTACTTTCATCGACGTTTCGCTGATTGGACCCACGACATCTCCAGTAGGCTCAGCAGTGCATTCTGGCGTCCAAGAACCACCCCCCTCTGCATCTGCCTAGCCGGCTTATTTGGGAGACCCGATGGGATCTTTCCTCTTCAGCCAGAGCCACTGGCTACTCCGCTCTGTTTAATTGATAACTGAGTGTTTTCAAGAGGTGACTTAGATGTTGTCCAAATAGTCTTCAGCAAGCTCTTTGACAAAGTCCCTCTTGATAGGCTACTGTAGAAATGATTACATAAGGGATCTAGTGTGAATTAGCCAAATGGACACAAAGTTAGCTTGGTAGTAGGATTCAGAGAATTGTAGTGGGGGGCTGTTTTTCAGATCGAACGACTGACTAGTGGTCTGCAGCAGGGATCGTTGGTGGGTCCTTTATTGTTTCATGTATTAATATTTTGAGAATGCATGTGACATGATTGGTAAGTTTGCAGATGACACCAAAATTGGTGACATCGTGGGGCATGAAGAAGGTTGTCAATGAACTGGGAAAGTGGTTATGGAAGTTGCTGATGGACTTTACAAAACTTCACAATGTCTATTATATCTTACGATGCATCCATAAATGCAAGTGGAAAGTGTACAGTCAATTGTAGGACCCATAGCGGCATTGAATTGTAGAGGATTCTTGGGGTATGAATGTTTTTACACAGAGTGTGGTGGGGGCCGGATACGTGCAAGGGGTGCTGGGAGAAGCAGATACGATAGTGGCGTTTTGGAGACTGTTGACCAAGCATGTGAATATGCAAGGAATGGTGGGATAGGAATGCATGTAGAAGGGATTAGTTAAATTTTTCAATGTGCTTAGTGGGCCAAAGGGCCTGTTCCTACGCTGTATTGTTCAATGTTTATTGATCCGACTAATGTATTGCATTCTGTTGACGTGGTCAGGTTGGTGGATTCTCCTCCCTCTCATTTGGATAGGCTGTAAATACTAGCCATTGAGCAGCAGGTAGCAACAGTGTTGTGTGCTGGGTGGCTGTTAATCAACACATCTAAGAACATTGTACAGTAATCAGTAATGGAAGATACTACTTTGTAAATAATATTGCCTGCGGAATTGACCCAGTACAGGGTTTACAGTGGACTTTCTATATGATATGACTCAAATCATATATTATTAAAACCGCAGACCCATACCAGAGCTGACATTTATTCCCACTGCAGCACTCTGCTCCCTCGTGACATCAAGATGAGAAAACGTACCTCAGGATGGAATGGCCTGGGATTCCATTGAGACAGAGACAGAGGATGGCTTCGATCTGTACCTTTTTCAATACAGCAACATGCCACTGCCCAGCGCTGAGATATGAAACTACTTCCATAACAGAATGATGCAGAGTCTTTACAGAAGGTTGCAGATGGATTTCACAAAACTTCACAATGTCTATTGTATCTTACGATGCATGCATAACAGCCTTCCCGCTCTCCCCTTCACCTGGTTCTGAATTGAGATGTTTTCTGAAGATAGACGCAAAATGCTGTAGTAATTCAGCAGGTCAGGCAGCATCTCTGGAGAAAAAGAATAGGCGACGTTCCGGGTCAGAAGCCTTCTTCAGTCTGAAAGTAGGGGTGGGGTGGGGAGATAAAACTGCAGGGGAGAAAAGGTTAGAACACCTCACACCGATAATTATGAAGTGCTTTGAAAGGTTGGTCCTCTCCCACATCAAAGCCACCATCCCTGCCTCACTAGACCCACATCAGTTCGCATACAGAGCAAATAGATTTACAGAGGACGCCATCTCTCTGGCTCTTCATACTGTCCTGACTCACCTAGAGAGACAGGGCACATACGTGAGGATGCTATTTATAGACTATAGCTCTGCCTTCACCACAGTCATCCCCACCAAGCTCACATCCAAACTCCACCAGCTAGGCCTCAGCTCGCATATATGCAAATGGTTCCTGAATTTCCTGTCGGAGCGCCCTCAGGCAGTGAAAATGGGCCTCCACCTGTCCTCCACCACCACCCTGAGTGCCGGTGCATCGCAGGGTTGTGTACTGAGCCCCATCCTCTCCTCCCTCTTCACACATGACTGTGTCCCTGCATTCGCCACCAACACCATCGTCAAATTTGCAGATGACACAATAGTGATTGGGCTGATCTCCAACGGCGATGAATCAGCCTACGGAGTGGAGGTGCAGAACCTGGCGAGCTGGTGCTCAGAGAACAACCTGTCCCTAAACACTACTAAGACCAAGGAGCTAATTATCAACTTCAGAAGGTCACAGAATGAGGAATACGCTCCAGTCCTCATCAACGGGGACGAAGTGGTGAGAGTGTCCAGCTTCAGGTTTCTGGGCACACACATTTCACAGGACCTCACATGGTCCACCAACACCGCTGTGCTAGTCAAAAAAGCACAGCAACGGCTGTTTTTCCTGAGAACCCTAAAAAAGGTCGGTCTGCCACAACAGCTTCTGATGACCTTCTACCACTGCACTACAGAGAGCATACTGACATACGGCATCTATGTGTGGTATCTCAGTTGCATGGCAGCGGACAGGAAAGCTCTTCAGCGGGTCGTCTGCAGAGCGCAGAGGATCATTGGGACACAGCTACCAGCCCTGGAGGACATCTATAACGCACGCTGCCTCAGGAAAGCCACCAGCATCTACAAGGACTCCACACACCCATGCCACTGTCTGTTTGAACTACTACCATCTGGCAGACGTTACAAGGCCTTCTACGCCCGCACCTCCAGACTAAGGAACAGCTTTATCCCTGGAGCTATAGCTGCTCTGAATCGGACCTGCTGAGAACCTGCCATGATCTGTCTCTGCCCCCAGGGTCATCTGGCACAACCGACCCCTGCATGAACCTTTTTTTTGCACTTTACCTTGTTCCGCCTTTTTCTTTTTCCTTTCTCCTCCCCCCCCCCTTTTTGTTGTTTTCATTTTTGCCGTGATTTATTTATATATTTGATTTGATAGCATCGATATGGAAGCGACATTCAAAATCTCGTTGTACTTGTACAATGACAATAAAGGATATTGTATTGTATTGTAACAAATCAGGGCATGCAACAGATAACCTCGGGGTGGAACCCTCAATGGCCCATTGTTGGCAGAGGAAGATGTGATAACAAGAAGGATACAAGGAAGCGAACAGTGGAACTCATAGGACGACTAGGGTGGGAGAAAGAGGGGAGGGGAGGGAATGCAGGAGTTTCTTGAAATTAGGGAAATCAACGTTAACGGCTTCCCAAGTGAAATTGAGGTGCTGTTCCAGTCTTTGATGCCCATATCTGAGCTGGTGCTTTCTTCAGTCAGAGCCGGACTTCTCCCATTTTCCTTTTCACTCCCTACATGTTCTGTGTACTCTTTTGGCTAGGGAGGTGGAAACTCAATAGTGAATTTATAGTCAATGGTCAATTTATTTGTCACATACACATAAATGTGCAGTGAAATGAAAAATTATCCGCAGTTCAACAATAAGACCAATAAGAATAATCAATAAAAATGCAATAACACATACAATCATAAACCAAAACCAAACAAAAGAAACATCCATCAGAGTGAGTCTCCTCCAGTCACCTCCTCACTGATGGAAGGCCAGAATGTCTTTTCCTCTTCCCTGCCGTCTTCTCCCGCGGTCAGGCTGCTGGAGTTTCCACGTCGGGGCTCCCGACATTGAAGCCCCCGCCGAGCTGAGAAAACCCCGCGGCCTATTTCAGGTCGGGCCGGACGGTGAAAGGTCCGCGGCGGGCCGACCCAAGCCCCGCGATTCGGGGCGGGTGAAGTCGCTGCCGCTGCTGGAGCTCCCGATGTCGGCCCCCACCCAGGGACCTGCGGGCTTCCGACGTCCACGCGGCCCGCGCCGAAGCCTTCGGAGACGAGTCGCAGCCGCTCCCGTAGCATCCGAAGGCAGCCAGCGCTGCAGGTGGTCAGTCCGGGCCGCGGGCTCGAGGAACCAGAGCCCGGGTGGTCCTAGCCGGAGGCCGCCAGCTCCAGGTGCATGGCCGGTGGTAGGCCGCAGCGGGAACAGAGACACGACACAGAAACAAAGGGCGGGTCTCCGTTCGGGAGAGACATTGTTACAGTTCTCCCCCCCCCCCCCCACAGAACACACAACCGCAAACACTACATCATATTTAAACTACAATTAAGACAAAAACAACAAAAAAGACAATGGACTGCAGGCAAGCCGCAGCTGTGAGGGCAGCGCTGGCTCCTCCTCTCTATATCTCTTGAGGCAGAGTGCAGTGATGGGAAGAGACTAGTGAAGGAGAGGGCCTGATGCAGGGTCTCAATGTGAAGAATCGAATTGTGCCTTTTGCCTCCACAGATGCTGCCTGATCCGCTGGGTTCTTCCAGCTCCTGCATTTGTTCTAGATTCCAGCAGTCTCATTCGTTTTATGCTAATTCAGAGTGCCTGGTATAGTTAGGCAAAGTGGCTGACCCACAGCAGATGCATTAACTTACAATGAGGCAAGGTGGTGCAGCAGAAGCTCTGGCTCATTGTTCAGAGTATGTGTGTGTGTTGGGGGGTGGGGACGGGACGGGACGGGACGACGACTCCTCTTCTCTCGCTTAGTGGACTTTGTTTCGTTTATTGTCACGTGTACCGAGGTGCAGTGAAAAGCTTTTTGTTGCATGCTAACCAGTCAGCAGAAAGACAATACATGACTTTAGAAACTGAAAGGGACAACTTCAGTTGCTGGCCACTTTATCCTGGAAGGCAGAGTTAATTTTGAAGTATTGCTCTGGCTGTGAGTGAATATGTGCAGTCGCAGGGAAGGACTACGGCATGCAGAGGTTCAGCAAGAGAGAGAGAGAGAGAGAGGCGCCCCTGTGTTGAACGCAGTTGTTATCTTTTAGGAGTTTGTGAGAAGTCTGGCTGTGTATATTTGTGGACAGCTTGTCTAAAGTACAGGTCTAAGTATCAGAGCTCTAACCTTGGCATATCTTATACTGGGATTTCAGGTGACACTGTACCAGCAGGTGTGGAGCAGCTGAAGGTGATCACCATGGCTACCACCTGCCATTTGTATTTCCTATTTGCTTTGGGCAACAATCTGTAACAGTTGGCAAAAGCCTGCCCTCCTCACCAGCCAGCTAAAAACAGAACATGCTGGAACACTCAGCGGTCAGGTGACGTCTGTGGAAAGAGGAAAACTGATCAAGACCTTTCACCATTAACATAATCAGGACCCCTAGAATTCTGCCTTTGGTCTGTTCTGACAAAGGGTCTTCAACCTGAAACGTCAACTCTGTTTTTCTTTCTGCAGATTCTGACTGACCTGCCGAGTGTTTCCAGATATTTCCACTTTCTTTCAGGTTTTCCAGCATTGACAGTGGTGTTTGATTTTTTTTTTCATCTACCAGGTTTGTTAATATTCCTCCACTAGAGAGCCCCTCAGTAGCCACACACAGCAGTGCCCGATCTCACTGGACATTGCACATCCAAAGCTAGGGACCTGCGTCATTAGGTGCAACAGTGAGTCGACAGGTGTCTCTTACCTTTGCACATTCAACAACTTCACTAGAATTGTGACTGAATATAAATTTCAGCTTGAAATATTGGGGCTTGGATTAATTGTGCAGGTGTAAGGACTTCTTAGATGGGCACATCCTCTCTCTCTTGCTCTTTCTCTTGCTCTCGCTCTCTCTCGATCTCTCTCTCGATCTCTCGCTCTCTCTCTCGCTCTCTCTCTCGCTCTCTCTCTCGCTCTCTCTCTCGCTCTCTCTCTCGCTCTCTCTCTCGCTCTCTCTCTCGCTCTCTCTCTCGCTCTCTCTCTCGCTCTCTCTCGCTCTCTCTCGCTCTCTCTCTCTCTCTCTCTCTCTCTCTCTTTCTCTCTTTCTCTCTTTCTCTCTTTCTCTCTTTCTCTCTTTCTCTCTTCTCTGCCTGTGCCACTGAGTTACTGCAGCATTGTGTGCCCATCCAAGAATGGGAAGGGGAGTTAAAATGATTAGCGACCGTGAGATCCAGTAGGCCTTGGCGGACCGAGCTTATGTGTTCAGCGAAACGTCTGCCAAGTCTACGCTTGGTCTTGCCAATGTACAGAAGCCCACATCGGCATCATGGGATGCTGTACATGAGGTTAGAAGAGGTGCATGTGAACCTCTGCCTCACCTGGAAGGGCAGAAAGTCTGTCCCTGGAAGAAGTCGAGGGAGGAGGTATAGGGACAGGTGTCACATTACCGGCGGTTGCAGGGGAAAGTACTTGGGGAGGAGGTGGTTTGGGTGGGAAGGGGAAGTGAACCAAGAAGTTGCAGAAGGAGCAGTCTCGGCGGAAGGTGGAAAGGTATGGAGATGGGATGTTGTGACTGGTAGTGGGAGGAAGGCAGAAAGAGGTGAAGATGGGAAGATGTGACTAGTGGCGGGGATCACGTTGGTGCTGCCAGAAATGTCGGAAGGTGATGTTTTGGATGGAGAGGCTGGTGGAGTGAAAGGTGACGACTAGAGTAACTGTCCTGGTTGGGTCTGGGCAAAGAAGGAGCGAGAGCAGAACTCCGGGACAAAGAGAGATGAGAGTGAGGGACCCACCATTAATAGCCAGGAGGAAACCACGTTCAATCAATATGGAAAGCTTTATCTTGGGAGCAGATGCGACGGAGACGGAGGAATTGAAAGTGTCGTATTTGCAAGAAACAGGGTGGAAATCGATAACTCTGGGTAGCTTTGTAGTAGACTACAGTTGATAGTCTGTCCCTTGTGAGGGAGGCAGAGCGAGAAAGGGGAGAGAGGTACCAGGTGAATTTGACGGCAGGGTGGAAGTTTATTGAGTATTAGACCAAGTGGCCACCGGGGCGGGGCCCGCCCAAGTGACGGGAGTGGCAGCCAATGAAGGAGGGGGGTGCCCATCTTCCCGCTCAAAGCAACGGCCGTCGCCGTCGAGCTGCCTCTGCTGCTGAGCCGTCGAGCTGCCGCTGCTGCTGCTGAATGAGGGGACAGTCTCGAGGATCTCCAAGATCCTGGGTGCCCGGGTTGGGGGGGGATGGAGTGGGTAAGGGGGAGGGGGTAACTGGGGGGGAGGGGGAGTGCCAGAGTGCCCTTAAGAGTGGAGGAAGGGGGGTGCGGGGAGGAGGGGGGGAAAGGGGGGGGGGGAGTGGGGGAGGGGAGGGTGCTACACCAATGCAGGAGAGCTTAATGTGTTTGTTTGTGCATACCCGAAATACAGCCAAAATGGTACACAACCGCGCAACAATTTTAGGCCCACCTTACTCACCACTGACCTGCAATTCAAATGGTTGTTATATTTTAAAAGTGTTTCACTTTTTAAACTTTAAAAATCACTTTTTAAACTTCAAAAAAATTCCTTTTCCACTTGCCGTGCCCAAGATGACCGGGTTGAGGGGGGATGGTGTGTGAGTGTTGTCAGTTGTGGAGGGTTGCCGGGCCTGCAGGAAAGAGTTGGACCCAAAGGGTACACGCCCTTCTAGTATGTGTGTATATGTACATATATGTGTGTGTGTGTGTGTGTGTACTTGTGAGTATGTGTATATACTGTGTACATACCGATCAGCCAAAACATTATGACCACCTGCCTAACATGCTGTTGGTCCTCCGTGTGCCACCAAAACAGCGCCGACCTGCCGAGGCATGGACTCTGCAAGACCCCTGAAGGTGTCCTGTGGTATCTGGCACCAAAACATTAGCAGCAGATCCTTCAAGTCCAGTAAGTTGCGAGGTGGAGCCGCCGTGGATCGGACTTGTCGATCCAGCACATCCCACAGATGCTCAATCAGATTGAGATCTGGAGTATTTGGAGGCCAGGGCAACACCGTGAACACTTCATCATGTTCCTCAAACCATTCCCGAACTATGTGTGCAGTGTGGCAGGGCGCATTCATTATCCTGCTGAAAGAGGCCGCTGCCATCAGGGAATACCATTACCATGAAGGGGTGTACCTGGTCTGCAACGATGTTTAGGTAGGTGACACGTGTCAAATTGACGTCCACATGAATGGCCGGACCCAGGGTTTCCCAGCAGAACATTGCCCAGATCATCACACTCCCCCCACTGGCGTCGTCTTTCCACAGTCAATTAGGACCAGACGGGATAGCCTTCGTTGCCCACGCGCATCGATGAGCCTTGGGCGCCCAACATCCTGTCGCCGATTTGTGGTTTGTCGGTAGGTACTCACCACTACTGACCGGGAGCACCCCACAAGTTTGCTGTTTCAGAGATGCTCTGACCCGGTCGTCTGGCCATAACAGTTTGGCCCTTGTCAAAGTCGGTCAGGTCTTTACTCCTGCCCATTTCTCCTGCATCCAACATATCAACTTCAAGAACTGACTATTCACTTGCTGCCTAATATATCCCACCCCTTGACAGATGCCATTGTAACAAGATAACCAATATTGTTCACATCACCTGTCAGTGGTCATAATGTTTTGGCTGATCGGTGTATACACACTGAACTTTTTTTCTCTCGTTTATCATATTGTTTACAGTCTACTATGTTTCCTTATTCTGTTGTGCTGCAGCAAGTAAGAATTTCATTGTTCTCTCTGGGACATGTGACAATAAAACACTCTTGACTCTTGAACTTCGTGGACTATCTCTGGCTGCACTCAGCTCTTTTTTTTGCCCTGGTGTTGTGGTTATTAATTGATTGTTTTTTTTTGTTTATTACATGCAATCAGTGCGTATTGCGTCTGCAGACCTGTTATGCTGCTGCAAATACAAATATCATCGTTCTGTTTTCTGTAGATATGACAAATAAACGTTCTTGCTGATTCTCTTGACTCTGGAATTTGATCATCGGGGTTAATGATTTGTGTAACCATTTATCCTCACAACAGTGCTGTCAAAAATGGCAGGCATTCCGGCATATTCAACGTTTTTAGACAGATTTGTGAACAAACGGTAACTTCAGTATTTTATGAGTTGAGGAATTTTTACATCTCGCTGGAATGTTCCCTTTAGCCAGCTTGTCAATATATGTAACGACTTTGAAATGTCAACCTGGTTTAAAGCCTAACCTGCATCGCTGTGCACGATGCAATGTCAAATTACAAATAAGAAACGAGCCACCACAGCTGTTTAAAAAAATCCCGTCCCATGTGTCATCCTGCAGAAGAGTCCGAGCGCATCACAGACAGATTGACGTTTAGTGGTGCAAGGGTTAAGCACTAGAATGCGACCCTCCTGTTGAAAAAACAGCTTGCAGAAGGCCATTGGATTCAAATGAATTGTGCATTTGTAATGAAGGCAAACTCCTTTGGATGCGTAAAGCTATCTTCAGCATTGATCAAGCTCCTGGAATGCTGATGCACATGCATTTTTTTTGACTGTCTTGTGATCAATCTAAGCTGATCCAGTGAGCTAGAGGCTGGAAGAAGAAAAGCGTCAATTTATTATAATTATTATGAAATTAGAGGCGTCGCTTTTACGAGTGAGTTTGCAGATAAATGAGCTGGTCCGTCGGCAAAGCTGGGCTCGAGAGCCTTGTCACCAGCCAGGGGAAGTGTGAGCATGGAACTAATACGCACCTTACCTCGCCTGCTTTCAGATCCCGGACAGAAAAAGCACCAGGAGAAGAAGGATACCCGGTGGATGAGCTCCCAGAAGCCCAAAGGAACCATTGAATACACGGTGAGTGAAACCAGCTAGTTGTGCAGGATACAACTCCCCTTCACGTTCTTTTTTGAAATTGAAGAGATGCATTAACCATTAATAGTTTTAGTTCCTCTTCTCCCTATCTCGTGCTTCACCCTCTCTCGCTTCTCGTTCTCTCGCTTCTCGTTCTCTCGCTTCTCTCTCCCGACCCCCTCTCTCCCGCCCCCCTCTCTCCCGCCCCCCCTCTCTCCCGCCCCCCTCTCTCCCGCCCCCCTCTCTCCCGCCCCCCTCTCTCCCGCCCCCCTCTCTCCCGCCCCCCTCTCTCCCGCCCCCCTCTCTCCCGCCCCCCTCTCTCCCGCCCCCCTCTCTCCCGCCCCCCTCTCTCCCGCCCCCCTCTCTCCCGCCCCCCTCTCTCCCGCCCCCCTCTCTCCCGACCCCTCTCTCTCCCGACCCCCTGTCTCCCGACCCCCTGTCTCCCGACCCCCTGTCTCCCGACCCCCTGTCTCCCGACCCCCTGTCTCCCGACCCCCTGTCTCCCGACCCCCTGTCTCCCGACCCCCTGTCTCCCGACCCCCTGTCTCCCGGCCCCCCTCTCTCCCGGCCCCCCTCTCTCCCGCCCCCCTCTCTCCCGCCCCCTCTCTCCCGTCCCCCTCTCTCCCGCCCCCCCCTCTCTCCCCGCCCCCCTCTCTCCCCCCCCCCCACTCTCCCGCCCCCCTCTCTCCCGCCCCCCTTTCTCCCGCCCCCCTCCCTCCCGCCCCCCTCCCTCCCGCCCCCCCCTCCCTCCCGCCCCCCTCACCTCCCGCCCCCCTCCCTCCCGCCCCCCTCCTCCCGCCCCCCTCCCTCCCGCCCCCCTCCTCCCGCCCCCTCCCTCCCGCCCCCCTCCCTCCCGCCCCCCTCTCTCCCGCCCCCCCCTCCTCTCCCGCCCCCCTCTCTCCCGCCCCCCCTCTCTCCCGCCCCCCTCTCTCCCGCCCCCCTCTCTCCCGCCCCCCTCTCTCCCGCCCCCCTCTCTCCCGCCCCCCTCTCTCCCGCCCCCCTCTCTCCCGCCCCCCTCTCTCCCGACCCCCTCTCTCCCGACCCCCTCTCTCCCGACCCCCTCTCTCCCGACCCCCTCTCTCCCGACCCCCTCTCTCCCGACCCCCTCTCTCCCGACCCCCTCTCTCCCGACCCCCTCTCTCCCGACCCCCTCTCTCCCGACCCCCTCTCTCCCGACCCCTCTCTCTCCCCCCTGTCTCCCGGCCCCCTGTCTCCCGGCCCCCTCTCTCCCGCCCCCCTCTCTCCCGCCCCCCTCTCTCCCGCCCCCCTCTCTCCCGCCCCCCTCTCTCCCGCCCCCCTCTCTCCCGCCCCCCTCTCTCCCGCCCCCCTCTCTCCCGCCCCCCTCTCTCCCGCCCCCCTCTCTCCCGCCCCCCTCTCTCCCGCCCCCCTCTCTCCCGCCCCCCTCTCTCCCGCCCCCCTCTCTCCCGCCCCCCTCTCTCCCGCCCCCCTCTCTCCCGCCCCCCTCTCTCCCGCCCCCCTCTCTCCCGCCCCCCTCTCTCCCGCCCCCCTCTCTCCCGCCCCCCTCTCTCCCGCCCCCCTCTCTCCCGCCCCCCTCTCTCCCGCCCCCCTCTCTCCCGCCCCCCTCTCTCCCGCCCCCCTCTCTCCCGCCCCCCTCTCTCCCGCCCCCCTCTCTCCCGCCCCCCTCTCTCCCGCCCCCCTCTCTCCCGCCCCCCTCTCTCCCGCCCCCCTCTCTCCCGCCCCCCTCTCTCCCGCCCCCCTCTCTCCCGCCCCCCTCTCTCCCGCCCCCCTCTCTCCCGCCCCCCTCTCTCCCGCCCCCCTCTCTCCCGCCCCCCTCTCTCCCGCCCCCCTCTCTCCCGCCCCCCTCTCTCCCGCCCCCCTCTCTCCCGCCCCCCTCTCTCCCGCCCCCCTCTCTCCCGCCCCCCTCTCTCCCGCCCCCCTCTCTCCCGCCCCCCTCTCTCTCCCGCCCCCCTCTCTCCCGCCCCCTCTCTCCCGCCCCCTCTCTCCCGCCCCCTCTCTCCCGCCCCCTCTCTCCCGCCCCCTCTCTCCCGCCCCCCTCTCTCCCGCCCCCCTCTCTCCCGCCCCCCTCTCTCCCGCCCCCCTCTCTCCCGCCCCCCTCTCTCCCGCCCCCCCTCTCTCCCGCCCCCCCTCTCTCCCGCCCCCCCTCTCTCCCGCCCCCCCTCTCTCCCGCCCCCCTCTCTCCCGCCCCCCTCTCTCCCGCCCCCCTCTCTCCCGCCCCCCTCTCTCCCGCCCCCCTCTCTCCCGCCCCCCTCTCTCCCGCCCCCCTCTCTCCCGCCCCCCTCTCTCCCGCCCCCCTCTCTCCCGCCCCCCTCTCTCCCGCCCCCCTCTCTCCCGCCCCCCTCTCTCCCGCCCCCCTCTCTCCCGCCCCCCTCTCTCCCGCCCCCCTCTCTCCCGCCCCCCTCTCTCCCGCCCCCCTCTCTCCCGCCCCCCTCTCTCCCGCCCCCCTCTCTCCCGCCCCCCTCTCTCCCGCCCCCCTCTCTCCCGCCCCCCTCTCTCCCGCCCCCTCTCTCCCGCCCCCCTCTCTCCCGCCCCCCTCTCTCCCGCCCCCCTCTCTCCCGCCCCCCTCTCTCCCGCCCCCCCTCTCTCCCGCCCCCCCTCTCTCCCGCCCCCCCTCTCTCCCGCCCCCCCTCTCTCCCGCCCCCCCTCTCTCCCGCCCCCCCTCTCTCCCGCCCCCCCTCTCTCCCGCCCCCCCTCTCTCCCGCCCCCCCCTCTCTCCCGCCCCCCCCTCTCTCCCGCCCCCCCCTCTCTCCCGCCCCCCCTCTCTCCCGCCCCCCTCTCTCCCGCCCCCCTCTCTCCCGCCCCCCTCTCTCCCGCCCCCCTCTCTCCCGCCCCCCTCTCTCCCGCCCCCCTCTCTCCCGCCCCCCTCTCTCCCGCCCCCTCTCTCCCGCCCCCTCTCTCCCGCCCCCCTCTCTCCCGCCCCCCTCTCTCCCGCCCCCCTCTCTCCCGCCCCCCTCTCTCCCGCCCCCCCTCTCTCCCGCCCCCCCTCTCTCCCGCCCCCCCCTCTCTCCCGCCCCCCCTCTCTCCCGCCTCCCTCTCTCCCGCCCCCCCTCTCTCCCGCCCCCCCTCTCTCCCGCCCCCCCTCTCTCCCGCCCCCCCTGTCTCCCGACCCCCCTGTCTCCCGACCCCCCCCTCTCAACCTCCCCCCCCCTCTCTCCCGCCCCCGCTGTGTTGGGTTTGTGAGGGAGAATCTGCAATGATTTGCGTTCTCTCCCACCTCTTATTTGCTTACCTTAAACTCCATGTAATGACATGCATTGTAATATAATGACAATACTTATTTTCTTTGGCTTTGGCTGTGAAAATAGAGCCAGACCTGCAGGTTTTCCTGTCATTGATATTCATTTTATCATTTAATCAATTTTATCAGCTGAAGCTCGGTGTGATGGATACATGCAACAATATGGTAAAGCTGCTATGCGATGTATACATGCATATGGTAAAGCTGTGCCTGCGCATTTGCTAAAATACACAGAGAGTTAAAATGGCGATCTTGTGTCCAGACCTTTGTTGTTTTGGTCTCCCACTCAATGCGTGCTTTAGAGAATGATACTGAGTAGAAGGTATCATTAATTGGCGACGAGGATAAACTTGTTTTGAAGTTTCACCTGGTGACTTGCTGTTGTGGCTACCATGGCTATTTTTGGCTCAATAGGGGAATTTGATGTTGCACATGGCGACTGGGTGCAGTATGCCGAGCACATTGAACATTACTTCCTAGTCAACGACATTACAGATGCAGGAAAGAAGAGGGCCATCTTGCTTTCCATGTGTGGAGGACCAACGTACAGACTCATCTCGTCCAGCGTTACAAATTCAACTCTCGTCATCGTCAATCGGGCGACTCAGTCGCTGATTATGTGACCGAGTTACGTCACCTCGCTGAACATTGTGCTTATGGTTCGAATCTCAATGAAATGTTACGTGATCGTTTGGTGTGTGGGATTGATGATGACCGCATTCAACGTCGATTATTGTCGGAAGCCACACTGGATTTCGACAAGGCACTCTGTATCGCCACCGCTATGGAGATGGCAGACCGCAACACGGCTGATCTCTGTGACGGGGAAACAAAAGCCAAGCAAAGCGATAAACAAAATCGCAAAATCAAGGGGGCCTCACAGTGGTCAGCCCAAGCGGGGAACCGTAAGAGGATCTTTGTGTTATCGCTGTGGTAGCTCTCCCCACGCTGACCTGAACGACTGTCCAGCGAAACAGGTGGATTGTTTCAACTGCTGGAAAAAAGGGCATTTCTCACGGGTATGCAAATCGAGTGGGGAAAAATGCTCAGAGTGGAAGAAAAAAACAGCAGAAAAAGCAGTCAGCCGGAAAAACGGAAAAAAGCAACCAACTGACTGAGGAAGGTGATGTGTATGGTATTTATCATACTGAAAGGGAGAAGAAGAAAGTTACTCCTTTCACTGTGGACATGTGTGTGTGGGGGGGATAGACTATCCTCATGCAAATTGACACCGGAGCTGAAGTTACGCTTATCAGTGAAGAGACGTGGAAGGACCAGTGGCGAAAAGGTGAAAGGTTACGCCTTCATGATAGCACCGCGGTTCTTCGTACTTACACTGGAGAGAAAGTGGAATTGTTGGGAGAATGTTCGGTGCCCGTCTCACACAACCAGCAAACAGCGACGCTCAAGCTGCTGGTAGCGAGGGGGGCGGGACCAAGCCTACTTGGCTGTGATTGGTTGAAAGTTCTGCGCCTCAACTGGCAGGAGGTGAAGCAGGTCAATGTGAACGACCGACTGCAGAGCCTCCTCTCCAAATACGGCCGCCTCTTCAAAGCGGAACTCGGGACGCTCAAGGGCGTCGAAGTCGACATCTACATCGACCCGGCCGTACCACCGAAATTCAGCAAGGCTTGACCAGTGCCGCTGGCCCGTCGCGATCGCGTTGATCGCGAATTAGATCGCCTACAGGAAGAGAAAATCATAGAACACTCGAAATGGGCGGCACCGATTGTCTCCATTGACAAGGCAGACGGTAGCACGAGAATCTGCGGAGACTACAGGTTAACGGTGAATACAGCAGCTCGATCTGATATGTATCCGATACCTCGGATTGATGAGTTGTTTACGAAGTTGGTGAAGGGGAAACAGTTCACCAAACTTGACCTGTCGCATGCTTACCAGCAGTTGGTTTTGTCATCCAGATCCCGTGAACTGGTGAAGATAAATACCCATCGCGGTTTATTCCAATACACCAGAATGCCGTTTGGCATTTCAACAGCACCGGCTGTATTTCAGCGCACGATGGACAATCTTCTGGCGGGGATTTCTGGAGTGGCTGTGTATCTGGACGATCTGCTCGTCACAGGTAGTTCCGAGGAAAAACATCTCGACAACCTCGACCAAGTCCTCCGCAGGCTCCAAGATGCAGGCCTACGACTGAAACGGGAAAAATGCGCCTTTCTTTCAATGAAGTCCAATACCTGGGTCATAAGGTGAGCGCTGAAGGGCTGCAGCCAGCGGATGAACGAGTCAAAGCCATCGATGAGCTGGCTGAAACGAAGAACGTCAGAGAACTGAAGGCGTTATTTGGGATGCTGAACTATTATGGCAAATTTCTGCCTAATCTCTCAACTATGCTCGAACCGCTTCATCAAGTGCTGCGCAAAATGGTTCGATGGCACTGGGGACCAGCTTAGCGGAAGGCGTTCACACAAGCTAAGCAAAGCCTGAAATCATCCAAAGTTCTGACGCACTACGACAGCAACAAGCCGCTCGTTCTCTCCTGCGACGCCAGCCCTTATGGAGTAGGAGCAGTGCTGTCACACGTCACGGAAGATGGCACGGAAATGCCAATAGGCTACGCTTCACGCAGTATGAATAACGCCGAACGAAACTACTCGCAGCTGGACAAGGAGGGTCTAGCCATAGTCTTCGGCGTTAAGAAGTTCGTAATCAACACCGACCACAAGCCGCTTCTTGGGTTGTTCAGTAACGACAAGGCCATTCCGCTAATGGCTTCGCCGCGAGTGATTCGCTGGTCGCTAACACTGGCAGTGTATGATTACGACATCGCGTACAAACCGGGCTCAGCCAACGCAGACGCGCTTAGCCGACTCCCACGGCGAGCAACGGTATCGCATGCGCCAATACCAGGAGAAATCGTCTTTCTGATGAGCGAGTTGGAGAAATCGCCCATCACTCCGTCGCGTGTTCGCACCATGACACAGAGGGATCCGATTCTGTCTCGTGTTCGCGAATACATCATGTTGTTTTGGTCTCCCACTCAACCTTTGTTGTTTTGGTCTCCCACTCAATGCGTGCTTTAGAGAATGATACTGAGTAGAACGTATCACTCGGTTTGTTGCATTCCAAGTTGGGAGATTCCAGATTGAAATTCTTTGCCAGAAATCTGGTTTAATATTCCAGTCCGGGGGGGGGGGGGGAGAGTTGCACAGCTGAAAAAGTGTTTTTCAGATGATTTGAAGACTTTGATAACAAAGGCCTTGCCTGCTCTCTCAGGTAAAATGCAAAGGAGTCTTTCTTTTGCAGAGGACAACAACATAGGAAATAGCACGAGTAGCCCACTTGGCTCCTCAAGAATCCTCTGCCATTCAACAAGGTCTCATCTTGGCCTCCGCCTTGCTTGCTGTTGCCCCATCCCTTGATTTCTCTACAATTCCAAAAGAATGTTTCAATTTTGAAAACATTCAATGAGTCACCCTCTGTTGCTTTCGAAAAGAGAATTCCAAAGAAACGCTGTCTGTCCACTTAGCGATTCTTCTTCCCCATCTTAAGTGAATAACCCTTCTTATGTCCCCAGGTTCTGGACTCCTGCATGAGGGATCCTTCTCTCAGCATCTACCCTATCAAGAACTCAGCCACCCATCGATTTCCCCCCACCCCTCTGGAAGCAACTAGCTTTTTTTTTTCCTGTAAGATTATCACTACAGTTGAAAACATGGTTAAATGTGGAGTTGAACAAAATTGTGACTCTTTCCAGGCAGCTCTCTGTCATGCAGGGAGTTAAATCTCCATGTTTGCTGGGGAGGGGATTATTGGATGGTGGAAGGAAATGTCCTGCCAACATGAAACCTTCACCTGACGCTGTGATCAATGCTTCTGACCCTCTGCGGTAGAATCTAACCACATTTGCTCGTGTTTCCAATTTAATTGAGATTTAAAAAAAAAATGAACAGTATTTAGAGATTCAAGGTAGAGCATAAAAACAGATCCTTCGACCCACCGAGTCCATGCTGACCATTGATCACCCACTCACACTAATTCTATATTATTCCACGTTCTCATTTACTCCCTTCACACTGGGGGCAATTAACAGAGGCCAATTAGCCTACAATACGTGTACGTCTTTGGGATGTGGAAGGAAACGGAGCACCTGGCGGAAATCCAAGCCCTTACACCACAGGGAGAACAAGCAAATTCCACACAAACAGCACCCGAGGTCAGAATGGAACCTGGGTCTCTGGCACTGTGAAGCAGAAGTTCTGCCAACTATGCCACTGTGCTGTCCTTGCGCTGCATTGATAAAGACAGGGGCAGTGGATGTTGTCTATGTAGTCTTTAGCAAGGCCTCTGATAACATCCCGCACGGTTGACGAGTCCAGAAGGTTAGATCACACGGAATCCAGGGTGAGCTAGCCAATTGGATACAAAATTGGCTTGGTGGAAGGAGTCAGAGGGTGATAGTGGAGGATATATATTTTTTTTTGCAGAGAATTTGGAGGCTTGTATCCAGTGGTGTGACGTGCGGATCAATGCAGGGTCCACTGTTGTTTATCATCTATGTTAGCAATTTGGATAATAATATCATTAACATCGTTAATAGGTTTGTGGATTACGCCAACATTGTGCTGTAGTGGACTGTGAATAGGGTTATTTAATGTTGCAATAGGATGTGGATGAACTGCAGAAGTTGGCCAAAAAATGGCAGATGGAATGTAACTCGGGCAAGTACGAGGCGTTGCACTTTGATAAGTTAACACCAGGTAACGACTTGCACCGTAAATGGCAGGGTCCTGGATAGTGTTACGGAACAGAGAAACCTGAGTGTGTAGATACATAGACACAAAAAGCTGGAGTGACTCAGCAGGTCAGGCAGCATCTCTGGAGAAAAGGAATAGGTGACGTTTTAAGTTGAGACCCTTCTTCAGAGATAGAGTCTTCTTGATGTGACAACACATGTGGACAGGGTGATGAAGGCATTTGGTATGCTTGTCTCCATCAGTGAGTACAGGAATTGGGCCATTGTGTTACCACTGTACAAGCCAGTGACAAGAACACACTTTGGCGTACTTTGTGCAGTTCCAGTTGCCCTGCAACAGGAAAGATGTCATTCAACTGGAAAGGATGCTGATAATTTTTCAGAATGTTACACAAGGTTTGAATTATAAGGGGGGAATTGATGGGTTTTTGTCTTTTTTCCTAGAGCACAGTAGATTGGGCGTTGACATTATAGAGATGTATAAAATCACGAAGGGTGTAGATAAGACTGTCACAGTCTTTTTCCAAGGGCAGGGGAATGTAAAACTAGAGGGTACAGAATTAAGGTGAGAGTGGCAATATGTAATAGAGACCTGAGGGACATCTTTTTCAAGTGGAGAGTTGTGGATATATGGAACGAGCTGCCAACAGAAGCTATCCACCTATTTGGACAGGTGCATGGTTAGAAAAAGTTTAGAGGGACATAGGTCAAATGCAAACTTGGGTAGACAACGTGGTTGGCAGGAATGAGTTAGGCTGAAGAGCCTGGTCTGTTCTGTATACCTCTATGACTTATAATAAGCATTATTTACAAAGCCAACAGTGTGTACAAACACTTCTTTCCTGGAACTGATTGCCAGGCTGCTCCATAGCCATTGAGTCTTCAAATCACCTGTGTGGAGTTTGCATGTTCTACCTGTGACTGCATGGGTTTCCTTCCAGGTGTTTCCGTTTCTTCCCACACACTAAAGATGTGAAGGTAGATTCATTGGCTACTGTAAAAACATCCCTAGTTGAGGTAAGTAGTAAGTTTATCAATCAAAGTACAATTAGACCATTCAACCCATCGAGACCACTCTGTCATTCAATCATGACTAATCTATCTTTCTCTCTCAACTTCAATCTCCTGCCTTCTCCCTGTAACCTTTAGCATTCTTATTAATCGTGAACCTGTCAATCCCCACTTTTAAAATAACCAAAAACTTGGCAATGAATTACACAGATTCACCAACCTCTGACTAAAGAAATTCCTCCTCTACTTTCTAAAGGTATATCCATTTATTCTGAGGCTGTGCCCTCTGGCCCTAGACTCTCCCACTAGTGGAAACATCCTCTCCACATCCACTCTATCCAGGCCTTTCACTAATCGGTAAGTGTCAATGAGGTCTCCCCTCATCCTTCTAAACTCTAGCGAGCACAGGCCCAGAGCTATCAAACGCTTATCATTTCGTTAAGAGAATCAAAGGGGAATTAATGGGATGATTGAAAAAATAAATTGCAGGGTTACCAGGAAATTAGTGGGAGGATGGGACTGATGGGATTGCTCTACTTGGAGCTGCCTCTAATGCTGTAATATGTAGGTCAGTGTGCACTCTGCAGTGGAATGCTTATGTACAGATTGCCTGCAAACAGCACTGAGCCTTCCTTGCACTTTCACTGCTGCTCCTCCTGTTGGACGATGTGGAAGTGGATTCTTGCAGACCACAGAGGTTGGCAGCCACGAGGACCATATGGGAGGAGATATGGAAGAACTCATCATTTTACCCAAAGTTTTAAGGACACTATCCTTGTATCTAGACCACTCTGCGGAGGAATGTACGAGCAGGCCTCAAGACAGCTCTCATTGAGATGTGTGGCCTTTGCTGACCTACTGTAACATCGAGCACTCACTCACTGGAGCTACTCGAGCAGATAAATCCTGGTTACTTCTAAACCTCGGGCTCGTTCCAGGTCTGTGCCAGCTGTAATGGGAGGTCACAGATGATTCATACTCAAGGAGAGAGGATTTTCCACACCTTACCCTCAGACAACAGGATTAGGCCAACTAGACATGAAGATTTACAGGTTTCCCTAAAGTATTGGCATACAAAAATAGTCAAGGCAAATGTGGGTAAAATAGTCAAGGCAAATGTGGGTCCCTTGAAGACAGAAGCAGGGGAATTTATTATGGGGAACAAAGAAATGGCAGACGAGTTAAACCGTTACTTTGGATCTGTCTTCACTGAGGAAGATACACACAATCTCCCAAATGTTCTAGGGGCCGGAGAACCTAGGGTGATGGAGGAACTGAAGGAAATCCACATTAGGCAGGAAATGGTTTTGGGTAGACTGATGGGACTGAAGGCTGATAAATCCCCAGGGCCTGATGGTCTGCATCCCAGAGTACTTAAGGAGGTGGCTCTAGAAATAGTGGAAGCATTGGAGATCATTTTTCAATGTTCTATAGATTCAGGATCAGTTCCTGTGGATTGGAGGATAGCAAATGTTATCCCACTTTTTAAGAAAGGAGGGAGAGAGAAAACGGGGAATTATAGACCAGTTAGTCTGACATCAGTGGTGGGGAAGATGCTGGAGTCAATTATAAAAGACGAAATTGCTGAGCATTTGGATAGCAGTAACGGGATCATTCCGAGTCAGCATGGATTTACGAAGGGGAAATCATGCTTGACAAATCTACTGGAATTTTTTGAGGATGTAACTAGGAAAATTGACAAGGGAGAGTCAGTGGATGTGGTGTACCTCGACTTTCAGAAAGCCTTCGACAAGGTCCCACATAGGAGATTAGTGGGCAAAATTAGGGCACATGGTATTGGGGGTAGGGTACTGACATGGATAGAAAATTGGTTGACAGACAGAAAGCAAAGAGTGGGGATAAATGGGTCCCTTTCGGAATGGCAGGCAGTGACCAGTGGGGTACCGCAAGGTTCGGTGCTGGGACCCCAGCTATTTACGATATACATTAATGACTTAGATGAAGGGATTAAAAGTACCATTAGCAAATTTGCAGATGATACTAAGTTGGGGGGTAGTGTGAATTGTGAGGAAGATGCAATAAGGCTGCAGGGTGACTTGGACAGGTTGTGTGAGTGGGCGGATACATGGCAGATGCAGTTTAATGTAGATAAGTGTGAGGTTATTCACTTTGGAAGTAAGAATAGAAAGGCAGATTATTATCTGAATGGTGTCAAGTTAGGAGGAGGGGGAGTTCAACGAGATCTGGGTGTCCTAGTGCATCAGTCAATGAAAGGAAGCATGCAGGTACAGCAGGCAGTGAAGAAAGCCAATGGAATGTTGGCCTTCGTAACAAGAGGAGTTGAGTATAGGAGCAAAGAGGTCCTTCTACAGTTGTACCGGGCCCTGGTGAGACCGCACCTGGAGTACTGTGTGCAGTTTTGGTCTCCAAATTTGAGGAAGGATATTCTTGCTATGGAGGGCGTGCAGCGTAGGTTCACTAGGTTAATTCCCGGAATGGCGGGACTGTTGTATGTTGAAAGGCTGGAGCGATTGGGCTTGTATACACTGGAATTTAGAAGGATGAGGGGGGATCTTATTGAAACATATAAGATAATTAGGGGATTGGACACATTAGAGGCAGATAACATGTTCCCAATGTTAGGGGAGTCCAGAACAAGGGGCCACAGTTTGAGAATAAGGGGTAGGCCATTTAGAACGGAGATGAGGAAGAACTTTTTCAGTCAGAGGGTGGTGAAGGTGTGGAATTCTCTGCCTCAGAAGGCAGTGGAGGCCAGTTCGTTGGATGCTTTCAAGAGAGAGCTGGATAGAGCTCTTGAGGATAGCGGAGTGAGGGGGTATGGGGAGAAGGCAGGAACGGGGTACTGATTGAGTGATCAGCCATGATCGCATTGAATGGCGGTGCTGGCTCGAAGGGCTGAATGGCCTACTCCTGCACCTATTGTCTATTGTCTATTGTCAAACACAACATTATTGTTTCTGTCAGTGGTTCTTCATAACATTGAGCTATGCCTTCATAGCAGTCGATTCCATTCACTCAGTATGTAGCTGCTGAACAACCATTGTGGGAACTTCTTCATGGTTAATATGTGTTATGCAGTCATAGCCACCTCATGGTCTCTGAGAGCTCCAGATGATGCAGCAGAGGACAGCTATAATGAGAGCACCGACACCACTAGGAGCTTAAGATCAGGAAAGGCTTCTTTCAATTGAGATTGTGCAGTCTGCCAAATGCACTAGAATCTTCGCCAAGCAGTGAATACTGTCTTTTGCTGCATGTACAAATGTCAACTGCAGGCTCCCTGCTTCAGGTTGGCCAAAAGAAGCTATTTGAATTGAATTGAATACTTTATTGTCACATGGTATGCAAATAGTCGCCCATAAAGGGCGCTAACAAAGTTACAAACTCTCCCCCCCACCCCCCCATTGCGCCAGTTGCCCCTTTGTTCTCTCCCCCCCCCCCATCTCCCATCTCCCACGGCAGTCCCTACATGCTGGGTTCTTCTTTGTTCCTTCCCTAATTTCCGTATATGTCAACCGACTCAAGGAAACAAGATTTGCCTCCTGACTGTCGGCATCAGGGTTTTGCTGTGCAGTCATTCTGATCTCACTCGGGTACTTGCTGGTTTGTTGAAGAGATTACTATATTTTGGGGCTGCTCGTAAGCCTTTAGTCACTCAAACACACCTGGAGCCTACCAGGGAGAAGGCAATTCTGGATTTAGTGTTGTGTAATGAACTGGATTTGATAAAGGAACTCAAGGTAAAAGAGCCATTAGGAGGTAGGGTTTATAATATGATGTTTTAATCTACAATCTGAGATGGAGAAGGGAAAATCGTAAGTGTCAGTATTGAAGTTGAGCAAGGGGGCTATGGAGGCACGAGGTGGCCAGAGTTGACTGGAAAGAGACCCTAGCAGGGAAGACGGTGGAACAACAATGGCAGGTATTTCTGGGAATAATGCAGAAGATGCAGGATCAGTTCATTCCAAAAAGGAAGAAAGAGTCTAACGGGAGCAAGAGGCGATCGTGGCTGACACGGGAAGTCAAGGACAGTATAAAAATAAAAGAGAAGTATAACATAGCAAAGATGAGCGGGAAGCCAGAGGATTGGGACTCTTTTAAAGAGCAACAGAAGTTAACTAAAAAGGCAATACGGGGAGAAAAGATGAGGTACGATGTTAAGCTAGCCAAGAATATAAAGGAGGATAGTAAAAGCTTCTTTAGGTATGTGAAAAGGAAAAAAATAGTTAAGACAAATGTGGGTTCCTTGAAGACAGAAGCAGGTGAATTTATTATGGGGAACAAGGAAATGGCAGAAGAATTGAACTGGTACTTTGTGTCTTACTTAGTGAAGACAGATCCAATCTCCCAGATGTACTAGTGGACAGAGGTCCGAGTGTGACGGAGGAACTGAAGGAAATTCACATTCTGCAAGAAATGGTGTTGGGTAGACTGATGGGACTGAAGGCTGATAAATCCCCAGGGCCTGATGGTCTGCATCCCAGGGTACTTAAGGAAGTGGCTCTAGAAATCGTGGACGCATTGGTGATCATTTTCCAATGTTCGATAGATTCAGGATCAGTTCCCGTGGATTGGAGGGTCGCTAATGTTATCCCACTTTTTAAGAAAGGAGGGAGAGAGAAAACGGTAAATTATAGACCAGTTAGCCTGGTGGGGAAGATGCTGGAGTCAATTATAAAAGCAAAAATTGCAGAACATTTGGATAGCCGTAACAGGATCATTCCGAGTCAGCATGAATTTACGAAGGGGAAATTGTGCTTGACTAATCTTCTGAAATTTTTTGAGGATGTAACTAGGAAAATGGACAACGGAGAACCAGTGGATGTAGTGTACCTGGACTTTCAGAAAGCCTTTGATAAGGTCCCACATAGGAGATTAGTGGGCAAAATTATAGCACATGGTATTGGGGGTAGGGTACTGACATGGATAGAAAATTGGTTGGCAGACAGGAAACAAAGAGTAGGGAGTAGGGATTAACTTTTTGGAATGGCAAACAGTAACTAGTGGGGTACCGCAAGGCTCGGTGCTAGGACCGTTGCTATTTACAATATACGTTAATGATTTAGATGAAGGGATTAAAAGCAACATTAGCAAATTTGCAGATGACACAAAGCTGGGTGGCAGTGTGAACTGTGAGGAGAATGCTATGAGGATGCAGGGTGACTAGGACAAGTTGTGTGAGTGGGCAGATACATTGCAGATGCAGTTTAATGTGGATAAATGTGAGGTTATCCACTTTGGTGGTAAGAACAGGAAGGCAGATTATTATCTGAATGGTGTCAAGTTAGGAAAAGGGGAAGTACAAAGAGATCTGGGTGTCCTTGTTCATCAGTCACTGAAAGTAAGCATGCAGGTACAGCAGGCAGTGAAGAAAGCTGATGGCATGTTGACCTTCATGACAAGAGGAGTTGAGTATAGGAGCAAAGAGGTCCTTCTGCAGTTGTACAGGGCCCAAGTGAGACCACACCTGGAGTACTGTGTGCAGTTTAGGTCTCCAAATTTGAGGAAGGACGTTCTTGCAATTGAGGGAGTGCAGCGTAGGTTCACTAGGTTAATTCCCAGAATGGCGGGACTGTCATATGTTGAAAGACTGGAATGACTGGGCTTGTATACACTGCAATTTAGAAGGATGAGAGGGGATCCTATTTAAACATATAAGATTATTAAGGGATTGGACACGCTAGAAGCAGGAAACATGTTCCCAATGTTGGGGGAGTCCAGAACCAGGAGCCACAGTTTAAGAATAAGGGGTAGGCCATTTAGAACGGAGATAAGGAAAACCTTTTTCACTCGGAGAGTTGTAAATCTGTGGAAATCTCTGCCTCAGAAGGCCTCAGCAGGTCAATTCTCTGGATGCTTTCAAGAGAGAGTTAGATAGAGCTCTTAATGATAGCGGAGTCAGGGGGTATGGGGAGAGGGCAGGAACGGGGTACTGATTGTGGATGATCAGCCATGATCACATTGAATGGCGGTGCTGTCTCGAAGGGCCGAATGGCCTACTCCTGCACCTATTGTCTATTATCAACTGCAGCATGACATGAACTATTAATGATTAGAAGAAAAAAAAACTTTCTCCCAACCACAGGAGCTTGGTTTGCTCCAGCGCAGTTCGCAGCCTCTGGCGACACTTGACTGATTGCCTAATAGTCCTTATTGTCATCGTGGTGATCCATTTCCACGTCTGTGAATGCTGCTTGAGATTAGGTGTCCAATCCCTTTAGTCTTCATGCATATCAGCTACCGATTCTTGAATGAATCTCCTCAATCTTCTCTGAGGGTAAATACCATCAATTCTTTCCATTTACCAACCTTGCGGGCACTTATCGAATGACGCTGTAGAATTCTAGAAATTTGCAGCACAGAAAGTGGTCTAGCGGATCACAATGCCTGTATTAAACAAAATTGGGATTTGGGGTAATCCTGCCTCCCTGCTCCTGGTACATAACTCTGTAGATCAAAGCTCTTTGTGCAGGCCCAGCTGCTTCCTTGACGTGTTGCGGATTTTTAAGGCATTGAGTTCCATACCCCCAACTTTTTTTTCAATGAAATAACTTATTACTCAACTCCCTCTCGCCTATTACCAATCTCATTACTTAGTTACTCACCTCTTTGCTCGGGTTAACAGCTCCTTATTATTTGACTTGTCTGGGCTTCTGATAAATTTCGCCCACTAAATTCTCCTCTCTGTTCCAAAGAAATCAACCCTCGTCTCGATGGTATGTGCTTTCAACATCCGGTCTCCTCCAGTTTTGGAGTCAACTTTGTTATCTCTCCCGCAGACTCTCTTGTGCTGTTGCATTTGGGCCTGGCGAACAGCGACTATAACAGTGCACAGCACTCCAGCTGCAGTCAACTGCTCTTTTATTTCCATCTCACATGGCGGGCCACAACCTCACTTTAGCCATCTGTACCCCTGCATCCATTTGCGTGGCACCCTCTCCCTTTCCAAGTACCCGTGCAAATTTCACAAGAAGATGCAGGTTTTGTAGGGATGCACATGTACTTCCCAGTTGTGTGCAATTACATTTGCTCTGACCATGTCCACGTGACTCTTGCACCCTTAAAAATATTTCAAAGATAGCAATTTGTATTCTCACTTGTGGCACCCGCACATGCAAATATCACTGCTGCAATCTTAGCTCCTGCAAAAGGAGGAGGTTGTAGCTGTGTAAGGGTGTGCTTCAATATCTTTTTTCAATAGACAATAGGTGCAGGAGGAGGCCATTCGGCCCTTCGAGCCAGCACCGCCATTCAATGTGATCATGGCTGATCATTCTCAATCAGTACCCCGTTCCTGCCTTCTCCCCATACCCCCTGACTCCGCTATCCTTAAGAGCTCTATCTAGCTCTCTCTTGAATGCATTCAGAGAATTGGCCTCCACTGCCTTCTGAGGGAAAGAATTCCACAGATTCACAACTCTCTGACTGAAAACGTTTTTCCTCATCTCAGTTCTAAATGGCCTACCCCTTATTCTTAAACTGTGGCCCCTTGTTCTGGACTCCCCTAACATTGGGAACATGTTTCCTGCCTCTAACATTTTCCTATTGCCAAATTGCCAACAGTTACTTATCAGTGATAGACACATCAGACATGCTGAATGGATATTCAATTCCTTGCAGTGTTTTGAGACAGTTAAGAAGCCTTAGTTAAGATCTTCACCATATTTACAAAGGAGTGAGTGGCCCAGTTACAGTTTCAGACTTCATGGCAGTGTAGGAACTTCAGTATTGTAGGCATAGTAATGGAGCATTGCAAGTATGACTACAAGTTAATATTGTTCAATGAATATGATCAACATATAAATTAACATTACTATATGTTCATCAAATCTGTTAATATGAGAAAGATAATGTTTTACAATTAAGATTTGGGATTTGAAGAGATGCCCATCTTAATTTCAAAAAGCAAACCTGCCCAAGGGCAGAACTCACCACCTCCCCTGCTGGATCATAAAGGTTCTGTCTGAAGTTGTCATTTTAATGAAGATGCAGTCTTAAATACCTCACATTAAATGGCTTAACCTTTTGCAATGAAATTAAATCTGAGGTTCTGTTGTACAAAAAAATCAAGGCCCTTGGTTATTTACCTCAAATCCATTTCTTTAACTCGGATGATTATTATTAGTATATTATTGTTACAGGGTCAAACAGCATGGAAACAGGTCCTTCGGCCCAAGGAATAAAGTCATAGCCTGCCCACACTCTCCCTTTCACTCAGGCACATCGAGTCCTGGCAACGTCCTCGTAAATCTCCTCTACACTCTTCATGACACTTAAAGAATACCTAGACATACACTTGTAGTTGTGTCCTGTAAGGCTACAGTCCTAATGCTGAAAGGTGAGGTTTGGCTGACTGGAACATTGCACAGATGCGATGGGCCAAGTTACCTGCTTTTGTATCTGTGTTTTCTGTGATTCGTTGAATAACTGCTGTTTTTCTGACGTAGATTGGTTTCTTTGACAGGTTGAATCAAGGGACTCTTTGAATAGCATCGCTCTCAAATTTGACACGACACCTAATGAGCTTGTGCAAGTGAATAAATTGTTCTCGAGAGCTGTTGTTCCAGGCCAGGTAATGAGCTCTTTGCTGCAATCATATGAAAAAGCTGTTGTTATATTTAATAGATAATGTGTAAAGTATGTAATGCAACTAGTTATGGTTAATAGAAATGTAGAGTTACTTTATCCATTGTCTTAGATTAACATAATTTCTCACATGTTTAACATATAAAGAGCACACAGGCAGTCAGTAGGACGAAGAAGGAAATATTCCTTTGTTCCTTGAACATTGTTATGTACTTCCATCATGTACATCCAAACAGCAGCCAAAATTTCATTATATTTAATTGGACGGGGAACATTTACAAGTTCATAAGTCAGAGGAGCAGATTTAGGCCATTCCGCCCACCGAGCTTACTCCACTATTTAATCATCGCTGATCTATCTTTCCCTCTCAACCCCATTCTCCTGCCTTCTTCCCGTAACCTTTGACACCCTTACTAATCAAGTACCTGTCAATCTCCGCTCTAAAGATACCTAATAGCCTTCTGTGGCAATGAATTCCACAGATTCACTACACTCAGACTAAAGAAACTTCTCCTCGTTTCCTTTCTAAAGGTACGTCCTTTTATTCTGAGGCTGTGCCCTCTGGTTCTAGATTATTACTAGTGGAAACATCCTCTCCACATCCATTCTACCCAGGCCATTCACTGTTCGGTAAGTTTCAGTGAAGTCCCCCCTCATCCTTGTAAACTCCAGCAAGTACAGGCCCAGTGCCGTGAAACATTACATTAACCTAATCATCCCCGGAATCATTCTCGTAAATCTCCTCTGGACCCTCTCTAATGCCAGCACATCCTTCCTCAGATATGGGGCCCAAAACTGCTCACAATACTCCAAATGCGATCTGACCAGTCCTTCATAAATCCTCAGAATTGCATCCCTGCTTTTATATTCTAGTCCTCTCAAAATAAATCCTAGCATTGCATTTGTCTTCCTCACTACTGATTCAACGTGTAAATTAACCTTTTGGGAATCCTACATCAGCCCTTCCAAGTCCCTTTGCACCTCTGATTTCACAATCCTCTCCCCATTTAGAAAATAGTCTATGGCTTTATTCCTATTCTTGCATGACTGCACACTTTGCTACGCTGTATTCTATCTTCCACTTCTTGGCCCACTTCTTGGCCCACTCTCCCAACCTGCCCAGGTCCTTCTGCAGACTCCCAGCTTCCTCTACATGATGTGCCCCTCCATTTATCTTTGCAAACTTGGCCACAAAACATTCAATTCCCTCATCCAAATGATTAACATACAAAGGGAAGAGTAACGGACCCAACACTGACTCGATTAGTCACTGGAAGCCAACCAGAAAAAGGCCCTTTTATTCCCACTCTATGGCTTCTGCCATCCAGCCAACCTGCTATTCATGCTCGTTTCTTCCCTTTAATACCATGAGGTCTCATTTAGTTTAGCAGCCTCAGGTGCAGCATCTTATCAAAGGCCATCTGAATATTCAAATACACAATAGTCACTGACTCTACTTTGTCTATCCTGCTTTTTACTTCCCCAAAGAATTCAAACAGATTTGTCAGGCAATATCTCCCTTTCACAAAACCATGCTGACTTCACCCTGTTTTATCATGTGCTTTTAAGTACTAAGAAACCTCATCCTTCAAAATGAATTGTAAAATCTTACCAACTGTTGAAGTCAGGGTCATAGCCTATAGTTTCTCCTCTTTTGCCTTGCTCCCTTCTTGAGCAACGGAGTAACATTTGCAATTTTCCAGTCCCCTTGGACCACTTCTGGCTTCAGTGATTCTTGAAAGATCACTATTAATGTCTCCACAATCTCAAAGGTCACCTCTTTCAGAACCCTGGGGTGTAATCCGTCTGGTCCAGGTAACTTATTCTCTTTCAGACCTTTCAGCTTCCCAAACATCTTCTCCCAAGTAATAGCAAGTTCACTAACTTCTGCAGCCTGGTTCTTTTGAATTCCTGGCACGTTGATGGTATCTTCTGCTATCAAAATTGACATTAAAAAACTTATTTCTGTATTCTCCATAACTACCTCTCCAGTGTAATTTTCCAAAGGTCCAATGTCCACTCTTGCCTCTCCTTCTGCCCTTATTTCAAGTTCAGTTGCATATTCCCGTCAGTACCAATAGTTAATTTGGGTTAATACCACAAGCCTGGCCCATTGTGCTGCCAAGATACATGCAAACAACAGTTAGAAAGCTGCATTGTGGTAAAATGATTTAAGTAGAAGATGGGATCCTAAATTGAGTACTTCATCAAAGCCTGGGAATAGTATACAAACCACAGTGATTTATAATTAAGTTGCTGAATTGGTTATTTTATATTTACTCTTATCTTCTGCAGAATCTCTATGTTCCTGATCCAGACTATATCTCCAGTGTGGAAAGTTCGCCGTCACTGAGCCCTGTCAGCCCATTGTCTGCAACTTCTTCAGAAATAGAGTTTGAGAAACCTTTGGTAAGAACCTGAAGAGAGAGAATTATAATCTGCAATGAATACTTGAGATTCCACTGGTTCAAAGATGTAAAGAAAGCACAGTGAGAAATGGGGACATCTTAAAAAATGAAAATACAAGAATTAATCTGGAATATAACGAACGTATTTTCAATTATTATTTTTTTTAATCAAGTGATAATAGACAATAGACAATAGGTGCAGGAGTAGGCCATTCAGCCCTTCGAGCCAGCACCGCCATTCAATGTGATCATGGCTGATCACTCTCAATCAGTACCCCGTTCCTGCCTTCTCCCCATACCCCCTCACTCCGCTATCCTTAAGAGCTCTATCCAGCTCTCTCTTGAAAGCATCCAACGAACTGGCCTCCACTGCCTTCTGAGGCAGAGAATTCCACACCTTCACCACTCTCTGACTGAAAAAGTTCTTCCTCATCTTCGTTCTAAATGGCCTACCCCTTATTCTTAAACTGTGGCCCCTTGTTCTGGACTCCCCCAACATTGGGAACATGTTTCCTGCCTCTAATGTGTCCAATCCCCTAATTATCTTATATGTTTCAATAAGATCCCCCCTCATCCTTCTAAATTCCAGTGTATAGTGGTGCCAAGGTAAAATGTGGGAATCCTTAAAGTTAGACCTGGCTGATGTTGTATTTACAAGATAAGGAGATGGCTTTGAATGTATGCTAAGCACTGGATTTCATAAGTTAAGGAAGCAAGGAAAAGCAAAATATAATTCCAGCGGAGGGTAATGCCACTTGCACATGTTCCAACAGCTAAACCATGGGAAGGTGGAGTGCCTGTGTCGCTGCATCTGATTAATTTTATGGACTGTGAAGGATAGTTTGGAGTTGAGTTGCACTTTCTGAATCATCTATCAGATTTAGTGTTTCTTTTAATATTGTAATGGAGGAAATAGTGAGACCAAAATTAAACAAATATCCAGGACCATTTTGCTTTCCATTTTGCCAATTATATTTGTGTTTTTTTACAAGTAGATGATTAAATGACCATTTCACTGATGTGTATAAAATGATTGAAGGAATTCACTAAGGAGAAGGACATGGAGGATAGTAAATTAGTATGGAATATGCGAATATTCTGAGACATGCAGCAATTAAGAAATGGTGATGTTTAGTTTTAGTCTATTAAAGATTATTAAGGTGAATAAATACCCAAGGCCTGGTGGGATCTCCCCCAGGTCATTGAGAGAGGCAAGAAAGGTGATTCCTGGGGCATTGAAGAGGTTCTTCGTATCATCACTAGCCACAGCCCCAGAGAAGGGTATGGGACAATCCAGAAAATTATAGGTGGCTGAGCCTGATATCAGTAGTAAGAAAGCTATTGGAGAGGATTCTTAGAGATAGATAAACACAAAATGCTGGAGTAATTCAGCAGATCAGGCAGCTTCTCTGGAGAAAATGGACAACTGATGTTTTGTGTCGGGACCCTTCTTCAGACTGATAGTAGTAGGCAGAGTAGGGAAAAGAACAGGAAGCGACAAATCAGGGCCAGCAACAAATGATCTCAGGCAAGGAGGTTCCCTGATAGGTCATTTACTGGATAGAGATGGATGTCAGCCCAAGAGAGATACATAGTTGCGAACAGTCGCGTTGGTTAACAGGCCTTTAGTGGAGGAAGGAGAGGGGAAGGTGTTTTGGGTGGGAAGGGATGAGACCTTTTTTGATCTCTTGGTCTCCATTATAAACGTCTATTATATCTGACGTCTATTATAAACCTACTGACTCCACAGTTATCCTGACTACTCTTTCTAAACCCCTGCCTCTTGCAAAGATGCCAGCTTCTACTCTCAATTTGTCCGTCACTGCTGCATCCGCTCCCATGATGAGGTTTTCCATATGAGGACATCCAAGATGTCCACATTCTTTAGTGTATGTGGTTTCCCCTCAGCTGTCATAGATGGATCCCTGACCCACATCTCTTCTATATCCCTGAGTTCTGCTCTTGCCCCCCCTCCCCTGAGACACAACAAGGATAAAGTTCCCCTGTTCATCACCTTTCACCCCACCAGCCTCCGCATCCAACACATCATCCTCCAGCATTTCCGTTACCTCCAAAGTGATCCCACAACTAGTCACATCTTCCCGCTCCGCCCCTTTCCGCCTTCTGCAGAGAACTCCCTCTCCAGGTACTTTCCCCTGCAAGGGGATCCCAGCAATCCTTCCGGGTGCGACGGGAGGGGGGGGTCATGTGCACCTCTTCTAACCTCATCTTAATCTGTGTTCTCGATGTGGGCTCCTGTACATTGGCGAGACCAAGCATTGGCTCGGCGACTGTTGTGATGAATACTTGCGTTCGGTCCACCAAGGCCGACTGGATCTCCCAGTTACTAACCACATTAACTCCACTTCCCATACTGACCTTTCTGTCCTGCGCCTCCTCCATTGATGGAGGAGGCCACATGGAAACTGGATGAAGACCTCCTCAAAATCTGCTTGGGTAGCTTGCAATGGAAATGTATGAACATTGAATTCTCCAATTTTAGGTAACTTCTACAAAAACCTCTCCCCACCCCCCTGTCTTCCCCCACACTCCCCTTCCTCCACTAGAAGGAAGTAAGCAGCAGGATAGACAAAGGAGAGTCAGTGGATATTGTTTACTTGGATTTTCAGAAAGCCTTTGATAAAGTGCCGAATGTGAGGCTGCTATACAAGATGACAGCTCATGGTATTAGAGGGAAGATACTAGCATAGATAGAAAAACATTGGCTGAATGGCAGAAGGCAGAGTGGGAATGAAGGGTGCCTTTTCTGTTTAGCTGCCAGTGACTAGTGGTGACTCATTGAAACTTACCGAATAATGAAAGGCCTGGATAGAGTGGATGTGGAAAGTTTCCACTAGTGGGAGAGTCTAGGACAAGAGGACACAGCCTTGGAATAAAAGGACGTACCTTTAGAAAAGAAATGAGAAGCAATTTAGAAAGGACATAGTCCTGTGCTGTACTGTTTGTATTTTAATTAGTAGGAAGGAAGCAACTATTTAATCTGATGGTCCAGAAGAAGAAGACATTAACTTAACTATTAAGCTGCTCTGTTCTGCCATGATGTGAGGAAGTGCTTCTTCCCACAGGCTTATATAAATCTGATTCCAAAAAATAGTGTAGGTCAATGAATCATTTCAGAACAAAGATTGATGCATGTTTCATGGCCAGGTGTATTCAGGATTTATCATTGAAGCTGAGGTAGAATTTTATATTTGTTTACTGGGCTTTCTTTTTAAATTTAAGTGCTCGATTTACCTGCTGAAGTTCCAATCTATTGATTTCAATTAAATGTGGTACTTGTCAGCGAACAGTGAAATTTATTGACCCTGTAATTGGGCACTTTCAGACTTTCAGCTGCTTTCTATTCATGGCGTTGGATTGAAAAGCCATTAATTTCATGACTGCAGTTTGCATTGGCGAGTGTCTGTTAAAAGGAGCTGTGCTGCTTGTTCATCAGCCTCTTATTAGCAAGTGGTTGCACTTCCTGTTGTGTGTTTCTAAATATATTCGCCTGAGCAGCAAGAAATTGGCAAATAGGAAGTACACGAGCACTAATTTGGTATAACATGCATTCCGGAAGTCCTTCAATGACTTTGTGATTGTAATTGCTGTCAGCATGTGTTTTTCTTTCTAAATTATAATGTACAGAAATTGATGGTTCTCATCAAAGAGAATTGTGATTATACAGTTAAATGGAACAAGTTGTGACGTGTTATAAATTAAACTCAAAATTTATTGCCCATCCTTACGATTGTTTTTGCAATACATTTTTTTTTTTAATACATGTGGCTTAAACATATGTCCAAATACTCTTCGGGCTGAAATTTAGACAAGGAGTGTCATTGTCTCAGTCTTGGGCAATAGTATCTGTATTGAACAGCAATTGCACCTTCAGCTCTCTTTTACTTTAGTCACAAGGACAATTTAATCCACAAATTTCTCATTTATATCAACGCCAAAGATCCCAGGGCAATTTGCAGGAGCACTGAAACAGAATCGCATGAAGGTATTGGGACAGACGTTTAAAGATTTGGTCAAGGAGGTAAGTTTTAATTAGTATCTTAAGGGAGAAAAGTGAGGCAAAGGAATTTAACGATAGAAATCCAGAGCCTTTGCAGAGAAGGCAGCGGAAGAGATGTTGCTGTTGATTGTGTGCTTGGTACCACACAAGCCCATATTGTCAGCAAAGGATGATTATCTTCTTTTCCATCCTACTAAAGTCAAGCATCCTTGTTTTGGCCGACACCATGTTGTTGCGTCATTCAATGAATAGCAATAGCTGTCAAAAAGATTTGCTAGGGTCAGATCTGGATATTTCAGCTGAGTACTTGTCGACGATTAAAGTTAATGAAAATAACAGTTTGTAATCATCCTACTCACACTCTACTTCTGCCCCATCATACCATCTCTTCTGCATCGTAACATACAGATAATTTAAACGTGCTTCCGTCAAGAGCACTCTTCCCTCATCCTGACATACTCTTATATCCTTCTCATATCAGAGATCCAAAAATGCCACCTACACGGGTTCCAACAGCTGAACCATGAGATGGTGTGGTACCTGTGGGCACTGTCTAATTTTATGGACTGTAGAGGATAGTTTAGAGTTGAGTTACACTTCCTGAGTCATTGACAATGAGTAAAATACACCCATGCCAGGTTTAATAGTAGCTCATGTTCCATGTTATCCGGGGGCAAGGAAATATACCAGTTCTGTTCTGGAGGACTCCAAAAGAGGAGACCGAATAATAGGAGACCTAATAAACATTCTCTGGTACCTTGTCCAGTTTTGGTAAGGACCTGCCTGCGATGCCCAGAAGCGTGGGTGATGTCCCACTTCAAAGTACATTGCTTTGTGTGGAGTCCAAAGCCTATCGTTTACACCATGGAAGCAGTGAAGAGCTCTGTGTCAATGTTCACAGATGAGCAGTGAGAGGGGCACGTCTATTGCACGATTTTGGTCTTGTTCAGACATATAAAGTGTTTGACATGTTCATTTGTTTGGTTCTGGCTTTCATTATTCATGCAGAAGGATTGATGGATGGTTCTTGGAGAAACGGAGACTGTGTCGCCATAAAGATTTGTTTTTTTCTTTATTTATTATCAGCCTGCATCTGTTGCTCATGCTTAATTACTACTATCGATGGTGCATAAACACCCAGCATTGCTTTTACAGGGCAGCTGCAACATAATGAATGAGTGAGCACACAGGAAAGCGGGAATATATTTCAAGATGAGAATGTTGAGTATTTTGTAGTCCACTTATCTCCCTAACTTTTGCAGATTGTGATGGAGAAGAACCTTTGATGCTTTGGCATTTGTTACATGGTCTATTCTGCAGATATTTTCTCATTTGTCGGCCATAATGTCGATTCAGTTTACTCCTGAGGTGGCAGTGGAGTGGACTACATTTTTCTGGACAAGAAAACATTTTTCTAGGTCTTGGGAGCTGTAGAAAATATCCCATTGGTCAGAGACATGCCTTGTCCATGGTGAGATATTGCCATGAAATGAGGTCAATGATGATCTCCAGCATGTTATCTTTTGTGGAACCGAGCAATAAACCATCCAATGTCAAAGGAAAATATAGAGGTTTCCACTTGATGCAGTTGACAGTTGCCAATCGTAACTGTGTGCCAGTAGTACATTGTCATTTACCCTTCCACTTCCAAACGGTGCAGTCGGCCATGTACTCCGTATGTATTCTGAGCTTGAGGAGTGGAGTGATGATGTGAAGCTCGGAGCTGCTAACATAGCCAGATAGTAGACGTCGTATGGTCTGTGCCCCCATTCTCACCATCCTGTTTCATGATTGTTGAATTCAGTTGCATGCAGCAGATGATATCAAGATTTGAGACCCACTTTAAACACTGCCAAAGGAACTCTCTATAATGGTTCAGGCAGTGGCAGCACATTCCAAACTCAAAAGACATGATGCACTGAGCTCCTCATGGACTGTACCATAGGTAGTCATTACACTCTCTAGATCAGTGGCAATGCAGTTTTGGTCTCCAAATTTGAGGAAGGACATTCTTCCTATTGAGGGAGTGCAGCGTAGGTTCACTAGGTTAATTCCCGGAATGGCGGGACTGTCGTATGTTGAAAGACTGGAGCGACTAGGCCTGTATACACTGGAATTTAGAAGGATGAGAAGGGATCTTATTGAAACATATAAGATTATTAAGGGATTGGACACGTTAGAGGCAGGAAACATGTTCCCAATGTTGGGGGAATCCAGAACCAGGGGCCACAGTTTAAGAATAAGGGGTAGGCCATTTAGAACGGTGATGAGGAAAAACCTTCTCAGTCAGAAAGTTATAAATCTGTGGAATTCTCTGCCTCAGAAGGCAGTGGAGGCCAATTCTCTGCATGCTTTCAAGAGTGAGCTCGATAGAGCTCTTAATGATAGCGGAATCAGGGGGTATGGGGAGAAGGCAGGAACGGGGTACTGATTGTGAATGATCAGCCATGATCACATTGAATGGTGGTGCTGACTCGAAGGGCCAAATGGCCTACTCTTGCACCTATTGTCTATGGTCTATTGACTGTAGTGAGCATCTAAGAACATTGTGTTCCATATCTGTTTTACTCTACATTTGAAGAGTTAGAGATGACTTATTTTACAACTCACACTGTCTTGGCAAACCCACCTGCATGATCAAGGACGAGTCTCACTCCCTCTTCCCCCCTCTCCCATCGGGCAAAAGTTATAGAAGTGGGAAAACACACACCTCCAAATTCAGGGACAGTTCCCAGCTGTTATCAGGCAAGTGAACCATCCTATCACCAACTGGAGAAGGGTCCTGAGTTACTATTTACCTCATTGGAAACCCTTGGACTATCTTTGATCGGACTGAACTGGACTTTATCTTGCACTAAAGGCTATTCACGTTATTCCCGTTATCATGTATCTGTATACTGTGGATGGCTCAATAGTAATCATGTATTGTCTTTCCGTTGAATGGTTAGCATGCAACAAAAGCTTTTCACTGCATGCCACTACATGTGACAATAAACTAAACTAACTAACTGACTAAACTAACTAACTAACTAATTGAGTTCTATTGAAGGGTTTCGAACAGCAATGTTAATTGTTTCTCTTTCTGCAGGTGATGATGCCTGACTTGCTGTGTTTTGCCAGCATTTTCTGTTATTTTCATTTCCCCCCGCTTGGCTTGAGAACATCTTTGACATCAAGTGTTCAGTTGTGTGGTACCTATAGGAAGAAATAGAAACATGGAAACATAGAAAATAGGTGCAGGAGTAGGCCATTCAGCCCTTCGAGCCAGCACCGCCATTCAATGTGATCATGGCTGATCATCCACAATCAGTACCCTGTTCCTGCTTTCTCCCCATATCCCTTGATTCTGCTAGCCCTAAGTGCTCTATCTAACTCTCTTTTAAATGCATCCAGTGAATTGGCCTCCTTTGCTTTCTGAGGCAGAGAATTCCACAAATTCACAACTCTCTGGGTGAAAAGATTTTCCTCATCTCAGTTCTAAATGGCCTACCCCTTATTCTTAAACTGTGGCCTCTGGTTCTGGAATCCCCCAACATCATGAACATGTTTCCTGCATCTAGCTTGTTTAATCCCTTAATAATTTTATATGTTTCTATAAGATTCCCTCTCATCCTTCTACATTCCAGTCATTCCATTCTTTCATCATATGACAGTCCCGCCATCCCAGGAATTAACCTTGTTCCTGCTGCACGCTGCACTCTCTCAATAGCAAGAATGTCCTTCCTCAAATTAGGAGACCAAAACTGCACAAAATACTCCAGATGTGTTCTCACCAGGGCCCTATACAACTGCAGAAGGACCTTTTTGCTCCTATACTCAAATCTTCTCGTTATGAAGACCAACCTGCCATTAGCTTTCTTCACTGCCTGCTGTACCGGCATGTTTCTTTCAGTGACACCCACGTCTTGTTACACCTCCCCATTTCCAAGCCTGACACCATTCAGATAATAATCTGCCTTCTTGTTCTTGCCACCAAAGTGGATAGCCTCACATTTATTCACATTCTACTGCATCTGACATGCATCTGCCCACTCACCCAACCTGTCCAAGTCACCCTGCATCCTCATAGCATCCTCTACACAGTTCACACAGCCACCCAGCTTTGTGTCATCCACAAATTTGCAAATGTTACTTTTAATTCCTTCATCTAAATCATTAATATATATTGTAAATAGCTGCATAAATGATGCTGCATTCGTCCTTGAATTTGTTCTTGTGAATCTCGAGTGTGCTGTGCAATTGATCAAGCCTCTCTTGCTCTTCATTTAGGCTGGACTTGCACATCAATTCTGTTTGCCCATCTTTGTTCCACATCTCTAAGAATATTGTTTTTTGAAAAATGACAGGATTTAGTGGTTTGTTTGAGCACCACTGTGTTGGCCCTGGTGTTTGCTTTGTATTTCTGCATTTGTTTCTTGGAGAACACCTGCTTGTGGAGCATGTGCTCACACTGTGATCTTGTGTTTACTTGTTATTCTTTTCAAGCTCAATTTTTGTTTTGGGATAAACGTGGAGCATCATGTCACTTAAAAATTGACACCTGATTTCAGTGCTTATATTCGCAATGTGTTGTAGCCGCGCAAAAGTTGAATTTCTTACCATGTGCCAGTTCTCTGCATGAACTTCTCAAATATTATTCATCATATTCCTTTTGCCATAATGTTGTCATAATAATTAAGTCTCCGATCTCGTGGAATCCCAGAGTGGGTACAACATGGAAATGTGGCTCTTTGTCCTTCTGGTTCTGCATCAACCATAAAACATCCCTTTACACTATTCCCAATTTATTCTCCCCGCATTCCCATTAACTTCTTCCCCCCCCCCCCCAATTCTTATCACTCACCCACACACTGGGGTAATTTACAATACCAATTAACCTACCTTCCCCATGTCATTGGAATGTTTGAGAAAATCAGAGCACCAGGGGAAACCTTAGTCATAGAGTGATACAGTGTGGAAACAGGCCCTTCGGCCCAACATGCCCACACTGGCCAACAATGTCCCAGCTACACTAGCCCCACTTGCCTGTGCTTGTTTCATATCCCTCCAACCCTGTCCTATCCATGTAACTGTCTGTTTCTTAAATGATGGGATAGTCCCAGCCTCAACTACTTCCTCTGGCAGCTAGTTCCATACACTCACCACCCTTTGTGCAAAAAAGTTATCCCTCAGATTCCTATTAAATCTTTTCCCCCTCGACTTGAACCTATGTCCTCGTGTTCTCGATTCGCATACTCTGGGCAAGAGACTCTGTGCATCTACCCGATCTATTCTTCTCATGATTTTGTACACCTCTATAAGATCACTCCTCATCCTCCTGCGTTCCACGGAATAGAGACCTAGCCTACTCAACCTCTCCCTGTAGCTCACACCCTCTAGTCCTAGCAACATCCTCGTAAATCTATTCTGAACCCTTTCAAGTTTAACAATATCTTTCCTATAACATGGTGCCCAGAACTGAGCAAAATATTCTGTACCCGGCCTCCCGGGACCAACAACAGGCTGCAGCTCCACCTGGCCCACACACACCGCGCTGGGCCCACAGCCCCCACCAGGCAGAGCCCCTCAGCACTGCTGGGTCCTACTGCCCACCCCCTACTACAGGTAACTGCAGCAGGGGTTCCACTGGGTCTCCCCCTTCCCCCTCCAGCCAGTTGACCCCCAGTACTCCCCACATCGGTCCTCATGCCCCCCTCTGCCCAGCTAACCCACCACCCCCCCACCATACATCCCCTCCACCTGCCCCCCTGCCTCCATCCGACCCCAACCCCCACCATTGCCGGGTGTTCACCATCCCCCCTGACCTCCCCCTTTCAGACACCGAACGGTCGGTCCTCAGCAGAGGCCTTACCTTTGTTCCCCTCCGCCCCCACATCAACGAGTTCCGCGTCCGCCATGACGTGGAGCTCTTCTTCCGCCGCCTCCGCCTCCGAGCCTTTTACCATGGCAAGGAGTCCCCACCCCCCACTGATGACCCCTTCTCCCGTCTCCAACGGACCCCCTCCACTTTTACCCCCCAGTATGGCCTACTACCCTCACTAGACCTTTTTATCTCAAACTGCCGGCGTGACATCGGCCGCCTCAAATTTTCCACTCCCCTGACTAACTCCAACCTCTCCCCTCCTGAACGTGCAGCCCTCCACTCACTCCGCAACAACCCGGACTTAATAATTAAACCCGCTGACAAGGGAGGGGCTGTGGTAGTCTGGCGTGCTGACCTCTACCGCACCGAGGCCAGACGACAACTATCAGACACCTCTTCCTACCTATCCCTGGACCATGACCCCACCGATAAACACCAGACCTTCATCAGCAGCACCATCACCGACCTCACCAACTCCGGCGATCTACCCCTCAGTGCCTCCAATCTCATAGTTCCCCAGCCCCGCACGGCCCGATTCTACCTCCTACCCAAAATCCACAAACACAACTGTCCCGGCAGACCCATTGTCTCTGCCTGCTCATGCCCCACCGAACTTATCTCTACCTACCTCGACTCCATCCTATCCCCCCTGGTAAAATCCCTCCCCACCTACGTCCAAGACACCTCACACGCTCTCCATCTCCAGGATAACTTTCGGTTCCCAGGCCCCCACTCCCTCATTTTCACCATGGATGTCCAGTCACTCTACACTTCCATCCCCCACAAGGATGGTCTCGAAGCCCTCTGTTTCTTCCTCGACCGTAGAACCAGCCAATCCCCATCGACCAACACTCTCCTCCGCCTAGCAGAGCTGGTTCTTACCCTCAACAACTTCTCCTTTGACTCCTCCCACTTCCTCCAAACCAGAGGCGTAGCTATGGGCACTCGCATGGGCCCTAGCTACGCCTGCCTCTTTGTCGGGTACGTCGAACAATCCCTGTTCCAGACGTACACTGGCCCCATCCCCGAACTCTACCTCCGCTACATCGACGACTGCATTGGTGCTACCTCTTGCACCCATGCAGAACTCACTGACTTCATACACTTCACCTCCAATTTCCATCCTGCCCTTAAATATACCTGGACTATCTCTGACATCTCCCTCCCGTTTCTGGACCTCACCATCTCCATCACAGGAGAAAAACTAGTGACGGACATTTACTACAAGCCCACCGACTCGCACAGCTATCTGGACTACACTTCTTCCCACCTGGTCCCCTGCAAAAAGTCTATCCCCTACTCCCAATTCCTCCGTCTACGCCGCATCTGCGCCCGGGATGAGGTGTTTCAGACTAGGGCTTCCGAGATGTCCTCGTTTTTCAGAAAACGGGGCTTCCCCTCCTCCATTATAGATGAGGCTCTCACTAGGGTCTCTTCTACATCCCGCAGCTCCGCTCTTGCTCCCCCTCCCCCCACTCGCAACAAGGACAGGATCCCCCTCGTTCTCACCTTCCACCCCACCAGCCAGCGGATCCAACATATCATCCACCAACATTTCCGTCACCTACAACAGGACCCCACCACTGGCCATATCTTCCCATCCCCTCCCCTCTCTGCGTTCTGCAGAGACCGTTCCCTCCGCAACTCCCTGGTCCACTCGTCCCTTCCTACCCAAACCACCCTAACCCCGGGCACTTTCCCTTGCAACCGCACGAGATGCAACACCTGTCCCTTTACCTCCCCCCTCAACTCCATCAAAGGACCCAAACAGTCTTTCCAGGTGAGACAGAGGTTCACCTGCACCTCCTCCAACCTCATCTATTGCATCCGCTGCTCTAGATGTCAACTTATTTATATCTGCGAAACCAAGCGCAGGCTCGGCGATCGCTTCGCTGAACACCTGCGCTCGGTCCGCATTAACGCAACTGATCTCCCGGTGGCCCAGCACTTTAACTCCCCCTCCCATTCCCAGTCTGACCTCTCTGTCATGGGCCTCCTCCAGTGCCATAGTGAGGCCCGCCGGAAATTGGAGGAGCAGCACCTCGTATTTCGCCTGGGCAGTTTGCGGCCCGGTGGTATGAACGTCGACTTCTCCAACTTCAGATAGCTCCTCTGTCCCTCCCTTCCCCTCCCCTCCTCCTTCCCAGATCTCCCTCTGTCTTCCTGTCTCCACCTATGTCCTTCCTTTGTCCCACCCCCGACATCAGTCTGAAGAAGGGTCTCGACCCGAAACGTCACCCATTCCTTCTCTCCCGAGATGCTGCCTGACCTGCTGAGTTACTCCAGCATTTTGTGAATAAATCGATTTGTACCAGCATCTGCAGTTATTTTCTTATATTCTGGATGCGGTCTCACCAATGTCTCATACAACTGCAACTATGACCTCCCAACTTCTATACTCAATACTGACTGATGAAGGCCAAAGTGCCAAAAACCTTTTTGACCACCTTATCTACCTGCGAACCGACCTTCAAGGAACCATGCACCTGTACTCCTAGATGCCTCCACTCTACAACACTACCCAGAGGCCCACCATTTAATGTGTAGGTCCTGCCCTTGTTCAACGTCCCAAAATGCAACACCTCACACTTCTCTGTATTAAATTCCATCAACAATTCTTCCGCCCACCTGGCTAATCGATCCAGATCCCCCTGCAATCTTTCACAACCATCTTCACTATCTGCAAAACCACTAACTTTTGTATCATCAGCAAACTTGCTAACCTTGCCCTGTATGTTCTCATCCAAATCATTGATGTAGATGACAAACAGCAACGGGCCCAACACCGAACCCTGAGGCACACCACTAGTCACAGGCCTCCAGTCCGAGAAGCAACCTTCCATCATCACCCTCTGCTTCCTTCCATGGAGCCAATTTGCTATCCATTCAGCTATCTCTCCTTAGATCCCACGCGATCTAACCTTCCAGAGCAGCTTACCATGCAGAACCTTGTCGAATGCCTTACTGAGGTCCATGTACACAACATCTTCAGCTCTGCCCTCATCTACCTTTTTGGGATGAGAGCAGAGCTGAAGATCTGCCCTCATCGATCAATCAGATTTGTGAGACACGACCTCCCACATACAAAACAATGCTGAATATCCCTAATCAGCCCTTGCCTAACCAAATGCCCGTATAACCTATCCCTCAGAATACTCTCGAGTAACTTTCCAACTACAGATATTAAGCTCACCGGCCTATAGTTCCCAGCATTTTTCCTGCAGCCCTTCTTGAAAAGAGGCACAACATTTGCCACCCTTCAGTCTTCCGGCACCTCTCCTGTATTTAAGGACGACTCGTAAATTTCAACCAGGGCTCCCGCAATTTCCTCTCTAGTTTCCCGCAATTTCCTCTCTAGTTTCCCGCAATGTCCTCGGATACATCTGATCGGGCCCTGGAGATTTGTCTACCTTCATACACAAGAGTTATCTGAATGGTGTCAGATTAGGAGAAGGGGAGGTGCAACGAGATCTGGATGTGCTTGCACATCAGTCACTGAAAGTAAGCATGCAGGTACAGCAGGCAGTGAAGTAAGCCAATGGCATGTTGGCCTTCATTGTGAGAGGATTTGAGTTTAGGAGCAAGGATATCCTAGTGTAATTGTACAGGGCCCTGGTGAAACCACACCTGGAGTATTGTGTGCAATTTTGGTTTCCTAATTTCAGGAAGGACATTATTGCTATTGAGGGAATGCAGCGTAGGTTCACAAGGTTAATTCCGGGGATGGCGGGACAGTCATATGATGAAAGAATGGAGTGACTGGACGTATATTCGTTGGAATTTAGAAGGATGAGAGGGGGTCTTATAGAAACATATAAAATTCTAAGACGATTCGACAGGGTAGATGCAGGAAAAATGTTCCCGCTGTTGGGGGAGTCCAGAACTAGATCACAGTTTAAGAATAAGGGATAGGCCATTTAGGGGGGGAAAGAGAGCAAAGAGAGATGAGGAAAAACATTTTCACCCAGAGAGTTGTAAATCTGTGGAATTTTCTGCCACAGAAGGTAGTGGAGGCCAATTCACTGGATGTTTTCAAGAGGCGGTTAGATTTAGCTCTTAGGGCTGAGGGAATCAAGGGATATGGAGAAAAAGGCAGAATGGTGTACTGATTTTGGATGATCAGCCATGATCATATTGAATGGCTCGAAGGACTAAATGGCCTACTCCATCTATTTTCTATGTTTCTCTGCCATACTACTGCACTACCTATACAATGCTGCAGGTGGCGCAGTGTGTAAATTACTCTAACAAAATAGCAAGTCCAGGGCCAGGACGACTATACAATCAGTCTGAAGAAGGGTCTTGACTCGAAACGTCGCCCATTCCTTCTCTCCTGAGATGCTGCCTGGCCCACTGAGTTACTCCAGTATTTTGTGATATATACAATCCAGAGAAATTAGTTCAGATCCCACTATGGCAGGTATGGAGTTTAAATACAACTAACAGGAACATAGGAAAGGCGTAGAAATAGGCAGACATTTTACTGAACACTTATGGTTGCTCTGCCATGGGTTGCGGGGACTCCCAGTTATTAACCATTTTAACTCCCCTTCACATTCCCATACTGATCGAACTATCCTGGGCCTCTTCCATTGCCAGAGTGAGATCGCATGCAAACTGGAGGAACAGCACCTCATATTCCGCTTGGGCAGCTTACAATCCAAAGGTATGAAGATAGAATTCTCCAATTTTAGGTAACGAACCTACCACACTCTTTGTTTCTTTCCCCCCCCCCCTTTCTTCCCTGTACCCCAATTCCTATATCCCAGTTTCAGGTTCAGTTCAATCTTTTGTCACTTGCAATAAATCAAGTCAAGTCAAGTCAATTTTATTTGTATAGCACATTTAAACACAACCCACGTTGACCAAAGTGCAGTACATCAATGCAGGTACTAAAAAAAGAACATACGATAGCACACAAACCTAACAACACAGACATTAACAGTTTACAGCGCCCCCTCAGAAGTCTTCAAATGCTAGGGAATAGAAGTAGGTTTTGAGCCTGGACTTAAAGGAGTGGATGGAGGGGGCAGTTCTGATGAGGAGTGGGATGCTGTTCCACAGTCTAGGAGCTGCAACCGCAAAAGCGCGGTCACCCCTGAGCTTAAGCCTAGACCGCGGGACAGTCAGTAGCCCCAAGTCAGCCGACCTGAGGGACCTGGAGATTGAGTGGTGGGTTAGAAGATTTTTGATATGGGGGGGGGGGGGGGGGGTGAAGCCCATTTAGGGCTTTGTGTGCAAATAGGAGGAGCTTGAAATCGATTCTGTACCGTATTGGGAGCCAATGGAGAGAGGCCAGAATCGGGGCGATGTGGTCCTTTTTACGGGTACTCATCAGGAGTCTTGCTGCAGCGTTTTGGACCAATTGCAAGGGGGACAGGGATGATTGGCTGATCCCAGTGTGTGGGGAGTTGCAGTAGCCCAGGCGGGAGGAAATAAAAGCGTGGACGATTTTTTCTAGATCGTCAGATTGGAGGAATGGTTTGATAAATGGTTTGAATAACGTACAGTGAAAAGCTTTTTGTTGCATGCTAATCAGTCAGCAGAAAGACAATACATGATTACAATTTATCCATTTACAGTGTATGGATACATGATAAGGACATGACGTTTAGTGCAAGGTAAAGCCAGCAAAGTCCAATCAAGGATAGTCCGAGGGTCATCAAAGAAGTAGACAGTAGTTCAGCATTGCTCTCCGGTTGTGGCAGGATGATTCAGTGGCCTGATAATAGCTGAGAAGAAACTGTCCCTGAATCTGGCGGTGTGTGTTTTCACACTTCTATACCTTTTGCCTTTTGATGGGAGAGGGGAGAGGAGGAGTGGCTAGCGTGTGACTCGTCCTTTATTATACTGCTGGCCTTGGATGGAGCTGTTCCCAAACCAAGCTGTGATGTATTCTGATTAAATGCTTTCTATGGTGCATCTGTAGTTGGTGAGAGTTGTAGGGGACATGCCAAACTTCCAAAGCCTTCTGAGGAAGTAGAGGCGTTGGTGTCCTTTCTTGGTCGTTGCTTCAATATGGGTGGTCCAGGAGAAGTTGTTGATATTGACTCCTTCGGAATTTGAGGTTTTCAACCATCACTACTTTGGCACCGTCAATGCAAGCTGGGGTATGTGTACCACTTTGCATCCTGAAGTCGTTCACAATCTCCTTTGTCTTGCTGATATTGAGAGAAAGGTTGTTGTCTCGACACCACGACACAAGGTTCTCAATTTCCTTCCTGTACTCCGTCTCATCATTATTTGATAACCGGCCCACATCTGGATGTGCATCCATTTTTCCTATTCCCCTTACCCGCCATCTCCTTACTCAGGCTTCCGTATCACTCCTATTCTCTCCTTCTCTCAGCACCTTTTATCTTTTCATCTTTGGCCTTTATCCAGCAATCTTCCAGTCTCCCTTGCCTGTATCCAGGTTTTGTTCCACCCCCACCTCTTCCAGCTTTCTCCACCATTATCATCAGTCCGAGCAGGGTTCCGACCCAAAAGTCACCAATCCATGTTCTTCAGAGATGCTTCCTAACCTGCTGAGTTTCTCCAGCACTTTGTGTCTTTTTTTTAGGAATAGGCCATTTTGACTCCTTGAGCCTGCGCCACCATTGAACAAGTTCGTGGCTGATATTCCAATTTCAACACCATTTTCCTGTTCTATCCCTTGTAGCTGTTAAGGTGTAAAAATCTATCAATCTGTGTTATGAATGGATTCAGTAACTGGTTTCTCTAACAGTAACATCGAGGTTGAGATGCATCAAGGCAGCATTTCTTTCATAGCAATAATTTTGTATTCTACGGGAGGATTATATTCTATTGTTACTCTGAATCTGAGCCTGTCCTTAACAGCTCATCTCATTAACTTCATGGATTTCAATCCAACATTTGTAGAAATGATAGCCCAATCTACAGCATGCAATTTTTTCCCATAGACAGGTATTTATATTTTGAGTCATTCATGCTGCCATGAAGAAGTTGTGTAGGATTGAAAGGATGTTGTAAATTGGCAGGATCTATGAATAATTAGTCAACCGAAAATTCCTCCCGCTATTTAAAATGTTATAAATTTCAATTTACCTGGGCATGTTCTGGCTTGCTACTAAAGTCCACCAGCAGAAAGTACTGAATTTCAAACATCTGCCTTTCTGATTTTTAAACTATGGATTAAGATTTTGGAATATTACCAAGATTTTTAATTGTGGTGTTCATTTGTTTGTTGAGTTAACTCGATTAATAAGACCCAGCCACCTGCAGGATAGAATTGTCAACTCACACATTTGTAATTAGCTCCCTACTATGTTCCTAGAAATTCATTTATGTATGTGTGCAGATCGCGCTAAAACTGAAATGAGCCTTTATGTGGCTCAAGAACTCACTTGCTGATTCAGCTAAATCGCAGGTTTCAGTGAGTTAAAGGAAAATGGAAGCGGTCAATGGAAACTTTGGCAGGTAAATCTATCTAGGTACAGGGAGACTTTTGTGAAGGATTTTTTTTCACAAGGAGATGGGCAAGGTATGCAAGGAGGCAGGCATGGGAACCAAATCCAGGACTCCAGGACTCCAGGGCTGGAACCAGAATATGAAGAAACAATGAAAAAGGAGTGCATGATACATATCAGTTGAGAACCAGGCTGAAAGGGGAAGTAAAAAACAAAAAGCAAATGAGAGAATATGTGGATCAAATTAAAGTGAGCATAAAAGCTTTCTCAAGACATGCAGAAGATCAGTGGGTAGCAAGAAGAGCCTGAAAAAAGTTAATCCAAACTTAAATATTTGCCAAGGAAGAGGGTGCTGTTTATATCTTGGAGGTGGTAGATTGGGTGACAGAGATGAAAATTGGTGAGGAAAGGTTTAGTTTTCATTTAGTTTAGAGATACAGCATGGGAACAGGCCCTTTGGTCCACCAAGTCTGCACCGACCAGCGATCCCCGTGCATTAACACTATCCTACACACACTGGGGACAATTTTACATTTGCACCAAGCCATTTAACCTACAAACCTGGAAGTCTTTGGAGTGTGGGAGGAAACCGAAGATCTCGGAGTAAACCCAGGCAGGTCACGGGGAGAACGTACAAACTCCGTACAGATAAGCACCCCTGGTCAGGATCGAACCCAGGTCTCTGGCACTGTAATGCAGTAGCGCTACTGCTGCCACACCTTGCCCCACTGTGCCACCCAGGTTATTAGAAAGACTACCCTGGGTAAATGGGCACCTTGCTTGATGCTTTCAGGCTTTTTGTGGGCAATTGGGTTGGTGATTTCAGAAGGGCTTGTTTACAGGTATTATTCCTCAAGAGGTACAGGACGGATGCAAGAGGGGGAAAGAGTAACACGTGACACTCTTGGTCAAAAGGGGTTGCAAGGATTTATATTGGACAACTGCAGCCCCATTGGATTGACCTTGGTGGTGTAGAAACTTAAACTAGGAAAGAAACATAGAAAATATAAAGGTGTGCCAGCATAGATTAATTAAAGGCAAATTCTAATTGACTAATCCAACTGAATTTTTACATGAAGAAACAGGGAAAGTTGGTGAATGGAACCCGAGTTATTTATTTTATCTGAGGCAATAGGTAAGATATTTTGATTTATTCTGATTTGTGTGCACTTCTGTACCACATTGTAGGAAGGTTGAGGTTACAATGGAGAAGGTGCAGAGGAGATTCACCAGAATGTTGGCTGGTGTGAAATGTCTCAGTTATGAGGAGAGGCTGGATAGGCAGCATTTATTTTCCTTGGAGCAGGGGAGGCTGAGGGTGGGGATCCTGATACGAGAGGCATTGATAGGATGAAGGTTTTACTCATGACAGACCCCTCGGATCAGAGGGCATATGTTTAAACTAAGGACTAAAAGTTTTGGAGGAAGACTGAGGAAAAATATTTTCATGAAGAGGGTAGTTGGAGTCTGGAAAGCTCTGCCTAAGAAAATGGTGGGAAGGTAATCTCACATAATTTAATAAGCATCTGGGTGGGCACTTGTGAGAGAGGGGTAAAAAGGGATAATTGATTTAGACTAAGGACCCTGAGAAATAGCTGGCCCGACCGTGCTCGGCTAGATAAGAACCGCAAGAACAAATGGTGACATTCCAAGGATAAGTGTTAGAAGATAACCAGAGAACTAGGGGAGAGGGCAAGATAACCAGAGAACAAGGGGAAAGGGCATGAACTACTCTGTACTGCGCCTGCCTAATAAGATAAATGAATATTACAAAAACGCCCAGCATGACAAGATGCCTCATTTAAATGCACATGCGATGTATGATGTGGGAGGCAACAGGGGCGGTGTCGGTAGATTGTGCACCTCAGTGCTCCGATTGGAAGGAGCCCAAAGGGGAGGAATTAAAGGTGTGACAATTGTAAATTGATGTGAATAAAAAGAAGGGATTTTCCCGACCTCGGTGTGTCTCGAGAGGGGAGGCACCCAACTCTGCAGACTTGCAAATAAAATATACTTGTTTCTCTAGATTGTCTCGAGCATTGTGATTGTGAGCACTCACATTTGCATCTCACACACTTGAAACAACTGGACGTAGAAAGCTTAGGACCAATTATAAATGGGATTGATATTGATAGAACCTGATTGTCGGCATGCACATAGTGGGCAGAAGGACCTTTCCTGTGCCATTTAACTCCATGACTCTGAAAACATTTTCTGCTAAAATCATTTTTAGCTAAAGGTCTACTGGGATAGCATGTGATGCAAGAACATATTTTTAAAAAGGGTAAGATTCCAATATGATGGCTGGTTGATGCTGGTTTATTTTAGATTTTACTTTTGACAACATGCAAATTAACTGCAGTAAAGTGTTTCCATACTACTGCGACAAAGATGGAAAGTCTTGGGCAGGGACCATTCTTTGAAGCAGTGCATTTTGGAGCTCTAACCACAGTTGCATGTTACTGTGGTGCTGTAATATTTATCCAGATTCATATTTTTATCTAGATAGAGGGTAATGAAAATTGATTTTATTTTTTCCTCCATTAAAAATCACCAATCAAATAAATATTTTCTCCCCACCAGTCTTGAACTGGCAAGTGCTATAGTGTGAAGCTGCTCGCCGCCAGTGTAACTTGTTGTTAGGTAATCCAACTGAGTTCACTGGATACTAACTGCCACCTCATTAAACATTAACTTGAGATAGGCACAAAATGCTGGAGTTACTCCGGCAATTTGTGTTTATCATATCATATCATATCATATCATATATATACAGCCGGAAACAGGCCTTTTCGGCCCACCAAGTCCGTGCCGCCCAGCGATCCCCGTAGATTAACACTATCCTACACCCACTAGGGACAATTTTTACATTTACCCAGCCAATTTAGCCTACATACCTGTACGTCTTTGGCGTGTGGGAGGAAACCGAAGATCTCGGAGAAAACCCACGCAGGTCACGGGGAGAACGTACAAACTCCTTACAGTGCAGCACCCGTAGTCAGGATCGAACCTGAGTCTCCGGCGCTACATTCGCTGTAAAGCAGCAACTCTACCGCTGTGCTACCGTATCTTTGGTATAAACCAGCATCTGCAATTCCTTTTTATTATATTTTGAATATTAACTTGAGTTTTGCATCAACCCAAAGCTTAAAAACTATTGGATAAAAATTAGACTTTATTTAATAACTTTTGTATTATTCAGAATAACATACAAAATTCAGTGTTTTTTAAAATTCTGTAAATTGGATTCAGAGTGAAAATTATTTGAGTTAATGTTAAATTATTGTAACAAGACAAAATAAATTACAGTTTTGAGAACGTGATGTTCTTTCTTCAGTCAATTGTTTCATTTGTAAGTTTTGCAACAGTTTGGTTTGATACAAGTATTGAGGATAAGTCAATGCTTTCTCTCCTGCATAGTTGCCTGGTTTCATATATTCCAAATATTGAATACAATGGCTGGAAAATCACATGTAAATACTTTAGCGTTTCTTACCTTTTCCACTGCTTTACTTCCTGCTCTCTTTGAAGATGGGTCCTGATGCCAAATACCGTCAGTCCAATTCCTTCCTTGGTTGAGTTTCTCGAGCAATTTGTTTTTTCCTCAAGAATGCAGCGTTTCTCTATTATAGCCAGTATCAGTCTTGTTAGACTTCAAGTTGGTGCAAAGTAAATAGTTCTGTGGAGGCATAATGGCGCAGTGGCGGAGTTGCTGCCTTGCAGGGCCAGAGACCCATGTTCGATCGTGACCGTGGGTGCTGTCTGTACAGAGGTTAGACTTTCTTCTCATGACCGTGTGGGATTTCTCCGGGAGTTCCAGTTTCCTCCCACATCCCAAAGACGTGCACGTTTGCAGCTTAATTGGCTTCTGTAAATTGTCCCCATGAGTGTAGGATATAACTCGTGTGGTGTGATCATTGGTGGGCCGAAGAGCCTGTTTCCACATCGTATCTCTAAAATTAAAACAAAATGTGCAATTGATCTGTGCATATTTATAATTAGATACTGTCTGATTAACTATTTGTTTTTGTCATCTGGTGCCATTTCATTCCAGTTAGTGCAAATTTAGATGTTTATATTACATATCTGTCAACTCTCATGTTACTCAATGAAAGTTATGTCATTTCAGGATGTGGACAATGTTCAACACAAAGATTCAACCGCTTCACCAACACACAGTTGCATTCGACCAGCAAGAGTGGTATCGTCCACTTCAGAGGAAGAGGAAGCCTTTACAGAGAAGTTTCTCAAAATTACATGCAGATACATAACTCATGACAAGGTAACCAACTTTCAATTTTAATTTATTCTGTGGTCTCCCTTCTTCACACAGTGCAACATCAGGCATATATATGGCACTCGGTGTTTTTGCCCATTTGGCCGTGGAGTAGAAAGAAAGATATCCCGATTCGTGCTTGTGATCATTCAGTTAATGCAGATTAAAATGTAAAATATGCTGGAGTGCAGTTGAGTCAGGTCTAATTGTAATATTACACAGTGTAGCATCTTTTCTATCCCTGCAGTTAAGCAACCGATACTTGATCCAGCATCTTGTGTCTGACTGTCTGATGGTATTGAGAGATTGGATCTGACTGCCCAGTGATTATTGCATCAGCGGTTCCATGCAGACCATCTATGCTTCTTCACCAGAGACTGGAAGGATGCTGTCCTGAACAACCTCAGGAGCTAACTACTCTACCACCTTCATTAACCCTATTCATGGATCCTATCCAACTTGCTTTTCAATCGAGATCAATCAACATTTAGATTGACTTCTAAGAAAATTAAGGTCTCTGTGAATTCATCATGAGTCAAGAGCAGTGGAGCTAATTTTTAAAATGTTATTACAAGTTTATCTCGTCGGGCAATGCAATAAGGACATGAACAACCACCGCCCTACCCTGTCCCAGAGAACATTTTATATTTATGTACATCCCTGATCAGTCTGAAGAAGGGTCTTGATCTGAAACGTCACCCATTCCTTCTCTCCTGACCCGCTGAATTACTCCAGCATTTTGTATCTACCTTCCACACATTCCCTGAGATATGCACAGAGATATTTGCAACATCTATTATTGATTGAGTTATGAAAACCAGTCCTTATCGAGTTTTACATTGATGGTTGACTTTTGGGCCAGATACCTTTGCTGGCATTCACAAACAATAATCAGTATTTTTACATTGTTACACCTGTGTAAATAACTGCACACATTGATTACTCCATGGTGAATTCTGTAAGGATAATTGGCTAAAGGGGTAGACACAAAATGCTGGAGTAACTCAGCGGGTCAGGCAGCATCTCTGGAGAGAAGGAATGGGTGACGTTTCGGGTCGAGGTCCTTCACCAGCATCTGCAGTCTTTTTTCTGACACATATTGGCTAAAGGGGTGGTGCACTGATTAATTTAACAGACAGTAAACCACATGACTGGGCAAATAATCCAGAGACACGAGTTCAGGTGCCGTCTTGGCAGCTGTGGAACTGAAAATTATGTTAATAATCTGGGAATGGTCATTGTGTGATCACTTTTTCTTAAAGGCCTTCTAACTATTGAATCTATATACTATTAAAACTCAGATGTTGTGTATATATATATATATAACACTGATGTCGGCTGAATACGGCAATTCCGGCAAAACGGTGAACCGTAGCGCCACGATTTTTGTACCGCCTTAATCAGCATGCGGTTCGCTGCTGGAAAATGATATTTTTATTTAATTCGGACGCATATTTTTTAAGTTACAGAGGTTTAAAAGTGCTGCCCTCCCTGATTTATCGAAGTTTTGACAGAAGGGGGGCGCTGCGGTGCGGATTGTGATGTCACAATGCCCCTGTGAGATGGACTCGAGCTGACCCCCCTTCCCCCCCACCCCAGCGGTATTCAGCGTGTGACGTCACAATGCCCCTGTGCTACATTGTTGCGAAGAGCTGTCAAGTCAAGTTCATTTTATTTGTATAGCACATTTAAAAACAACCCACGTTGACCAAAGTGCTGTACATCTGATTAGGTACTAAGGGAAAAAATGAAATATACAGTGGCACGCAAACAGTTCACAGCGCCTCCTCAATGAGCCTCAAACGCTAGGGAGTAGAAATAGGTTTTGAGCCTGGACTTAAAGGAGTCGATGGAGGGGGCAGTTCTGATGGGGAGAGGGATGCTCTTTCCACCCTCCCCCTCTCTCCCTCCCCCCTCCCCCCTCCCCCCTTTCCCCCCTCCCCCCCTTTCCGCCCTCCCCTTCCCGTCCTCCCTCCTCCCTCCCTCCCCCTTCCCTCCCTCCCCTCCTCCCGGTTACAATGGAATCCCTACGAGGACGGGCCCAACGGGGAAAGTGGGGTACTGGGAAAAGGGGAGAGCCCCCTCCCTCCCCCCTTCCCCCTCCCTCCCCCCTCCCTCCCCCTCCCCCCTACCCCCCCTCCCCTCTCCCCCTCCCTCCCCCCTCCCTCCCCCTACCCCCTCACTCCCCCCTTCCCCCCTCCCCTCCCCCCCTCCCTCCCCCTCCCCACCTCCCTCCTCCCTCCCTCCCCCTTCCCTCCCTCCCCTCCTCCCGGTTACAATGGAAACCCTACGAGGACGGGCCCAATGGGGAAAGAGGGGTACTGGGTAAAGGGGAGGTCCCCCTCCTCCCCCCTTCCCCCCTCCCCTCCCCCTCCCCCCTCCCCCTACCCCCCTCCCTCCCTCCCCTCTCCCTCCCCCTACCCCATCCCCTCCCCCCTCCTTCCCCATCTCCCTCCACACCTCCATCCTCCCTCCACACCTCCCTCCTCCCTCCCTCCCCCTTCCCTCCCTCCCGTCCTCCCGGTTACAATGGAAACCCTACGAGGACAGGCCCAACGGGGAAAGAGGGGAACTGGGAAAAGGGGAGGTCCCCCTCCTTCCCCCCTTCCCCCCTCCCCTCCCCTCCCAAACAGTTCACAGTACCTCCTCAATTAGCCTCAAAAGCTAGGGAGTAGAAATAGGTTTTGAGCCTGGACTTAAAGGAGTCGATGGAGGAGGCAGTTCTGATGGGGAGAGGGATGCTCTTTCAAACCTTCCCCTCTCTCCCTCCCCCCTCCCCCCTCCCCCCCCTCCCCCCTTTCCGCCCTCCCCTTCCCCCCCTCCCTCCCCTCCTCCCTCCTCCCTCCCTCCCTCCCTCCCCTCCTCCCGGTTACAATGGAAACCCTACAAGGACGGGCACAACGGGGAAAGAGGGGTACTGGGAAAAGGGGAGGTCCTCCTCCCTCCCCCCCTTCCCTCTCCCCTTCCCCCCTCCCCCTTCCCCCCTCCCCTCCCTCCCCCCTCCCTCCCTCCCCCCTCCCTCCCCCCTACCCCCTCCCTCCCCTCTCCCCTCCCCCCTCCCATCCCACAACGGGTAAAGAGGGGTACTGGGAAAACAGGTGGTCCCCCTCCCCCCTCCCTCCCCGCCTCCCGGTTACAATGGAAACCCTACGAGGACGGGCCCAACGGGCCCACTCGGTCTAGTCATTAATTAAAACACAAAGTACTGGATGTATTCAGCAGGTCAGGCAGCATCTGGAGGGAATGAATAGGCAACTCTTTGGGTCGGGACACTTCTTCAGACACAACACAAGGAACTGCAGAATTTTAATTAAACACTCCTCATTAGACAATAATAGATTTAAAATACCCTGTAAAATTGAGGTCACTTGGTTTGGTAGAACAAAAACAGGAAACCAGTATTATTTGAATTGATTGAATTGAATACTTTAATGTCACATGTGACAAGTCACAGTGAGATTCTTTGCTTGCTGACCCATGGTATGCAAATAGTCGCCCATAAAGGGCACTTACCAAGTTAAAAAGAACCCCCCGTGCCAAGTCCCGCTTTGTTCTCCTCCTCCTCACGGCGGTCCCCTTCCCTTGGCAGCGGTGTCCTCACTTCAACGTGTCCATCCTCGTCTGTCGATCGGCGCCATCATTGACCGCCACAACGACCTCCCCAATAATGCTGCCGGGTCCTGTCCGGACGCCTCTGCGGCCGACCCAGGCCCAAGCTGCAGGCTCCGCCGACCCAGGCACCGCTGGGCGTGGGCTTCGTCGGCCCGCGAGGCTCCACCGTCGACCCATGAGGGTCCGGCTCGCGAGACCCGAGGTCTGGCCCGTGAGGGTCCGGCCTTGGCTTCTCAGCTGCAGCTCCGGAAAGCATCTGCCACAGCAGCACCTCCGGAAGGCATCAGGATCACCCATTGATGGTTTTATTTTATATTTTTAATAAAAATGGAAAATGTTGAAAAGATTGCGCATGTCAGGTGCAGTTTTTGAATGCTGAGAGATTGAAAAGTGTTGATATTCAGAGGAACATATGTGTCCTTGGATACAAATCACTGAAAATTACCATGCAGATACAGCAAAAAATTATGAAGGTAATTTAAAATTGCCAGTAAGTTTGAGTACCTGTACAAGTGTGCAGTAAATCTTACTGTAATTATTTAGGGGCCTCAAATGTGAAATAGGGGGTTCAAGTCTGGAGCCTTATTTAAGGAGGGGTATACTTGTTACAGGGAGATTGCAAGGAAAGTTCATCAGCTGCATTTCTCAGAAGGGAAAGTCACTTCAATCAGGAGAGATTAAACAGACTGGCCCTAAACACACTTGAGTTTAGAATAAGAAGAGGTAATATTACATAGTGACTTGACAGAGTGTCCAGAACCATGGCTCAAATCGCCTACTCTGCTTCATTTTCTCATGCTCTTCAGTTCTAGCAGTGCACATTGATGCGTGTCCCTGTATCAACATGGCCTATATCACCATGCAAAGTTAAAAGGAGGATTGCACGGGGAATAACATAATCTCATGATGTGGAAATTGGGGCAGGTATGTAGCTGTGAATAACTCTACATGGTGCCAACATGAAACAAGCTGGAAACGGTCTAACATTTAATCTCAAAAAGACACAACGTGCTGGAGTCACTCAGCAGGACAGGCAGCATCTCTGGAAAACATTGATAGGTGATGTTTTGGGTCGAGACCTTTCTTCAGACTGATTGTAGAGGAGGACAAGAAAGCTGTAAGAGGGGAGAGGCAGAATAAAGCGCGGCAGGTAATAGGTGGGCAGGCGAGGGGGGGGGGGGTTGATAGGCAGATGGTTAAAACAAAGGCCAGATATAACAGAAGGTGTGAGACAGGATTGAAGAGTTGCCGCTTATTTAAAAAAACCTTTGCCCGTGTCCACCTATTATTTCCACGCTTTGTCCTGCCTCTCCTCATTTCCAGCTCTCTTCTTCCCCGTCATCCCCCCCCCCCCAACAGTCCAAAAAAGGGTCACGACCCGAGACGTCACCTATCCATGTTCTCCAGAGACGCTGCCAGAACTGCTGAGTTACTTCAGTACTTTGTGTCCTTTTGTGTCTTAACCAGCATCAGCAGTTCCTTGCTGCTGCGTCTTAAGTTTCATTTCACTCCAGATGAAGTTCATTTTCAATTGTGCAACAATACCTGGATCAATACGTGAATAGACCAAATATTTGCAGATAAAACCCATAGAATTGGAGAAAATATGCACTGGTCCCATTTGTCTGCTTTTGACACAGAGCCCACTAAACATGTCCTATCTATCTATCTGTCCTTCTCTCTGGGCCTCTCATAAATTTATATAGCTTCAGTAAAGCCTCCGTGTGTAGGAACTGTAGATGTTGGTTTAAACTGAAGATAGACACAAAAAACTTGAGTAACTCAGTGGGACAGGCAGCATCTCTGGAGGGAAGGAATGGGTGACGTTTTGGGTCCAGACCCTTCTTCTGTAAAAGGCATTTACCCACCTTTCGTCATCATCCCACCTGCTCCAAATCCCACACTTCCTTTAATCCTTACGATTCCCTGAGGCCCCCACTAATCCAATCAAACATTGATGTGAAGGTTTTGATCTTCACTATTAGTGGCTACCAGCAATCTCCTTACCCAGCCCCCATCTCCACCCAAAGCAGTTACTTATCTGCTGGCTCTGATACATCCTGACAACTCCCACCATGACCTCGGTCCCTCTGTCCACACACTGCTCTTCACACCTGCAGCTTGCACCTAACCGAGCATTAGGCAGCAGCTATCAGTGGCCAAAAATATTGAATGCTCACTCAGTTGCAGCTGAGGCCTTGTGATTTTGGTGCAATTAAATGTTATAGTGAAGGACTCATCGATAACACACAGTTACTTAATTCCAAGTGCAACGTTTGAGTACACGAGAATTTATTGGCAGTTATACTCGGACCACTTGCCGTTTGAAGATAAAACTATTGCAGTTGGCCTCCCATGCAATTTCATTTTAGCAGTCATTTCCAACATGGAAAAAAATCTCAGCTTTTATCTTAGTGATTGTACTTGAAACAAAAAGATGCTTTATTGTTTCATGAGGAAATTTTAGATCTGTTTCTGTTGTTGCCTTAACTTGTTCCTGCATTGCCATGGGCATGTTTCTGCAGCCGTTGCATCTGCCAAACACTGCTCAAGGCCTTTGGTGACAGGATGTGTATTATGTTTTGTTGCCCCAGACTCATCATTCATGGAAACGTGCAATTTCTTGAACTTTCCCAATTATTTGGTTGTACGTGCCAAAATGCAAGCTTCCAGTTTGTTCTAATTGTATTCAGAAGATGACAGGGGAATTGTTTATTGCTTTCTGCAGGAAATATGTATGAGTAGATACCAAAGACAGTTGTTAACCAAAATGGTTGACACTAACTGAGTGATCAATGGTTGGCGTAGCCTCGAGGGGCCTGTTTCCAAACTAATACGTTCGTTCACATATGTGAAAAAGGCATTCAAAGGAGCCTCTGATTTAGGGACAGTTGTCGGGAGTGAATGAAACAGAATTATTTTTGTTTACAATCATGAAGGATTATTATAAGAAAATAACTGCAGATGCTGGTACAAATCGATTTATTCACAAAATGCTGGAGTAACTCCATCCAAGGACCCAAACAGTCTTTCCAGGTCTTTCATTTCCTCCCGCCTAGACTACTGCAACTCCCTATACACTGGGATCAGCCAATCTTCCCTGTCCCGCCTGCAACTGGTCCAAAACGCCGCAGCGAGACTCCTGACGGGTACCCGTAAAAGGGACCACATCACCCCGATTCTGGCCTCTCTCCACTGGCTCAACTTCAAGCTCCTCCTATTCACGTATAAAGCCCTAAATGGACATTCCCCCCCCCCACATCAAAAATCTTCTAACCCCCCTCTCTAACTCCAGGTCCCTCAGGTCGGCCGACTTGGGGCTACTCACTATCCCACGGTCTAGGCTTAAGCTCAGGGGTGACCGCGCTTTTGCGGTTGCAGCTCCTAGACTGGAACAGCATCCCTCTCCCCATCAGATGCTGCCTGACCTGCTGAGTTACTCCAGCATTTCATGAAGGATTATTGTTGTGTTTCTAAAATGATTAAGGAATTTGACAGATTCGACAAAGAAACTAGTTCTGAGGAATCCAGAACGACAAGGCAGTCTTGAAATTTGAGCAGAGCCATTGAAAATGAAATGTGGCTACTTTTTGAGATGGATAGACAAGAGGATGACATAATTCTGTTTGAAACTATTGGTTCCATTTATCTTTTGGCGGATCAAATATTTAAGACTATGAAGGTATTTGATTGAACAAAAGTGAATAATTTGAACTGATGTTAGAATATCCTGGTGGCTTTGAACCCCCCATCGCTAAAAATAGCGACGATACCAAGTAAAAATAACAATCGGGTATGACTTTCCAAAGTTTACAACAAGGTCACACTTTGAGGCAATTGATTGGAAAGCAGAATGCACAGCCTTTACCAGCTCTAAGTTGAGATTTATCTTGTTTTATTACCTCCATGATATTTCTTGTGTGGTGGAAAGATATTTACCTGTAGCTTGTGACATTTCTGTTGCCATTATACAGTGCTGGCTTCCACCCTGGCCAGGCTTTGTCAGGCTAAATCTTGCTAACAGAATTCCTGAGTGTTGATTAAACATAATTTCTGTGTGTTTGCTTCATACTTTGTGACCATTTGTGCTCCATTTTACAAAAATAATTATTACAAACATGTTGTCTTGGTACTCTGCTTCCCTCTCAGATCTTTTTCAATAGGTTCAGTAACTTAAAAAAAACAAAGGGGGTCTCAGTTTATTAACTTTCCACACTTATCCTCAACATAACACCTGAAATAAATGCAATACTCAGAATAAAAGTTAGATTGTAACATGATAAAATGTATGTTTTTTCAGATTTATTTTCACAAGACAGCATTGTATTTCATTTGTAATGACATTTGGGAGTATTTTATGCATTCTGGAAGTACATGTGTGACTCGATTGCTGTTGGAATTTGTGAGTCTCATTTCTGAACAGGCTGAGGATGATGAGATTGTACGGAGATATGATAAATTACTGAGCAGCAAGGGCATATGCAGTGTAGGGGTTTGCCTTTGTGGTTAAAATTATAGGACCTGTCTGAGCTGCCTGAATGGATAAACTGAGATTCTGCTTTGGATGCTGAGGTTTGGTGACATTTTTTTAAGCTGTGGAATTTTCTTTGTTCAGGACAGAACATGTCTCTTAATTTTCAAATCTGGCCCATGGCTTGTTTCTCACTTTGCAGGCTGCACTGTAAATCCGATTGCATTCCTTTTTAGCAATCACGACCAAGAAACTGAATGCTGGTTAAGTGATCAAAAGGCATTCCAATTTCTGACTTAGTGGGAGACTAACCTGAGGCCACCACCTTGCTGTATTCATTTATCTAATTGAGCCTCCACCCCACCTCATCGCAGCACCATTTGAGGAAAATAAGTTTGCTTAAAGCTGCTTTTTTTCTGCATTAAGCAATTAGAAATAATTTTTTCTGTGCGTGAAGTACAGTTATGACAATTTCTTCGACATTTTGTGTTACTCAGAAAATTTAACTGGACAAATGACTGGTGACGCTAATGCAGTTTCTGCATCAGGGGCACATTAGATGACCTTGTTCTTCCAGCATTCTTTCTTTTAGAGTAATACCGGGAAAACTTGCACCATCGCTAGTTAGGAAGGCAAATTCAATGGAAGGCAAATTCAATGCTAGCGTTTATATCAAGAGGACTGGAATACAACCACAGAGATACCATGCTGAGGCTCTATAAGGCGCTGGTCAGGCCGCATTTGGAGTGAGTAAATTTGGGCCCCATATCTGAGGAAGGATGTGCTGGCTCTTAAGAGGGTCCAGAGGAGGTTTGCAAGAATGATTCCAGGAATGAGTGGTTTAGAATATAATGAGCGCTTGACAGCACTGGACCTTTATTCGCTGGAGTTTAGAAGGTTGAGGGGGGAACCTCATTGAAACTTACAGAATAATGAAAGGCTTAGATAGAGTGGATGTGGAAAGGATGGTTCAACCGGTGGGAGAGTCTAGGACCAGAGGTCATAGCCTCAGAATTAAAGGGCACTCTTTTGGAAAGGAGGTGAGGAGGAACTTCTTTAGTCAGAGGATAGTTAATCTATGGAACTCATTGCCACAGAGGGCTGTGGAGGCCAAGTCAGTGGATATTTTTGAGGCAGAGATAGACAAATTCTTGATTAGAACGGGTGTCAAGGGTTATGGGGAAAAGGCAGGAAAATGGGATTAGGAGACAGATCAGTCATGATTAAATGGTGGAGTAGACTCGATGGGCCGAATGGCCTAATTCTACTCCTATCATAGAAAATAGGTGCAGGAGGAGGCCATTTGGCCCTTCGAGCCAGCACTGCCATTCATTGTGATCATGGCTGATCATCCACAATCAGTAACCTGTGCCTGCCTTCTGCTCATATCCCCTGATTCCAATAGCTCTTAGAGCTCTATGTAACTCTCTTTTAAATTCATCCAGTGAATTGGCCTTCACTGCCTTCTGTGGCAGAGAATTCCACAAATTCACAACTCTCCACGTGAAAAAGTTCCTTCTCACCTCAGTTTTAAATGGTCTCCCCTTTATTCTTAGACTGTGTCCCCTGGTTCTGGACTCCCCCAACATTGGGAACATTTTTCCTGCATCTAGCTTGTGTAGTCCTTTTATAATTTTATACGTCTCTATAAGACCCCCCTCTCATCCTGCTAAACTCCAGTGAATACAACCTAGTCTTTCCAATCTTCCCTCATATGACAGTCCCTCTATCCCAGGGATTAACCTCGTGAACCTACGCTGCACTGCCTCAATAGCAAGGACATCCTTCCTCAAATTAGGAGACCAAAACTGCACACAATACTCCAGATGTGGTCTCACCAGGGCCTTATACAACTGCAGAAGGACTTCTTTGCTCCTGTACTCAAATCCTCTAGTTATGAAGGCCAACATGCCATTAGATTTCTTCACTACCTGCTGTACCTGCATGCTTACTTGTGAACCATGTTGTCCAGGAGTAAAGGCAGTTTGGGATTTCCTCAACTGCTCTGTCTTTGTACTGTAGCTGTAAGATCTGCAGCTAAGAAAGGTACTTTGACCTTAAACCTATGCCGTGTAGATTTAGAGGCCCCCTCCCTCTGATAAAAATGTACCTTCCAACACAGCTGCTAGCCACCTAAGAAGTTTGCAATAGCAAATTTCTTCAGTGCTTCATCCCACCTGCTTATTTGGAACCAGCAACTATGATGTGATCATTACTGTTAGAGAGAGGGAGAGAGAGAAACATCCTGCAGAAACACACCTCCGCTAAAACATGCGATTCAATCGGAAATAGGGTTTTGCATAATAGAAAATTGTGATACAGACCGTTGGCGAGGAGTGCAACCCTTTATGACGATGAGTCACCTGTACTTAACTAGAGTTCATTGCAAAATTGTAATCTGATACTCCACAATTTTCTCCTTCCTGTTTTCTACACATGTTTATGCATTTCAAAAATGATGAACCCCTTAATATTTCCCTTTTCTGTACATTTATCCTTTTATATGTTTTACATTTATGTATGCCAACTCCAACATCTGCATCATTGCCCCCCCTTTGGTAAAGGTTGTGACAAACTATCTACTTTCAATGGTTTTTTTAGTGGCTTAGCTAGTGGAGCTACCAGCTCATAGCCCAAGGGATTCTGGTTCTATCCTGACCTCTGGTTCTGGTTTTGTGAAGTTTGCGTGTTCTGCAAGCAACCATGTGGGTTTGCTCTGAATGCTCCCGTTTCCTCCCATATCTCAAAAGATGTTTTTAATAGAGTCATACAGTGTGGAAACAGGGCCTTCTTCCTAACTTGCCCATGCCAACCAACATGTCCAATCCAGACTAGACCCACCTGCCTGTGTTTGGCCCATATCCCTCTAAACCTATCCTATCCTATCCTAATCATGTAAGTGTCTAAATGTTTCATAAACATTGCGAGAATACCTGCCTCAACTACCTTTGAAGCTCATTCCATACACCTACCACCCTTTGTGTAAGAAAGCTACCCCTCAGGTTCCTATTACATCTTCCCCCCCCCCTCACCTTAAACCTATGTCTCAAAAGACCCGATCCCTCTCTTGATTTTGTGCAGATCGTCCCTCATCCTCCTGCGTTCCACAAATAAAGCCCTAGGTTGCTCAACCTTTACCTACAACTCAGATCTTCGAGTCCTGGCAACTTCCTCATAAATCTTGTCTGCACCCTTTCCAGCTTGACAACGTCTTTCCTATAACATGGTGACCAATAGTGAACACAATACTCTGAATGTGGCCTCACCATTGTCTTATATAACTGTAACATGACCTCCCAACTTCTATACTCAATGTTCTGACTGATGAAGCCCAATGTGCCGAAAGCCTTTTGACCACCTATCTATTTGTGACACTACTTTCAAGGAACTATGTATCTGCGCTCCGAGATCCCTCTGCTCTACAACACTTTCCAGAGCTCTACTATTCACTGCGTGGGTCCTGCCCTTGTTCGGCTTCCCAAAATGCAGCACCTCACATTTCTCTTTATTATATTCCATCAACCCTTCCTCAGCCCACCTGCCCAACAGATCAAAATCCTGCTTCAATTTTTACCATCTTCACTATCTAAAATCTACTAAAGTGTTTTACAAATTTGCTAATCGTGCCTTGTCCATCCTCATCCAAATCATTGATATAGATGACAAACAGCAATGGGCTCAGCACTGAACCCTGAAGCACATCACTTGTCATAGGCCTCCAGTCAGAAGAACAGCCTTCCACCTTCATCCTCTCCTCCATGAAGCCAATTTTCTAACCATTCAGCTAACTCTCCTTGGTGAAAGATCCCATGCAATCTAATCTTCCAGAACAGCCTACCTTGTGAAATGCCTTGCTGCCTAATCTAAATGAACTAGTTGGAAATGTAATTTGACCAACTGGGATCGATGATCCAGCCGTGGCCTGCGGTTTCCAACATCGAGGAACTCGCAGTCTCGGGTAGAGACTGATGTCGGGAAGCTCCAAAGTCGCAAGAGGTTCGACCGGCCCCAACCCGGGGTCCGATCGCCTGGCACAGGGGAGCTGAGATCCCCCGATGCGGGAGCTTGATCGCCCCGACGCGGAGGGCCCGACTGCCGCTACGGGAGCCAAGATCGTCCCGTCAACGGAAGGTTTGAGGCCCCCGACCGCGGGAGAACAAAGAAGGGAAGTAGATTGAACTTTTTTTGTCTTCCATCACAGTGAGGAATGTGGGGGAGTTGCTGTGGTTGATGTTCATGTTAAAAATTGATTTGGGTGTCTTGTTGCTCTATATTGGTATGACTGTATGGCAAATCAAATTCCCCGTATGTTACAAAACATAGTTGGCTAATAAAGTACTATTATGATTATGATTACTAGGTTTGTAAATTACACAAAAACAGGTGGTGTTGTAGATAATGAGAAAGGTTGCAAAAGGTTAAAGCAGATCAGTTGGAAAGAAGAATTGGCAGAGAATTGGCACATGGTGTTTAATCCAGATAAGTGTGAGGTGCATTTTGGGAGGTCAAATATAACAGGAAAGTATACAGGACTCTTCTAAGCATTGATTTCCAAAGGGATTTTGAAAATTGAAAAACACGAGTAGATGGGTCGTATGGAAGGCGTACAGCATGCTTGCTGTCATCAGTCAGGGCATTGTGTACAAGAGTCAAAACGTCATGTTGTAGCTGCATAAACTTTTGGTTAGGCCACATTTTGAGTATTGTGTGCAGTCATGGTTGCTGTAGCACAAGAAGGATGAGGGTGCAGAAGATGTTCACCAGGATGTTATCTAGGTTAGAAAGTATTTGCTATCGGGAACTCGTGGACAAACCTGAATTGTTTTTTCTGGGGCTTCGGTAGATGAGGGGTGGCCTGATAGAAGAGTATAAAGTTATGAAAGTGGGTAGATAGTAAGATTATTTTTCCCCAAGGAGTATATGTCAAATTCTGGAGGGCATAAGTGTAAGGTATGAGGGTGAAAATTAAAAAAAATTGCGAGGCAACTATTTTTTGCATAGAGTGTGGTAGGTGCCTGGAAACATATATAATAGCATTGTTTAAGAGACATTCAGAGAGATGCATGAACAGGCAGGGATTCAGAGATAAAGGGATTAGTTTAGATCGGCATTATGTTCTCTCACTTTTCAGCCTATTTCCAGTTCTGATATACTCCCTTCTAAATGTTCACTCAATTTCCCATTCCATTGTCAAACAGTTTTATCAGTCCCCAGGAGTACCAGCAATCCGACCCAGGAGGATATGGGCCAAGAATTCTATCCTATACAAAACAATCTAAAATGACCTTCACTCAGATTTGCTCCAGTAATCTATTGATCAAGGAAATAGTCTGAATTGCTTTTTATAAACTCCTACCAAACACCATATGTGAAGCCAAATGCAAATTGGAGGAAAAGCACCTCATATTTCGCTTGGGCTGCTTACAACCCTGCTGTATGATAATTGATTTCTCTAACTTCAAGTAACCCTTGCATCCCCTCTCTCCATCCCTACCCCACCCAAGTCGCTCTAGCTTCAAAATCGTCTTGTTGAGTCTCTTTGTCTGTAACACGTTTTCACCTAGCCCAAAGCTAACAATGGCTTGTTTCCTTTATCGTCGTTACTTTTTGCATATCTTTCATTCATTGGTTATATATCTCTCTATATCACTGACTATATCTCTTGTTTCCCTTTCCCTTGACCTTCAATCTGAAGAAGGGTCTCAACCTGACCCATCACCTATTCCTGTTCTCCAGAGATGCTATCTGACCTGAGTTTCTCCAGCTTTTTGTGTCTATCTGGAAAGCATCAGTGAGCTGTTATTGTTTACAAAAAGACACAAAAGTAACTCCAGCATCGCTGGAGAACATGAATGGTTGATGTTTCCTTGTTGAGATCCTTCTTCAGACTGATTGTAGGTTGGGGGGTGGGGGGGGAGGAGCTGGGTTGGGGGGGGGGGTGAGCTGGAAGTGAGGAGAGGCAAGGCAAAGCGTGTGAGGTAGTAGTGGACACAGGTGAGGGAGAGTGGGTTTTGAAAGGCAGATGGTTGGAATGAAGGCCAGAGATAAAAGCAGAATGTGTGCGACAGGATTGAAGAGTTGCGAATTGTGAAGCCAAAGAAAGGAATGAATGAAGTGGGGGAAGGGGATGGGAGAAATAGGTGGGATCTTAGGGAAGGGAGGGGGGGGGGGGTTAGAAAAGGGTTGTTAGAAGTTACCTAAAATTGGAGAATTCAGTGCTCATACCATTGGGTTGTAAGCTACCAAGTGGAATATGAGGCGCTACTCTTCAAGTTTGCTTGTGGTCTCACTCTGGTAATGGAGGAGGCTCAGGACAAAAAGGTCAGTATGGGAATAGGAAAGGGAGTTAAAATGGTTAGGAACCAGGAGATCCACTAGGTCTTGGTAGACCAAGTAGAAGTGTTCAGCGTAATGGACTCCGAGTCTACGCATGGTCTTGCTGATGAACAGGAGGCCACATTGGGAACATCGGATGCAGAAGATGAGGTTACAGGAGGTGCATGGTTTATAGGATGCAACATCGGGAACACTGGATGCGATAGATGAAGTTAGAGGAGGTTCTGTCTCACCTGGAAGGACAGCTGAAGTCCCTGGATGGAGCCGAGGGAAGAGGTATAGGGACAAGTGTTACATCTCCTGCGGTTGCAGGTGAAAGTACCTATGGAGGGAGTGTTTTGAGTGGGAAGGGATGATTTAAGGAAAGATTTGCAGAGAGCGCTGTTTTTGCAGAAGGCAGAAAGGGGTGGTAGAAGGAATATTACATTGGAGAAAATGTGTGGAAAAGTAGAGTATTTGTTACGGCGAGTTAGTGGTGTTAAGATTCAAGAGGCCCTGGATGTGCTTGTGCACGAGTCACTGAAGATCAACGTGTCAGTACATGAAGCAATCAAAAGGGTTTGCTTGAAAGATAATGGTGTCTTCTTTCATTTGTATAGAGTCTCAGTGAGACTGCACCTGGAATATAAAGTAAAGTTTAATCTCCTTACCAACAAAAGTATATGCATGCCTTGGAGAGAGTATAGCGATGAATCACCTAATTAAATTTAGAATTAGAGGGTTTGTGTTGTAATTATATTCTGCATGGTTTAGAAGAATGAAAGAACTTTTCATCAAAACTTAAATTCACTATGAGCTTGACAGGCCTGATGCAGGGAGAATGTTTCCCCTGACCGAGGAGTCTGGAGCCAGCAGGCACTGTTTGGGAATAAGGGAAAGTACATTTAGAACTCGGATGAAGAAAAATATCTTCACCTGAATGGTGGTGAATCTGAGGAGTTCTCTACCTGACTGGGCTGTCAGAACAAGTTCATTCAGAACAATGATTAATAGATTTCTGGATGTTAATGGAAACAATAGACATGGTGATGGTGCTGAAAAATGACACCCCAATAGATCAGAATAATCTTGATGATTGATAAAGGAGTCTTGAAGGGCCAGGAGGCTACTCCAACACCTATTTCTTATATTATTGAGTTCTCCCTTGAGAAGTGAATGAACCTTATGTTCTTTTTGCTCATATCTTCAAACATATTTACATCTGGTTCTATTTTTGTTATGAATTTTTCAGCTCGCGATATTGCTGGCAAGGCCAACGCTTACTGCCTATCCATAATTGCTGTTGAGAAGATGGTAGTGAGCCAGCTTCTTAAACTGTTTCAATTCTTCTGGTGAAGGTACTCCCATAAATCTGTTGAGGAGGGAGATCCTGGAGGTAGATTCATGATTGATGAAGGAACAGCAATAGGTTTTCCTAATCGGAAGATATGTGATGTAGTGGGCGTGTATGGGTCATACTGGATCCGTGCATCTACAGCTCTTGTACCTCAAAAGGTTTAGAGGTACTGTCAGAGCAACGGCAGGTAACTGCTATGCATTTTGTTGATGATCCGTATTGCAACCACTGTGTGCTAGTGGTGGAAAGAAGGTATGTTTAAATTGGTGGATTGTGGTTCTTGAATACAATTGGAACTGCACTCATCCAGGCAAGTTATGAGCATTCCATCACCTCATGATTTGTGCCTTGTATTTTTTAGGGAATCAAGTAGCAAGTCCCTCACTGCTGGATTCCCAACATCTGATCTCCCCTTGTACCCACAGTTTTTAGCAGATTGATCCATTTGAGTTTCAGATAAATGGTGACTATGCAGGATCAATATACTGGTCAATATTAATACTATTCAACATCAAGGATAGATGGTTAGACTTTTCTTGTTAGAGATCGTCATTGCCTGGCATTTTGGTGGCACAAATATTATATCTTAACAGCCAATGCATGAATATTGTCTTTGCCATGCAGCATGCGGACATGGACTCTGCCTCAAGAGATGCAGATGTTGGAATATTGTGCAGAATACAAAGTACTGGAGTAACTCAATGGATCAGGCAGTCGCCCTGGAGGACATGGATAGGACTCCTCGAACTGAAATCATCTATCCATGCGCTCCAGAAATGCTGCTTGACCCGCTGAGTTACTCCAGCACTTTATGTTCATTTGCTCAGGAGTTGTGAACTTAATTGAATAGACCAATCATGACTCAGTATCCTGTCCTTTGAATTTATTTGGGAAGGAAAGAAGGTCATTGATGAAGCAGCTGGAGATGGTTAGGTTTAGGACGTTGCCTTGAGAAATTTCTGCTGCAAAACCGAGGGACATGGATGATTGACTTCCAGCGATCGCAAGCATTGTTGTGCAGCAAACTGTATCACTGGGCTATTTATAAATGTCACACTTCCTGACAAAATGCGTTGCTTCACAAAAATGTTTATCCACTGAACTGAAATGAACTTTCTGATTATATCAATAACCCTTGTGTGTTTTTAGAATTAAACATTTTCTTATGGAATCTTTATCATTATAACTTCATCATTTCTATTCATGGACCTTCAAATCGATTTAAGAAAGTTAAGCACTTTAGGTTTCCTCTTGCCATATTGCACAATTCCCCAATTAAGCAGTTGCAGGATGCTACCTGACATGTTAACATTACTTCCACTTGTATGTTAATGTCTAACACTGAAATGTCATAGTAGTGTTGGAAAGTCAGATAGTTGTTCTACATTCCACAAATAACAGTGGGATTTTGTTGGCTGGAGTCGGAAACAAGTCTCAACTTCCACACAGACACTGGAGCGCAAGAGTCGAAGAGCAGCTGTGGGATAGGAGACAGCATAGATTTCAATATGAATGCAAGCCTGATGGTTTGGAGGTGAAGGTTGATTGTTAAATTAATTAACTTCAATATTTTCTTTTTTTAACTTGTATTTTTAATCATTTGCTATTATATGTTAATAGTTTTTGGATATCTCTCAATGTCAGAGATCTGTTTTATTTTTTATGCAGTATGTTTTGGTGCAAATCCGCTTGGGTGAGTCGAACCACAGGTTCATTTTCCATCTGAACAGAAAAATGTTATTGTTCTTTCCAAAGAATGGCACCATCCCAATATCATTGGAAGACCAACCTTACATTATTAGCACACTTTACATACGTATGGGGCTCGAGCTGTCAACTGCTAACTAGACATGTGAGTGCTCGAAACTGAGGGGACTTGATGTTTCAGTAAGATGGATGAGGATACATACACTGGAACAATGGAGTAGTAAATCTCTTATTTACATTGAGGTCAGAAGATAATGCAAACCAGGTGATTTTAAACATGTGATTCCATGTCTTTCTCGTTACAGGGAGCAGTCACTGGTGTCCTCCTTGTGACTCCCAACAACATTATGTTCGATCCTCACAAGCATGATCGTTTAGTAAAAGAACTTGGCTGCGAGGAATATGGCATCATGTGTCCCATGGACGAGATCCTTTCAGCTGCTATGTACAAGGACGTGTTGGATAGTAAAATCAAAGAATCTTTACCTCCGTAAGATCCAACATTTGGTATCTGTTAACAACTAGTTAATGCAGCATTTTGTAACATATTAGAGTTCACAGTGAAGGTGACTAATTAAAATCTGTAAATTGTAGCCAAGAGCACTTCTCCATCTTATTCATCAAAAAAAAAGTAGCTGTTTATTCAGACATTTATGACACAAGTGCATTTCATTCTGTCTGTCACATCTAGTCTGATTGGTAAAGAGCTATCCAGGCCAATTCCAACTCTAGACATGACATAGCATCAAGTAATAAAAAGGAAATACAGATGCTGATTCATAACAAGGATAGACACAAAATGCTGGAGTAACTCAGCGGGTCAGGCAGCATATTTGGAGAAAACAGATAGGTGACGTTTCGGGTCAGAACCATTCTTCAGACAAGATCCTTCTTCCACATCAAGTACTCATCAAATAAAATGTTTAAGTGTGCTGCCAGTTTATCTCTTACTAATTTCTTCAAAAAATATCTCCTAATAAGTGAAGTAAGAGTTTCCTAACATTACCACAAATAATTTTATATAATTATATTAAATCTCCTCGCTGCCTTTTCTGTTCTTAAGAAACAATACTGGTCAGTCAGTCTTAAATATATTAAATAATTATCCATTCCATGTAAAAGTTCATAAATCTCTTCTAGTGATCTTATACTTTTCCTGTAATGTGGCCAGAACTGAGAACTGGTCTAAATGAGACGTGCATTGTGTTTTATACAGTTCTAAGATGTCCTTCGCCAATTAAGGAAAATATCAGGTCCGGCTTGTTAATCACAGTTATCTATTAAGAGTTTTGTCCTATGGATAGGAAATATTTAGATGGATGTGGGCCAGGTGGGACTAGTGTAGTTGGGGCTTTTTAGTCCTCATGGGCAAGTTGGGATGAAGGGACTTTTTCCATGCTGTATGACTCGATGACTCTTTGTGTCTGTGGCATGTGTTCCAAATATCCTTCTGTTCATTTATGTTTTCTACCATTCATTATATTTTGCCTTGCATTTGCAGAGAGCAAACAAGATTCTACCTCATAGATTTCTGGTTTTGATTTATTTGAGTGTTTTGCTCTCTACCTGTAAATATTTTATTCACATCTTCTGCACTTATTCAAATCTGCTTGTATATGTATTTACTTGTGTATACCATGCAAAACTTGAGATATAGCCCTGAGCTTAGTGAAGTGTCACTGTAATCATCCTTCTAGTCACTAAAACATATCTATTTTATTCAATGCCATCTCTTGCTGGGTCATTTGTAGATCCAACTTGGTATATTCTATTAGATCCTGTGATTAGATTCTTGTCAAATGGCTTGCTAACCGATGTAGGCTACATCAAATGCCCTACCAATAGTGACCCACCATTGTCAAAAAAATGCCGTACTCCTTAATATCCAAGAACACTGATGGTCCTTGATTTTCTTTAAAGTGGAAAGTGGGATATAACTTTTGAGATTGATCCAAGACATCAGGCATTGGTTATAGTAGACAGATGTATTTTAATGACTAGAAGGCCTTTTACATTGGGATTTTCACAGGATGCGCTTTTAGTGTTTTCCTATGATTTAGACAAATACAAGAGTCAAGATAGTAAATGTTTTGTATCGTATTATTTGGTCACTGGGAACAAAAATGGTACGTCTGGAGAATTCAGTCTGGAGAAGTATGATTTAATCTGAGGACAAACAAGACAAGTAAATATACAATAAATGGCTGAAAATCAAGAGCAACCATTGAATAGGGAGACTTTCGATCAAATTTCGGCCAGATCCGGCAGATTTCCTATCCTGCAAGAATCTGAGATTTTTGCAATTCAGTCACTTCTTGTTTACCATTACCAGGGCTGGACTAGCACATTTTGTTTAAAATGGCACAATAATAAAACTGTTTAATTAGATTTTACAAATTTAAGTAGCTGAAGCTTGGCTTGTTTTGGAAGCTTTGTGTTTATTCAATGGTGTATTATTAAATGATATGTTTAATGTGACACCGTCTTGATAATCAGCTATCAGTCAGACAATTTATTCGTCAGTTCATGGACAATGGATGCTGCATGGGTAAATAAAGTAAAGGCAGTGGCTGTATTACACCTTTACAATGAGCAGTAAGATACCCAGATACTGTAGATTCATCTATCGTAACAAAATACTAAAGATAGACACAAAATGTTGGAGTAACTCAGCCGGTCAGGCAGCATCTCTGGATAGAAGGAATGGGTGACGCTTTGGGTCGAGACCCTTCTTCAGACGACAAATCACTAATAATGTGTTATTGTTAAAGAAAGTGGCTGTAACAAATGAAATTACAGGCAATCTGATTTATTACTCCTTTTATAGTTTGCCATATTTAGATGTAACATTGCCAAGAGTGCTCCTGTATATTCATTTTATTTTAAAATTTACCATTTACCTAATTGTGGACTTACTGAAAATGCCTCTCGCAAGCATTTTAATCCAATTTTCTTTAAATATGTTAATTAGGTTAACTTTTGAATTGTAAAATGTCAAATGTGCACCTTTGTTATTTAAAAAAAAAACTACTATAATATTTTTTTGCAACATTGCAAGAAAATAAATTGGGTTCGTAAAACTTAAATACCCTTGTTCTCCAATTTAGCTACTAGGAATGAAATGCTTTAAATAGCTTGTGTAATTTAAATGTAAAGGAAAACATTACTATTAATAGATAGAGCTTGTTCACTTTCTGTACGAAAGCCAAGCATTGGATCATCGGGAAATTGAACTGCTTGTTACAATGGAAATCTTTCTGGACTTAAAATAAATTAACCAGAATATTTTTTTAATGGCTTTGATATCAGGAGTCAAGAATGTTTAATTGTCATATGTACTGATAACCGAACAATGAAATTCTTACTTGCAGTAGCATAACAGGCCTGTAAACATAATATTTAGGATAAGATAGGAACCAGCAGTAATCCAAAGGCCTGGACAACCGATTCAGAGACGCATCCAAATTTCACCAGGGCAATTGTGGAATTTAAATGCATTTAATCAGATATGTGGGGAATAAGAGGTTGGTATTGACAATGGTGATCATGAAGCTACGGATATGTTCTAAAAGCAAAAACTATTGACTTCATTTTGAGGCAATGTGTATAGTGCAGGTAGCTATAAAGATTCATAATCCACTTGAAGATATTCACCCTCATTTTTATTCTGAAAGGCGATAACGATCCTTATTTCTATATTTTACAATCTGGGAACCAAACTGTCACGATCTATCCTGTCACGCCCGTCACTTTTAAATGAGGACAGTTCACATTCTCTTCAGTTGCAGAAAATATGGGTCAATTTTTTTAACCTTTTTGTCAGAGTTTTGCAACACATAAACAGGCCAATCGGCCCACCACTATGCCTATCTATATTAATTGCACTAGCTTGCATGAAATTTTATGTCCCCTGTATGCTCATGCTAATCGAAACTCAGGATATAGGAAAATGAACATCTGCAGATACAAAGGGAAAATCTGAAATATAAACACAGAATAAAACAGAAAACTTGGGAAACACGCAGCAAGTTGACAACTTCAATGAAAAGACGAAATATTAACATTTTAAGTCCATGAAGAATCTGCTGAGTGGTCTAGCATTTTCTGTATATATCTCAGTGTTGGAGTTCCTCCATGCATGCATTAACATTGTGCATTGGTAGCTGAATAAATTGCTGAGTTTTCGTTGATGCCCTTTGAGATACATAGATTGACGAGAGGAATTTACCAGATTTAAAATGTTGTGTATTAGATGTTTTTTCTGAAATGTGAATATAAGAGAAAGCTTTCCGGCAATATCCTACAATATTCTCATCTTTCCGGCAATATTCTACGATATTTTCAAGTTTCTACTGTGACATTTTAGATCTTTTTATTTGTTCCATTATTAATCTGGTTACTGGAATCCTAAATTGCTCCATGAATTCTACAAATGACCACTGCATTGAGATGGCTTAGAACAACAATGTTGAGGTCATGTCAATCCAGGGATTGGTCAATATTACCGGAGTACTGAAAAATTATTTGAAATACCTTCCTCCTTAAGGTGAAAGTAATGGCACATTTTAGGGGGGAAATTGGCTGCTTTGCAGTTGTTGTTTTGGGTACACGGATAGTGTACTCTTTTTAAAATGTGAATGCAAATTAAAATTGGGAAGTTGTATATCTATTTGGAATACCGTTGATGACCAGAATAGATTGTCATCTCACTAAGTTGGTTTGTATGGTTTTTTTTCACAAATGTGAATCAGAAAATAAGCTAAAGATATTTTTGTTGGACTCGAATTTGGTAGTTCAGAGCTGAATAGTTTTAAGTACAGAAATTTATAGTTAACTTTCTTTTTCTTTCCAAAATAGAGAACTAAAATATTCTGTATCAATCAAAGATGTTCAACAGTTAAACCGAAGAACAAGGAGTAATACAGAAGAGGTTGACTCCAAATTGCGAGATACAGGGAATGACAGCACCAGCACAGCACCACGAAGCACAGAGGAATCCTTGTCTGAAGAAGTATTCACTGAATCAGAACTCTCCCCTATTCGGGAGGAGCTGGTGTCTTCTGATGAGCCAAGGCAAAATAAATCATCAGGAGCTTCCTTGGAATCTGTGCAAACAATAACCCAGTCTAGCGTGGAAGGATGTCTCTTGCCTTCGTCTGTGGCGATATTAGAAGCTAATGAAAAAATATTGGCTCAGACAGATGACATTCCGGTTAACAAACCCGTTGAAATAAAGGGAAATGAAAGTCAAACTGTTGAACAATCTCTAAATGACGAATGCGCTGAAGGTTTGGAGGCACATCGAAGTGAGGGTGAGCAGCCTTCCAATCATAGTCATAATGTGACCAGTGATGAGCACAAGGATGCTGAAGCTGATGAGTTGAAAGCAGCAGGCAGCATAACTCAAACTGCACTTGCTTTGGATTCCGCAGAAGTGAGCGAGAAAGAGAGCAATGATGAAATGAGAAAATCAGGGGAGGAATCTGCTCGGGATTCTGATGTTGAGGTGGAGGAGCTCCGAAAGCTGTGGAAGACACATACTATGCAACAGACTAAAGAGCAGAGGGAAACAGTACAACAAGCTTCCAACAAAGAAGTTGAGCAGAAACCAGGGAAAATGGCAGAAGGATCGCTCGAAGGTATAGTAACCTAATAAAATTACTATACACAAGTTGGCATTCTGTAGCAGATTGTGGTAGATAGATTAGTTGGAGCTGGTGGTTATGGCACATCTGGAGTTGTAAAAACTGCTTGATAAGATATCTGGTTAAGGATATGTTACTAAATGAGAGCCAATGAGGTTAAAGGTAATACGGGGATGTAGAGAAATAATTCCAAAACACAAGTTTAGTTTATTAATGTCATGTGTACCAAGGTACAGTGAAAAGCTTTTGTAGCATGCTATCCAATCAAAGAAAAGACTATACAAGGTAACAATCAAGCCGTCTACAGGTAAAGGAAAAAGGGTGCAACATTTAGTGCAAATTAAAGTCCGATGGAAGATGGTTCAAAGGTCTCAAATGAGGTAGATGGGAGGTCAGGACTGCACTCTAGCTGGCGAGAGGATGGTTCAGTTGCTCGATAATAGCTGGGAAGAAACTGCCGCTGAATCTGGAGGTATGCGTTCTCAAACTTCTACACATCTTGCCTGATGGGAGAGGGGAGATGAAGGAGTGACTGTGGTGAGACTGGTCATTGATTATGCTGGTGGCCTTGCCAAGACAGCTTGAAGTGTAGGAGGAGACATTGAAAGTGTGGATGGTTTGCGTGATGATCTGGGCTACGTACACAAATGGTTGTTGTCAGGTTGGCTAGCTGGTTGGGTGCAGCAGACATTTGTACTTTGCCTACATCGATTCACAATTCATATTAATGATTTTAGATGCAACATGCCCAAGTTTGCTGAAGTTCCAAAGCAACGTTGTAAAGTGAGCCGTGAAGAGAATGCGAAGGTTTAGAAATTGGTTGAGCATGTGTTGAGGATGTTGACCTGGAAGCAGATACTGACATTGGTTCACCTAGCTTGTCAGTGAATTTGAAGGAATTGGCGATAACTGCTTTGCTGCTTTGAAATGTTCACTAAGTTGTCTGTGTCTTTGAGGCAGGAACATCTGCAGCTCCATAGACTTGACTCTGGGTGGTACTGTGTTTGATGTATTAGTTTTTGAGTACAGTTTTCTGCTGGCAGCTGAAGGCTTGGCCAAGACATTCAATGCAGTGGTAAATTTTGACCTTCGTGTCTATCCTCAGAGATATGGTCCCAGACATATAGGGAAGTGATCCACTTTGACATGGTTCTTATTCATTGGATATTTTACAAGGCTTCCTCATAATCTTCCCCCTAATCTGCCTCATTTAAGGGATCATACACTGAGGGGGTCAGAGCACATTTTCTGGAGTTTTACATATTGAAGTTCATACACATTATGTCTCGAGGGTGGGTAGACAGATGTCAAGTGAACTGTTTAATTATTACAATTAATGAAGAAAATAATCTGCCTGGAAATTGATCATCTGTGTAACAGGAGCAGTAATGGAATGCTGAGAAGCTCACTGTGCAACTTTGGTATTGATATTAGTTTATTATTGTCACATATACTAAGATACAGTGGGAAGCTTAGTTGGTGTGCTATCCAGTGCATAAGGATTCTGTTTGTATATGATGATCCTAGGTCTCACCTAAGCTTGGCCATGCTAAGCGTGACTGTCCGATACTACGATTGAAGAAGGAAGTTCTGGTCCCGACCCGAAGCATCCATGTTCTCCAGAGATGCAGCGTTACTCCAGCAATTTCATGGTTTTTACACTATGATTCAATTTGCTTGCTGCCAGCCCTTGCAAACACTTTGGATTGATGTTTGGACCATTGGGATCTCTTCTGGGGCATAATAGATGATTTTAACTTTCCCAATATACATTGGGGCTGAAAGTGTCACGGGCGAAGGCAGAGTAACAGAAGAAGGGTCTTGACCCACAACGTCGCCCATTCCTTCTCTCCAGAGATGCTGCCCGTCCCGCTGAATTACTCCAGCTTTTTGAATTTATGTTGTACTTCCGTTAATTAATAACCTTTTGTCAAAACATCCAAGTATCAAGAGGACAGTGGTGGCTGCCAGTAGAGTAGTAAATGTTCAATGTTTTGAGACTAATACTTTGTACAGGGTTGATCATCGTTGTAAAAACAAGTCCTTAAAATCTGTTTTGTGAAAATCTAAACATTTATATGGCCTCAATCAGAATTCATCAAGACACAGCTGCTGGGCACTTTTCCATTCTCTTCCTGCAGATCAGCTATAAAATAGTTGCAGCAGAGTTGGCTTGTAACCAACCTGTTCTCCACAGAAGCAGTGGCACTCCCTTGCAGTTTCCCTTGCCAAATGGCCATCCGATTGATTTTGCAAGAGTATATAGTTAAAAGCTCTTGATATGTGACGACATGAACATTGGTGGAATTGTTGACAGTGTGGAAGAACGTTTTAGCCTTTCAGAGTGATAACAATGTGTTAGTAAAATGGACTGAGAAATGGCAGATGGAGTTTAATCCAGACAAATGTCAGGAGTTTGGTTTAGTTTATTGTCATGTGAGGTACAGCGAAAAGCTTGTTGTTGCGTGCTATCCAGTCAGCAGAAAGACGAAATGTTATTACAATCGAGCCGTCCATAGTGTGCAGATAAAGGGAGTAACATTTAGTGCAAGATAGTCTAGTAAAGTCCGATTAAAGAGAGTCCGAGGGTCTCCAATGAGGTAGATGGTCTGCTCTCTAGTTGGTGATAGAATGGTTCAGTTGCCTGATAACAGCTGGGAAGAAAATGTTCCTGAATCTGGAGGTGTGCATTTTCACACTTCTGTACCTCTTGCCTGATGGGAGAGAGGGGAAGAGGGGGTGTCCGGGGTGAGTCTTGTCCTTGATTATGCTGGTGGCCTTGCCGATGCAGCGTGAAGTGTAGATGGAGTCAATGGAAGGGAGGTCGGTTTGTGTGATAGTCTGGGCTGCTTCCACAATTTCATGCGGTCTTGGATGGAGCGCTGTGTTGCATCCTGATAAAATGCTGATGCATTTTAGGACTACTGATAAGGTTAGGATATTTACCATGAATGATACAGCCCTATTGAGTATTGGAGAACAAAGGAACCTTGCTAGATACAAGTCCATAGATCTTGAAGGTGGTAGTGCAGGTAGATAACAGGACTAAGAAGACATGCAAGATATTAGATTTGAAAACAAGAGCAAGGAGGCTATACTTCAGAATTATCAAATATATTGGTCAGCAGGAGAACTGCATGCAATTCAGGTCCTTCTCCGTGCCCTCTCCAGCCTATCAGTAGAGAAGATTTAGAGATTCACTGGAGGTGTCACAGTGGCGCTGCTGGTAGAGCTGCTGCCTCACAGTGCCAGAGACACAGGTTCGATCCTGACCTCGGGTCGGGTGCTGTCTGTGTGCAGTTTACACATTCTCCCTATCACTGCGAGGAATTTCTCTGGGTGCTCTGGCTTCCTCCCACATCCTAAAGATGGACAGGTTTGTAAATTGCCCCTAGTGTGTAGGGAGTGGATGAGAAAATGGGATAAGATAGAACTAGTGTGAATGGGTGATCGATGGTGGGTGTGGACTCAATGGGACGAATGGCCTGTTTCTATGCTATATCTCAAAATTAAAACTATCCACTGAGATAAAGACTTTGTTATGAGGAGTTTGTTCTCCCTGGAGTGGAGGAGATCAAAAGAGAACTTGAAGGAGGCGCTTGAAATTGTGAGGGGCATAGATGGGGAAGACTGCAGGGAACCTCTCTCCATATCTGAGGTAGTTAATAGTAGACGATTGAAATTTAGGGGTAAGAGACTTAGAAGGATTTGAGCGGGCCCTTTTTTTACCCATGGGTGAGTGTCTGGAATACACTGCCTGAGAGAGTAGTGGAAACAGAGGCACTAACAGCTTGAAGAAGTGTCCAGATGAACACTTAGAAGGCTATGGGCCAAATACTGGAAAATTGGTTTAACATGTATGGGTGCCAATTTATTGGCATAGAGTGAATGGCCTATTTCCAGACTCTATGACTTCAGGTTCTATGGAATATTTGCATTCAGTGACTTTCCTTTAAAAGCTGATTAATGTGTTTGTAATGAGTGAGAGACTGCAATGTCAGAGTTGTATCTCTATTGGCTAGGTCAAGCAGACATTGTTTACATATTTGGGAGCATTGATGAAATCATATTATTTGAATTTCGTTTGCATGCTTTTGAGTCCATTAAATTGACACAGATGCAAATGCAAATTTACAATGGTAAGATAGTATGCACATCATGTTTACATGTTGTTACATTCGCTTTGTGCTCAATGGTAGCCAGTGCAGATCAGTCTAATTGCCTGGATAAGTAGTTCGCATTGTGGTGAGTTACCTATATTATAACAGCTACTTGGAAATAATGTCCTGATATAACTAATTGCAGTTATTTGACTGCTGAAATTACAACCACAACAACATCAATTAAGGCAGATGCCTCAAAAGATCTTCAATAAGTACAACTGATTAGAATCTTAAATGTAGGAAAATAACTGCAGATGCTGGTACAAATCGAAGGTATTTATTCACAAAATGCTGGAGTAACTTAGCAGGTCAGGCAGCATCTCAGGAGAGAAGGAATGGGTGACATTTCGGGTCGAGACCCTTCAGACTGATGTCAGAGGGGTGGGACAAAGGAAGGATATAGGTGGAGACAGGAAGATAGAGGGAGAACTGGGAAGGGGGAGGGGAAGAGAGGGACAGAGGAACTATCTAAAGTTGAAGAAGTCAATGTTCATACCGCTGGGCTGCAAGCTGCCCAAGCAAAATATGAGATGCTGTTCCTCCAATTTCTGGTGGGCCTCACTATGGCACTGGAGCAGGCCCATGACAGAAAGGTCAGACTGGGAGTGGTGGGGGGGGGAGTTACCCTCCCCCTTCCCAGTTCTCCCTCTATCTTCCTGTCTCCACCTATATCCTTCCTTTGTCCCACCCCTCTGACATCAGTCTGAAGAAGGGTCTCGACCCGAAACGTCAACCATTCCTTCTCTCCTGAGATGCTGCCTCACCTGCTGAGTTACTCCAGCATTTTGTGAATAAAATCTTAAATGGCTCTTTATAGATCCAACTTATTGGTGTTAAGCAATGCTCCATGTTTGGTGCGAGGTGGCCGAAACCACAGGTGCAATGGATGGACGCTGATGTGGTTTGATTTTCAGTATGAGGAGCCTTCGGAGAAGAGCCCTTGATGCATTTTTATTTGGGGGGGTAGATGGAAGGGGGGGGGGGGGGGGAAGGAGGATTAAAACACTGCATTGATTCTATTTACTTTGGAGCTTTCTTTGCATTAAGTCATAGAAATTGATTTTCTATGAGCAGAAACTCCCCAATAGTTATGTACATCTTTGCACATCATTCCTGGACAATTGTCTGCAGACAAGATTACATCTTTCAGTAGCTGCACAGATAGTCCACTGAAATTGAAGGAACAATTGCTATGCTATACTGTTCAAAGATTTTTTTTAAACACTGCAGATGCAGAAAATCTAGAAAAAAAGTGCTGGAAACGCTCAGCAGGTCAGGCAGCAAACGTGAATGAGAACAGCTCACATTTATTTTGGTATTCTCCTTTCTATTTATCAATTCTAAACAAAGCACAAACGATGGGGACTGCAGAAAGTGGTGAACGTTACCCGGTACATCACAGGTACCGATATCTCCATCATTGATGGAACCTACAGAAAGTGCTGCCTCAAAGGTAGTTAATATCATCAAAGACCCCCACCACCTTGGCCAGGCTCTCATCTTGCTGGTACCATCAGGAAGGTATAGAAACCTGAGAACCATGACCTCCAAGTTGAAGAACAGCTTTTCCCGTCAACTGTCAGGCTCTCGAACCAAACTGATCAACCCCTTAACCACAACTCTTATCTCAGCAAAGATCTATTACGGACTTTGCTTTGGTTGCACCATGTATTTCTATTTGCACTATTATAATCCGATTACCCAGTATTATTGAATGTTTAATTTAATATTGTTTATTGTATGGTTATTTGTTGTGTTAATGAGGGTGTAAAGCTGCAGCATGCAAGAATTTAATTGTTCCTTTCTTAGTGCACATGACAATCACTCTTGACTCAGCAAAATTATTGACAAAACATTAACTCTTTCTCTCTCAGTATTTCCTACATTTACTGTTTTACTTCACAACATAAGCCTTTTCTATCAATCTGATACCATTGTTACCTCTTTAGTTAGTTGTGGATTAATTCCCTTTCCCATTGAATATTCCTCACTGGATGTGTCTTTGTTGAGAATTATAAAATACTTAAAGACAGATGTGTATAGCAATTCATTCTTCCCTTTAATTCCCACAATTAAAGCATGAAATAGTCTTCACCCTACTATAGTTACTCAACCAGGCGCAACTAAATTTAAGGCAGCTCTTCTTCTCCAAGAAGCCCTTCTTGCTTAAGTTCATACTCCGCCACTTCCAGTTTAAATTCCATTTGGAATATTTTGGAGGACCAAGAACCAAGAAGAACTGTGTGACATGGCTTTTTCTATCATTTTGGCCACCTCTCCCTTCACATCAGTGTAATTGCTTAAAATAACGTTCGAGACCCTATTTTAAGACCTCTCTCAGTCATATCCTGGTCCCTCTTCCTCAAACGATCCTTTACCAAGTGATCATTAATTAATCCTGGCAAATCTAAAATAGCCTGCACCTGGTCAGGTGTACAAAATATTATTCTAGAAAACTGTCCTGAATATCATGAACTCCTCCGCCTGTGTTGCTATGGCAATGTGATGTTCCCAATCTATATGAACCATGAAGTAGCCAACAATTTTGCATATCCCTTACTGCAAACCACCTTGTTTGTTGATATGCATCCTACAGTGAAGCCACTCTTAGGCCACCCAATGTTTTTTTGGGTTATTTCTCCAACCAAACTGTTTCTTTCTGATTGTTTCAGCCATTTGCTCACCATTTCCTTTGTTATCAGTGTTGCCTTTTCCATTGTGTCCATCACCTTGGTCACACTGTAACCACATTTATATACAGGTACTCCACAGGTTACGATGGTTTCACCTGCGATAGTTCGACTTTGCGATGGTGAAAATGGCAGGGACGCCAGCTCGCTTCCGGTCACGTGATCGCGCGTTTTCAATACATTTCGACTTACGATACTTTCTGTTTCCGATGGGTTTCTCGGAACTGAACCAAAGGATAGGAGCAAAGACAAAACTGATAACCCAAAGTCTATATAGTTATGTAGTTTGGAGCTTCGTTTGAGGTTGTAGTATTTAATAGCCTGCTGGTTGTAGGGAGGAAGCTGTTCCTGAACCTGAACCTTTACAGTTTTCAGACCCCCATACCTTCTTCCCGGTGATGGGAGTGAAATGAGAGTGTGGCCAGGATGGTGTCGGTCTATGATTATGCTGGATGCCTTTCTGAGGCAGTGACTCCTGTAGATTCCTTCGATAGTGGGGAGGTCAGTACCGTGATGGACAAGGCTGTGTTCACTATTTTTTTTGCAACCTTCTTCGTTCCCGGGCGCTCAAGTTGTCGAACCAGACCATGATTCTGGCCTCTCTCCACTGGCTCCCTGTATGGTACAGAATCAACTTCAAGCTCCTCCTATTCACATATAAAGCCCTAAATGGACATTTCCCCCCCCCCCCCCCCCCCCCCCACATCAAAAATCTTCTAACCCACCTCTCTAACTCCAGGTCCCTCAGGTCGGCCGACTTGGGGCTACTCACTATACCGCGGTCTAGGCTTAAGCTTAGGGGTGACCGCGCTTTTGCGGTTGCAGCTCCTAGACTGTGGAACAGCATCCCTCTCCCCATCAGAACTGCCCCCTCCATCGACTCCTTTAAGTCCAGGCTCAAAACCTATTTCTACTCCCTAGCGTTTGAGGCTCATTGAGGAGGCGCTGTGAACTGTTTTGTATGTGCTGTTATGTTTGCGTGCTACTGTATGTTTCATTTTTTTCCTAATCAGATGTACAGCACTTAGGTCAACGTGGGTTGTTTTTAAATGTGCTATACAAATAAAATTGACTTGACTTGACTTGACATGATGCAACCAGATTGTGGTCTGTTGATGAGCGGAGCCGGTGAGATTGCATCCTCTGTTGACCTGTTGTGGCGGTAAGCAAATTGTAGTAGGTCCAGGTTCTTGTTGAAGTAGGAGGTAATATGCGCCATACCCAACCTCTCAAAGCACATCATCACCACAGACATTAGTGCCACCGGTCATTGAGGCATGCTGCCTTAGTCTTGGGCACCGGTATTATTGTTGATCTTTCAAAGCAGGTGAGAACCTCAGTAATGGGAGGCTAAAATGGGCACTAAAGCTCCAGCCAGATGGTCTGCACTGGTTTTAAGAACGACCAGGTATACGATCAGGTCCAGATGTTTTCCGATGGTTCACCTTCCTGAAGGATCTTCTAATGTTGATCTCCGTGACTGATTGTAATACCATCTGGGAGCCTGGAAAGGCATATCAATATTCTCCCTATCAAAGCGTGCGTAGAATGCAATGAACGTCCTGGAATGATCCTTTGCTGTTGCTTGAGCTACTTCCTGCTTTCGCATTACAGGGATGGCGGCAAGCCCTGCCACCGCTGCTGAATGTTCACCTCATCCTCCAACTAAGAGTGTAGGAGCCATTTGTGTTTATTAGCTATTTTAACATATTATATTATTTTGTCTCCTGTTGTATTATTTTTGGACACTTGGGAGTTGTTGTGAGATGAATACTAGGCTTACGTATATGGACTGGGAGGAGCCAGGTGAGGAGCCAGAATTATGAGTATAATTGAGAATTCACAGACGTAATGCTTTGGACACGAAGGAGCGACAGTAAGATAAAGACCTTACCAAATTATACGACGGGAGATATACTAATCTGTTTGTATTACTACTTCAATAAACGACTAACTAAACTAAAACGTTATGAAGATCTCTCTGTTGTTTTGCATCAAGAAATATCACTCCACTCCTTTGTCATTTGGTAAGCTTGATGACTTTATTGGGAAGGTCTAAGTTGCCGCAATAAAGAGCAAAAATTCATTTTTGCCTTTTTGATGGCCTTATCAAGGTTCTACCTGGACATTGTATGAACCTGCATCACCAGACCTGAATGCCTGAGATCTGGTTCTTGGAAGATTACGGACCTCCTGGTTCATCCAAGGCTTCTCTTTGGAGATCAATCGGATGGTTTTCATGGGAACACACTCTTCCACACATTTCCTTATGAAGTCGGTAACATATTGTTTCGGGTCCATCGCTGAGTCCTTGAACGTTGCCCAGTCTACCGACTGCATATTGTTATAATCTGAAATGTTCTACCTGCAGATGTGGTGGAGATAGTTTCCATTGTGGCCTTCACGAGAGAGAATTGGTTCTGTATATGGCTAGGTGACAAATTGCAAGGCTATGAAGAAGGAGCTGGGAGTTGGAACTGATGAACTGATCTGTAAAGAGATGGAGGAACATTGTAGGTCAAATAGAAGCATCATGTGCCTGAACAATTCCATAATAAGAGATGTGATTGAACTAAATCAAACTGTCCTGCTAATTCCCCGCTTCCCTTATGTATCAATATACAGGCAACTCTGCCAATTAAGCCACTACGATTCTCAGTGATCTGAGCTGACTCCTACAATTTGCAACTTTCAGAAGGGTCTCGACCCAAAACGTCACCCATTTCTTCTCTCCAGAGATGCTACTTGTCCCGCTGAGTTACTCCAGCATGTCTACTATAATACATCATCTTTTTTTCCTTCCCAATCAAATTCTCGCACATTCAATTAGTTCAGTTTTCTATTTACTTCATATCATGTTTGTTTTTAACCAATTAGGCTATCTATTACAATAAATTGCCTATACCTACTATTATCGCATTTTCAATCTTTTACAGGCGCTGCATAAAACACCGTAAATTAAGCGCTTCCTGCCTGAAGCTAACTTAAACCATCACAAGTGTTAGAGACTAAAAACACCACCTCTTTCCCTTTTCATGAATTCCCAAATGAAGCTGCAAGCTGTGCACTCAAACAAAAACTTTGAGCTTAAAAACAAAAGGGATTAATTATTATGTTTGTAATATTGTATTTCAGGCAATATTGTACCAAAGGAAAGAAGACGACACCGATCTCACAAATTTTTATGCCTGAGAGTTGGGAAGCCAATGAGGAAGACATTTGTGTCTGTAGCAAGTGCATCCATGCAACAGTATGCCCAAAGGGACAGAAAACACGAGTATTGGTTTGCAGTGCCACATGAACGGTGAGTCTATTAATTTTGAACGTTTTATTCTCTGGTAGAAGTGGCAATCTGACAGGTGCATAGTGCAAACTTTAACTAAGCTAGCAATCCATTTGGTTATCTTTGTGCCTTAGTAATATCCACTGATTTTTACACAAAGTGCTGGAATAACTCAGCAGGTCTTAAGGTCATAAGTGATAGGAACAGAATTAGGCCATACAGCCTATCAAGTCTGCTCCACCATTCCATCATGGCTGATCTATCTCTCCCTCCTAACCCCATTCTCCTGCCATCTCCCCATAACATAGAAAATAAGTGCAGGAGGAAGCCATTTGGCTCTTTGAGCCAGTACCGCCATTTATTGTGATCATGGCTGATCATCCACAATCAGTAACCTATGCCTGCCTTATCCCCATATCCCTTGATTCCACTCGCCCCTAGAACTCTATCTAACCCCTGACACCTGTACTAATCAAGAATCGATCTATCTTTGCCTTAAAGATATCTATTGACGGCCTCCACAGCCTTCTGTGGCAAAGAATTCTACAGATTCACCCCCCTCTGACTAAAGAAATTCCTCATCTCCTTCCTAAAGGAACGTCCTTTAATTCTGAGGCTGTGACTCTGGTCCTAGACTCTCCCTCTATTGGAAACATCCTCTCTACATCCACTCTATCCAAGACTTTCACTATCGTGATGGCAGGATTCATCAGGCAACATCTATGGAGCGAATGGATATGCGATGTTTTGGGTAGAGACTCTTCTTCAGACTGGTTGTAGTAGCAGGGAGAAAGCTGGAAGAGAGGTGGGGGCAGGACAATGCCTTACAAGTGATAGGTGGATACAGATGAGTGGACAAAATGCTGGAATAACTCAGTCAGTCAGGCAGCATCTCTGGAGAGAAGGAATGGGTGATATTTCGGGTGCACATAGCAAGGTAGTTAAGTCTAAAGTTGAGCCACTGAGGCCCAGAGGTGGTGTTGTCATTCTTTACGAGTATTTGAGATTTCCTCCACCAAGTGAACCATTCATGAGGTTGGATGTATCCACTGAATTCTACATAGAAATATTAGGAAAGGCAGACAGAATGAACAAGGGTGAATGGTCAATCCTTGTGTCATATTGATCTTGATTGCATATAATTGCCATGTTGATTTGCATGATTTTGGTACTTACGATTTGGACAGATGGGGATACTGAGGTGATTGATAAAAATACCGGCAACATGAAACCTTTGTCAGGCTGAGTACTTAGTTCTCTCTTTTTCATTTGTTTATTTGTTACCACTCATGGGTAGTGAGCATTAATTGCATTACAGATGGTAGGGTGTAATTTTTTCTGACTCACTGGGGTGAGGGAATTACGACATTGCTGTGGTAAATAAATCGGCATGAAGTAATACAAAAATACATTTTCAACAGTGCATGGTGTACAACCTGGGATTCACCATGCAAATGTTGCTGTAGACCGACCAGCCAGGCTTTTGTGTCCTAAAATAATGTGGGATTATACACAGATTAGAAGATGACAAAGAACATTTCCCTATTCCGACAAATGTTTGGATAGCTCATTTCAATGTTATAGATTGTTAGTGTCACCGTACTTCAAAAGCTTTGCACTTAATTTGCTTCTAAATTTTCAAAGTAATATGGTACAATAGGAAAACTTATTTATTCCACTGAAAATGGATTACACTTCCAGGAATATTAACCATTGTGCAGTATTTCGGTCTGAAATCTTTGCTCTGTTTTTTTTAGGGTAGATGAAAGACTTTCTTGTTGACTTGTTTTTCTGACTCAAGCTCTGACCAAATGATTCTGTTGCTCTACAGTCATGTTTTGACTTTAGATACAGTGCATAGTTATTGCAATCAATTTGTTGATTTTTTTTTTAATGGTACAGTTAAATAATAAGCTTTGCACTTTGAGCTACTGAGACTGTATAAGTCATATCTTATTGTTTACTGATTTCCGCAACAAAATACTTCACATACTGGAAATCTGAGACGAAAACTGGAAATTCTGAGAAAATCTGAACTGTCTAGGAGTATCTGTAGAGAGAGAAACAGTTCTGGAAAACTGAAAAAATAACAACTCTGCTTTTCTTGTTTGTTCTGCAGAATATTTATTTATTTTATTTGGTAGATGGAGTAGTGGGTGGTTCAGCCTTTCCCAGTCCTTTCACCTCTAATTCTCATTTCTTGGTTAGTTGGTTTGATGCTGCTCGTTGATTTTGGTTTAAAATTTTGTAATGCACGAATGGAAGTGGTGTAGAAATTTCGAATGGAAACACGTCCGGTTGCTCTCCTGATTCAGGTTGTGATCAACTAGGCCAATCAGAATGTTGCATTCGAAGCTTAAGCACTACAAATTTCCTTGGTAAAATGATGTAATTTTACAGTGTAGGACACTAATCAGTCTACCTGTCGTTTCGTTAGTGACAATTGTGTCAGTGAAAATACATTCTCTCTTTTAATATGTCAGAGCCCCTCATAATTTTGAATGTCAACATTGAATTTAACCGTAACATATTTTGTTCTGAAAGAGAACAGCCATAATTTCTCTACTGCATCCATGTAACTGAAATCCTTTATCAATAACACATTCTGTTTTTGGTTTTTTTGGTACCCCCTTCAAGGTGCTGACATCCTTCTAAAGGGAGTAGTCCTGAATTAGACAGAAGTACATTAGAAATGTAGTCACATTGTGCTTGTAATGAATTTCTAGTGTAAATTTATCACAAAACGAGTTTGCAACTTTGCAGAGTTCCAAGAGCACAATTACATTTAAAATTGATAATTTCTCTACATGTGATGTTCCCGAATCTTGTATTTAAAAAAATCAAATGTTCATGGATATTGACTGTCCATAAGCTGCACCCAGTGTGTGAAAATGATCACAGTTGTGGAGTTATCATCCCTCATAGATCATTCAGAGGGAAACAGCGCTTATTAGCAGATCAACAACTACAGTTTGCAAAAAATGTAATTGAAAAACAACTACAGAAACAGGCCTTATAACCCATCGAGTCTGCACTCATTTACATTATTCTTACATTAATCCAATAATTTTATTGGGATGTAATTTGCAGCGGAGGTCATTTCAGTCCGGAGAGTGGAAGATTGGCTAGAATTCATTTGGCAGGCCTGCATACATGCTGTGCTCAAGGTTATCTCTCATTGTTAGTTACTTTGAGCACTTTAATAGTTGGACCTCCAGTTTTGCAAGAGCAGAGTGGCCAGAATCATGGATGACGTCATTGGAGCTACAAGAAGGATACAGTAAATGGTGGAACACTAAGCAGAGTTGATGAACAGAGAAATAGGGGTGCAAATGCATAGTTTCCTGAGAGTAGCAACAAAGATCGATCAGGTGGTGAAGAAGGCATCTGGCTTTCTTTCCTTCATAGGTTGGAACATTTTGTTATAAAACACTAGTTAGACCATACTTGGATTTATTGGATACTTGGATCCTGTAGAAAGGATGAATTGCGTTGGAGGGAGTGCAGAGGAGATTGGATGGGATGTTGCCTGGAGTGAAGAACTTTTAGTAATGGGGAGAGGTTAAATAGGCTGGGCATGATTTCCTGTGAGTGCAGGAGATGCTGAGGGGTGATCCGATAGAAGTGTATAAGATTAATGGAGGCATTGATAGGGTATATTGACAAATGTTGTTTCCCTTGGTAGGAGTATTAAAAATAAGTGGACAGAAAAACAATGTACTGAAGGAGCTCAGCAGGTCAGGCAGCATCTATGGAGCAAAATGAAAAGACAACACTCAGCTCATTAACATTTCACCTAGGCTTTTGAAAAGACTGGACAATTGCCATGTGTATCTTCATCTCGCTATTTTTTTTGAACAAAGTTTATTTCTGATTTTTTATTAATACAGCTTTGACAATTCAATGCATGAACACATTAGTCCTGATAGATATCCCCCCCCCACCCCCCCACCCACAATACCATTCAGAGGGGATACAACTTAAGATATGCAAGGAAAATAAGTAAATAAGTAAACATAAACATAAGCATTAAAAAAAGGCAAAGTTTAAAAAAAAATAACCAAAAAATAAATAAAATTTTTAAGATAAATTGTTAGAGGTTTAAAGCAGTGCACCATATTATCTCGGGCACTAACACGCATAAAAACAGAGAAGAGGGAAGCAGAAAAATCGGAATGTTAAGACATATCAGGGACCATTCTAATATTTCAATTCCACTCTTAATTACATACACACATATCAAAGACTCTATTCAACCATAAAATTATCAGAGCCTAAAGCTCTACTAAAGCTCAATACAACTAAGAAAAGGTTGCCATATTAAATGTAAACGTCAGCTAATTCCCTAACAGTATACCTAATCTTCTCCAATTTAATAAAATACAACATATCCCTAATCCACTGTGCAAATGTTGGAGGGTTACAATCTTTCCATCTGATCAAGATTTGTCATCTGGCCACCAGCGTGGCAAAAGACAAAAGATTTAGTTTATTATTGTTTAATGCAAGATTTTGTGTTACCACACCGAATAAAGCAAGGGGAGCTAATGGTTCTAAGGATTCATTAGTAGTTTGGGAGAGCATATCGAATATTAATTGCCAAAAATTAGGTAACTTAGGACAATCCCAAAACATATGAATTAAAGTAGCTTGGTTCTGCCTGCAGCGGTCACACATGGAGTCTATATTGGGTGTGAATTGGGCTAGCTTAGCTTTGGTCCAGTGCAGTCGGTGGAAAATCTCAAACTGCATAACAGTATGCTTCATGCATATCGAAGATGTGTATATACCCCCAATCATCTTTGACCAGATGGAATCTGAAATTTTCATACCCAGATCCCCTTCCCACTGCTCCTTTAGGGAGTTAAGACGTGTCATGTTTTCTCTCATTAATAAAGAATATATGTCACTTATCTTTCCCTTTCTGAATGATGTGATGTCATTAATTGAGTCTAGGAGTGTGTCTGAGGGCTGTGAAGGGAATTGAGTGATATTAGAAGATATGAGGCTGCGGATTTGCATATACCTAAAGAAGTGTGACCTAGAGATATTGAATTTCTGAACGATCTGCGCAAAAGATGCAAACAAACCATTTATAAACATGTCTTTAAATGAACAGACCCCATGATTGAGCCAAGCACTGAATGAAGCATCTGTCGAAGGTGGCAGGAATGCATGGTTCTTTACAATAGGAGCGAGTATTGAGAATTTACAGATATCAAAGGATTGTCTGAATAGCTTCCATATTTTTAAAGAATTAATAACAACTCGGTTAGAAGTGTATTTGGTAATAGGCTCTGGATATGGCAGACCTGAACATAATAAGGCAAATAATGAGGTGTTCTTACAAGAGTCTCTCTCTAGAATTAGCCAGCCAGGTACAGTGATTAACACATTTCTTTCCATCCAATAAGAAATACTTTTAATATTTGCTGCCCAATAGTAGAACTGAACATTTGGCAGTCCAAGTCCTCCCTGCTGATGAGGTCTCTGTAGTATAGCTTTGCGTATACGTGGATTCTTTTTATTCCAAATAAAGGAAGAAAGCTTTCTATCCAGAGAAATGAAGAACGTTTTAGTTAAGAAAACTGGTATACACTGAAACACATAAAGAAGCTTGGGCAATATGTATCTTCATCTCGCTATTTGACCCATCTTTGTCCTGAACTGATGACCTCAGAGAGGACTGTGTTACATCCTCTACCTTTATGGTTGGCACATAGGCTATCCCTCTGTCCTGGCCACCTTCTATTTGTGCTGGTGACTCAGCAAAGATTCCACCTTTGAGCACTGGGTGCAAACACCCAGGATCTGCACTGGTAGTCAGAGCGACACATGTTGCATCTTGATTGTCCCCCCCCTCCTCTTATTTATATAGGTGCATAATTGGTTCCAGGTTAGTGGCTTTTATTGTAAGTCAGAAATGTAATAAAATCTGCAATAAGAACCTAGTATGAAGAATCAAAAGAGTCAAGACTGTTTACTTGTTATTTGTAGCGGATATGAACCATAACAATTAAATTCGTACTTGGCATTGATATTCATTATTTATTGTAATGAGTACCGAGATACAGTGAAAAGCTTTGTGTTCCATCAAGTCAATTCATACTATACACCAGTACAGTCAAACCAGACACGTTCAACAGGTAATGCAAAGAGAATATGGGTTCAGGGGTGGGAGTCTGGATTCTGTGGTGGACTGCGCTACGTCCACAACAGATTTCTAATTGTGAATAATTCCATTGAGACCCGGATGGTGGTTTGCCTCCCTGGTGCCGGTGTCCGGGATGTGTCTGAGCGTGTCCAGGATATCCTGAAAGGGGAGGGAGAGGAGCCAGAGGTCGTGGTACATATAGGTACCAACAATATAGGTAGGATAAGGGAAGAGGTCCTGAAAGGAGAATTCAGGGGGCTAGGAAGAGAGTTAAAAATTAAAAAAAAGGACTTCCAAAGTAATAATCTCAGGCTTACTGCCTGTGCCACGCGATAGTGAGAATAGGAATGGAGTGAGGTGGAGGATAAATACGTGGCTGAGGAACTGGTGCAGGGAGCAGGGTTTCAAGTTTCTGGATCATTGGGACCTCTTCTGGGGGAAGTATGACCTGTACAAAAAGGACGGGTTGCATCTGAACCCGAGGGGAACCAATATCCTGGCGGGGAGATTTGCTAAAATAACTGCGGAGACTTTAAACTAGTACGGTTGGGGGGAGGGACTCAAACACAGATAGCTAATAGGCAGTGTGTGAGGCAGGAGGCAGAAAAGGGAAACACTCAGACCCAATATGTAGGAGAGAAAGAAGGGAAAAGAAATAAACTGAGAATAAGAAATGATGGGTCCCTTAAATGTGTATATTTTAATGCTAGGAGCATTGTAAGAAAGGTGGATGAGCTTAGAGCCTGGATTGACATCTGGAAGTATGATGTTGTGGCGATCAGTGAAACATGGTTGCAGGAGGGTTGCGATTGGCAATTAAATATTCCAGGATTTCATTGTTTCAGATGTGATAGAATCGGAGGGGCAAGAGGTGGGGGTGTTGCATTGCTTGTCAGGGAGGATATCACAGCAGTGCTTTGGCAGGACAGACTAGAAGGCTCGATTAAGGAGGCTGTTTGGGTGGAACTCAGAAATGAGAAAGGTTTAGCAACACTTATAGGGGTGTATTATAGACCGCCAAATAGGGAACGAGAATTGGAAGAGCAAATATGTAAGGAGATAGCAGATATTAGTAGTAAGCACAGAGTGGTGATTGTGGGTGATTTCAATTTTCCGTATATAGACTGGGAATCACATTCTGTTAAAGGGCTGGATGGTTTGGAGTTTGTAAAATGTGTGCAGGATAGTTTTTTGCAGCAATACGTAGAGGTGCCTACCAGAGAAGGGGCAGTGTTGGACCTCCTGTTAGGAAATGAGATGGGTCAGGTGACGGAGGTATGTGTTGAGGAGCACTTTGGGTCTAGTGATCATAATGCCATTAGTTTCAATATCATTATGGAGAAGGTCAAATCTGGACCAAGGGTTGAGATTTTGGATTGGAGAAAGGCTAATTTTGAGGAGATGAGAAAGGATTTAAAAGGAGTGAAATGGAAATTGTTGTTTTATGAAAAGGATATAATAGAGAAATGGAGGATATTTAAAGGTGAAATTTTGAGAGTACAGTCTTTATGTCCCTGTTCGGTGGAAAGGAAAGAATAATAATTTGAAAGAGCCGTGGTTTTCCAGGGAAATTGGACACTTGGTTCGGAAAAAGAGGGAGATATACAATAAATATAAGCGGCAGGGAGTAAATGAGGTTTTTGAGGAATATAAAGAATGTAAAAGGAATCTTAAAAAGGAAATTAGAAAAGCGAAAAAAAGATATGAGGCTGCTTTGGCAAGTAATGTAAAAGTAAACCCCAAGGGGTTCTACAGATATGTCAATAGCAAAAGGATAGTGAGGGATAAAATTGGTCCATTAGAGAGTCAGAGTGGACAGCTATGTGCTGAGCCGGAAGAAATGGGGGAGATATTAAACAATTTATTTTCTTCGGTATTTACCGAGGAGAAGGATATTGAATTATGTGAGGTAAGCGAAACAAGTAGAGTAGTGATGGAAATTAGGAGGATTAAAGAAGAGGAGGTACGGACACTTTTGAAGAATATAAAAGTGGATAAGTCTCCAGGTCCTGATAGGATATTCCCTAGGACATTGAGGGAAGTTAGTGCAGAAATAGCAGGGGCTATGACGGAAATATTTCAAACGTCATTAGAAACAGGGATGGTGCCGGAAGATTGGCGCATTGCGCATGTTGTGCCTTTGTTTAAAAAAGGTTCTAAAAGTAAACCTAGCAATTATAGACCTATTAGTTTGACGTCTGTGGTGGGAAAATTAATGGAAAAGATACTTAGGGACAATATATATAATTATTTGGATAATCAAGGCCTGATTAGAAACAGTCAACATGGATTTGTGCCTGGAAGGTCATGTTTGACTAATCTTCTTGAATTTTTTGAAGAGGTTACCAGGGAAATTGATAAGGGCAAGGCTGTGGATGTTGTCTATATGGACTTCAGTAAGGCATTTGACAAGGTTCCACATGGAAGGTTGATTAAGAAGGTTAAATCGTTGGGCATTAATAGTGAGGTTGCAAGATGGATTCAACAATGGCTGAATGGGAGATACCAGAGGGTAACGGTTGACAATTGTATGTCAGGTTGGAGGCCAGTGTCTAGTGGAGTGCCCCAAGGATCTGTGTTGGGTCCACTGTTGTTTGTCATTTACATTAATGATCTGGATGATGGTGTGGCAAATTGGATTAGTAAATATGCAGATGATACTAAGATAGGTGGAGTAGTTGATAGTGAGGTAGATTTTCAAAGTCTACAGAGAGACTTGGGCCTTTTGGAAGGGTGGGCTGAAAGATGGCAGATGGAGTTTAATGCTGATAAGTGTGAGGTGCTGCATTTTGGTAGGACAAATCAAAATAGGACGTACAGGGTAAATGGTAGGGAATTGAGGAATACAGTGGAACAGAGGGATCTGGGAATAACTGTGCATTGTTCCCTGAAGGTGGAATCTCATGTGGATAGGGTGGTGAAGAAGGCGTTTGGTATGCTTGCCTTTATAAATCAGAGCATCGAGTATAGAAGTTGGGATGTAATGTTGAAATTGTACAGGGCATTGGTGAGGCCGAATCTGGAGTATGGTGTGCAGTTCTGGTCGCCAAATTATTGGAAGGATGTCGACAAAATGGAGAGGGTACAGAGGAGATTTACTAGAATGTTGCCTGGGTTTCAGCACTTAGGCTACAGAGAGAGGTTGAATAGGTTGGGTCTTTATTCTTTGGAGCGTAGAAGGTTGAGGGGGGACTTGATAGAGGTTTTTAAAATTTTGAGAGAGACGGACAGAGTTGACGTGGGTAGGCTTTTCCCTTTGAGAGTGGGGAAGATTCCAACAAGGGGACATAGCTTCAGAATTGAGGGACAAAGGTTTAGGGGTAACATGAGGGGGAACTTCTTTACTCAGAGGGTTGTGGCTGTATGGAATGGGCTTCCGGTGGAAGTGGTGGAGGCTGGCTCGATTTTATTATTTAAGAGTAAATTGGATAGGTATATGGATAGGAGGGGATTGGAGGGTTATGGTCTGAGTGCAGGTAGATGAGACTAGGTCAGGGAGAATGGTCGGCGTGGACTGGTAGGGCCGGACAGGCCTGTTTCCATGCTGTAGTTATATGTTATGTTATATGTTATATGTTAGAACTTTATCCATTGTCATCCATTGTTTTCTATTCGGCGTGGGCAGGTTGGGCCGAAGAGTCTGTTTCCAAGCTGTGTGCCTCTATCAGTTATTCTCCCTTTCCTTCCCCTGCTTCTCTATGCCTTACTCTTGAGCTGTAACCAATTTGAATCAAATAATTGTTATTTAATTCTGGCCTTTTTAGCAACAGCCATCTTGCAATCTCTGTTTTCTGGTACAATGTAGCAGCAAAGCAGGTAGTGGCCATTTATTAAGAAGGAACTCTTTGCTTTGCAGAGCCGAGCACCTATATGTTTTCTTTGTCCAGTGGTCTCCTGACATTTATGCAAATGAAACTGGAGAGTCGTCAAAGGAACCAGGATTCATGGTTGCCGCAAGGAATGAAGAATCTGAAATGAGTGAGCATTCCATCAGTGAATTGGCACTAAAAGATTGGGAGGTAAGTGTCCGTTTGTCTTGGTTTAGGAAGCTACATTGGAATCCACCTTTAACATATTTTAGACATCTTTGCATGATTTGATTTTAAAATCACTTGCTTATGGGTGTATTCTTAATGTTTCATCCTAACAATCATCTAGAAAGCCATGTTGCTCCAAAGTCGATTGTAGTAAATCATTGTCTATTATTTTATTATTCTACGTAACTTTAAACATCATTGTACTTGATTTTGATCTCTGAACTTTTATTTCTGTAATTTCTGTAAGTCCTTATTTAATTGTTTGTTGATTGTATAGACAATTTTATTTCCAGGGCAGGAAATGTCTCAAGGTATATAAATTCTTGTAAATATCTAACCTAACAGTATAAATATGCATGTATGCCTAAAAACAATAGATTGTTATAATTTGAGCATAGCAGGGGTTGATTGAATAACCTGCTCTCATGAGACAAGTCAGTAATTTAAAAGTGCCTGTGAACCAGGAGAAGGATATATACTGTGAATATTAATGGAAAGTGGCACTCGGGTGAAAGATTGCCGTGATCTTTTGAGTGGCGAAGCAACCGCAAGGGACTAAATGATCTACTTCTGATCCTATTTCTTTTTTTAAAAAGTCCAGGATGTGAACTGTACATCACCTGTTGTATTCTGGTAACCTGCCACCTTTTCCAAATTGAGGCCCTTCTCCCCTACTCTTTCCCAAATGCTCTAATGCACACCCTGTCTGCATTCCTCAAAAGTTATCTTTCCACCTAAAAGACAACCAGTATCTCTGTGACTGGGAAAACAAGTTAAAGAAGATGAAAACATCTTTGATTTAAATTTGGTTGTCACTTTCCAAGTCTGGGTGTTGCAATTATTTTAAGTTTCACCATTTCCCGGTTGCCTCCTCACCTCCCCATAAATATTGGTGCCTGTGATGGTATTGTGTTGTTACTGTAAATATTGAGTTTTCTTGTAAATGGCACTAGGTATTGCTGAAAGACTACATGATTTGCAATTTGGTGCTCTGGTTGAATTGTTCATTGCTGGTTGTCTTTGCTATTTGGGGGATGTGTAATGTGAAACTTATTTGGGTTGATTGGAGTAATGGACCGATAGCTAACTGGGGCAGGGGGAGAAAGGGAAAGAGGAAAAATGTCACTTTATATCATTAAACTGTGGAGGTACACCAGTATTGACTTGGACATTGGAAACCATTGGTCCCAAATTAATGTTGCCATTCAGTCCTGAAAAATCAATGATTTGATGTTTAATATGCGCCAAAGCTGTTTTCATATGTGCCAAGGCTGTTCTCATATGTGCCAAGGCTGTTTTCATATGTGCCAAAGCTGTTTTCATATGTGCCAAAGCTGTTTACATATGTGCCAATCCAAAAGTTCCATTACCTGTTTATACACTATTTTCCAAACATACATCTATTTGCGACTTTTTGAATGTTTGGCTACATGCCAAACTGTGTGAAGAAATTAAGAATTAGTAACATTCTCCTGGTAAATGCAAAGAAAAGAATAATCAAAGTAGTATAAGGCAACAAAAAAAATGGACAATGGCCTATTCAGATGGTCGAAACAGTCCAGGGAATCCAGTATGTTAACCAATCTCGTCAATTGTGTCCCACGTGAAATTACCTCTTTCCTCATCAGGAATTAATTCTTTACAAAAGCATTCAGCAAGATCATGAGGAATAGGAAAGGGCCAACAAGTGACATTTATTCCAATGGCTCAAAACTCTGGGAAATGAAGAATTATTTTTAAATGAGTCTCCCTACTCTTGTCCCGTTTTTATTTGAATATCCTAGCACCTTTCAATTACCAATGTCAGATAATCTTGCAGCGGACATGTAATCCGACCCTTCGATTTTTATTTCCAGATTTAACATCTGTAGGTGTGAGATAAATAAGCCCAGTGTGCAAAAGATAGCTAAGGTTCTTCGTGCTGGGAATCATTCTCATACCCTTTCCATGAACCAGTTCTAAGGCCACTTTATCATTCAACCTGAAGAAATGGGAAGAAAAAAAAGAACCTGTGAAGTTTACCAGTGCATGATGAGAAAATGTTGTACATTGTTTGATGAGTCATGTTTCTATTAATGCAATCCCATGACATGTTTGCATATTTGTCATTTCTCTACTTTAACAATGAATTTTCAGTGATTGGTGCAAACTAATTTTCTCTTTCACTCCTTTTTAAGTATTGTTCTATTGATGTTTGAAGCTGGATGTTCAGTACTGAATCACCACGGTTTGTCCTAGTTAAATACAATTTGGTTTAATTTCTGCTTTCAGGACTTGGGGATATTTCTTCCAGACAATTCTGGTGTGAATGAATTTCTGAGGTAGCCTTCAGAGAATTCTAGAAATTTGATTTTGGAATTCTGTGAAGAATTGTCAGACCCTGTTAACTCTCAAGACCTGATTAATATGCTTTTCATGCAAGGTACCTTCTGTATCTTGGAGGGTGCTGACATTTCAGATTAGCTTCTAACCATGTCCTTAAATTGTCTGATGCACCTTAATAAAATCATCTGATGCACCTCAATAAAATTGCTCCCTTCTCTTCAATAATCAACAGGATCCGGTCCTAGTCAATGAAACAGTTTGTTACAATTTAAAATGGAGTCACAAGGAACTGTAGATGCTGGATTACAAATATAGACACAAATTGGTGGAGTAACTCAGCGGGTTAAGCAGCATCTCTAGAGAACATGAATAGGTGACATTTCGAGTTGGGATCTATCTTCAGTCTGAAGAAGCATCCCAACTCAAAACATCACCTCTTCATATCTTCCAAAGATGTTGCCTTACTCGAAGCATTACTTTGTTTATTTGTTATAATTTGATTTGTTTTGGGGCAGTATCATTTTTATGAATCTAAGGTCAATGACTTTCCTGGGATGGAGTAAACTAAATTGATCTAAATAGATTAAACAAAGCTATTTTATAATCATAATTTTTCCTTTCTATTCATTTGGGGCTTCTGGTTTCCATGTATGTTGAACATAGCTGATTTCCAACTTTTTTATCCTCAGTTCCGTCTGTTCTCACCACCAGTAAACATAATTTAAGAGTAACATTGATTTCATATGATGGAAAGTAATGAACCTTTTACCTTGCTTCTACCCATCACCTGTTGAATGGACAGTTAGAAAAATCAGGGATCCGGGGATGGTGCTGACAAAATGGTGCTAGGTAGATCAGCCATGATAGTGAATGACAGAACAGGATTAAGAGCATAATAGTTTACTTTTGTCCTTATAGCTTATGATCTTGAATTCGATATTGAGCTGTCTCTGAAGAACTCATCTGAGTCTAAATTTTGATTCCTATGTTTTCATTTTAGGCCTGCACAGATGTGTAATTGGCAACACCGGAAAAGTTAAAAGCCAGTGTAAAAATTTCCATTCATGCCTTATTGAAACAACTCTCAAAACAACTAAATGCTTTACCTGACTTTTCTGTGTACCTTTGACTGTTATAGTGTTGTAATATGGCGTCAGCATATTTATACTTAGCATACTTACCAAAAGCATATTTATTCTTAGAATTAAGCCATTTGGCTCATCAAGTGTATGCCAACTGTCAGAGGAATCTCATTTCCCCCACTTTGTTTTCCTGTAATCCTGTCTATTAAAGCCCCCACCCCTACTACACTTCTCCACCTGCATTATGTGTACTTTAGTAGGGACAATGAAACTAACAATCAGCACATCTTTTTGCTTGTGGAAGAAAACCCAAGCAAAACCCATACTTTTACAGGGAGAACATACATACTCCACAGACTGAGCATGAAAAGTCAGGATCAGATCTGTCGAGTTTCGAGACAGCTGCACTTCCAGCAAACCCTTGCTGCCCAAGGATCTGTGGATCTCCATGGTGAAGGTTTTGGCCTGTACTACCCTTTCAAGCAATGAGTTCCTGACCTATTTCACCTGATGGGTGAAAGTAGGTTTCTATTTCTGCTTTTTATTCCTACCAGTCATTTTACACCTTTGCCCCTTTGATTTTCTGATCTCTGAAGGAAATTGGTTCTTCTGACTAACTGTATCACAGCCCCTTGTAACTTTGCTTCTCTTCGTCAGGCAGTCCCTTGAGTTCCAGGATGACTTGCTTCCATTTCAGTTCTGTGAGTTCTGAGGTGGCTGATGAGGCCACGTCTTCCCAACCTTCTTCCTGTAAAGACTCTATCCCCTACTCCCAATTCCTCCGTCTACGCCGCATCTGCACCCAGGATGAGGTTTTTTATACTAGATCATCGGAGATGTCCTCATTCTTTAGGAAACAGGGGTTCCCTTCTTCCATTATAGATGAGGCTCTCACGAGGGTCTCATCGATATCCCGCAGCTCCGCTCTTGCTCCCCTCCCCCCATTCGCAACAAGGACAAAGTCCCCCTTGTCCTCACCTTCCACCCCATCAGCTGTCGCATACAGCATATAATCCTCCACCACTTTCGCCACCTCCAACGGGATCCCACTAATGGTCACATCTTCCCATCTCCACCCCTTTCTGCTTTCCGCAGAGACTGTTCCCTCCGCAACTCCCTGGTCAACTCGTCCCTTCCCACCCAAACCACCCCCTCCCCAGGTACTTTCCCCTGCAACCGCAGGAGATGCAACACCTGTCCATTTACCTCCCCATTTAGAACAGAGATGAGGAAAAACTTTTTCAGTCAGAGAGTTGTAAATCTGTGGAATTCTCTGCCTCAGAAGGCAGTGGAGGCCAGTTCTCTGAATGCTTTCAAGAGAGAGCTAGATAGAGCTCTTAGGGATAGCGGAGTCAGGGGGTATGGGGAGAAGGCAGGAACGGGGTACTGATTGAGAATGATCAGCCATGATCACATTGAATGGTGGTGCTGGCTCGAAGGGCAGAATGGCCTACTCCTGCACCTATTGCCTATTGTCCCCCCTCGACTCCATCCAAGGACCTCGACAGTCTTTTCAGGTGAGGCAGAGGTTCACTTGCACCTCCTCCAACCTCATGTACTGTATCCACTGTTCCAGGTGTCAACTTCTGTACATTGGCGAGACCAAGCACAGGCTCGGCGGTTGTTTCGCTGAACGCCTCTGCTCAGTCCACCTTAACCTTCCAGTTGCTCAGCACTTTAACTCCCCCTCCCATTCCCAATCCGACCTTTCTGTCCTGGGCCTCCTCCATTGTCATTGTGAGGCCCAGCGCAAATTGGAGGAACAGCACCTCATATTTTGCTTGGGTAGCTTACACCCCAGTGGTATGAACATTGACATTTCTAACTTCAAATAGCCTTTGCTTTCCCTCTCTCCATCCCCTTCCCAGTTCTCCCACCAGTCTTACTGTCTCCGACTACATTCTATCTCTGTCCCGCCCACTCCCCTGACATCAGTCTGAAGAAGGGTCTCGACCTGAAACATCACCCATTCCTTCTCTCCAGAGATGCAACCTGTCCCGCTGAGTTACTCCAGTATTTTGTGTCTACCTTAGGCCTATTTGAGATCCAGACTGCCACAGGTGCTTGACAGCCGGGTAGGTGGATGGTGTTGGAGGTGGTGCACTGCTTCCGCTATTTTCACTCTGCACCCGCAAGCTCTGAATGAAAGAACTGAAGTTCTCAGTGCCTTTCCCAATGTTTCATCTCCATTTTGCCTGGTCATGGGTCAGATATTCACACAAGTTGATGAATTCAGGGAGGACATAAAAACACCACTGAAATATTTTCTCTAATCTGCTAATCTGTTGCAGTGACAAATCTTGAATAGTATAGCATGCCTGTTTTGGGAGTCTGGTATTTGGATGTGTGAATAATATGACCAGCCCTTCAGAAGTGACTGTGTGTAATTAGAGCATTGATGGTGGAGATAATGGCATGGGAGAGGACACAGACATTGATTCACCTATCCTGCAAATAGAGAAATGAATCAATGAACTCTTTTCTCAGCCAACTAATGTACTGAATTTCATTATCGACATCCACTATATCTGAGGGGTGGCTGCAAAGATGTGTCAAGGAAGCTGTTCTCCAAGGTGTTCTCATTGACTGATGATGTCAGAGGACAATGGTGTGCAGCAGACCTGGTTTGTCGAGGACCTTTATTTTGCTAACGTTAAGGGTAATGCCCATCCTCTTGTTTGCTTTAGCGAACAAACCAAGGACTACTCAGAGCTCGAACCTTGAGTGAGGTAGGAATGATTGTGATTCGAGAGTGGAGGCAGCAGATGTTAAGCATTTTCCTATTTGTCCTGTAGATTATTTGAGTCCAGTAGGAAGCTTGTTGCAGGTGAAATGTATTATTGCAGCAAGAAAGATTAAGAATTTTGGAATGGAGATAGACACAAAATGCTGGAATAACTCAGGCTGCATCTTTGGAGAGAAGGAATGGGTGACGTTTCGGGTTGAGACCGTTCTTGGTCACCAATTCTTTCTCTCCAGAAATGCTGCCTGTCCCGCTGAGTTACTCCAGCATTTTGTGTGTATATTCAGTGTAAATCAGCATCTGCAGTTCCTTCCTACGCAAGAGTTTTGCAATAATGACTGCTTTAGTTGATCCAGTTTGCATTTGGATTTGGTCTGAGGTAGACTATTGGGATTATGGCTTGGATGTCCTCATGTAACAGAGAGAGAATGGAAATACATTTCTGAGGGCACCCATATTTGAGAAGAGTGTCCCAAGATCCTTTATTTAGACAAATTGAAAGTGTTTGTAACATTGAAAAGTTATATGGTGTTTCTTGCTGTACCCTGCACATTTCTAGGGGTTGTCACATGATGAAGGTCATGTCCTTTCTACCTTTTCATGGAAGGAATCTACATTGCCTTTTGGGGACTGGCTGCCTGGCCAATTGCAAATACTTTTTTCCATATGTAGTATAATGACCCCTCTGGAATGATTGCAATTGGATTAGTCTTCTCTTCAAGTCTGTCAAGATTACAGCAACTTTGTCATTCTCAGATGAGAGATGAGGTTGTGAATTCATATCAGACATTAGACTCTGCCATGTTTTAGAACGGCAGTTGGGATAACATCTGTCGCAGAGAATCTTGTTTTTTAATTGCTGTTTAGCTTTTCCAACCTCCTGTTAATCTGGAGTCGTGGCAAGGGTGAAACAGAGTTTTGTGAAATGAAGTTGAGTTAAGGACATTTGCATCCAGGGCAGATTATTAACTTTGGAATTTATCTAAGAGTCTCTTTCATTGGGCATTGCCTACCATTATAAAATGTATTCTAATTTTGGCATTTGGGAATTAGAGATTTAAATGAAGAATTTGCACATATCGTGGCATTAAGAGTTGCTGGACCGCTTGTGCTCTTTCCACCTATCATCTGTTCTTTAGGTGTATTTTGTCAAATTTTAGCCCTTAGGTGCCTATTGAGTTGTTTATTTTTCCCTTGAGACCTGATCGCATTTCCATTCGAGCAATACCTTGTGTTTTCAGTTAATTAGCTCAAAGATCTCCTCGTGGTTCTCATCAAATCGGTCCCATTTTAGTGCTGGTGGAGAAACTAAGAGCTTTGTCAGAAATGTTACCTCAGTTATTACTGTTGGCTGCCAGTCAAAAGATTGTCGGAGGCGTTGACTTTAGAAGAAGTTTGTAGATAACACAAAGATCGGCAGTTATTGATAGTGTAAGTAGATAAGTTAGGTTGGAATATCAGAACACTCCCCCTAACATAGGAGGACCGTTCAGTAGTCTATTTCAGTGAGCAAATAAATCTTCACAAATTCATTCCTGAGATAGTAAATGTATCCTATGTGGAGAGATTAACGAGACTTCACCAGACATCCACAGCATCAGGCAGCATCTTTAGTGTTGACAATTGCAGCTATACATAAGAATTACTGAGTATTTAGTTTCACATTACAACCTTCTCACAGACTGAGAGGCAGTAAAATGGTAACTGGACAAGCAAACTTTGAATGTGAGACTGAACGAACAAGGAGTTTAAAAGATGACGAGTTGGAAGAAGCAGAGAGTGAGGAATTGGGGTAAAAAGAAAGGGATGAAAGATGAGGGGTGATGAAGGAGGAGGCCTGGAGGCAAGGAAGCAAGAGAAGGGTACGAAACAGTGATTGATGAGAGGTAGCGAGAAGTGGTAGCCTAGGCAAAATTGTGGACGGTAGGGTGAGAGTAAGAGAAAAGGGGCATGAAGTGGAAGGTAGGATTGAGAGAAGAGGAGGAAGAGGGTGGGGAAATTAAGTGAGAGCAAAGAGTGATAGAGAGGAAGGGTGGGAAGTTTGAATAAAGCTTATGCATAGGAGAGAATGAAAGGGGTGAGAGGGAGAAAGGTCACATAGTAACAGAGGTGGGGGAAGTTGGACAATGAAAGGCTACCTTACCCCATTCTTTGTTCACTTCCATGTAACCTCGTTTCTCACCGTAGGTTTACTCCTCTCCCTAGTTGTACCTGTCCTTCTTTTGGTTTTCCAGCATCTGATCTGTCCATTAAACAGAATTTTGAAGTTTGCAAACGCTTTTTAGCAAAATGTAAGTGTGTTAAACAGTGACTTCCAATGACAGTACCAGACTATTGAATTGAAGTTTAAAGTTCATGTAAACTGCACAACCTCAATAGCAAGAATGTCCTTCCTCAAATTTGGAGACCAAAACTGCACATAGTACTCCAGGTACAGTCTCACTAGGGCCCTGTACAACTGCAGAAGAACCTCTTTACTCTTATACTCAACTCCTGTTGTCATAAAGCCCAACATGCCATTAGCTTTCTTCACTGCCTGCTGTACCTGCATGCTAACTTTAAGTGACTGATGAACAAGGACACCCAGATTTCTCTGTACTTCCCCATTTCCTAACTTGACACCATTCAGATAATAATCTGCCTTCCTGTTCTTACCACCAAAGTGGATAACCTGACATTTATCCACATTAAACTGCATCTGCCATGCATCTGCCCACTCACACAACCTGTCCATGTTACCCAGCATCCTCCTCACAGTTCACACTGCCACCCAGCTTTGTGTCATCCGCAAATTTGCTAATGTTACTTCTAATCCCTTCATCTAAGTCATTGATGTATATTGTAAATAGCTACGGTCTCAGCACCGAGCCTTGCGATACCCCACTAGTCACTGCCTGCCATTCTGAAAGGGACCCTTTAATCCCTACTCTTTGTTTCCTGTCAGCCAATGAGATCCCGGTTACTGTGAATCCTGGGCGAGGTGGTGCAAAGGATGTTTGGCGTCCGATGGGGCCTTGCACACCAGCCTATGAGTGAAGAACTCTCTGCGAAGCTTGGTGAGTGCGATACCTGCGAGCACCAGCAGGAGATCCGTCGGAGTAGGGCGTAGGCAGCCGGTGATGATCCGCATTGTGACATTGAGGGTGGCGTCTAGCTTGCTGGTATGAGCGCTGCGGCACCATGCTGGGGCGGCGTACTCAGCGGCACTGTACACAGGTGCAAGAGCACTGGTTCGAAGAGTAGATGTCCTGGCGCCCCATGACGATCCGGCCAAGCAACGCAGGAGGTTGTTCCATGCCGAGACTTTAGCACGGATCCATGTGCTAAACCATGTGCTCTAATCTTGCCCACTAATCTCTTATGTGGGACCTTATCAAAGGCTTTCTGAAAATAACTGGGAAATTATGGAATTTGGGCGGAAAAATAAAGAGACAATACAAATTAAATGGAACAGCATTCGAAGGCTTGCATAGTACAAAGCTGGGCAGCTTTGTTACACACACAAATCTTTGAAGGTAACAGGAAAGAGTTGAATTAAAAAGCCCCTTTATAAATGGAGGCATTTCTAGTCCTTCCATTGTAGGTCAGTGAAGATCCAAGTCGAGTTATTATCATATGCACATGTAAGGTGAGGTACATGTACCATGATAAATCATGCTTGATCCTCGCACCTAAACAGGTAAGCTCAAGGTGCACCCAAAACTGCACCTCATTATTATTATTATCGTGCCAGATAATTCAGAAAACCTACAGGTGAGGAAAAATGAGAATTGAATTGATGCAGATGGTTTTGGGATGGATAGATCAGGTTTCAAGTATAAACAATTGTAGAAGATGGGTGTCAGCGAGGACAAACTCCAGGGTAACTGGTGATTTCATAATTAAACTGATTAACACATCAGCTATACTCGGGAAATGAAAAGTGCAGGAAAAACTCAACATCCAGGTTCTCTATATTCCAAAAATCATGAAATATTCAGCAGGGATGTAGCAGGAGTTACAAGAAAAACGCCTTTTTTGATCAATGACATTTTGTGATAATTAACAAAGCAAATTTAAGAAAATTGACAAAATGCAAAGGGCTGATTAGGAGAATTACATAGTGACTATGGAATTAAAGGCTGTAGGTAGCTGATCCAATTGCATGGAAATGGAATAATTAGCTCTTTCATAGAACTCTTCAACAAGCACAATGGCAAAATATCCTCCTGGGCTTCTATAATTCTCTGTGATTTGAGTAATACAAATGCTCTGTTTCCGTTCCAGTTGATATGTTTTTGTAATTGACAATTGTTCATGCAATGCATTAAATATCCTTCAAATTAACTTTAGGAAGTGTTGATACCATCTATAAATCAAAGCAATTAAGTCATTATAACAGTACTTTCAGTAGTTTTTAAAACTGCAAAATTCTCTTGCCAAGTGATTTGAATGCAAAAATGTGCAATAATATAGCAAGGCTGGTAGCACATACAATGTGTATGAGTGCAGTTGCATAGTAGTTAAAATTGCTGAACTCCATTCCTGAAATTGAGTTCCACACAGAACTCAAATTGCAAAATTAAAATGTAAGTAATTAAAAAAACCTAAAATAAAAAAAAACTTTTGTTCTCACACTTGAGGAATATAAAGGCTATAGGAGAATACATAGGAACAAAAATAGGTCATGGAATATCCTAAGCAGGCAGCTTTAAGCAGAATCCTTATGAGGGTAGCGAAGGGAAAATTGGATTGCTTTGGAGACAAAATGGGGTTTCTAAACCAAGGGATGTAGATTGTCTGCAGCATGTCAGTATTGAGATGATGGAGGTCATAGAATCATATAGTGTGGAAACAGGCTCTTTGGCCCAACTTTCCCACACTGACCAACATGCCCAATTTACACTTATCCCATCTGCCTGCGCTTGGCCCATATCCCTCGAAACCAATCCTATCCATGAGGTATTAGATATCCTGGAACACATGAGTAGATAAATCCCCAGAACTAGATGAATTGCATCCTTGACTTCAGGAAGCGAAGCAGCACACGCATGATACATTGATAGCACGGAGTATAGATGGTTGAAAGTTCTTAGTTCTTAAGAATAAATATCACCAGCAATTTGTCGGGATGCATCACAGCATGATTTGGGAACATCCAAAACCGCAAGAAATTGCAGTGACTTGTGAACGTAACCCACAATATCACACAAACCGACCTCCCTTCTATTGACTCCATCTACACGTCACGCTTCCTTGGCATGGCCACCAGTATAATCAAGGAGCAGTCTTCCCTTTTCTCCCCTTCCCCTTCAGGCAAGAGATAGAAGTTTGAAAACGCATACCTCCAAATTTCAGGGACAGTTTCAACCCAGCTGTTATAAGGCAACTGAACCATCCTCACAACTAGAGTGCATTCCTGACCTCCCATCTACCTCATTGGAGACTTTAGAGGTTACAGCACAGAAACAGGCCCTTTGGTCCACCAAGTCCGTCCGCTCCGACCAGTGATCACCCCTTACACTAGGGACAATTTATAATTTTGCCGAAGCCAATTAACCTAAAAACCTGTCCGTGTTTGGAGTGTGGGAGAAAATTGGTGCATCTGGAAAAAACACGCGCAGTCATAGGGAGAACGTACAAACTCCATACAGTGGAGACCTTTGAACCATCTTTAATCTGACTTTATCTTGCATTAAATGCTGTACCCTCTAGGTTTATCTGTACACCGTGGACAGCTTGATTGTAATCATGTATAGTCTTTTCTTTGGCTGGATAGCACACAACAACAAAAATTTCACTGTTCCTCAGTACACGTGCCAATAGTAATAAACTAAACTTTACTAAACAGAATGCTATACCAAACAAGGGAGGAGATTGCCGGAGGCCCTGTCGGATATGTTTTTGCGCTTTTGTTTGGCACAGGCTCGGTAGTTTCAGTTTCTGAATCTGAAAGGTTCTGACCTGAAACATTGCCTGACCTGAAAGGTCCCAACCTGAAACATTGCCTGACCTGAAAGGTCCCAACCTGAAACATCAATACTATCCATGTATCCAGATTATCCATACTATCCAGATTCGGTAGAAAGGTCCCGACCTAAAACATTGCCTGACCTGAAACATCAATACTATCCATGCCCCATACATATCTATATACTAAAACTCTTGTTTGTTTGTTTGTTTCTTCCTGAACTACAGCCAAACGGTACACGATAGCGCGACTATTTTCGGCCCACTTAACTCACCGTCATCCCTTTGGTGCTAATGGAAGGTTTTGTTGAAATCAGCGTTATATTTTTAAAGTTATTCACATTTTAAAGTTTAAATCTATCTCCGAGGGAGGGAGGAGGGAGAATAAGGGAGGTTGAGGGGGATGGAGTAGGGGGGAGGAGAGGGAGGAGAGGGTGCTGCACCAATGCAGGAGAGGTTTGGGCCCAATGGGTCCACTTGGTCTAGTAATTTTATAAATCTCTGTCGTTACCCCTCAGCCTCCTTCATTCCAATCATTCCTTATAACTTGGCCGTCCAGTATTGTAACATCCTTGTGAATGTTTTCTCTGCCTTCTCTAACTTAATCACATTCTTCCTTTTACGTGTTGACCAGAACGGTATACTATTCTTCATGTGCAGTGTCACCAATGCTTTGGACAAAGTGAACCAAGTTGCGACATTGGAAACATGCAGTGGGTCAGGCAGCTCTTTTGAATCAGCTAATCTTTCACATCAGACACATCATCAGAACTGGGAATAAAAGAAGGAAAATAAAGTTAGTTTTAGGTTGCAAAAATGGTTGGGATGATTGAATAAGACAGAGGAGATACATGCGTTAAATTGTGGATAGGGTTCAGTTGGAGAGTGACCAAGTGTGATGTGTTGCAAAAGACAGAACAGGGTGTGCTAATGGAGAGGGAGAAATAATACTGAGCCTCCCTGGCCTTCCTCCCTCCCTCACCAACTCGTGATATGACAATTTAGCAGGACACTCAGCGTTGGGGCCAAAACTGAAAAGCACATTGCATTAATGCAGGTCCAGCACCGCTCTTTGTGGGTATCAGAGTTTCAATGCCATAATGGGTGAAATTCATGCTTAAATTATCCAGGAAAGTTGCTGCATACAATGGAAGATAACATATTTTTATCGTTCCTAGAAATATAGCTCCAATAGTTATTTCCTTTAAATCCATAATCTAATTTCATCAGATATGGGTTCATTGTATAATTGGCTTCAATATTTTGCGTAGGTTGTACAGTTTCTTATCAGCATGGCTTTCAATTCCTTTCTCCTTCATATGTTTATCTTGCCACTCCCATTCCTTTAATATATTTGTTTACCTCACCGTTCCCTGTCAATGGTTCAATGGTTCTTTATTATCGCATGTACCAAGGTACAGTTTGGTAAAATGATTCCCAGACATACATACAATCCCAGATTAAGTACAGAATGTATAGAAACATGGAATACTGAGCTGATATTCCACCCTTTTGCTCTGAAAAGAATGTATGCAAGTCACCAGGTTTTGGCGCTATTTTCAAAGTCCCACTGACATCTGGCCATAAAGGCCTCTTGCAGCTGTCACGATCCAGATTGGCGTGTGAACTATCGTCCCTCTCCCTGCCTGGCTACCTTCAGCCTTTGTGCCCCGGGGGTGCTTTCTGCAGACGTCTTGAGGGTGCGGAAGCTCACACCCCGGTACTTTTTACTGGCCTCGTGTTTAGACTTTAAAGGGACAACCAGGAAACAGGCCCTTTGGCCCACCGAGTACATGCCAATCAGCAATCAACCTGAACACTAGCATGATCCTACACACTAGGGACAATTTACAGAAGCCAATTAACCAACAAACCTGTACATCTTTATAGTGTGGGAGGAAACCGGAGCACCCGGAGAAAAAACACGTGGTCACTGGAAGAACATACAATCTCTGTACAGACAGTACCTGTAGTCAGGATCGAATCTGGGTCCCTGGCGCTGTCAGGCAGCAACTGTGCCACAGTGCTGCCCCACTTGTGCATCGCCTACTCCCTCCACCCTCTTCTCCAGTCCTCGGGGCGAGCAGGAATCGGTCTCAGTGGTTTCCCTCTCCAAGCGGGTTCGTGGTTCCGCAGTGGGCAAGCCAGGACTGCTGGGAGGTTATGGCAGCTGTTGTAACAAGTTCAGTTTCCTCACTGTTCTCAAAATAAAGGCAGAAGCATTGCTTATACTGAAAGTGCCTATTTTTCCTCTTCCTCAACTCTCCAGTAGAGCCTTGAAAAATATACTATATAGCTTGTTTTAACCTACAAATTGATGGAAGTTGCAATAACTGAAGAGCATGGAATCAAAGGCTCGATGGATACACAATGGTAAAATGGCAAAAAGCTGGGAAAAGAATGGTTTTCATACTGGAGAGATTGGTATGTGGGACCAGGATTGTAGATCTAATTAAACTTGGAACCTAAACTAAACTAAAACCTAAACTACAATGTTGAATTCAAGCTTATAGATTTGTTGCAGTTGTCAGCATGCAGTCCTGCAGATGCAGTTTTTGTCGTGATTAAACAGACATTCCACAATGCAACTATTTTCTAGCCTAAAATACACTATTACTTCTGAATTTCTGTCTGAATTTGGACCTGCACAAGCTGACCACTAGCCACTAGCCTGTCTGAATATATTTAAAGTCTAGTACAATCCTTCTTCCAACTCAGTCGGATGCCAAGTTTGCTGTCCATTGTGCTATGAATTGTAAATAGTGTAGGAAGAAACTTCAGGTGCTGGTTTAAACCGAAGATAGACACAATAAGCTGGAGTAACTCAGCGGGATAGGCAGCATCTCTGGAGGGAAGAATGGGTCGAGACCCTTTTTCAGACATTGTAACTAGTGCCCTGTAATCCAAGGCGATAATGTAAAGAAAACCGATGAAAACTGACTCCAGGCGATCTTCATTCCCATCCAGTCCAAGAAAATGTTTCTGTACGGTTACAACTCTCTATTTTAGCAACACTTTACATTTATTTGCATTCCTTTAAATGTGGTTTCTATTACCCTTGTGTATTCGCTGACAAAACGTCTGTCTCCCTAACGCAGTGTGGTTTGTCAATCGTGGCATTGCAGCCTACCTGTCGTCCTGAGTTAAGCCCTCCTTTGTTCCTTCTGTCTGTCTGCTGCTTGCCCCAAAAGGGCGATGATATTCAGGACGCGGGGTGCTGGCAGCGCTCAGAATGGAGGGAGGGGCTTGGTGCCGAGCTCTGAATGGTGTATTCGCGCGTCGGTTAGCCGGCTGCGGCCGCGACCCCGCCCAGCAGAAGCGTCCGACGAGCCGGAGCCTGCAGTTGTCGGCGAGAGGAGGGGGCGCCATGGCTGTGGTGTGCGGCGATGAAGCGGTAGCTTCGGGCGGCGGCGGCGGCGGCGGCGGCGGCTGATCGTGGTGCGCTGAGGAGGGCAGGACACGGCGGAACAGCTGGGAATTATGTCCCGCTTCGCTGTCGGCAAGATGAAGACCCCGGTAACCGGACGGAAGGATCCGCGCGTCGGATACAAGTACTCCATGGCAAGTAGATAGATATAGATAGATAGATAGGGAGGGAGGGAGGGAAGTGGCCGGGCCCGGTTCAGGTTCAGAGAGGATGGTGCGGGCAGGGACAGCGGCTCCCTCTCCCCATTCAAACTCGTGTGTTGAGGTTGCACTCCGGCGTTCAGCCGAGTCTCTTCCCACCCCCCTCACTCACTCACTCACTTTGTGGTTGTCACAGTCAACCTTAGTTGGACTTCTGTCACCAAACACACACACACACACACACTTTCACTCTCGCAACGTTACTATTTACTCCGAAAAGCTGCTTTCCCGTAAACATAAATGTATCTCAAACGCAAATCGTACCTCGGGTGCGTGTTTAAAAAAATATATATATATCGATTATGCTCGACATTTGTGCTTGGAAGTGATTGCATGTATAAATTGCCCGTGTGCACATGGTAGAACATATGAAACGTTAGCTCATGCACCCAAACATGTTATCCTTTGAGCACAGGTTTATATCCAGCCTTCAGGTAAAGTATTGGGAATTCGCATCCCTGTAATTCTAATCTGATGTGTCAATCCCCTGTGGATTGGCATGCGGTTTTGGGAATTGTTGAAATCTATATACTAAATACTAAGTCTGAAGAAGGGTCTCGACCCGAAACGTCACCCATTCCTTCTCTCCCGAGATGCTGCCTGACCTGCTGAGTTACTCCAGCATTTTGTGAATAAATACCTTCGATTTGTACCAGGATCTGCAATTATTTTCTTATACTAAAACTCTCGTTTGTTATCTTGTTTGTGACTGAACTTCAACCAAAACGGTACACGACAGCGCGACAATTTTAGGCCCACCTTACTCACCGTTGTCACTTTAGTGATAATGCAAGTAGTTTTATTGAAATCAGTGTTATATATTTTTAAAGTTATTCACATTTTAAAGTTTAAAAGGAGGGAAGGTTAGGGGGGAGTGGGGGAGAGGGGAGGGAGGGGGGGTTAGGAGAGAGGGAAGGGGGGTTAGGAGAGAGGGAAGGGGGGGAGGACAAGGTGCTGCACCAATGTAGGAGAAGTTTGGGCCCAACGGGTCCACTTTGTCTAGTTCTAAAATTAAATTAAATTAAAATTTGTCTAGAACTAAAATTAGTTCTCAATTATGTTTTAGTATGGTTTTTAAATGGTTATTTTGGGGGGTGTTTGGAATATGAATATGTCTTCGTATTTGTTGACGAGTTAGTTGAAATATTATGAATATAAAAATAAAATTGCATTGACACTTTAAAACTATTTTTGTTATGGATTAAACAGTGGAAGGGGAAGTTGCTTGACAAGGTCCAATATTATAGGATGCCGAAAAATATAGCTCACAGAATAAAGGACTGCAAGCCTGAAACTGGCAAATGTTTTTTTTTAAATCTGAGAATTACGAGTTATGGAATTGCTTAGAGATTGGATCTAGGACTTCCTGATTTAAAGATGGATGTGCAGAATAAAGTTCATGATTTGCAGATGACATCAAGCTAGCTGGTCTGGTTAATAGTTGTACCTGCAATATAATAAAAGTTGGGAGGATGGACTGACAATTTGCAAATGAAATTGAATAAAGGTATGTTGAATGTAATTTGGCAGAAAAAAACAAGGCAAACAAATACAGACTTTATTATAAAGGTGTGTAGGAATGGAGAGACCTGGTATCTGCAAGCATAAAGCCTTGGAATTGGCAGGACATGTTGAGACAGTGGTTGATGATGTACACGGAATCCTAGATTTCTTAAACAGAGGTGTCGTTTATAATAGCAGAGAGGAAATGTTTTTGTAAAACTAATTACATCACAACTAGTATTATTGTGTCTAAATCCAGTCACTACATTTTAGAAAAGATGTGAAGACCCGAAGGATGGTGAAAACATACTGGAATGGTACCAGTGATCAAGGATTTCAATTCCAGTTTTTCTTGAAAGAAAAAGTTGAAATCAAAAAGCAAAAAATGGTGGATTCAGAATATCTTGAATAAAAATAGAAAGCATAAGAAATATGGTAGGTTAATTTGATATTATAATTTACCACTTTGGGTAGATAGATGCAAAAGAATCAAAGGGCAGTTGATGGGCACGTGAGAGAGAATTGTTTAAAAGGAAATAATTAGAGGGTGAATGGGACGATTCGGATTGATGCGCTGATAGCCAGAGTGGACTGAATGACAGCTTCCTCTGTTCTAATCATTAAATAAGTACTCAGTAGATCAGGCAGTACCTGTTCACATTTGCAAATGGTTGAAGGACAGGTGGTACCTTCAAAGGCGTGTGTAGGATTTTTTTTTTTGACAATGCCAAAAACAGATAATCCGGTTTTAAAAGACAATTGAATAGACATTTAAGGTCAAAAAATGTATTCTACTGCGGGGAAAAAGGAGGTAAATGGGACCAATTGCATTGTTTTAAGGGGCTGGCAAGGACTCGGTGGGGTGAATGGTCTCATTCTACGTCATGATGATTGTGTCAACTTTTCTGTCCTCAATAATGGTGGGGTTCAGCAGTTGACTAAAAAGCCAAATCTCTTCGGCAATGATCCACTTTGGCTTTCTCCTACTGCATCAATATCGAAAGCTGCAAAGAGCCTGAACGAAGGTCAATACCTGAGCCAGAATACTGATTTTTTTGCAAACTCCATCTGGTTTGTGAACGTGCAGCTATTCTCGGAAATCTTGTCAATTCTCGAGTAGATTCATATATTGCAGCAAAGCCAAACAACATGAACTTTATTGCTGATTTATATCTATCAAAATATTAGATGACTACCACCCTCTGTGTGTGGCAGTGTCTTTCTATTTATCTCGAGTCAATTGATATCCTGGAGAGAAATTTGTTAAAAATATAATGGGACACAAATGATCAATTTAAGCTTTTGTTTGATATCCTTTGTATTGATGGTCGATAATTCACTGGGCTCTCTCCAATATCTTTACTGTCACAGAAGCCAGACTCCAGATAATTTGGAGGATCCATTCCACTTGTAGCAGGTCCATAAGTATATTAACCTTTATGCTGAAGACATATTCCAGGTTCAGCTTTGCTTCCACGCAAATTGCACCGGGACATGTCACAGCAGCAATCTTCATCTAGTATTGTGGAAAACTGCCTGAGTTTGCCCTGTCCATAAAACATAGGTATAATGTAATCTGACCAAACAACCTCAACTAATTAACTTATTTTCACTTTTTTCCACTTCTGCGGAAGGGTCTTCAACCTGGAATATTAACTCTACTCCTCTTTCCGTACATGCAGTCTGATGTAGTGACTGTATTTCTGTTTTTATTCTAGATTTCCAGCATACGCAGGGTTTGTTTTAGTTTACCCTCTCTCATCAGCAGGGTGTTGTTGCACATCATTTGCTCATCAACACCCTGCTGACCAGCGTAAGACCAGAAAATGTTGTTAATGCCCAGTATATTAGACAGCATCTGTGGAGCAGGAAACAGAACTAAACTTTCAATTCAGTGATCTTTCATCAGAGCAGTCTGACGAGACCAATGCTCAGTTTGACATCTACTAAGTTCTATCAGTTTCCAAGTTAATAATTATCGAGAGAGCTGTAATTGGAGATGAGATGATATATAATATAATAATATACTCCTTTATTCGTCCCACACCAGGGAAATTTACAGTGTTACAGCAGCAAAGCAGATAGCAAGAGATCATTCATTATAAATAAAAGATACATAAATTGTCATCAGTTTTCTGTGTGTTCTTAGCTGTTATTGTTGACTCGTCTGCTGGGAGCAGTGCTGGTTGTGCAGTCTCAGCAGCGGGAAGGAAGGGCCTCCTATATCTCTCCTTCATGCACTTAGGATGAAGGAGTCTGTCACTGAAGGAGCTACTCAGTGCTGTGACAGTGTCCTGCATGCGGTGGGAGTCGTTATCCAGCAGTGATGTTAGCTTTGCCATCATCCTCCTCTCTCCCACCACCTGCACTGAGTCGAGGGAGCAACCCAGGACAGAGCTGGCCTTCCTGACCAGCTTGTCGAATCTCTTCCCTTCCGCCGCTGAGATGCATCTGCTCCAGCAGACCACTCCATACAAAATGGCCGATGCAACCACCGTGTTGTAGAAGGTCCTTAGGAGTGCCCCCTGCACTCCAAAGGACCCGAGTCTCCTTAACAGATAAAGTCTGCTCTGGCCCTTTCTGTATAACGCATCGGTGTTTTCAGTCCAGTCCAGTTTATTGTAGAGGGTCATTGACCAAGTCAGACATCAAGGACTCTTGATAAATTTCATCTGTGCGATTCAATAGACAATAGGTGCAGGAGTAGGCCATTCAGCCCTTCGCGCCAGCACCGCCATTCAATGCGATCATGGCTGATCACTCTCAATCAGTACCCCGTTCCAGCCTTCTCCCCATACCCCCCTCACTCCGCTATCCTTAAGAGCTCTATTCAGCTCTCTTGAAAGCATCCAACGAACTGGCCTCCACTGCCTTCTGAGGCAGAGAATTCCACATCTTCACCACTCTCTGACTGAAAAAGTTCTTCCTCATCTCCGTTCTAAATGGCCTACCCCTTATTCTTAAACTGTGGCCCCTTGTTCTGGACTCCCCCAACATTGGGAACATGTTTCCTGCCTCTAATGTGTCCAATCCCCTAATTATCTTATATGTTTCAATAAGATCCCCCCTCATCCTTCTAAATTCCAGTGTATACAAGCCCAATCGCTCCAGCCTTTCAACATACGACAGTCCCGCCATTCCGGGAATTAACCTAGTGAACCTACGCTGCACGCCCTCCATAGCAAGAATATCCTTCCTCAAATTTGGAGACCAAAACGGCACACAGTACTCCAGGTGCGGTCTCACCAGGGCCCGGTACAACTGTAGAAGGACCTCTTTGCTCCTATACTCAACTCCTCTTGTTACGAAGGCCAACATTCCATTGGCTTTCTTCACTGCCTGCTGTACCTGCATGCTTCCTTTCATTGACTGATGCACTAGGACACCCAGATCTCGTTAAACTCCCCCTCCTCCTAACTTGACACCATTCAGATAATAATCTGCCTTTCTATTCTTACTTCCAAAGTGAATAACCTCACACTTATCTACATTAAACTGCATCTGCCATGTATCCGCCCACTCACACAACCTGTCCAAGTCACCCTGCAGCCTTATTGCATCTTCCTCACAATTCACACTACCCCCCAGCTTAGTATCATCTGCAAATTTGCTAATGGTACTTTTAATCCCTTCGTCTAAGTCATTAATGTATATCGTAATTAGCTGGGGTCCCAGCACCGAACCTTGCGGTACCCCACTGGTCACTGCCTGCCATTCCGAAAGGGACCCATTTATCCCCACTCTTTGCTTTCTGTCTGTCAACCAATTTTCTATCCATGTCAGTACCCTACCCCCAATACCATGTGCCCTAATTTTGCCCACTAATCTCCTATGTGGGACCTTGCCGAAGGCTTTTTGAAAGTCGAGGTACACCACATCCACTGACTCCCCTGTCAATTTTCCTAGTTACATCCTCAAAAAATTCCAGTAGATTTGTCAAGCATGATTTCCCCTTCATAAATCCATGCTGACTCGGAATGATCCTGTTACTGCTATCCAAATGCTCAGCAATTTCGTCTTTTATAATTGACTCCAGCATCTTCCCCACCACTGATGTCAGACTAACTGGTCTATAATCACCCGTTTTCTCTCTCCCTCCTTTCTTAAAAAGTGGGATAACATTTGCTATCCTCCAATCCACAGGAACTGATCCTGAATCTATAGAACATTGAAAAATGATCTCCAATGCTTCCACTATTTCTAGAGCCACCTCCTTAAGTAGGGATGCAGACCATCAGGCCCTGGGGATTTATCAGCCTTCAGTCCCATCAGTCTACCCAAAACCATTTCCTGCCTAATGTGGATTTCCTTCAGTTCCTCCATCACCCTAGGTTCTCCGGCCCCTAGAACATTTGGGAGATTGTGTGTATCTTCCTCAGTGAAGACAGATCCAAAGTAACGGTTTAACTCGTCTGCCATTTCTTTGTTCCCCATAATAAATTCCCCTGCTTCTGTCTTCAAGGGACCCACATTTGCCTTGACTATTTTTTTCCTCTTCACGTACCTAAAAAAACTTTTGCTATCCTCCTTTATATTATTGCCTAGTTTACCCTCGTACCTCATCTTTTCTCCCCGTATTGCCTTTTTAGTTAACTTTTGTTGCTCTTTAAAAGAGTCCCAATCCTCTGTCTTCCCACTCTTCTTTGCTATGTTATACTTCCTCTCCTTAATTTTTATGCTGTCCTTGATTTCCCTTGTCAGCCACAGGTGTCTCTTACTCCCCTTAGAGTCTTTCCGCCTCTTTGGGATAAATTGATCCTGCAACCTCTGCATTATTCCCAGGAATACCTGCCATTGCTGTTCTACCGTCTTCCCTGCTAGGGCCTCCTTCCAGTCAATTTTGGCCAGCTCCTGCCTCATGCCTCTGTACAGTACAGTTTGCTATACTGTAATACTGACACTTCTGATTTTCCCTTCTGCCTTTCCATTTGCAGAGTAAAACTTATCATGTTGTGATCACTGCCTCCTAATGGCTCTTTTACCTCTAGTCCCCTTATCAGATCAGGATCATTACACAACACTAAATCCAGAATTGCCTTCTCCCTGGTAGGGTCCAGTACAAGCTGTTCTAAGAATCCATCTCGAAAGCACTCTACAAACTCTCTTTCCTGGGGTCCATTTCCAACCTGATTTTCCCAGTCTACCTGCATGTTGAAATCTCCCATAACCACCGTAGCATTACATTTGTGACACGCCAATTTTATCTCCTGATTCAACTTGCACCCTATGTCGAGGCTACTGTTTGGGGGCCTATAGATAACTCCCATTAGGGTCTTTTTACCCTTACAATTTCTCATTTCTATCCATACTGATTCAACATCTCCTGATTCTATGTCACCCCTTGCAAGGGAATGAATATCATTCCTTACCATCAGAGCAACCCCACCCTCTCTGCCCACCTGTCTGTCTTTTCTATACGTTGTGTACCCCTGAATATTCAGTTCCCAGCCCTGGTCCTCTTGTAGCCATGTCTCAGTGATCCCTACAACATCATACTTGCCCTTGACTAACTGAGCCTCAAGCTCATCCACTTTATTTTTTATACTACGCGCATTTAAGTACAACACTTTAACTTCTGTATTTACCTCCCCTCTCACATCGGTCACAATTGGCCCTGCCCTTAATTTCTTTTCCCCTCTAGAACTTCTGTTCCCATTCTTCCGAGAGTCTTTTGCAATATCTCCTGTATTCCCTTTTTTTACCTCATCTTCATATTCACAATTTGTTAACCCCTCCCCCCCACTACTTAGTTTAAAGCCACAGGTGTCACACTAGCAAACCTGCCTGCCAGAATGTTTGTCCCCCTGCTGTTAAGATGTAACCCGTCCCTTTTGTACAAGTCACCCCTAGCCCAGAAGAGATCCCAGTGGTCCAGAAATCTAAATCCCTGCTCTCTGCACCAGCCCCTCAGCCATAAATTCATACCCTCTATCTCTCTGTTCCTGGCCTCACCAGCATGAGGTAGCAATCCAGAGATAACCACCTTCGACGTCCTACTTCTCAGTCTTTTTCCTAACTCTCTAAACTCCCGCTGTAGCACCTCCTTCCTCTTCTACCCGACGTCATTCGTGCTTCAGGTTGATCGCCTTCCCTCACTAGGATTTTCTGAAGCCGGTCCGTGATGTGTTGAACCCTGGCACCAAGGAGGCAACAGACCATCCTCAAGTCCCTCCTGCTGCCACAGAATCTTCTCTCCGTCCCTCGGACGATGGAGTCACCGACCACTACGGCTCTTCCTGACTTCGGTCTCCCCTGTCGGCTACAGATCATGACTGAGCTGATAAGAAGCAAATAATATTCATGCCACAACGTCCAATCATGGATGAATTCTTACAAGATAACATGCCACCATATACTTTTGACATTCAGTGATGTTACCATTGTTGGAATGGTAACAATTCCAGCATTCAACACTTGGTTCAGCCACACACATTATGACTTGGGCCTTCTGATGTGGATGTAGATGTACTTGCCATAGAGCATCCAATCTGTCACCTGCCCTTTTATCAATAGTCAATTTATTTGTCACATACACATAAATGTGCAGTGAAATGAAAAATTTCCCGCAGTTCAACAATAAGACCAATAAGAATAATCAATAAAAATGCAATAACACATACAATCTTAACCAACACCAAACAAAAAGAAACATCCATCAGAGTGAGTCTCCTCCAGTCACCTCCTCACTGTGATGGAAGGCCAGAATGTATTTTCTCTTCCCCTGCTGTCTTCTCCCGCGGTCAGGCTGTTGAAGTTGCCACGTCGGGGCGGTCGGGGCTCCCGACATTGAAGCCCCCGCCGGGCGGAGAAAATCCCGCAGCCTATATTAGGCCGCGCCGGACGGTGAAAGGTCCGTGGCGGGCCGACCCAAGCCCCGCTTCGGGGCGGGCAAAGACACTGCCGCTGCCGGAGCTCCCGATGTCGGCCCCCACCCAGGGGCCTGCGGGCTTCCGACGTCCACACAGCCCACGCCGAAGCCTCCGGAAACGAGTCGCAGCCGCTCCCGCAGCATCCGAAGGCAGCCAGCGCCGCAGGTCGTCAGTCCGGGCCGCGGGCTCTGCGAACCAGAGCCCGGGTGGTCCCAGCCGGAGCCCGCCAGCTCCAGGTGCATGGCCGGTGGTAGGCCACAGCGGGAACGGAGACACGACACAGAAACAAAGGTCGGGTCTCCATTCGGGAGAGACAATGTTACAGTTCATATTTATGTGGCTGGTGTGGTTAGATTTATGGCCAAATGCCAAATGCCAGAGGGATGTGGTTTGGCTCAGTGTGATAAAGAAAGTTATTGCAGTTCTGATACAAAAAAAGTGAGTTACCAGAAGTTGTCAAATTCAATACAGTCGGAAAGTCTGCAATATGCCTGGATGAAAGATGAGGTGCTGTTATTCAAGCTTACACCGGGCCTCAATAAAACAGAGCAAGAGGTTACAGAGAGACCAGTGAGATATTGCCATCCTACTCCCAATATCAAATTCAACAAGTTGAGGCAATTGTGCTTTCTCTGTTGTATCAAAACTAGTCAATCCAGCTGCAGTTTGTCCATCTGCAAATAGGCTCACATTTCTCTCTCCACTGAGGCCTGAAACGCCGAGCCTTCCTTACAGCTTTATGTTTCATGGATTTAATCTACGCGCAGTTTATCACCATGGCTGCACCCTACCAGAGAGATTCTTTTTTGGACCATGCATCCCACCCCAATCTCTGCAACATCAAACTAACTTTTTTTCTTTCTTTTCCAGTTTTGATGAAAATTCTTTAACTCTGTTTCTCTTTCCACTGATGCCGCTTGACCTGCCAAGTGCAAACACTTTCTCTTATTTCAGATATCTAACATCTGCAGTGTGTTTTTTTTAAACTCATCTCTGTTTGTGGCTTAATATCAAGTATAGCTTCAGCGCTTCCCAAATTTTGCTGCAATAAAAATTCTATATGAGCTCTAGGAATTAGAGGTTTGTTTGCACAATTGCAAAACAAAACAAACCCATATAATTAAAAATTGGTTTAACCCAGTATGGGCCAATGTTGTATCAATTTTGGCGTTTGTCGTAGCAGGACAAGGAGGAAGTTGACTTGGGTTATTTACTCGGATCATAACTGTAAATAGTCGGTGATGCTTATATACATACACTCAAAAAGCTGGAGTAACTCAGCAGGACGGGCAGCATCTTTGGGGAGAAGGAATGGGTGACGTTTCCTCAGACTGGTTAGGGATAAAGGAAACAAGAGATATAGACGATGATGTAGAGAGGTATCCATAACCAGTCTGAGGAGGGGTCTCGACCCAAAACATCACCCATTCTTTCTCTCCAGAGATGCTGCCTGTCCCGCTGAGTTACTCCAGCTTTTTGTGTCTACGGTTTCAACCAGCATCTGCAGTTCCTTCCTATATATTGTGTAGGAAGGAACTGCAGATGCTGGTTTACATCTAGGATAGACACATAATGCTGGTGAAACTCAGCGGAACAGGCTGCATCTCTGGATAGAAGGAATGGGTGACATTTCGGGTCGAGACCCTTCTCCAGACTGAGAGTCGGGGAGAGGGAGACATGGAGATAAGGAAGGGTGTGAAAATGAGACATCAAAGGGGATGGGGTTTAAGGAAAATGTAGAAAAGATCATTGTTCGCTAGGAGAAGGTGAAAACGAAGCATACAGAGATAAAATTTAATCAGACGGACAGTCAGACTGGGCGGAGAACCAGGAAGGGGGAGTGATGGAGGAAGAGTGAATGCAAGGGTTACTTGAACTTAGAGAAGTTGATATTCATACCGCTGGTGTGTAAGCTGACTTAGTGAAAGAATTGGAATTGCACTCAAACAGGCAAACTGAGAGTAGTGAGGAACTAGATGCTGGTTTAAACCGATGATGGATACAAAAAGCTAGTGTAACTCAGCGGGACGGTTCTGAGTATTCTATCTTTTTTTGGAGTATTGTAAGGCCTTGGAATTGACTCATTCCCCACAGGATATCCATCCTCTAATCTGCAGATAGAGGCACATTATTTATGTGTCTGGTTCAGTCAATTCTCTGGTTAATAGAGACCTCTCCCCCAGGTTGTTGATGTGAGGGGTTTGGCAATGGTGATATAATTTAATGTGGTTAGATGTTCACTGGTGGACTGTCATTGCCCATGTCTGAGTGTTGTCTAGATTTCACCTTGTTCAGGAAGGTCGTCTTCATTTGCTGAGGAATTGCTGATTGAATTTAACCTTTTGCATTCTTTAATCAACATCCCCACTTTCTGATCTTTAGGATTTAATGCCGCATTGGCAGCATCAGCTGTCCAGGTTCGGTCGTGACGTACTTCATGTTAACTGCATAGGTTTCCTCCAGGTACTGCTGTTTCCTACTATACTCCAAAGACTTGTGGGATTAGGCTAATTGCTCACTAAAAATGCCTTTGATATGTGAGTAAGTAGAAGACTCTGGCTGGAGGTGATGGGCATCTGGGGAGTTATAAAATAGGATTATAGGTTGGTGAAGCAAATTCCTCGGATGCATGACAGAGTAGATGTGGAAGAATCTTGAACAGGAACAAGGGTAGAAAAGATGTGGGTCAAAAGCAGGCAAAAGGGATGAGCACATATTGAAATCTTGCTCTAAATGGACAGGTTGGGCCATTGGTTTCAATGCTGTACGATTCTATGCTCCATGAGGGGACATAGTTACAGTATTAAATTGTAAATTGTCCAAGGTGGGTGTAGGAAAGTGTCAGTGAGCGGGGATCGCTGGTCGGTGTGGACTTGGTGGGCCGAAAGGCCTGTATCTGCGCTGTGTCTGTAAACTAAACTTTAAAAAAAATTAAAACTGAGGTGCATAGGCATTTCTTGCAAAGGGAGATGAATCTCTGGTGTTCCCTCCCAGAGGGATGTGGAAGTGAGATCATTGGAGGTATTTAAAGTGTAGGTGGGTAATTCTTTGAATGATGAGGGTATTGAAGCTGTCAATATAATGCCATTATAGACAAGTGCATAGGCTGCAGGTGGTTTGGCAAAGACAAAATCAAATTGGTTAATGAAAATCAAAAAGCTGTAAGTGTTGGAGATCTGGAGGAAGATATAGCAAATGATTGATAAAAGCTACACATCAGACAATGTGGAAAGAAAAACATTTGAAGTTTCATGTCTGCGTACCTTAGAAGTCTGGAAAAAGTCACTAGTTTTAAAGTGAAATGAGGTGCTCTGACTAGGTTGTGGTCCTGAAATATTAACAGATTCTCTTTGCACAGGTGCTGCCTGGCCTGGCCTGAGTTTTCGATCATGTCTGTTTTTGTTACTTTATTCCTCATATTGGTTTTCTCACTACCTGCTACAGAATCAGTCTAGTAGATAAGTCTTTCAGTACTCAGCAAGCATGGTCTGTGATGGTGCTTCGAAACCTCTTGCTGATGGAAAATAAAGTCCAACGTCAAGAGGGCATTCCATGTCTTTGGTACTTTTTGTGCTTTTTCTCTCCAAGGATTGTTGAATACTGAGGGAGAATGGTGCAAGGTAATTCATGTGAGGGTGTCCTGGCCTGTAGTTGCAATGTTTTGTTTTTCCCTGAGGATTCCCAGGGCTATTCAATCCTGCCTTTTGTGCCTCTGTATCATCACCTCTGCGAATTTATCCTGTCCCACCAACAGGAAAATATTCAAAGGTTATGAAGGAGTAGTCTGCTATTTTGTCAGAGCATTACTCTCTCAACTGGAAAACGCTGCAAGATTGATTGGGTTGCAAGTGACTTTACAACTTGGAATTTGATTTCTGGGTGGATGCCAGATGATCCATCCCATTGTATTATTTCTGTGCTTAAATTAATGGTACAACCAGGTTATTTCAGAGTCAACCACGTTTTGATGGTCATTTGCTGGACCATAGTATTTAAGGTAAAGACATTGGTACAGCTGCTTGCCTCCCTGTTGGCTGTTATGTTGTTCACTGTCTTTTACAGGTGGTATTTTGGGCACCTTTGTTGCTGTTTTTGACACTGTGTTCTGCACTCTACTTTGGAAGAGCGTTTGTCCCCTAATTTAAAGGGCCTGTTCAAGTGAGAATGTGTTGGACCATGAGTTGCCTTTATCATGGGATACAATTCTTCTGCTGTTGATAATGCTGGTAATAACCAGACATAATGCCTGGTGAATACTCCGCAGAGCTGCTGCAAATTGTCCAAACACATTGGAGTTCATCTTCACTCAGAAGTCTGCAAAAATTCTGAACAATTAACAATAGCAAGTGTCATGTTACACACAGCTGACAGCATAATCCAGGCCATTATTTGTTCATTTTCACAGTGATATGTGAGGAACCTTGCTGAGTGCAGATTAGCTTTTCTATTATTCCAAGACTAACTGGTCTGCAACAATATTTCATTGTCTAAGTTATTGGAAGTGCCCCTAGGATGGAAAACGCTATATAAATTCAACTTTATTAATATTGTCCATGTGGTCATTTGTCCGTTCTCATGTATTGGAAAGACCTGCCACGGCTAAGTTTGAATCTGTCGATGTGCAATCAGGAGATATGACCATTCACTGTCACAATCTTCTGATGCATTTACTCCCTCCATTCACATATAGAAATTGCTTTTGAAAGATGAACTGCTTGTAAGAGATTTTTTTTTCCCTTTAAGAATTTTAATTAGTTGCTCACCTCTTTGCAATTACAATTTAGGATGAATGTTCTCTCCAAATTATCTGTTCAAATTGACTTTTTGGTCACATTGAAGTTCACAGCAAAACTGAAGTCAGGTTAAATATGGCTACAGGACCTGATCATCTAAAACAAATTGACTGCATTCACCATAATGTTTGTTAATTAGCAAATTTGCAGATGACACAAAGCTGGGTGGCAGTGTGAACTGTGAGGAAGATGCTATGAGGTTGCAGGGTGACTTGCGCAGGTTGTGTGAGTGGGCGGATGCTTGGCAGATGCAGTTTAATGTGGATAAGAGTGAGGTTATCCACTTTGGTGGTAAGAATAGGAAGGCAGATTATTATCTGAATAGTGTCAAGTTAGGAAAAGGTGACGAACAACGAGATCTGGGTATCCTAGTGCATCAGTCACTGAAAGGAAGCATGCAGGTACAGCAGGCAGTGAAGAAAGCCAATGGAATGTTGGCCTTCATAACAAGAGGAGTTGAGTATCGGAGCAAAGAGGTCCTTCTGCAGTTGTACAGGGCCCTGGTGAGACCGCACCTGGAGTACTGTGTGCAGTTTTGGTCTCCAAATTTGAGGAAGGATATTCTTGCTATTGAGGGCGTGCAGGGTAGGTTTACTAGATTAATTCCCGGAATGGCGGGACTGTCATATGTTGAAAGACTGGATCGACTAGGCTTGTATACACTGGAATTTAGAAGGATGAGAGGGGATCTTATTGAAACATCTAAGATTATTAAGGGGTTGGACACGTTAGAGGCAGGAAACATGTTCCCAATGTTGGGGAGTCCAGAACCAGGGGCCACAGTTTAGGAATAATGGGTAGGCCATTTAGAACGGAGATGAGGAAAAACTTTTTCAGTCAGAGAGTTGTAAATCTGTGGAATTCTCTGCCTCAGAAGACGGTGGAGGCCAATTCTCTGAGTGCTTTCAAGAGGGAGCTAGATAGAGCTCTTAAGGATAGCGGAGTCAGGGGGTATGGGGAGAAGGCAGGAACGGGGTACTGATTGGGAATGATCAGCCATGATCACATTGAATGGCGGTGCTGGCTCAAAGGGCCGAATGGCCTACTCCTGCATCTATTGTCTATTGTTCTGTGAATCATTCCCATTTCTACATCGTCTGGGGGGGGGGGGGGGGGGGGGTGGTGATACTTTAGGACTGTGCTTTAGGATCTACCCTTAATGTTACTTAGAATGCCATGAAGCTGGCAATTAAAATAGTCATATTCAAAGTATGACAATGTACTTAATGTATGACACTTACACAATGTACTTAAAACTAATTGCCTTTTATGGATTCATAGTTATACAGCATTGAAGCAGGCCCTTCAGCTCATATTGTCCACACCAACCAAGGTGGCTGTCTATACAAATCCCATTTGCCCACGTTTGGTCCCTATTATTTACCTGTCCAAATGTCTTTTAAGCTTTGTAATTGTTCCTGTCTGGCAGCTCAATATGCATACAAGCACTGTATGGAAGAACTTGCCCTTCATATTCCCTTTAAAACTTTCCTCTCTCACTTCAAGCCTATGATCTCTAGTTTTACGCAAGACAGTGACTACCTTTTCTATCTCAATCACTCATAAATTTGTTAACAATAAGGTCATTGCTCAGCCTCCTGTGCTCCAGGGAAAACAGTCCCAGCCTATCTAAATTTGCCTTAAAACACAAATTTTCCAATCCCACCCTTCAGTCCTGGCAACATTCCTGTGATTTGTTTTCTGTACCCTCCCAGGCTTAATCACATTCTTCTGCTGCAAAGAAAAATCCATCTACCATTTCTCAGCGTTGCTATACTCGAGAGATATATCAAATGCAACAATTTACAGGCTTATGTTAAGAAATTGTGATCATGTTATTTGAGATTCCAGGGAATAAGAATTGATTGGCATAGTAGGTTAGCATGCATTGAATGTTCCATTTGACATGAGATGAGTAAAATTGGCTCCGCTGACTTAAAAAGATGATTGTTCTGAAATCACAGTCTGCTCCCTAATAGGGGAGAGCATGGAACCACAGCTACACATTGAATTTATAAACTATCTAAATTAATCTTGGAGTTGGTATGGTTTTGATTTGTAAATCAAGTGAATAAGGTACACTATATGAGAATCAAACTTGGTGGTCTAAAATTGTAATTCACTCATGTTTTATACAAAACGAAGAATCTTACTTTGTTTGAGATGCCGTGAACTTGTATTAAGTTTCAGAATGTTTCCATTTCAAACATTAACATTTCTTATCTTTGCATGCAATCTTTTAGAAAAGAATCAATAATTTTCTTTTACAGGAAGTAGTTGCAGAATATAATAGCTTTTAACGATCAGAGTATTGTAATCTTGGAAAACAATCTGCATCTGGAGACCTCTGAATAATGTAATATTTTTCAGATAGTGCATCGCTGTTACATGATTAATGATTTTTTAATGATAAGAGATTATGATAGACTTAAAGTATTTCACTATTTAAAACATTTCAACATAATTTAATTATCCAATGATTTTCAGGTGCCATGTGGGTTTTTTAACAGCTAAAATTAACTTTTTTTTGCCTATTTCCTTCCTCCACAAATCCCACAAAGCTGTTGTTATTCTTTCTTTAAAGTTCCATTCCAGACTTTACGTTCCTATTTTCTGTCTGTAATCTTCATCCATATAAATATTCCTTTTTAAAATTTTAGTGGAATTGTTTTCTTCCTGTCTCTGTATTTAGGTAGTATCAGTGACTGAGTACCATCGCAGGATCGATGCTCTAAATACTGAAGAACTGCGCAAGCTCTGCAGACGTCTCAAGGTGCCCATCTGAAGTTAAACCTATTATTTATTTGCCCAAAGCATTAGAGCAGATGTGGCTGTGTGTATCCCTGAGTTTTACCAGTGGCAAATATATCTGCATCATATTTGCCTCAGCAGCAGCAGTTTACCAATGCCAAGCAGAAAATGTCTTGGTTTTAACCGACACACAACGTGATAATTTAAATACATTACATGAAGGGGAGTAAATTATGAAATAGAGGGAAAATTTGCAATTTTCGGTCCACCATATCGTGGATTCCTCTCAAACTGAGTTTATTATCACTTGACCGTTGTGATAATAAGCAGTTTTCGATGTTACTGCTGAATTTAATGTGTGCGATTTGATGTGGAGGAAAATTTTGCTGATGGGAATATGGAAGTTGAGCAAAGATTTTGAGTATGCCTCATTTTAAGGGAGTGTACATACAGTAAATTGTTTTGTTGCCTGCATTTTTCTCAACTTTCCTCATAGATTACAGTAGTAACACTGTATTGTCCAATCACTGTGCATCCCAGTTTGCCAGTGGCACTATAAACCTGCACCATATTTTAAACCAACACTGATTCTGCAGTTCATGTATTTTGATATTGTTAACAACATTGTCCTATACCGCTTTCTGCTCTTCAACAACTTCAATTAAAAACCAAAGTTACGATGTAGGATTTCAATCATTTGATGGCATAAAATTGTCAGATTAGTGCATTAGTGGAAATTAAGGGGAATTGACTCCCATATGTTTTGTCAAGTTTTGTGCTAAAACTTGGGTTTTCAAATTAGTACTGCAGTAAAGTTATTTTCTGTCACCTAAGGATTTGTGTTTTCCTTGTATGCAATTTGTCTTTAAAACTATGGGAAATTTGTGCAATGGTATGCATATTTTTCTTGCATACATGTACAGGAGCTTTGCTTCTGACCATATTTTAATTTTATAAAGGCAATTAAATATTTGAGAAATAACGCCTGAAACATTCTGGGATTGCTGATTAATTTTGTTGCATTTATTTTTTTTGTAATCGAAGATAACCACCTTCCATCAGTTCACTGAACTTACTTCAAGTAACTGAGTGGCATTATCGATGTTAATATTGTTCCTGCTTTTAGATAACGACACGGGAAGAAACTGGTCTGAGGCAAAATCCAACTTCAAAGCCTGACTTGGAGCCTGAAACATTTTGGCCAAACTTGAGCGAAAACAGTGAACTGCTCCAAACAGATCAAATAGAAAAGGTAAAGCAATTGATTCAGAATATATGATAAAAATGTTTAAAATTATCATTATGATTTCACTACAGTGAATAAATTATTGTATTGATATAGAAACAATTGTGCTTAATTTGATGGTTGAAGCCTGGAACAGAGACCGACTAAATGTTTTACACACATTTGGACTGTTAGATTGGTATTGAGCATGTGTGTGAGAGAGAGAGGAGGAGACATTTTTTTTAACATGAAATTAAGGATATTTTCATGAAATCATCTTTTATTCCTTTTTCATATTTAAATTATTTACACGTTTGACAGCTTTAAAAAAACCTCAATTTCATTTAACTCTTTCGATTCAGAATTTGTCAACTTAAGGGTTCCCATGGTGTACCAGACAACTTTCAGATTGCAACCAGATTTAAAGTATGAAAATAGAAAAACAAAGTAGGAATATTGCAATTTAATTTTAAACTGTTGGAATTCCAGGAAAATGCCAAATAATAAAGATACAACAGAGTATGTCGTATTTCAACCCATTGTGTCAATGGTAGCTTTTCCAACAATACTGATGATAACGATTTATTGGGACCCTGAGGAAAAATTGCAATCCTCCCACAACATAGCAGGATGTCCATCAGTAATATCAAGTAATACCAAAAACAACATAAGCTTAATGTATGATGCAGCTCTGCACCTGCATTCACCTGACTTTCGCTCTGTGTGAACAATGCATAAGTCTTGCTGCGTGCAGATATGGGCTACTTGATTTTCTGAATATTGGCAAATTAAGTTGAACGTTGTGCAATCTTCAGGGAGCATCTCCACTTTTGAGCTTCTGGACAGAATCATTGAAGTACTTGAAGGTTTAACCTAGGACTCTGCACTGAGGAGCTTCTGTTGTGTTACAAGAGCAGGACTATCCTTTAACTTATGGTTTCGTATCAAGTGAAACAGATTCAGAATAGAGAACACAGGGTTTACCAAGAGCAGTTACTCTCAACTTGTCTCTGCTTCTCGTCCAAATGTACAATGGGTCAGGAGCTGCATGGTCCTTGGTAAACCCTGTGTTCTCTATTCTGAATCTGTTTCACTTGATACGAAACCATAAGTTAAAGGATAGACCTGCGGTATGGACAGGACTTGGTCTCAAAAAAGACAATACAGTAAGAACTTCAAAATATTGTCATGAGAAAATACATGTGGGTCTGTGAAGACTGGCTCAAATAAGTTTTTCTCTCGTGTTAGTTTGTACAGTCCCTGCTTCAGGCCCAATCTGACACCTATATCCTTCAACTCTTGTCTCTGGTGGGATTCCCAAGCCATGTTGGACATTGGTTTCTCCCAAGTATATTCTGAGGGCTCCCAAAACAATTTTGCCACTTTCAAACTTAATATAGTCATCCTCATGGTGATACATTTACCCGATTTCCCCGATTCTTGCATCATAATCCCATGGTATCGAGGTGTAATGGACAATAGAAAAATAATGGCCCTTCAACAGTGACTGTTTCGTGTCAACTACTCGAACAAAAACATGGAAACCTGCAATCATCCAATCATCCTACCTCAGCTGATGAATAAATATTCCTCAACATTAAACAATAAAGAAGCACTAAGTGATAGAAAGGACAAAAAATGTGCTCAGTAGACTTTGTCAAGAGTTTAATTGTCATATGTACTGAAAACAGTTCAATAAGTTCAATAAATTAAATATATATATTAGTGCAAAACAAAAGCCCAAAGTTCTTCTTAGTGTGTGGTCTATCATGAAGGGAATAATGTTGTTATTGATTATAAATTTTCAATTAATGGTCCAGGCAGAACCATGCAGTTATAGTTCCTTTACCTTAAGTCGAACTAGGAAATAGCGTATTTTCATATCCAATTTTTAAATCATAAATCAGGTTCAATGTTGACAGAAATAATCTAATCAGAAATACATTGTCCATAGTCAGCAGCAAGTGGACACACAAGTCATGATACCAAGAAAGCTATGATTGGATTTGGATTTTCAATGCATAGAAATATCAAAACAGCAGTTGTGGTTTGATGTGGATAAATGTGAAAATATTTACTAACAGATTATTTCATTCGACTAATATAATATTAACGTGAGAGCATTAGAAACAAAAGCAGGAGCAGGCCATTCAACTGCTCATGACCTTACCATCACTTATATTGAGACTTACCTTTCTTGCCCTAACCAAGAGAAACAGAATGCTAACATTTACTCTGTAAACCTTCTTCAGAATTGTGTAAGATCACCTCCTCCTTTAGCCAAGAGGGTATAGGCTGATTCTGTTTAATCTCTCCTTGTACATCTGGACTGCCAACCGAAAATTAATCTGGTGAACCCTTGCTACACTCCCTCTATCACGAGTATGTCCTCCTTGCTTTTAGGTACAGGGACCAGAACTGTTTACAATATTCAACAGGTAATGGCCAATACCTCTTGTATTGATCTCCTCTTGTAATTAAGGCCAAAATACCATTTATTTTTTGAATTGGGTGCAGTACTGCACATTACCTTTCATCAGGTTTAGGGTGCACAGCTAAAAGCTATGGCCACACAGCTCCAGTGATGTGAGTTCAATCCTGACTACGTGGAGTTTGCATGTGCTCCCTGTGTGTAAGGATACCCATATTCCTCTGAAACATTAACTGAAAATAGAAGCAGCAGTAGGCCATTCAACCCTTTGAGTATGTTTTGCCATTCAATACATTTGTGGCTGATCATTTATCTCAATAGCATTTTTCTGTGCTCTCCCCATTCCCCTTAATGGCTTTCATATTCCTGCACTCTCCTCATAGCTCTTGGTTCCTTCGATATTATTGCTCTCCTTTCAACAGAAATATTTTCCAAGTAAAGGTTCCGTGCCTTTTTGTTCTTTCTCGTGAGGCAATCCATTCTGATAGTGGTTTTTTAATTATAAATGTATGCATTTTTCAAAAGGCCAGCATTTATTGTTCAAATCTTATTGCTCCTGCAAAACCTGGTAAAAATACTTCCGTAATGCTTTTGGGTAGAATATTACAAGATTTAGCTCCGTGGATGATGAGGGACTGATTATAATGTAAAGACTTTATCATCTTGGAGGATAACATGCAGGTAGTGGCATTGCATACACCAGCTGCCCTCCCTTTTTGAGTTGGTAACAGTCAAGGTCAGGGACTTGCTAGAGAAGAAATGTTGCTGCAGTGTGTTATTTTTAAATAGTAAATATTGCGGCGACGTTGTTGTGCGGCTGAAGGAAGTAAATGCTTTGCTTTGCACGGTTCAAGCTGCTTCACTGTAGTTGGAGCTGCAATTAATACAGGCAAGGGAATTAACCAGACTTGTGTCTTGCTGATGGTGGAAAGCAGTAAGTGATTACTATATTTGCCAAGCTGCAATTCTGCAGAGCACTGGATTTTGGAGCTTAATAATGTTTTTGAAGCACAAAAGAAAAACACGCAGTGTTGAAAACTTCCACAGGTGGTTTACTGAGGCATAAACTGGAATTATATGAATCCCTGGGCAAGAATTTTGCTTTGTTTCTTGGCCTCTGTTTCTTAGGTGTTGGTCAAACCTTATTGGCGGTTTTGCATCAGCCAAGCAGGTGGTTTACTGAGATTCCCTAGCCGGTACGCTTGGACATCTACTCTCCAGATGTTGTTCCAGTAGGTACAGAATTCATGACCCCATTTGTTTGAACGATTGTAGGCCTGTTAGAGAAGAAGGGAGCTAAGTTAACCTTTTAATTAGCAAACAAGTAAACTGCTGAAAGAACTCAGCAGGTCAGGCAGCATCTGCAGAGGTAGAGGCAGAGGGATAGACAGCATGAATTTGTGTTTGTTTTAAAGTTTTCATTATTCAAGTGTTTATGAAGCATTAAAAAGATGTGGTCTTTGTGAGAAGGTTCCGAGGGAGACTGCCCTGGCCTTCCCAGAAGTGCACGTCTGCACAAGCAGACATGTCGCACCTGAGAGGCTCCCTTAGGGCTCCAAGCAGCAACAAAGTGTTGCATGACATGCAGCTGCCTTGCCCTGGAATGTCCAAGAGGCCTTTGGCAACTCGCTGATATCAAAGGCTTTTGAATTGTTTTAATGGGTGTCTGATGAATTAAAAAATTATTCAAATAGATTAAAATCTTTTGTGCTTAATCATTTAAAAATTGAATTTAAAACATCTTTGAACAAAGTTTGAAAGAATAATTAAGAAACATTAAAATAAATACAAAGAACTGAAATATTTGCAAATGCACTGCTTGCTTTGATTTTCCACAAATTGCTGAGTGATTTGCTCTGCTTCACCAAAAGTCCAAAAATTATCAACAGTGAGCTTTCAAATTGAAATTACATTGTGACTGCAGACATTTTTGAATGTGATGATTCTATGTTACAAAGCTTCTGCTAATGGAATCATTTATCAAGCTATCACAACACTCAGTCCTGGAGACCAAAGAAAGGGAATAATTATTTGCTTGATGAGAAAGTATATTTCATAAAGGTGTTAGCCCTAGGTTATTTGTTTTGTGTTACATCCTCAAACAAATAAATAACATGTTTGAGATTTAAATATTTATAACGAGTAAGAAAAAAATTGTATTACGCATGCTTGCATTGGATTTGGGCCAGGTGGGGTTTATTATACCTGAATAGACCTCGAGTTCTTGCCTTTTAAAACTTCTCATCGGTTGTGATGTTGGAGACAAGAATTTTCAGGGTGCAAAGCTGATGAGTGAATTCAAGTTCCTGCAGAAAATGCTGAGACTATGATTACTTTGAAACATTGAGTATTATTTAGAGAAAATGTTTTCTTTGACTCCTAAAGTTGTCCACCACTTGTTTTACCTCAATTTTGAATTTCCTGTAAACCAATTGATTGATTTTGCTGCTTAGTCAACAGTTTATCATCATGCAATGAATGGCAGGAAAACTAGATAAAACACATTTTTCTTCATTCAGTACTGCTATGTTCCTACAAAACTGCATTTCATTCTCATCATAAAATCCCTGTAGTAGAAACATTTACAAACTCTAGATGGCTTTGTGGCATTTATGTATTACGTTCTCAAGGACCAATGCCCAGCTATACCACATTGTCCTCATGAAATTATGAGAGGCATGGCTAGAGTAGGCACAAGTCTTTCCCAGAATGGAAATGTCAAAGACTAGAGGGCACAGCTTAAAGATGAGATGGACAAAGTTTGAAGGAGATGGGCGGGGCCAGCTTTTTACACATAAAGTGGTGGGTGACTGGAACCCTCTACCAGGGATGGTATTGGTGGCAGCTCTTTCTCTCGCTCTCTCTCTCTGTCTCTTTCTCTCTCTCTTTCTCTCTCTCTCCTTCTCTCTCTCTCTCTCTCTCTCTCTCTCTCGCTTTCCCTCTGTCCTTCTCTCTTTCCCCCTCGCTTTCTCTCTCTCTCTCTCTCTCTCTCTCTCTCTCTCTCTCTCTCTCTTTCCCTTCCCCTTCCTCTCTCTCTCTTCTCTCTTTATTTCTCTCTCTCACACACACATGCACACTGATGAGGTTAAAACTACAACATGAATGTTCCACCTTTGTGCTACAATTGAAGCATAGTTAACAATATCTGCTGTCAGTTAAATTTGCCCTTGCATGTTTAGATTTTTAGGATTTTGTTTTTGTACGGCGCAAATGAAACTAGATGTCTCGAACTTGTGAAAACAAGTCAAGCAAAACTGTTATCACCTTAATAAATCAGACTGAAGGATTGCAAAATAAACAGTTAAAGGATTGAGAAATAAAAGTAAATTAAACTGAGTAAATTACATTTTCACATTACATGTGAGTGACATAAATATATTGATTAAATTTCTTTTCAAAGCAAATAATGTTTTTCACAAAACACTAATTATGCTCTGTTATTTTGATTCAAGCTGTCCTTTGTATTTTGTGACAAAGAAGTAATTTTATTTTAAGAAGTACGGATTTTTATGGATAGTTTTAGTAAAATGATAAATCTATCTATAATTAGAACTTTGTTTCCCTCAATCTCAGGCTCAACCAATGCAAGTTTTAAAACACCAATTATTTTCCCTCTGCTATGGGTTAATTTTATTGAAATTTTTGATTTTTTTGTAGTAAATGAATGAACTGAACTTTGGTGAAAATATCACTTGCAGAAAATAGTTTATGATTGCATTGCACAGCAACTTTGTTCTTTAGACTTAGCAGGCAATTGCTTTTTGATTGTTTTATGGTGGGGATGAAAACCTATTCCTGCGCCAGCTGGTAATATATTTATAATATTAAAATTGTATCTTAATCTTGTTGTCAGTAGATCTTATGCATACACTGTTGATACTTTCTTTTGTATAAATTTCAGCTTGCTAAAAATCTGCCGCCTCGAACTGTTGGTTACCCATGGACACTAATTTACAGTACTGCAAAGCATGGCATGAGTCTAAAGACACTGTATCGTAGTATGACAGGTGTCGATACACCAATGCTGCTAGTTATTAAAGACAGCGATGGCCAGGTACAGCATAGACGCTCAAAAGATGATACACCATGTTACTTCTAGAAAAATGCGTTCCCTTAATTTTGTACAAAGTAATGTTTCAAATAGTGCATTAATGCTTGCTTGGCATATTTAATTCTGCCGTGACAATTTTCATAAATTTTGACTTGTCCTTTTTAATTCTGTCAGTGGGTGGTGCTTTCATACTATGCATGTTGCCACTTGCTGAAGATTTGCATGGTATTTCAAACCATGATGATTGGCTCTATTCCCCAGTGCTATCCTGCCTCTTCCACCTACAGTTCCTGGACAGTTTCCATTCAGTCAAGGACATAAGAAGCACTGATGTAGAGGGCACATTACATGCCATTGAATATGTAAATTGTGATGGAATGCCCATAAATGTGGGCATGTATAACATAGATGCGTCAGAAATTATTTCATAAACTGTGACACTATTAAACTTGTGTACAATTAATTGCATCATTTTGTAGATTAAGCATTGTGCTAATTTATAATTTCCATTATCCTGTTTTATACCTACAGTTATTTGGTGCACTAGCATCAGAACCATTTAAAGTTAGTGATTGTTTTTATGGCACAGGGGAGACCTTCCTTTTCACATTTTATCCAGAATTTAAGGTAAGAAAAACAAATCAATATGAATCCACTGAGAAGGTTTATAAGTTAAGTTTAATTTCGTATTCAAACATTACTGCTGATCAATCAAAAAGCTTTTAAAGCTTCTTGTGATAATAATAGCTTCGGTCTTGGATTCGAACCCAAAATATTCCACTAAAATTAAAATAATATTCAGAAAACTAAATATCATAAATGATGATTCATTGCTCTCCTAACTTTCTATTTGGCAATTGTCTGTTTTGCCAGTCTCAGCAATCTGCAAAATAAGAGCTGATTGTCAATTAGTACATGGATAAAGCTTGCATATTGATTGGTGACTTTCAGAAAAAAAAAACTTTTGGCTTAAATAACCAGAGGAATAGTTTTTGCTTTAACAGGTTTAGAAAGAGAAAATAGTTATTGTCTTTGTGCTGTCCAGATTACTTTATTGGCCCTTTGGTTTTGGGGACAGTCATTGAATCATAGTTTACTTTTTGCTTTTTTGTGGAATCATTTTTTATCACTTCATTTCCTCCATCTATAACTCAAGGCTGACCACTTGTATTGCAGTACCAAGTTTGATTATAGTTGCTGGCAAGCTGTATCCAGGTGTCACAGGTGTCAAAAGTTTGCCTCTTTTTAAATGATAATTGGTGCCCAATTTCCTCTAAGCTCCAAGTATAACAAGAAATCTCAGCGAGAAGCCAGGGTTAAGATGAATGTCAGAACCATTGTTTTGTTGAATATGGTGTCAAATTAAGAGCCAAAGGAACAAGACTTCACATTCCCTTTTCCTGTTGCTTCTACAAATGTTGCAGCTACTCGGCACTTGGGGCACAATTGAATCTTCCAGCTGCCAAATGCAAACTCATTTCTTCCCACTATTATGCATCTCCCAGTCCCAACCCTTAGGCCTTCTTCCCATCTGTGGCCTTCCACTGCTCTTTTTATACTATGCAGCTGATATTGTGGACTATGGGTAGACAATAGGTGCAGGAGTAGGCTATTCAGCCCTTTGAGCCAACACCGTCATTCAATGTGATCATGGCTGATCATTCACAATCAGTACCCCATTCCTGCCTTCTCCCCCTGACTCCGCTATCTTTAAGAGCTCTATCGAGCTCCTCTTGAAAGCAACAGAGAATTGGCCTCCACTGCCTTCAGAGGCAGTGAATTCCACAGATTTACAACTCTCTGACTGAAAAATCATTGCTAGAGCTAGAAAATCATTGTGGGGAAGCGAAGTCTGCAAGTTTTTTTAAGCAACCAGCCTGGGACAATTATCACCAGGAAGAATAATTTTCCCTTTTTGATTTGGCGAATCTAAGCATCGCACTCTGGCTGAACTGAACCATTCTACAAATGTAACGCAGTTGTACATTAATTCAACATGGGTATCGGTTATCTCAGTTGAAATTGCTTTAATTTAGTGGTCTCATGAATTAATAAATTAGAAAATGTAAATTAAGCAGCCAAAAGTCGAACTGATGAAAGTTTTGAATTTTAACAAAATGTTGAAATTAAGTTGGTCAAACAAAGAAAAGTTGACTGAAGTCATATATGGTTGTCATGTTTGTATTGGTGTTGACATTTTGATTAAAGAAAATAAATCCAACTGGACAATTTGGAAATAACTTTATTAATTGCAAATCACAAATAACATCCCAGATTGATCAGTGTAAAAAATGTGATTGCATTGACATTTTCATTTAAGTAAAAGTTACCTGATTTGCAATGCACTTTGAAGGACTAGTGCAGCTCTTTCCAATCTTTCCACTATTCCATAATGTTTTATATGTCCCTCCCAGACATTTAAAACCAACTTTTATTTTCCTTTCCTGTATCTGATGCAAGATCTTTGATCTGAAATGTTATTTCTGTATTTATTTCCACAGATGTCACCTGGCTTGCTGGGTGTTTTCCAACATTTTCTGTTTTAATTTTGAGGCTGGTCCTGTTGAATTTTTGTTCAATGTAACTCTTCGGGTGTTAATGACGGGGTACTCTGTGATGGCAATGTCATTGAAGGTCGAGGGTAGAATCTTATTTGGCACAAATGTTGTTACTTAACCCATGCCTGAACGCGGTTTATGTTTTGCTGTGGCTTGTGCTGCTTCATTTGCTGAGGGGTTGTGAATGTAATTGAACATTCATTCATCAGCAAACATCTCCACTTTTGACCATGTGATGGATTGAGGATGATTTGTCCAGGGGATGGAAGGATGCTGCTCTTTCCAGGGTGTGGGATGATTGTCCTCCAGCAACCACTTCTTTGAGTGAGATTCAACTCAAATCCAACTATTGGAGTGTTTTCTCTGATGCCATTGACTGTAGTTTCATAGGGCTTCTTCATGCCACTTTGATCGGATACCAAGGTTATTTAAGAGTCAACCACATGGGATGGCTCAATGAAAAGGCAAGTGCTGTTTGGTGGTGTATCAACTACCCTGCTGGGTTTAAAAAAACAAAACTAATTTTACAGTAACAAGCATTTTTGAGACCGGTTTGCCTAATTAGTGGCTACTTTGCTACCAACAGATTTGATGGTAAATGATGTATAGGAAGGAACTGCAGTCGCTGGTTGAAACGGAAGATAGACATAAAAGCTGGAGTAACTCAGCGGGACAGGCAGCATCTCTTGAGAGAAGGAATGGGTGACGTTTCGGATCGAGACCATTCTTCAGACATCTCGACCCGAAACGTCACCCATTCCTTCTCTCCAGAAATACTGCCTGATCTGCTGAGTTACTCCAGCTTTTTGTGTCTATCGATGGTAAATGATGATGTGTCTTGGCAACATGTTTGCAGAAAGATCTCAGAATCCTCTTTACTAGCAGCATTGTTATGTGTCCAAAATAGTTTTTGTGAAGCTAGGTATTGCAGGCTATGGTAATTGGGATTAATTTAATTGAATGGTTGGTATGAACAGAGTTGGCAGAATGGCCTCTTTCTGTGTTGTATAGCTCTATAACTGCTACAAAACCATTTGTTTATTGGTCAATGTTACATTCAGCTATTAGTGCTGTACAATTCACACTGTGGAATCTACCTCATTTTCACAGATCTTTTCATTAACTTTCCATTGATGGATGGAAATCACGTATCATGATTTCTTTCTATCCTGTTCACAATTTTTCTTCCAATAAAGGCTTCAGTATGTTTAAAAACAGACATCTGCTGAAATGCAAAATGTGGCTAGCAATTTTTCGAAAACCACGTATAGATCCGATGGGAAAGTGACAAAAAGTACTTGAAATTATTGTTGATTAATATTGAAATGCATGTAGTCATGTTTTTAAACAATAAGTGAAAAATTACTGAATATTTTTCAGGTGTTCAAATGGACAGGCGATAATATGTTCTTCATAAAAGGAGATATGGATTCCTTGGCTTTCGGTGGTGGAGGGTAAATCTCTTTCAATCGATTTAACATCTTAAGAACCATTACTATAAGAATCACACCTGTTGCATCTGTACCCTGGAATATTGACCTGTCATATCTATGGTTCCCTAAGCTATATATCTGTGGAGGCTATAATATTCCAGTCCTCCAAGCCAAACCATGCCTGATTTTGTTCATCTTGTCTGTTAAGCCTCCAGCATTGGCATACAGTTTAAACTACTGGTCTTTCCTCTTTACTGTACACCTGCCTGTCCTATCTGCTCATCTTGCTCACTTTGAATACAGTATCTGTAGCCCCAAGCGCTCTTCTGCCTCCTTTGTGCTCAAAGATCCTCCCCACTGTCAATCTAGTTTAAATCCTTATGAGTAGCACGAGCAAATCACCCTCCCGGGACATTAATTCTCCTCCAGTTTAGGTCCCTCTTGTACAGGTCACCTCTGCCACAGAAGGGGTACCAATGATCCAAAAACATGAATCCTTGCCCCCTTGTATCAGTTCCTCAGCCATATATTTGTCGGGCCTATACTTTATTCCTCCCCTCACTTCGCACAAGGCATTCAAAGTAATCCAGACTTAACCACTCGTAAGGTCCTGCTTTTGAATGGTCTATCTTAGCTGCCAAAGGTATTGACTGCAGGATCTTACACTCCCTGATTGACACCCCAGCTAGTATGGTGTTGTTATTCTATTTCCCCAGAAGCAGTGGAACCTGGCCTTTAGAGATACCGTGGACACAAACTTGCTCTGCCAAAAACATCCAATGAATGTTTTAGGTTAAAGAATACTATTTCAACATCTGTCTTTTCTTCTTTTCCTTCTGGAATTTCTTCCCTAGCCTGCAGCACCTTGACCATTATGCAGTTAATTAGTTTTGTACAATGAGTATCCCGACATATCCAACTATACCTAATTTTCAACATATGGCAATTTATTCAAAACGTCCAGAGGCCGAATGAAATTCTCACCAATTGGGAGGGAGGTACAGGTGGAACATTGGGGAGGGAACAATGGGAACATTAACATTATAATCGTTGGAAATTGATTCTAACTCATTTCCCTAGACTGTCCAAACTGTTTGTTCACCTGCCTGTTCTCGTTGTCCAAGCCGAACAGTCTAACCACCCCCTCTGGTAATGAAATAAGGTTTCTGCCATTTGTGGGTTAAAGTATTCAGGAACCAATGGCAGATTTGTTTGAATCCAGATCTCTGACTGTTAAAGAGTTGGAAGAGTTTTACAGAGATCCATTTATTCCTACACTGAGGATTTTATATTGTTGGGTCCAAATCTCTCCTGCGGGCCTCTCCTGGGGCAACCCTCCCCCAACTGACGATCCTGCCAATTGACGAGACGCGTTGCCGGGCGGGGACTGTCTCTCGGGGCCAAGGTGGGACAGAGAAGGGGAGTGGGAACCACTCACCTCGGGCACGTGCCGCCAACGCTGCAGCCAGAGGGAGCCGTGGACCCAAAGCCTCTCTTGCATTGGCCTAGCACCCTCCCCCATTCACCCACTCCATCCTCACTCAACCCTTATTTTCCTTCAGACAAATTGTTCTATTATTATATAAGCGTGATTTAAAACAGCATTAAATGTGAATTACCTGATGCCCCAGTATAGATGTAAGTAGCTACTAATTTAGTAGTACAAATTGAGTACTACTAAATTGTCAGAAGCAACTTTAAAAATGAATGCAAGATATTTGTAAAATTTTATTGGAGCATTCTTTAACTCTACTTCCACGTTGCATGTCTGATCAGGGCCATGGGGGCATTATTCTTAACCCAACTGCAGCTGAGGATGTTCAAGGGATTTAACTTTATTACGCAGCTTTCTACAAACAAATTGTTTCAGGGAGGATTTATTTATGCAATTAATTTAAGCTGTAAACTATATTAGAATTGGAAATACTTAGCTGTCTGGATTTGGACTTGATTAAACAGATCCTACTTAATTTGGTATGGACACAAAACGTTTAAAGTATCTTTTTCATTTTATTTTCATTTTATTTCCGTCAATTACATGTTCTGAGGAAATATGACTTATATTTGCAAAGTACAGTTTTCAAAGGTTTCAAAGGTCTTTTATTGTCACATGTACCAATTAAGGTACAGTGATATACTAATTACCATATAGCCACACTAAAAAAAAGCAACAAGACACACAACTACATAAAAGTTGACATAAACATCCACCGCAGTGGATTACCCACATTCCTCACTGTGATGGAAGGCAAAAAAAGTCCAAGCTTCTTCCTCTTTATTCTCCCGCAGTCGGGGCAGTTGAACCATCCGTCGGTGCGATTGAAGCTCCGGCAGTCAAAGCTCCCGCGTTAGGGCGATCAAAATTCCCACGTCGGGACGGTTGAAGCTCCTGTGGCTTGGAGTTCCCGAAGTCGGTCTCTGACCAGAGACCGCAAGCTCCATGATGTTATATCCGCAAGCACCCACGGTTGGAGCTCTGAGGTCGATCCCTGGCAAAGGGATCGCGAGATCTGCGATGTTAAAGTCCCGTAGGCTCCCCGCAGTGGAGCTCTCAAAAGTCAGTGTCCAGCAAAGGCCGCCAACTCCACAATGTTAGGCCGCAGTGCAGACGGAGATACGATGCTTGACTAATCTTCTGGAATTTTTTGAGGATGTAACTCGGAAAATGGACAAGGGAGAGCCAGTGGATGTAGTGTATCTGGATTTTGTAGTGTATATGCATTTATTAACGTACCCTAGTTTGACCCTCACCCCCCCAATCCCCTCCCACAGGAAACATCTCGCATTTTCTCTGATCACTCAAATTAATTCATAATTGTGGAATCCTAACTCATTTCCATATTTCATTACAAGGAAGGAGGCCATTTTGTCTCATTGAGGATATGCTGTTTAATAAAATAATCTAATTTCTACATATATTTCCTATGATCTATTCACCCATCACCACCCATGCCATCTACCTACACACCAAGGGCAATCCACGTGCCTTTAGGGTGCAGAAGAAAACCAGAGAACCTTGGAGGTAAACTATGTCAAGTCAAGTCAAGTCAATTTTATTTGTATAGTTACAGAAAGAGCATGCAAGCTCCACATCAACGTTTGGAGAATGGGATTGAAGCTGGATCCCCAGTGTAGTGAAGCACCAGCTTTACTAGCTGTGAGAGACACTGGGCAACCCTCTCATTTCCTGAGTAGTCATAATCTGTGCTTTAGGATTATCTCTGACTTTTCTCACGTAAAAACATGATTGAACTAGTATTAATATTTCTGTTCTCCTTACAACTCATTAATTTTATTCTTTACAGAGGAGAAATTGGATTGTGGTTGGATGGAGATCTGTACCATGGGCGCAGCCACGCGTGTAAAACGTTTGACAATTGCATCCTTTCAAAGAAAGAAGATTTCTATGTACAGGACATTGAAATATGGGCTTTTGAGTGAAAAATATTTCACATAAGCACTGAAGAAATTAATGTTCCTCTCGACTGTAGGACCCCAAAACCTAAATGTATCAGTGCAGCAAAGATGAATCTCAGCATATCAAAACTGACACTTGCTCCCTCGTTCCAGCCTTCATTAGAGCAACGCAGCCAATTTCGTTAAGGGGTAACTAGAGTGAACTTGCTTTAAGTGTTGAAGCTTATTGAACATAACTGAAGTGATGATGCTACATTTGTCAAATATATAATATGTATCTAAATTCTAAATATCAGCCTCTGGCCCAGGTTAAATTAATTCATGAAAACCCAGTTAATCAAACTGAATCCTGACTGTTTAAATCAGTCGTGATCCGGCCAAAACCAAGCCTATTAAATATTCCTATTTTGGATCTGAATCTCATTTTGATTTGGTAGGGAATTTAGTTTTGATTTGTTTGGAGAAAATAAATCTGGGTAAAGCTGTTCTTGCTGCAAGTTCAGGGTACATACTGTAAACATTTTGGGTTTGGTCGCACAAAATAGCTTGGATTGTTCAACCATTTTTAAAGAATACTGCAGTCTTCTCGCAAAGCTAATGGAAAAAATAGAAATAAGTCAAGAAATAAGCCTCACATCAAGTGTTGCAGGTCTGTTTAATGCTGCAAAGGTGAAGGAGTATATTTAGTATTTATTGGGCATATATTTATCCTACTATTTAGCTTCATAGCACACTAAACTCCAAAGCACATACTGAATACCCATAGTTGTGCTGTCTGTCAATGTGTGTACATTGTGAGTGCAACTAACACCACCCTACAACAGGATAGTGTGGGTACTGTTAATAGTAGGATAATTTGTTGTGAAATTTGCAAATTAGTCGTGACCTCAAACAACCTTAGCAGCAATGTTTCACAGTAATTTCTGACCTTGTCATAGAGAATGAATAGAGCCAGTGATAGATTAAGTCTCAGAAAGCAAAGATTTTCTCTGTATTTAGTCAAGTCTGAAACATCACTTTAAAAAAAAAAGTTCAAATATTTCTGTTCTGGGTGTGACGGTGACTTCTTGTGCTGAAAATCCAGCTGTTCCAAATGATTGTATATTAACCTGTAAATTAAAGTAAAATGTACATTGTTCCACATTTTTTTTAAAGTGGAATGGTGAATTGATTATAATTTGAATTACAATAGAAATTAACTCAGGCCTGTTAATTTTATTGGCTTAAGTTGCAGCCAATTGTTTAGTACATTTCCACATTTAAGTTTTGGATTGTTGGAAGAGAGTTTGCTGCTACAGTTCAAAAAGGCATATTTTCTGACCTATGTTTATGCTGAATGTGAAAAAATACATCAGTTTGCTCTGTTTTTGCCTAATGTACTGTAACTTTGATGGGATGTAGCCTGACTGTTTACAGATTTTTTTTTTCCAAAATGAATCACATAATAAATATAACAGCTTTTCTTCCCCTTCAGTCTTCCACAGCAGTATTATTGTCTTTGTGGAGTTGCCGCTACCATCTATAAAAAAATATATTTAAAGTCCTAGAATTATCACAGTACTGCAATGTAATGGTGATGTATAGTAGAATAAATTATTGGAACCATATATCCTTGTCTGAATTCATTTGGTTTCATAAATCATACAGTATAGGAGGAGGCCACTCATCCAACAGAGATACCAGCTCTTTGTAAAAGTTGTCGGTTTGTTCCCAAAGTGTTTGTTTTTACCACCAAATAAGATTGCATTTCATTTTGAAGGTGACTATTAACTCTGACTTTTTCAGGTGGTGCATTGAAAATTATAACGTCTACTATGTGTATATATTAAAATGAAATAAAATAATCTTTCTTCTAATTCTTTTGACCATCATTTTAAATCTCTCCTTTATTTTTTGACGTTTCTGATGTTAAAACAGTTGTTTGTTTACTCCCTCAAATATTTTAAATAATTATCAATTCTCCCCTTAAGCTTGCCACAATCTTTTTTTTACTCTCCACCAAACAGTAACTCAAATATATCATGGATCATAAATCCCAAACCACTGCAGATGCTGTAAAAGTAAAATAGAAACAGAAAATGCTGGAAATACTCAGGTAGTCATTCTGCTACTGGGGGGCGAGGAGCAGAGCTAATGTCTCGAGTTGAAGATCCTTGTGATGTTGTGACTGTTTTTCTTCCCACAGATGTGACCTGACCTGGTTACTTCCTTCCTGACCTGGGTATGTTCATCACAATAATCTAAAGCTAACTCCCAAGACAGTGTAGCTTCAGTGGCTGGCACAGAGACTGATCATTTTGTGCACAATTGCTGTTGATCTGGCAGTGAAGTTTCCTCCAATCAGTAGTTAGATTTGAAAGAAAATGTTAGTAGTGATGCTGACCATTTAGACGTCTATTATAAGCTGCCTCTTTGCCTTTTCCAACTCAGAATGTCGTTAAAATCAGAGGATTCCATTCTGCTCCCATTTAGCTGCTAATGCCCAAGTTTACTTTGTGTGTTGTGTGCACATGGGTTTCTCACCTTGTACTGTTCCTCCTTTAAATCTGTCATTATTGTGCACCAAGAAAACAGTGAATGGGAAGGCTCTTGGTAGTGTTATAGAGCAGAGGGATCTAGGAGTGCAGGTGCATAGTTCCCTGACGGTAGATCGGGTGGTCAAAAAGACTTTTGGTACATTGGCCTTCATTAGCCAGAGTATTAAGTATAGACGTTGGGAGGTCATGTTGCAGTTGTATAAGATGTTGGTGAGACCACATTTACAGTATTGTGTTCAGTTCTGGCCTCCCTGTTACAGGAAAGATGTTGTCAAGCTCGAAAGGGTACAGAAAAAAGTTACGAAGACGGTGCCAGGACTAGAGGGTCTGAGCTATAAGCAGAGGTTGAGTAGGTTGGGACTCAGCAGGATGAGGGGTGATCTTATAGAGGTGTATAAAATCATGAAAGGAACAGATCCAGTAGATGCACAGAGTCTTGCGCAGAGTAGGTGAATCGAGGACCAGAGGACATAGGTTTAAGGTGAAGGGGGAAAGATTTAATAGGAATCTGAAGGGTACCTATTTCACACAAAGGGTGGTGGATGTATGGAACAAGTGGCCAGAGGAGATATTTGAGGCAGGGACTATCCCAACATTTAAGAGGCAGTAATACAGGCACATGGATAGGATAGGTTTGGAGGGATATGGACCAAATGTTGGCAGGTGGGACTAGTGTAGCTGGGACATGTTGGTTGGTGTGGGCAAGTTGTGCTGAAGGACCTGTTTCCACACTATCGCTCTATGACTTTAAATCCTTCCAAATAACCACGATGCATTTGATTTCGCTTTTCCTTTTACGTCCACAATGTGTTTTGTCCACAAATCTAGATTCTCATCAGTCAGACTTTATCAGATCTTGCCGACTATGGCAAAAACAAATTTTTTCCACCTGCATCGGAACTTTTCTCAACCTTTAAATGCTCCATTCTGCTCCAACGCCTCTAATGTCATTAAATTGTGCGAGATTTCTCTTGTACCATTTTTTTATATACAGTGATATGAAATGGCTTCTTTCCCCATTTGTATCATTACCGTTCCGCACTTCCCGGTATCCTTAGTTCCCCTCTTTTTCCTTATGTGCATGCTATCCAGTAGCAGCAGCTTAAAAACAGTATCTGTTCCTTGGTACAATCTTGCATACATCCTACCAACAATGTTATTTGACCCCTTTGATCTGTCAGATTGTTTAAATATATACACCCTTCTATTCCTAATAACTCCTTTCCTCTGTGAGCTGCAGAGTCAGCAAGGTGGTGCCAACTTCAGACCATATATCCACATTATTACTGAGCGCGGTTTGATCCTCTCCTAGCCTTGGTCCCTGTAAAGTCTCATATTGAAGCCTTCATCGAGGGCTTGCGTTGCCTCCAGTGTAGATACTGTAAGGCAGTCATGGCACCCACCTGCACTCTACCCTGTGTAAAGTGGAGGTCAATCAAAACTGCTGCTGTGACCCATTCACTCCTCATTCCTGTGCCTACTAACCTACACATGTTGCTAGTTGCATAAGACATTTTAAAATCAATTTTGTTTTCAAGTTTTGTGGACTGGTCATTTTGCAATCTCCCAATATATTCAGTTCAGGCCTTCAAACATTCTGGATTTTATTTTCACCTCCACTAGGAGCAGTGCCTTTAGATATCTCAGCTCATTGATCTGGAATCCATTCTCTAAGCACCTCTACTTCTCTATCTTCCCTTTAAAATGCTTGATCACACCTACTGTACATCCTAGATCAGGTTTATGGTCACCAAGGAGCATCAGCAAAACTAAAGTTAGTCATACATAATTGAAGCATGCCCTTTGACTCACCGACCCTTTAAGCACCCATTTTACACAATCCTACACTAATCCCATTCATTCTCCCTACATTCTCATAAATTCACTAAAGACAATGGAAAGAAATGTTCCAGTAGTTGGAGTCATATCTCACTCAAATGAAGATGCTTGTGATTGTTGGAAATGACTCATCCTTACCCTGGGGCATAATTTCAGGAGTTCCTCATCACAATGGACTGAACCCAACCATTTTAGCTATTTCTTCAATGGCCTTCTATCAAAGGATCAGATGTAGGGATGTTTGCAACTTCTCAGCAAATAATGCAGCCTAATCGTGCATGCAGCAAAACCAGACAATTTTCAGGGATGGGCTCATAAATGCAAAGTAATGACCATCTTCAACAATAATCTGACCACTACCCTTGATATTCAATGCTTTGTGTCGTCATTATTCTCCTAATCATTAACATCCCACGGTAATCATTAATCAGAAACTCAACTGACTGACTGACCATCAGGCCTGATAAAAGTCTTGGAATCCTGCAGCATGTAACTCACACCCTCCACGTATGTCGTCACAAAGCACAAGTTGACTATTTTCCTTTCCACTTGCCTGGATGACAACCTTCAAGAAGCTCAAAAGCATCCAGGATAAAATAGCTCCCTTGATTGGCACGTCACTCATCATGCCAAAAATTAATTCACTGATCACCAGCACAATGTATGTATGTCAGGCTGTTCTGACAGTACCACCCAAACCTGCAATTTACCAACAAAAGGACCAGGGAAACAGACACAGGAGAAAACCACAACATACATTTTGTGGAAGGGAGTTATATGACAACATTTGTGAATGGAAGCCTTGGAACAGATCTCACTGCTGAGCTTGGACGCAGGTTTTGGTAGCAAGGTCTTGCCAGGGAAGTCAGACAAATATGATCTTTTCATATAAAATGAGCAGTAAGTGCAGGCAGCTGAAAATGCAGGAGCCTATAAAATTATGGTGTGGACAGCCTTGTCAGAAAAGGTGGCTGTGTGACAAATGAAATGAGAGAAGAGCAAAATCAGGTGGAATTCTCTGTCACAGAAGGTAGAGGAGGCCAATTAAACTGGATGTTTTCAAGAGAAAGTTAGATTTAGCCCTTGGGGCTAAAGGAATCAAGGGATATGGGGAAAAAGCAGGAACAGGGTACTGATTGTAGATGATCAGCCATGATCATATTGAATGGGGCGGTACTGGTTTGAATGGCCTACTCCTGCACCCATGTTTCTAAGCCAAAAATGGGCTCGTCGCTAATGGTCCTTGCTTGTCTGCAGGTGCCTGGCCTGTTTGCAGAAGGCTGACTGAGCTGACCAGGACACATGGAGTGTTGCCAGCAAGGATCTGCACAATGTTTACCAGGTCTCTGATGACATGCTGCTGTGGTTTCATTGTTGAGAGGCGGTAATGTGTATGGGAGTCCAGCCTCTAGTCAAACTTGTCAAGGCCTTGTAACAATATTTCCTATTTGTAGTAAAACAGGTTGAGAAAACAATAAAATTCGTACAACAGGGGACTTTCTGAAAACACAATATAAAAGCAAAGATATTTTAGAGCCGTATAAACTACAAATGTGGGCAGAATAGTAGTGCATTTAATAGAGCTGCTGCCTCACAGCTCCAGTGAACCAGTCAATCCTGATCTCTAGTACTGTGTGCGGAGTTTACATATTCTCACTGTGGCCATGTGTGTTTCCTCCAGTTACTCTAGTTTTCTCCCACATCCCAAAAACATGTTGATTGGTAGATTAATTGTCAATTGTAAACTTCCCCTACTTTGAGGTGAGTGGTAGAATCTGATGGGCATTGCGGGGAATGTGGGAAGAACAGGTTACAGGGAAAACTAGCGGGGCAAAGAGGATTGCTCTGAGAGGCAGCAATAGACTTGATAGGCCGAACTGGCTTTCTCTTATGTCAAAAGGTGACATAAAATGAATTTGCACTGAAGTATTATGTTCCATACTGGTAGATGTTGAGGCATTAGCAAAGATGCAGAAAGGAATTATTAACAATTGTCTGATTTTGTCTGATAAAGGGTTGAAAATATCTTCACGTAACTTGAAGACATGACATGGAAATTTCTGAAATGGAATTGGATGAATTATTGGGAAATAAAAAAAACATAGGTAAACAGGGAACAAGCTGGGAGGTGGGACTTACTGGTTTTGCCTAGAACCATTGAGACTCAATGAGACAAATAATGATGTAACTATGCTATGTTATAACTGTACGATGATACCATCAAAGTTTTGCTCACAGATATAATTGTAATATTCACTTCTAATCTCAATCTCATAGATTCCTATTGAAGAATAATGGCCAAGATTTTATTCAATTTCAGCAACTTGTTTAGCTTCTGATCAAACAAGAACCATTAATACTGATGAATCACCAGATGTCTGAATCAAGCTGTCTCTTGCAGTTAATTGAATGTTCTGTGGAGACATGAAAAATATTGTTCAGGTTATGTTCCTCGAAATGGGAATTCTACTTTGACAAGGAACAAATCACTTACACAAGATATTTTTCTTATTTTGGAGAGTGAGAATTCAAAGTGACAGATCTTTCAGATTTATTTGTTTACCTCTAAGTGGACAGGTGCCATACGTTACTCCTTTTCAACTATTCTGCTAGGCAAAGGACTTTGGTAATTTGGTGTGAAGCATGTTGTAAATTGTATACACTACAGGTGATACATGCTGGTGATGGATCTAGTGAGACTTTATGGTGATGGATATGATTCTGATCAAACAGGATATCTTTGTGGGTTGGTGATACACTTGACTGTATGGTATATATTTAACTTACATTGTGCTCCAGCAACATGGCCGATGCCTTGTTTATTGTGGAAAAGCTTGGCAATTCCATATGTTGAATTAATTCCCACTGAAGAATACCTAGCCTTGATCTGTTCTTATGACCACAGTATTTTTAAGGCTGGTGTAATTAAATTCCAAGCCTAGGATGTTAATGGTTAGATGATGGTAAATGATCAGCTGATGATGATGGTAGATGACGGATGATGGTTGATGTTATCAACAGACCACAGCCTGTACGAATTGGCAGCTACAATTATTCCCCGATAACCATCAGTACGGGAGTTCCTCAAGACTGCGTGCTCATCCCCTGCGCTACTCCCTCTATACTCACGACCGAGTAGTCGGACACAGTGCAAACTCAATCATCAAGTTTGCAAACGATGCCACCGTTGTTGGACGAATTACAAATGACAATGTCAGAGTATAGAAGGAAGATTGATCGACTGACTAAACGGTGCCAGTAAAACATCCAGTTCCTCAATATCAGTAAGAGCAAGGAACTGATTGTGGACTTTAGAAGAGGAAGGATGAGGACCCAATAAGCTGTCCATATCCACGGTATGACGGTGAGAGAGTCAAAAGCTTCAAATTCCTGGACGTGCATAATTCCGAAGATCTTTCCTGGATCCAGCACACTGATGCAATTATAAAGAAAGCCCATTCACTTTTCTACTTCCTGAGAAGATTGCAGAGATTGAATATGTCAGAGAGGACTCTCTTGAACCTCCACAGGTGTAGAGTAGAGATCATATTGACTGGCTGCATCACAATCTGGCTCGGAAACTTGAACGCCCAAGAGCGAAGAAGACTGCAAAATGTGGTGAACACTGCCCAGTCCATCATAGGTTCTGACCTCCCCACCATCAAAGGGATTTACAGCAGACGCTGCCTCAAAAAGGCGTCCAGCATCATCAGAAATCCACACCAGTCTGGCCACACACTTATTTCACTCCTGCCACCGGGAAGAAGGTACAGGAGCTTGAAAACTATAACATCCAGGTTCAGGAACAGCTTCCTCCCTACAGCTATCAAGCTATTAAATGCTACAACCTCTAAATAAGTTCTGAACTACATAGACTTGGGGGCATTTGGTGTTGTCTTTTTACACTATATTGTTTTTATGTGTGTGTACTGTATATGTATATGTGTGTATGTATACTGAACTTTTTTTTGTTTTTATATAATTTTTATATTGTTAACAGAGTACAATGTTTACATATTCTGTTTTGCTGCCAGTAAGAATTTCATTGTTCTGTCTGGGACAGACTTGATTAAAATCAGAAGAATTTGGTTTTGTTATGTATGACCATCAGATGAATCTTGTGTAGCACTGATGTTACTTACTCTTGTGTAGCACAAATATAGCATATTGGCTGAAGGAGTGTGGACGCAATGGCTTTATGAGTGTGGACAGGGCGGCACGGTGGCGCAGCGGTAGAGTTGCTGCCTTACAGCGAATGCAGCGCCGGAGACTCAGGTTCGATCCTGACTACGGGCGCCATCTGTATGGAGTTTGTACGTTATCCCCGTGACCTGCGCGGGTTTTCTCCGAGATCGGTTTCCTCCCACACTCCAAAGACGTACAGGTATGTAGGTTAATTGGCTGGGCAAATGTAAAAATGTCCCTAGTATGTGCAGGATAGTGTTAATGTGCGGGGATCGCTGGGCGGCGCGGACCCGGTGGGCCGAAGGGCCTGTTTCCGCGCCGTATCTCTAAATCTAAATCTAAAATGATAAAGGGAAGGTCAACAATGACTTTTAAAGTCTCCCACGTGTTAGATGCGGATTTATCACCATACAGTCACTTCCAATTTACATTCCCCTGTTGCTGCCAAATACTGTTGTATTTAGCCTTCCCCCAATTTCATATTTTAATCCAAGGACCAATCTTATCCTCATCCCAAACTATCTTAAAACTTAACAGAATTATGATCACCGATCCCAATTGGCTTCCTCACTGAAACTTCCTAGTTTAACAGACTACTTTAAAATAAATCCATTGCAGCTACATCCATCTCTCTCTTCACTGTGGCCTTGGCCAGAGTCCAAACAAAGATTAAAGCGAGTCTTTCCTATTCACATGCAAAAGCCAATGAATTCATCAAGCAAAGAAATTAAAGTCATATCTCAATGGGATAATATTGCTGATCCTACAGCTTCTTATCACCCAGAGAGCTAAACATTTCTTCCAAGTAAAATTCTATTTTTTTTAATTTAGTACATTACTCATTACTCCCAATCCAGTCTTTACGTGTGCATCTCGTTTCACTATATAAACTATGAAAATGAGTCTGTACTTCCTGTCACTTACCACCTTGATTTTCTATCCCATTTCAATTCTGATCCTTCTGCTCTTGTCCTTCCACACTTCTACAAGGACACTGAACAATTGGAGCTACTTCTTGCCAATAGACTCCTTACACCTATCACTGAGAATAAAAACTTCAGACCACTTCCACTGCATCTATATTGCCGCCAAGTACAGGGAATGACTGTTTTTAACTATTTATACCTCCTTTGCAGCCACCTTTTATTTCTTTATTTGTCCCATTACACATTTATTTTGATTTGTACCATAATTTCCATGGCCAACCATATTAGTAAAGATAAGCCAATTATCCCCTTTGGTAATTTTCTTTGGACAATGGAATCCAGCATATTGCGTCAGAGATGCTGCCTGCCCGCTGAGTTACTCCAGCATTTTGTCAGAAGAAGGGTCTCGACCCGAAACGTCACCCATTCCTTCTCTCCAGAGATGCTGCCTGGCCCGCTGAGTTACTCCAGCATTTTGTGTCTACCTTCCCTGGATTTGCACTCAACTAAAATAGTTAAATCTCACTTCTTCCGATCACGATGAAAAACGTTGAACTTGAAACATTAACTATTTCCATTGCTTGACCTGCTGAGTGTTTCCAACCGGTTTTGTTTGCAAGCCATTAGGGTCCTTGGTTGGTTTATCACTTCCATCCTTAAAAGACAGCATACCTCCAATGGACCTGGTGCTAGGAATTTATTCATGGTGCTGGCTGCTTCCTTTGCTTTCCTCTTTCTGATTGTTCTTTAAAATGAAACCAAATATTATTTGTAATAAGCAGCAAAGATACAGCAATATGTTGCAATAAAATAATGAACAAATTGAAAACTAGCACTGTTACTTCCATTTGTACCTGTAGAATTTAGTTTATTTTTGGTAGAGATGGAAAATATTTTCAGATCTCCTACATTCATACCTTAATTGGAAATAGAAACATAGAAAATAGGTGCAGGAGGAGGCCATTTGGCCCTTCGAGCCAGCACTACCATTCATTGTGATCATGGCTGATCATCCACAATCAGTAATCCATGCCTGCCTACTCCCCATATCCCTTGATTCCGCTAGCCCCTAGAGCTCTATCTAACTATCTTTTAAATGAACCTAGAAATTATGCCGAGGTCAACAACAACACTATTCTTATGCTAACTGAAGGGGGGCATGTGAAAATTTCTATTGACAATGTTCATTTTACTTTCATATTTATTCATTGGCTGACACTTATTTCCCCATATAACAATCATCTTCACAGTCCCATCATACCGAAGCATGTCAATTATAACAAAAATACGTCATCCTTAATTCCATTCTGGTTTAGAAGTGTCTATCAGTCTTAAGTCACTGTTGGCAGAATGGTCACAGAAATGTAGTCATTGCTTACATGGCGACAATACCATTCCCATTGGCCCACTACCTTCAAATTATGACATGGCTCTATGAGTATACTAACAAATAGTCCTAGGTGCTATAATTCCTTACATTAAACTGTTTGAGTGTTATGGGAATGATTGTGATGCAAACCCTATGGCCCTCACCAGCACCTCCTTGTATAAGAAGCTGCATGCCAGAAATGTACTCTGGCCAGCCTGGCTCTGGACTCCTGCAGCTGAAGGTTTTGAAGTAATGCCATGTCCATTTTGCCTTTTACCTCTTCCATCTGCTCCTTGTGTTTGTCCTTATCCTGGTGATCAGTCTTCTGCTCCACCTCTTCCCTTGATAGTCTACCCTTTATTGTGCATCCTCACAGAATGGCTTTGATCATCTGAGCATTGTGGTATAAGGAAAATCCTGTGTTGGTGAACCATTTGAGTAAATGATTTTCCTCAAAATTAATGAATAGGTCAGGAATTTGAAGGGCAGCTTGAAAAGCAACATGAGCACAGTTTATGAGTGTACATATTTCATAGAAGTCTGCATCTCCAGCAAATACCCATGCCCAGTCTGCTTGAGGATCTGGAATGATAGAAATGTGGATGAAATCTTGTCCAGTTGAGTATGTAGCATTAGCGGGAGGCTGTGAAAAAGCCATTGAAAGAAACAATTTAGTGCCAGGTGGCACAGTAGCACAGCAGTAGAGTGGTTGCCCTACAGAGCCAGAGACCCGGGTTCGATCCTGACTACGGGTGCTTGTCTGTAGGGAGTATGTACATACTCCCTGTGACCTGCGTAAGTTTTCTCTAGGATCTCCAGTTTCCTCCCCTTCCCCAAAGACATACAGGTTTGTAGGTTTGTAGGTTAATTGGCTTGGTATAATTGTAGGAGAGAGAGATAGATCAGCCTCAGGGTTAGGAGAGAGATATAGATCAGCCATGATTGAATGGCGGAGTAGACTTGATGGGCTGAATGGCCTAATTCTGCTCCTATCACTTATGCACCCCTCCCAACCATTCTGAATTTGGCGGAAAGTTTCCGCTTTCTTATTTCATTTCCTCCATTCCAACTTCGCCTCACATTTTTCCGCAAAACAGTCGGTAATTGCAATTTGTCGATTCGGCCGCTAGAGGTCGCTCGGGGTTCCGCGAGAAATCCTCCACGCCTTGGAAGTCTCCCCGAAAATGTGGCACCTCTAGGCTGGGCAAGGCAGCCAATCTCGACCTCATCGGGACTTCCATGGCCAATTTGTCAATTCGGCCGCCAGAGGTTGCTGGGGTTACACGCGAACATCCACCCGCCCTGGAAGTCTCCCCGAAAATGGCACCCAGGCTGGGCAAGGCGGCCAATCTCTACCTCATTGGGACTTCCATGGCCGCTCGGTGGGTTGAATTTGCAACCTGCGGCCGGGGCCCTGGAACTCCAGTCCAGCTGGAGTCAGCACATCTATCCCCATAGCCGACTTCCTTGGCCTGCTGGATAAACCAGCAAAGCTCTGGAACCAAGAGTGCCAGAAAATCAGTGATGGAACGGTAATGAGTAAATATTAAATTTTAGTGCAAGATTATATAACTATATTAATTAATTAAGACGGGGTTAAAATATAAAACACAGCAGAAAAACCAATTACCACCTTTTTGGGCTGATTATTAATTAATGTGGGAATTTTACTTCAACAAGTACTTCCGTATGCTTAGTCGAGTTGCATAAATCAACTCTTCATAACTTAGTCATACATTTTATGACCATTGTTCTTTTATTCAATACCAAGAGAACTGGGATGTGTAAGGAAAAAGCAAAATAGAAAAAACAAAATAAAACAATTTTTTCTTTGTGTTGCAAAAAGTATCTCTGATCAATAACCTTTCTATAAATAGCAGAATATACTCATGGCAGGCCTGACATTGTACATGTAGTCCAAGAACTACAGACTGTTGAAAATAATAGTCATTTTTCACACATGAATGTAGTGCAACTCGTATGCGCATTTGGCGTGCATACCTTTTTTTGCTGAAAAGTTGCATTACGCACCATATTATAAATATGATGTAAAATTCTGAATTTTTACATCAAAATTCTGAATTTTTACATCAAAATTCTGAATTTTTACATCAAAATTCTGAATTTTTACATCAAAATTCTGAATTTGTAAAATCAAATGTCGGGAGGTCTGCTTATGACCTTAATCGGTAAACACTGGTCTAATTGATTACATTTTGTGCTGTACTATTCTATAATTAAGGTTCTATCTTTTATAAGTTAGATATATCACCTCAGATGGTCTCTCTCCAATGTTTTGTTTCTTTCTTCGTCTTTCTTCTATGGAGAGTGGGCTGCTTTCATCAACTATACTACGTCGGAAGTTTATGAAGTCTGCCCACATTTTGATGAGGATATCAAAAATTGCTATCTGTTGAGGGAAATCTCAATACTGTTGTAAACTAGATATTTCCCAGTTACCGAGATATGTGAATTTCCAAATGCCAGATTTTTAAAAAGTAAAATTTGAAAACAATATGCTGTCATTCTGTGCAAGCAGCATTGAATTATCAATAAAAATAAAAGAAAACATCAGAACATGACACTATCACGTACAGCCCACTATCCCTCTGTTATTCGATATGAAATCTTACTTCACTAATATGCTTCAAATTTCCTTAATGACCAAAATTGATTCATTTTATTCTTGAATCTACTAAGCAGTCGCAGACTTCTGGAATCGGGAATTTGAAAGCCTCAAATTGTCAGAGTGAAAATAACGTCTCCCATTTAAATCCCAAATGGATGGCTACTTGTACTTTATTTGCGTGTTCTGGATTCTCCAGCCAAGGGAATTAGATCCTGCACTGATAGAAAAAATATATACATTTGAATAATTTTATGTTATATCATGGAGTTAAACATAACAGCTGAAATTTGGGACAGCAGTTCTGACAGATGTGTATGTTTTGTTCTGGGTGGAAAAAGCTCTTGCTCCTTATGTAAACTGTGCCCTGTCATTTTAGTTTCCTCAACTAGGGGGAAATTTTTCCGAGTATCAGCCTCAGACATGCCCTTCATAACACCGTGTTCATCTGATATGTCTCCCCTCAGCTTCCTCCACTCCAAGGAAAATAAATCCAGCCTTTCCACTCTTTCCTCATAATAGAAATGTTCCTTCCAAGACAGCATCCTGGTGAATGTCCTCTGCATCCTTTCAGTGCCATCGTCCCTCCTATAATTTGATGTGCAGAACTGTAACTACACTCTGCGGCTAAACAATGTTTTATAAAGTTGTACCATAACTTCAGCGGACTCAGTTTCTCTGTTTATACCAACCAGAACTGTCAGTTCTGCTATGATTCCCACATGTAGAACATTAACTCATTTTCTCTCTATCCACAAGCACTGCATGACTTGCTGGACATTTTGCAGCTTTTAGCTCCTTTGTTCATATTCTCTCCCACTAATCACCCTCATTAACCTATCAGCTGGATAACTTCATCAAAAGCTTACTTGACTTCAGAAAGGGAAAATCAAGAGACCATACAGCAGATTTCAATGTTGGCAGTGGAGAGAGTTAGCAGCTCAAATTCCTGGGCGTTAATATCTTGGGTGACCTGTGATTTGCCCAGCACACAGATGTAATTATGAAGAAGATGCCTCTACTATTTAGGAACTTTAAAGCAATTCAGCATGTCACTAAACAAAATTCTACAGGTGCAATGTGGGACGTATCCTGACTGGTTGCATCATGGCCTAGTATGGCATTCCAATGCACAGGACCACAACAAACAGCAGAATGGGTGGACTACATTCATCATGGGCACAGCCCTGCCTCCCATCAAAAGCATCTCCATTACATGCTACCTCAATAAGGGGGCATCTATCAAGAATCTTCACCATCTGATGGCAACTTCAGTCCTTTCCCCTTGCCATTACTTCACAGGGAGTGGGAGTGAAGCTTGACGCAAACCAAGAGATTTGCGTCAAGAAGAGATTTTCCAAACGTAGTTTAATTCGTCGTTTATTGACGTAGTAGTACAAACAGGTCTGTATCTCCCCAAGCTTTCAGCTCTCGTCGCAGGTCTGGTAAGAACTGTATCCCGCCATACTGCCTGTGTCTGACCCCTCCCATCACTGCATCTCCAGATATACTCATTAATTCTTGCTCCTCCCAGTCCATAGATGTATTCATCCCCTAGTGTCCAAAATAATACAGCAAGATATCTAGAAAAAATAATATAATATGCTAAAACAGTCAACACAAACACAAATGGCTCCTATACACCAGCCCCTAATTGTTCTACGTATACAACGAAACAATTACCAACAAACATTAAAAAATGGAGCTATAAAAACTTTATACATAATCACAAAAAAAAATCTGCACTATATGTTGGCATCTAATCTACCAGTAGCTCCTCTAGGTTCAATAGATGTTCGATTGACAGCAGCAGCCTGGCAGCCATTTACATCCCTGCTGTCGTGGTCTCTTATCAGGGGACCATAAATGACCCACCCCAGTAGAATTTTCACACCCACTGCCGCCGCCGACCTCAACCGCCTCCCCGGGGCCGCCACCGCCGACTGCCGAGGCCTACCTGAGGCCGTCACCACCGACCTCCACCGCCTCCCCGGGGCCTCTGCCGCCGCCGCCGACCTCCACCACCTCCCCGGGGCCGCCACTGCCGAGGCCTACATGAGGCCGTCACCACCGACCTCCACCGACTCCCCGGGGCCGCCGCCGCCGACCTCCACCACTTCCCCGGGGCCGCTGACTGCCGAGGACTACCTGAGGCCGTCACCACCGACCTCCACCGCCTCCCCGGGGCCTCTGCCGCCACCGACGACCTCCACCACCTCCCCGGGGCCGCCACCGCCGACTGCCGAGGCCTACCTGAGGCCGTCACCACCGACCTCCACCGACTCCCCGGGGCCGCCGCCGCCGACCTCCACCACTTCCCCGGAGCCGCTGACTGCCGAGGCCTACCTGAGGCCGTCACCACCGACCTCCACCACTTCCCCGGGGCCGCTGCCAGTCGCCGCCGACCTCCACCACCTCCCCGGGGCCGCTGATTGCCGAGGCTTACCTGAGGCTGCCGTCGCCGACCTCCACCGCCTCCCCGGGGCCGCCGACGACCGAGGCCTCTGCACCGCCGCTGCCGCCCACGTCCTTCCCGACCCCTTCACCGCTGCCGCCGACCTTCCCGACTCCTTCACCGCCGCCCACGCCCTCCCCGGCCGTCCGCTGACCGAGCCGACCGCCACTTACCCGGACTCCAGGTCCCCGCGGGCCTCCCCCAGCGACCGTGTCGACCCGCACCGCTCCACCGCCCAGCAGCAGGTCACAGCCGTCGCTGTCCCCGGCCCCCGGGACCAACAACACGCTGCTGCTCCACCCGGCCCACACACACCGCGCTGGGCCCACAGACACCGCGCTGGGCCCACAGACACCGCGCTGGGCCCACACACACCGCGCTGGGCCCACAGACACCGCGCTGGGCCCACAGACACCGCGCTGGGCCCACAGACACCGCGCTGGGCCCACAGACACCGCGCTGGGCCCACAGACACCGCGCTGGGCCCACAGACACCGCGCTGGGCCCACACACACCGCGCTGGGCCCACACACACCGCGCTGGGCCCACAGACACCGCGCTGGGCCCACACACACCGCGCTGGGCCCACACACACCGCGCTGGGCCCACAGACACCGCGCTGGGCCCACACACACCACGCTGGGCCCACACACACCGCGCTGGGCCCACAGCCCCCACCAGGCAGAGCCCCTCAGCACTGCTGGGTCCTACTGCCCACCCTCTACTACAGGTAACTGCAGCAGGGGTTCCACTGGGTCTCCTCCTTCCCCCTCCAGCCAGGCAACCCCCAGTACTCCCCACATTGGTCCTCATGCCCCCCTCTGCCCTGCTAACCCACCACCCCCCCACCATACATCCCCTCCCCCTCCACCTGCCCCCCTGCCTCCATCCGAGCCCAACCCCCACCATTGCCGGGTGTTCACCATCCCCCCTGACCTCCCCCTTTCAGACACCGAACGGTCGGTCCTCAGCAGAGGCCTTACCTTTGTTCCCCTCGCCCCCACATCAACGAGTTCCGCGTCCGCCATGACGTGGAGCTCTTCTTCCGCCGCCTCCACCTCCGAGCCTTTTTCCATGGGAAGGAGTCCCCACCCCCCACTGATGACCCCTTCTCCCGTCTCCAATGGACCCCCTCCTCTTGGACCCCCCCGTTTGGCCAACTACCATCACTAGAACTATTTATCTCCAACTGCCGGCGTGACATCAGCCGCCTCAAATTTTCCACTCCCCTGACTAACTCTAACCTCTCCCCTCCTGAACGTGCAGCCCTCCACTCACTCTGCAACAACCCGGACTTAATCATTAAACCCGCTGACAAGGGAGGGGCTGTGGTAGTCTGGCGTGCTGACCTCTACCGGACCGAGGCCAGACGACAACTATCAGACACCTCTTCCTACCAATCCCTGGACCATGACCCCACCGATAAACACCAGACCTTTATCAGCAGCACCATCACTGACCTCATCATCTCCGGCGATCTACCCCCCAGTGCCTCCAATCTGATAGTTCCCCAGCCCCGCACGGCCCGATTCTACCTCCTACCCAAAATCCACAAACATAACTGTCCCGGCAGACCCATTGTCTCTGCCTGCTCATGCCCCACCGAACTTATCTCTACCTACCTCGACTCCATCCTATCCCCCCTGGTTAAATCCCTCCCCACCTATGTCCAAGACACCTCACACGCTCTCCATCTCCTTGATAACTTCCGGTTCCCAGGCCCCCACTCCCTCATCTTCACCATGGATGTCCAGTCACTCTACACTTCCATCCCCCACAAGGATGGTCTCGAAGCCCTCCGTTTCTTCCTCGACCGTAGAACCAGCCAATCCCCATCGACCAACACTCTCCTCCGCCTGGCAGAGCTGGTTCTTACCCTCAACAACTTCTCCTTTGACTACTCCCACTTCCTCCAAACCAGAGGCGTAGCTATGGGCACTCGCATGGGCCCTAGCTACGCCTGCCTCTTTGTCGGGTACGTCGAACAATCCCTGTTCCAGACGTACACTGGCCCCATCCCCGAACTCTACTTCCTCTACATCGACGACTGCATTGGTGCTACCTCTTGCACCCATGCAGAACTCACTGACTTCATACACTTCAATTTCCATCCTGCCCTTAAATATACCTGGACTATCTCTGACATCTCCCCCCCGTTTCTGGACCTCACCATCTCCATCACAGGAGACAGACTAGTGACGGACATTTACTATAAACCCACTGACTCGCACAGCTATCTGGACTACACTTCTTCCCACTCGGTCCCCTGCAAAAAGTCTATCCCCTACTCCCAATTCCTCTGTCTACGCCGCATCTGCGCCCGGGATGAGGTGTTTCACACTAGGGCTTCCGAGATGTCTTCGTTCTGCAGAAAACGGGGCTTCCCCTCCTCCATTATAGATGAGGCTCTCACTAGGGTCTCTTCTACATCCCGCAGCTCCGCTCTTGCTCCCCCGCCCCCCACTCGCAACAAGGACAGAATCCCCCTCGTTCTCACCTTCCACCCCACCAGCCAGCGGATCCAACATATCATCCACCAACATTTCCGTCACCTACAACGGGACCCCACCACTGTCCATATCTTCCCATCCCCTCCCCTCTCTGCGTTCTCTCCGTAACTCCCTGGTCCACTCGTCCCTTCCTACCCAAACCACCCCAACCCCGGGCACTTTCCCCTGCAACCGCACGAGATGCAACACCTGTCCCTTTACCTCCCCCCTCAACTCCATCCAAGGACCCAAACAGTCTTTCCAGGTGAGACAAAGGTTCACCTGCACCTCCTCCAACCTCATCTATTGCATCCGCTGCTCTAGACAGTCTCTCTGTCTTTTTTTTGTTTTTTGTCTATTGTCATCGTTTAATGTACGTTTTGTTCTATTTTTAACTCTGTATATGTTGGGGGGGTGGGGGAAACATTTTTTTTCTAATCTCCTCCTCAACGGAGATGCGACCTTTACCGTGTTGTGTCTCCATTCGCGCTACGGCCTAACATCGTGGAGTCGGCGGCCTCCAGCTGGGATCGACCTTGAAGACTCCGGTCGCAGGGCCTGGACTTACCATCTCGGAGGCTTCAGCCGTGGGCCCTGCAGACCGCAACATCGGGAGTTCGCAGGTCCCTGGCTGGCGACCGGCTTTCGGGAGCTCCAGCCGTAGCAGCTTTGACCGCCCCGGAGCGCGAGGTACGATCGACCCGCTCGCAGGCCCCTCATCGCCCTGCGTGGCCTGGCCGCGGCACTTTCCATCGCCCGGTGGGGGCTCAGGACCTTCATCGGCCCGCTCGGCTCGGCTCGGCCCTCGGACTTTCCATCGCCCGGTGGGGGCTTCAAAAGTTGGGAGCCTCGATCGCCTCGTGGCTCCACGGGAGAAGAATGAGGAGGAGATAATGACTTTTCTTTGCCTTCCATCACAGTGAGGGTGTGCCTGGAGCAATCACTGTGATGGCTGTTTGTGTTAAAAATTGTATCTGTGTGTCCTGTGCTTTTTGTTGTCTACTGCCGGACCCTGACGTGAGAGGACGCTGGCGCTGTTTGTTCGCCGCTTCTCCGTCAGGATAGTTTGTCTGTTTGTCTTTATGTTATGACTGTTTTTGTAAAGCGCTTTGAGCTCCTGGTAAAGTGCTATATAAAATAAATGCTTATTATTATTATTATTATTATAGATGTCAACTTATTTACATCGGCGAAACCAAGCGCAGGCTCGGCGATCGCTTCGCTGAACACCTGCGCTCGGTCCGCATTAACAAAACTGATCTCCCGGTGGCCGAGCACTTTAACTCCCCCTCCCATTCCCAGTCTGACCTTAATGTCATGGGCCTCCTCCAGTGCCATAGTGAGGCCCACCGGAAATTGGAGGAACAGCACCTCATATTTCGCCTGGGCAGTTTGCAGCTCGGTGGTATGAGTGTCGACTTCTCCAACTTTAGATAGCTCCTCTTCCCCTCCTCCTTCCCAGATCTCCCTATCTTCCTGTCTCCACCTATATCCTTCCTTTGTCCCACCCCCCTGACATCAGTCTGAAGAAGGGTCTCGACCCGAAACGTCACCCATTCCTTCTCTCCCGAGATGCTGCCCGACCTGCTGAGTTACTCCAGCATTTTGTGAATAAATAGAATTTTCACAGCGTATGGTCCATCCCCTTGACTGTTGACCAGCTCCCAAGGTTCCAATATCTTTGAAGCATTTGTCCTGATGAATAGGTCAATGCCAGAGCCTATTTCAGGAACCTTGATATCCTTCAAGTAAGGCCATTGTTTCAGGTCTTCATGTCTGGGAATGTTTAGCTGAGAAACAGGCATGGTCTTATGTGTCAACACATCCGATAGTTGAATAAAATCGTCTTTGTCCAGACTAGATATTTCCAAACCTGAGATAAGATGACTGGTCACAGGCTTCACGGTTCATGGTATGCACGAGAATTTTGGTCTTTGGTCCTACAATGTTCAGCCTTCTCATCAAACGTTCTGTGCAGAAGGTAGATGAATTTCCATGATCCAAAAATGTGTATGTTTGCAACACTGTGCTCCTCTTGTGGCTCTTTACTTGTACTGGTACAATGGAGAAGATGCAGGTTTCATCACCGGCCCCAATATGCCCACACATTTGAGATAAGAGAACAGCATCACTCGCAATTGGCTTTTCATTCTGTTCTGTACGTTCTGGTTTATTTTCTTTGTCCTTTTGTTCAATGTGAAGTATTTCAGGATGATTTTGGTTGTACACATCACAAGCCAAACGACTCTTGCGGTCTTTGCTCATGTGACCTATTTTCAAACATCCAAAACAGACTCCCTTCTCCTTTAAGAAGCCTATCTTTTCTTTGTGTTCCTTCTTCTTGATCTGTGGACACCACCCTAGTGTGTGACCACTTTTGTTACGAACAAACAAGAACCTTGTGGCTTGGCAGTAGGTACGCCTCTTTTCATTCCTCTCAGTTGCTGCTTTTCTCTTGCCTTAGCAAAAGTAGAGCCTTTGACAGTTGCAACTGGCTGAGCTTCCTGGATGTTCCCAAAAAGTGGAACTGATGGTATCTTCACTTGTGCCCTGATCTTTTCAAGGAACAATTCCCAGCCTTTCAATTGTTCATCGTCTTTTCTGTTCTATCTTCTCAGTTGTTCTTCTTTTATTTTCAACTGTCTTCTCTTCTGTTCTTCTTCTTCCTCAATCCATGCTGGCTTTTCAGGAGGGCAACCAATTTCATGACAGCAGAGAACATTGAAGGTGCACATGAAGAAAAACCTTTTTCCTTTACGGAATCCTTTCTGATGTCGCCACCTTGTGGCTGAACATCAGATCTAACCACAGACATATTTGTACATAAGACGCGTTGACGTAAAGTCGTATCTTCACAAGAATTCAAAACAAACTGATATCTTGTGATTCTCAAGGTCATAGAAAAAAGGTGCAGGAGGAAGCCATTCGGCCCTTTGAGCCAGCACCGCAAGACTTCTTTGTTCTCAGCATTCCATGGTTACAGCAGTCATTTTCCAATACAGCTTCTGATATACAGCTTTTCCAATAAAGCTTAATGCTGTACTCACTTTTTCTGCGCGAAGGCTTTCGAAGTTTCCAATCTCCATTAGTCAGATTAGCACAGGTAGCGACCCTGTCCGGTCTGTGGAATTTGGCTTCAAGGCTTGTGAAATAAAACAATCTTTGTTCCGTGCAGTCGATTCACAAGCTCCAGTCTCACTCATAGTCAATTCTTACTTTTAATGGCTCTTTAGAGGTAGTTCTTACTTTAAACACTCATAGAGGGTAGTTCTTACTTTAATGTGATGGTAACTTCAGTCCTTTCCAATAAAGTCCTTTCCGCTTGCCATAGCTTCACAGAGAGTGGGAGTGAAGCTTGACGTAAATCAATGAAGAGATTTTTCAAACGTAATTAGTCGTTTATTGAAGTAGTAGTAAAAACAGGTCTGTATCTCCCCAAGCTTTCAGCTCTCGTCCCAGGTCTGATAAGAACTGTATTTCGCCATACTCCCTGTGTCTGACCCCTCCCGTCTCTGCATCTCCAGATATACTCCTTAATTCTGGCTCCTCCCAGGCCATATATGTATTCATCTCACGACAGCCCCCTAGTGTCCAAAATAATACAGCAAGATATCTAGACAAAATAATATAATATGCTAAAACAGTCAGCACAAACACAAATGGCTCCTACATGGGTCATGCTGACATCTTGCTGCTACCATCGGGCAGTAGATACATAAACCTGAACTATGTTATCATGTTCAGGAACAACTACCTTTCTACAACATTCAGGGTCGTTGAAGCCACCTGCACAACTTTAATCCTACCACGGCGATGAACACTATGGATCACACCGAGCACAAAATTGGACGTATTCTCAGTGTGTATTTCTGAACTAATGTCTTGGTTTTTTTTGCACAGTATTTGCCTTTTCACTCTCTTGTTGAATTTATGTGTAATTTATGTAGAACCTATTTTTGTGTGTTGTCAAAGTTTATGTGCCTGTGATGCTACTGCAAGCATGGTTTCCGCAGCAACCCTGGATGATCTCACCCCATCAGATTTATTTATTTTGCCCTATCCGTTCTCCCCATTGTTCTTTCTGCACTTCACCTTCTCTGTTCTGATTAAGTATCTTTGACCTGGCTATTTCTCTTTTCACAGATATTGAATGACCTGTTGAGTGTTTCCAGCATTTTGTTATTTCAATTTTTCATATCAGTAGTTTAGTTTTCATTTTCTGGGAAGTGGAATCAACCTGAAATTCATTTTTGGTCGTCTGTAATTTATGATTATATTTGCTTTCTCTGCAATGGTGGGGGGGGAGTTGGAATTAAAGGAACAATTAGTGACTACAGTGATCCTACTCTGATTGGTTTCATGACTGCCTTTAAAACAGCACATGCCCTGATGGACATGCCACCTTCCTTGCAGGCTTGGAAACATAGTCATCAAAGAAATACCTCAAAACACATTTCAGGAAGTCCTCGCCTTCTTTGGCATTTGCTCTATCAGTATTTCAATTAATACTAAGGTAACTGAAATCCTTCACCATTATTCACCAACCCCACCTCCATTATTTGGTGGCCTCTTGAATATCCCAGTGCTTAAATTTTAGCAAATGGATCCTGTATTTGACCTCTCAATGATATACTTACACTCAAATTCTCTAATATGTTCTTTCTTCATACTGGCACCCCGTTACTTTGACTACTTCCCTATTATTTCTGGACTTTATCCTGGAACACTAAAATTCCAGTTTGAGTCATGCTTCAGTATAATTGTTACATCATAAAGCATAGAACAGTACAGCATAGGAACAGCCCTTCGGATAACAATGGCCACGTGGAACATGATGGTGGTACACGCATGACAGTAAACTAACCTTCTCTGCCTGTACATGGTCCACATCACTCCATTTCATGCAAAGATCATCTATGTACTAAAACTCTTGTTTGTTTGTTTGTTCCTGAACTACAGCCAAAATGGTACACAATAGCGCGACAATTTTAGGCCCACCTTACTCACCGTTGTCCCTTTGGTGCTCATGGAAGAAGTTTAATTGAAATCAGTGTTATATTTTTAAAGTTACATTTTAAAGTTTAAATCTATCTCCTTGGGAGGGAGGGACGGAGGGAGGATAAGAGGGGTTGAGAGGGATGGAGTAGGGGGGAGGGGAGGGGGAGAGGGGAAGGGGAGGGGGAAGGGGAGGGGGGGTTGAGGGGGATGGAGTGGGGAGGGGGAAGGGAACAGGGGGGGGAGGGGGGATGCTGCACCAATGCAGGAGAGGTTTGGGCCCAATGGGTCCACTTGGTCTAGTTTTCTTATAAAGATAGTTACACTTGCACATCAACTGCCTTTTTTTAAGCACAATTGTGTGTTTACATACATGTAAAGTATACCCATTTTGGGATTACTCATAGTCTCAATTTACTCTGAACATAACTTTCTTCTCTAATGCATCTTTATGCACCCTATTTCTTATATATGCTGATCTCCAATCACTTTCCAATTTAAAAAAATCCCATCTTAATGACATTCATGAACCTTCTCAGCAGAACAGTAGCAGGTAGCTATAGGGCTATCTTATTGATCTCATTCGCAACCTTTTTCTTCACATACCTGTGCTTCTCTGAAAATATATATTCCCTGTTTCTGCCTTTCATTTATAATTTTATATGCGCATTCTGGTGGAATGTTAACTTGCAAAGCTGGTGGAATGTTGGAATTGATGAAACAATTAATGATGGCAGTGATCTTATTCTGAATGTTTTCATCACTGGCTTTGGAATGGCACATGTCCTGAGGGAAAATGAATCCAGATGAAGGGTTTGTATTCTTTTTGCTGCTATATAGATTACAGAGAATAGTATTCATTCAGATAAATACACTCAGACACGCACATATGCACACACACACACACACACACACATACGCACGCACATGAATGATTCACGTAAAAGCAAGAGGTTTTGAATTATTGTTTTTTATGTTACTACACTTAAATTACCTTATATTTTTGAATCTCGATCCAGAAAATCACATTATTCTCCATTAAATCTCCTTTGAGTGACACAAACTGTCGAAATTGGAGAGTTGTTACTGGATTTAGCAAGGCTTTACGAAAGGCAATGATTTCTTTTGTTGTGGAAATTATTTTATTATCCGAAAGCTGTTGGGAAAATAATGTTTTAGAATCCTTTACATCAGCCACAATTCACACATATTAGAAGACAACTGATCAAGATAATTATGCAATTTTGGATAAACTTCTTTGCTGTCTATGATACCACCCACTTAGGTGTCTTCTACAAATTTACTTATCATGCCTTCTACATTCTCACCCAGATCATTGATATAAACCACAAACAGCAATGGGCTCAGGACTGATCCCTGAGGCACACCACCAGGCACAGGCCTCCAGTCTGAAAACCTTCTATCATTTCCCACTGCTTCCTTCCATGAAGCCAATTCTCTATCCAGATGGTGATCTCTCAAATCCCATGCATCTAAACTACCAGAGCAGCCTACCATGCAGAACCTTTTCAAAGCCCTTGCTGAAATCTTTATAGACAACATCTACAACTATGCTTTCATCAACCTTTTTGATTACTTCTTCATGAAACTCAATCAGATTCATAAGATACGATCTCACACGTACAAAACCATGCTGACAATCCCTAATCATCCCCTTTCTCTTGAAAAGCATGAGAGGATAGACACAAAATGCTGGAATAACTCAGCGGGTCAGGCAGCATCTCTGGATAGAAGGAATGGGTGACGTTTTCGATCAAGACCCTTCAGTGAGAGTCAGGGGAGAGGGAGACACAGAGATATGGAAGGGTAAGGTGTGAAAATGAGACATCAAAGGGGCTGGAGATCAAGGAAAATGTAGAATAGATCAGTTAGCTTGGGGAAAATGACAACGATGCGTACAAAGGTAAAAATTTAATCAGGAGGACACAGAAAGGTTGAATAACTAGGTTGGGGGAGGGATGGAGATGGGGAAAGCATGGGTTACTTGAAGTTAGAGAAGTCAATATTCATATCGCTGAGTTGAAAGCTGCCCAAGTGAAATTTGAGGTGCTGTTCCTCCAATTTGCATTGGGCTTCACTCTGACAGTGGAGGAGGCCCCACTCTGAAAGGTCAGTATGGGAATGGGAATGGGAGGGAGAGTTAAAGTGCTTTGCAACCAGGAGATCATGTAGGTTTAGGCAGACTGAGGGAAGGGCATATATATCCTATGCCTCAGAATACTCTCCAGTAACTTATCTATCACATACTTTAAGCTCACTGACCAGAAGTCATCTGTCTACTCCCTTTCCTCGTCGACACCAACCTACTCTCTTCCTGTACTTTAAGTGTGACCACCTCATCAATTCCTCTCTCCCTCTCTTTCCCTCTCTCCCTCTCTCTCTCCCCCTCTCTCCCCCTCCTTCTTCCCCCCCTCTTACGATATGGGGGGGATGAGGGGGGATTGAGTGAGGAGAAGGAGGGGGGGTGGGGAGGGGAGGTGTTACACCAATGCAGGAGAAGTTTGGCCCAAACGGGTCCCCCTTTTCTAGTATATAATAAATCTAAACATTCAAAAAGGCTTGTTTTATTAGCTCAGAGCAAATAGCTTCTAACATCTATTTCTGAGTAGCGATTTTGAAATCATTTCAGCTTTCTAAGTGTCAGTGTGTTTGCCAATTTCAAACAAAAATAGGTATTAATCAACAGGCTTAATTAGGAAGCCAGTGACTCACACAAAATTTCTTCTGATACAATATGTAGGGAGTTCATGGGTATTATGAGAGAAATAAAATGCATTGATAAACTCAAATTTCTTTAGCATAAACGGCATCCCTGCATTACCTTTGTACACAACCCAAGAAAAGCTGGCCAGTTATTTCCTAGCAGTAGTCTGCAGATGAATTAAACATGTCCTCACCTTTAATACACCCTTTATCCTCCTCCTTTGTTGGAACATTTGGTCCTCCACCACATCCTGTATTTTTACCTAGAGAATAAACAAATAGAAAAACGATTTTAAGTTTAGATTGTGTAGAGAACCTAGGGAGATGAGATATATTCTTATTAAACCTTTCAAAATATTTCACTTAACGCTTTTCACACTAACATTGCCCTGTATTTTTTCATTTATATCTAATTCCTGAATTGATAGTTTGTTTAGTATTCATTGAATTATATATTTTTGCATTCTACGGGGAACAATAAGTACAACAAAAATATTGAAAGGACTAATAGCTCCAAGATACTAGAAACTATCCATGTTTAAGTGTTAATTTCCTGTAATAGCTACTTTGCAAACCAGACATTGGTGAATAATGAAGTGCTTTCCAGAGATTGGGTTTTAGGCATATTACCAGGTAGTTTCATTTTCTTTAAACCTTGAAGTGCTAAATATTAAAATTAAGTATAATTTAATTCAAGATTCCAAAATACCTACTCAATGAGCACCTTACAAAGGAATAAGCTTAATTCATCTTTGAATCACTGCATTTTGGTCATGCAAATTTGAAATATTGATATTGCATTTTCAAAACAACAAACAGAAAAGATGTAAAATTATTTTACACTATTGTACTGATTCAAAAATTGACCCCACTTCTTGTTATTTAATTGTTTTTTAATTGCTGATTGGTGATCTTAATAACTTGTTCTTGGCCTATTCCTCATACAATATTTCGTATCCAATAAGAAAGGGCTTATAACGTCGCTCCTGTTTCTAGTTCCAATTAACCTTGTTATCAACTCATCAACCATTGTTTACTGTCATTTTTTTAAAATACTAGAAACCATTCTACTACATTTTTTAAAAAATCCATCATTCTTTTGCCAGGTATATTCTCAGAGGGAATTTTGAAATAATGCATCCAGCGTTCCCATTGGTAGATGTACCGATTCACAATTACTTCAATTTTGTATTCAGTAGGTGTGAAATTCAACTTCAGCAGTGTGTAACATGCTCTACTATCATTCCTTTTCTGCCCTTCATAAATTGAATCTATGCATTTTGACCTATTATTTTGGTAAAAGAGCAGATACTATAAATATGACTATATATGACACATCAAACACATCACAAAGACAGCCTTCTTCCACCTCAAAAACATTGCCCGTCTCCGTCCATCCCTCTCCTCCACAGCTGCAGAAACCCTCATCCACGCCTTCATCACCTCCCGTCTGGACTACTGCAACAGCCTCCTCTATGGCGCACCCTCAAAAATCATCAATAAACTTCAATACATTCAAAACTCTGCTGCCCGTCTACTCACACACACCTCGATCCGTGACCATATCACCCCCGTCCTTTATAAACTCCACTGGCTCCCCATCCCCCAGAGAATCCAGTACAAAATCCTCCTCATAACCTACAAAGCCCTCCATAACCTGGCCCCATCCTACCTGACCGACCTCCTCCACAGGCACACTCCCACCTGCACCCTCCACTCTACCGCTGCCAATCTCCTATCCCCCCACGTCCGGACTAAACTCAGATCCTGGGGGGACAGGGCTTTCTCCATCGCTGCTCCCACCCTATGGAACTCACTACCCCAAACCGTTAGAGACTCCCCCACACTCACCACATTCAAAACATCGCTGAAGTCTCACCTGTTCAGTACTGCCTTCAACCACTGAAGGTCACCTCACCTACTGTCTCCTTTCTCTGTTCATTTATTTATTTACTTATTTATCTATTTATTAATTTCCCTATGTTCTCAAAATCTCTGTAAAGCGTCTGAGTATATGAAAAGCGCTATATAAATAAAATGTATTATTATTATTATTATTATTATATAAGTTCACACGTAAATCTTAGCTATTCCGTCAAAGTTTTCCTTGTGTAAAAGGTGAATGGAAATCGGAGAATTGCCAATATTAGGAAATTTCAATAGGTTTACAGGGGGCAAATGCTTTGGTTGATTGCAGAATTACTGTACCCGTATGTGGTGCCTCTTAGCAAACTCTGCTGTGGCCAAGAACATCGGGAGCCACTTCCTTTCCATGCGCACTTTTATATATCTTTGTATCTCAGTTAGAACATTTGACGACAAATGTTCATGGAGCAACGTGCCCCATCCTCCAGCTAACTTCATTATCTAGAAAAGAAATATTTTCTCGGTTTCTTTGTATTCAAAGAAAAAAAAGCTACATTATTAGGTCAGATTTGTACAGGAGCTATGTTGCACCTTGCAATCACTATCACCCCCCAGTAGCTTTTGATGATTTTGTGGTCCATAATGATCTTGAAGGGTCCCAGTCACATGATAAGTGGTGACTATTGAGGCTTCAATGTCATTAGGAACCACGCAATTAAAGACTAGATAAATGGTAAGTGGTGGCCAGGCCTCACATCTCAAACTGTGGGCCTTGCCACATATTCTCTGATTGCCTTTTCAATGTTTCCAATTGCCCTTGATGATCAGAGACATTTAGAAAAACTTGAATAAATTTCAAATAATTAAAAAATAATAATTGATGAAAATGTGAACACCTGGTTACAAGATTGATATTAATAGATTGCAAATGAGCAAACCAGCTATCTTCAAATGTTAATTTAATGAAGTTTCAAGTTCTCAGAAGTTCCCAGAAGTTAACAGTGCTGTGCTAGATAGTCCAGCTGTTGCTGCTGTAATTCTGGGGAGCCAGATGTAAAGTGTATATGTACCCTCGATGGTGACTCCACTTACAGGGTGGAGATTCAAGGCAGGGCCTCAAGTATGTGTTTCATACTTGCACGATGCAATGAGCAGGAACATAACTCAATGATGAGATGCAACTGCAGCCTGTCTGTAGTTATCTACAGATCTGCTGGCAAACGTTCAGTGCGAGCCGGCCCATTGTTTCCTTAAAAATAATAATATTCTTATGCAATATGGGTGCGAAGTTTTAGTCACGAAGAAAGCATACTGCAAATGTATCCCCTAATCACTATATTAATTGGAGGGTTCAAACTCCCTATGTGTACTCCTTGTATCTGCACTGTTAATTGCCTCATTAGTCAGAGAAATATCTTGTCAGCACAGTAAAGAACATTGGCACATCAAGTCCAAAGATTCTTGATTTGCACTATTTGTTAAACTACATTTTCTGGACCCACAGGCATTGCCTTTTCCTTGACACTCCTGAAAAGGTGTGTGGAGATGTCTTTTTCAACATCAGCAGTCCTGTTACTCTAACAGTGCAGTGAGGCAGGGATTGCCAGGATTTAGACCTAGAAAATGAAGTAATGGTGACAGATTTTCAAGTTACGATATTGTGTTTATTGAAGGGAACCTGTAAGTGATGGTGTTCCTGTGCTCTTGCTGCCTTTATCCTTGACAGTGGAAAAAATCCAAAGTTTTGGAAGGTTCTGTCAGAATATCTTATCTGAGTAACTACAGAGTGTTTTGTTGATGGTATACACTGCAGTCAACATGTGCTGTTGGTGAATGGAATTAAAGCTTTGGATGCTGCTGCACCTGTCCTGGCCAATGGAGAGTACTCTTTCATGATCCTGACTTATAGATGGAGGTCAACACAAAATGCTGGAGTAACTCAGCGGGTCAGGCAGCATCTCGCGAGAGAATGGGTGACATTTCGGATCGAGTCCCTTCTTCAGACTAATGTCAGGGGAGGGGGTGGGACAAAGATAGGATGTAGTAGGAGACAGGAAGACTAGTGGGAGAACTGGGAAGGGGAGGAGAAAGAGAGGGACAGAGGAACTATCTGAAGTTAGGGAAGTCAACGTTCATACTGCTGAGGTGTAAACTGCCCAAGCGAAATATGAGATGCTGTTTCTCCAATTTGTGTTGGGCCTCACTATGACAATGGAGGAGGCCCAGGACAGAAAAGTCAGATTGTGAATGGGAGGGGGAGTTGAAGTTCTGAGCCACCGGGAGATCAAGTTGGTTAAGACGGACTGAGTGAAGGTGTTGAGTGAAACGATCACCGAGCCTGCGCTTGGTCTCGCCGATGTAGAGAAGTTGATATCTGGAACAGCGGATACAATAGATGAGGTTGGAGGAGTTGCAGGTGAACCTCTGCCTCACCTGGAAAGACTGTTTGGGTCCTTGGATGGAGTTGAGGGGGGTAAAGGGACAGGTGTTGCATCTCCTGCGGTTACAGGGGCAAGTACCTGGAAAGGGGGTGGTTTGGGTGGGAAGGGACGAGTAGACCAGGGAGTTACGGAAGGAACGGTCTCTGCGGAAAGCAGAAAGGGCTGGAGATGGGAATATGTGGGCAGTATTGGGATCCCGTTGGAGGTGGTGGAAATGGTGGGAAGAAAGCTGAAAGAGAGGAGGGGCAGTAGGGGAAATATCCTCCAGTGATAATACTGACAATGAATGCCAAATATAAATGGTTAAACACTATTTTTCTTTGGGTCATGATTGCCTATCTTCAGGCCTGTGCCTGAATGCTTTCTTAGATCTTGCTGCACGCAGACATGTACTGATTCATTCTCTAAAGAGTTGCAAATGGAATTGTGCAATCATCAGAAAACATTCCCATTTCTGACCTAATGATGGAAGGATGAAAAACCTGAAGGCAGTTGGGCCTGGGAATGGTAAGTAAATACCACTTGATAACACCATCAAAAACAGCTTCCTTCCCTTTGCTGATGATTAGAACAGAAAGAAGATAGACACAAAAAGCTGGAGTAACTCAGCAGGTACGGGCGGCACGGTAGCGCAGCGGTAGAGTTGCTGCTTTACAGCGAATGCAGCGCCGGAGACACAGGTTCGATCCTGACTACGGGTGCTGCACTGTAAGGAGTTTGTACGTTCTCCCCGTGACCTGCGTGGGTTTTCTCCGAGATCTTCGGTTTCCTCCCACACTCCAAAGACGTACAGGTATGTAGGTTAATTGGCTGGGTAAATGTAAAAATTGTCCCTAGTGGGTGTAGGATAGTGTTAATGTACGGGGATCACTGGGCGGCACGGACTTGGAGGGCCGAAAAGGCCTGTTTCCGGCTGTAGATATATGATGATGATATGATGACGTCAGACAGCAACTTTGGATAGAAGGAATGGGTGACATTTCGGGTTGAGACCCTTCTGCAGACTGGGCAGTAATCTGGGCAATTAATTACAATCCTTAAATCCTGTAAATTCATTAAAAAATCTCTATGAGAAGCATTAATTTAACACTACATTACTTCATGCTGTTGTGCATTCGTAGCAGGGCTGGTGGGTCCAAAGAAGTACTTTCGATTCAGATATTTGGTCTTTATGTCTTTGGACTTGTTACCTCGTTCTTTCTTTTCAGTGTGAGGTATTCTTCTAAAGTTTTCGATATCCAACCAGCAGTTAAGATCCAAACTAAAAGAGAAAAATGCCCATGGTTCAGCAGTTCTGCACTATTATAAACTGTTATCAAAGCAGTGTTGTTATTATCACATCCACTGACGTAAACTAATAAATCCTGCGATAAACAAACCGTGATCTGTAAATTAACCTTGCATTAGTGTTACAATTATTACAGGAAAGTCATCCACTATGAGAAAGCATATCTCAAATATTTGCCTGGGCTTTCCTTATGTAAAGGTACATCTTTAAATAGTATTTGCTCCATTATGTATTAAGTAGGCACTATTACTTTCAAAGCTGAAAGTCATAAACTATTTGTTGTTTTGTCTTTGATATTGGAAATGATAATTTCTGAATAAATGCAGTTTATTTTTGAAATTCTTGTGTCGTTACTTTGGTTTCTACTTGACTTAAAAGGTAAGTTGACTAACAATCTCAGATGTTCATCAAATTATTCGGCTCCTAACCCATTTGTTGCATGCATTGATGTTTCCAAAGTATACTAATATGTTTTCCCTTCATTTATTAGTTTTTATGTCAGCTTATGAATTCTCATGTCTGAGACCTGAATCTACCACATTCTGTGTTATTTCAACATACACCAAGAGAAATTTACATGAATCAAAGGAAATGATCAAATCTTGACTGCAGCTAAAAAGAAGAAAAAAATATTCTGGTGTTTTGCTACACATCAAAAAATAAAGCATTAACTGGGGAAATAAAATTGAACTTTAATAAAACCTACCAGAGTATCAGTAGACCTTAGAACAAAAAGCAGAATGTTGTAAGAATTAAAGTGTAAACTGACATTTTGGATCAAGAACAATATCAACTTACAACTTTTGTCTCCATAGACACTACTTGACGCACTGAGCTTTTCCTGCACTGATTGTCATTCCAGGTTCCAGCATCTGCGATCACTTTTGTGTTCAATTAAAAGTCCTGGCATGTCTGGTAATTTATTTTAGAGACTTTGGACATTTAGATGTGTTTTCTGTAGCTCATTCCTGACTCTTCACTCAGCAGCACAGGAAGCACATACGGAGGGAGAAAGGGGACTACAGTGTGGAGAGAACAAAGGGAGTGTCTGTGACAGGAGGCAGAACGAGAGAGGCTGTGATGCACATTATGTCAGTGGGAAGAAGGTGATGAAGGCTTGTTAACTGCATCTGATCTGGTTGGAGTGGATGTAAATAGAACACGAATATGTAGAAAAAGATGCTCAGACTATGAGAAATTCTAGTCTTCACACAACCCCCTTAAAAACAATTTTTATTTTTTACAGTGCTATTTTTAAAAGTCCCAGTGCCTACAGAAGTGCAAATTTTGCGTCAAAGTTAGCAGAAGGGTAAATGTGGCGGTAACAGTTGGCTGCAAATACTCACAACATTTCCAACAAAAGTTTAGAAAATCATGGATCTGAAATTTTATTATTGTACAACATTTCTTGTGATGAAAATGAACTGCACATGCTGATTTATACCAAAGATAAACACAAAACTCAGCAGGTCAGGCAGCATCTCTGGAGAAAATGGTTTGGTGACATTTCAGGTTGGGACTCTTCAGACTTATTTTGTTGTGTCTCTGTTCACTGTACCTCTTTATAGCAAGATATACCATATAGGTACTTACCCAGCAAAATTTTCTTTAAGGAATGTCTGGAAATTCTCCATTTCTATGCGATTGTTAATGAGTACATCCAATGTGTAATTACGGAATTTTTCAGGAACTTTCTGCCAATAGTCTTCTCCTTCGATATCATCTGGAATTTGTTCTTGACTAGGTGAACGTGCAGGAAGAAGAATTTCCTGAGAAAAATTTAAATCACAATTAAAGCTGGATTAATATCTCCTTAAATTTATCAGTGTCTGTATCTAAGCTGTGGCAGCAGGTCATATATTCCCATTTATAGGCTGGATGAGATTTATTTATTTTCCAAATTCCCAGTTTTATTTTGATGGCCCCCAAATGAAAATATGCTGGGCACAAAATTCAGTGATTTACTGTTTAGGTGGCATGGGTGTCAACTTACATCCAATTTTGTGTGTAATGGTTTGTGCATATTCAGAGAATGGTTTGCACTATATGACCCCACCCCTTGTGATGCTCTCCATCACGATATTATGTCTGTGATGCTCTTTTTTTGCTGCAAATATTCAGTTATCAGAGCACAATATCAAAATTAAACTCAACTATGTGTTCAAAACCCTATAAGGACCAACTATTCAGCTGCAGGGTAAACCTAATCCATTGTATGTAAAGCAATGAAAAAAAAGCAACCAATAAAAACTTACAGATCATGGAAATTCAAAATAAAAACAGAAAATGCTGCAAATGCGCAGCAGGTCAAGCAACATCAGTGGAGAAAGAAACAGAGTGATAGTGTTAGGTTACAAGTAAGCAGAGTTTAAAAATAAAGACGATTTAAGTTGCAAATAAGGGATGGGAATAAAATTCACCCTGGGAAATAACTCATTGATGTCATCTATGTTGAACATCTAGAGACAGTAAACTTTTTTAGCAATGACTTTACAACACCAGCAAGACCCAGATTCACTAATATTGTCATTCCATCTACTCCCTCCTTAAAAATTGTGAAATTATCTAAACGTGCAAAAGTCAGCTGTAGTGTAAAAAAATATTGTAGGGTCTAAGGTGAATACATCCAGTAATTCAAAAGATAGCACAACTCCACTACTGCCTCTCATGTCGAGTCTGTATAAAATGGTAAGAGCAGTTTACCTTGGGTGTAACTTAAACAACAATTATTTTTCCATTATTAAAAATAGCACCATTACCTAAGTAAAACATCCTTTATTGCATCAATTGGTGAGCACAATTCCTCGCCTCCTTTCCACTCAAAACATCCAAAGAAAATGGGATTTTCTTTGGATGGCAACAAATGCAAATTATTGTTACAACAACTGAAAAGCTCAGACAAATTATTGGACTAAAGAGAAAGGGCTGCACTACAATCATAATGTATAGACATTGGAGAACCATATGATATCCCAAAATCCTCCATTAGCTAAATAAACATATACAATTGTAATTAATATATTAGAATTAATGTAGAAAAAATATATTAATCACCAGATAAAGCAATTGACTGCAGATAGACTAGAACACTTAGGGCAAGTATTTGAAACACTGATTCAGGTTAATCAAAGTCATAAGTGCATATAACCTTCATAGTTTTTAAATATCAATGTGGCAACTGCCACTAGAGACTAATTACTTCCTTTTTCTTTCTGTATGTGTAAATTCTCTTTTAAAAGTATATATAGAGCTAATTACTTCATTTGGCCAAATCTTTTTCTGTAGTTCGTGAAGTTTCTTGTAGTATGCTGAATCCAAAACACGAGTCTCTCTTGTAAGCTGCACCTGGAAATGAAAGATAACCAGTGCATTAATTAATTAATACTCAATTCATTAATATTAATGAAGCAATGCAATGAAGCAGTGGTCAGTGCCAGCAGTACCACTGGACGTTGGTGAGAATTTCAGTCAACCAACAGGGACGTTTCCATTTACTTCAGAAGGCAGTCCCAGTAAGCGAGACAGGATTAAAAAAATGTGCACCATATTCACTTGAGAAAGAATATATGTTGATAGGTCAACTACTTTGAAATACATATGGTCAATGTGCATTTTTCTGAAATGAATAAATAATATAAATGAGTTGACATTCTTCAAGTAAAAAATAAATACAATTATAGTAAGCTCAAAGTGCTGGAATAACTCAGCGGGTCAGGCAGCATCTCAGGAGAGAAGAAATGGGTGACGTTTCGGGTCGTGACCCTTCTTCAGACTGATCAGTCTGAAGAAGGGTCTTGACCCGAAACATCACCCATTCCTTCTCCCCTGAGATGCTGCTTGACCCGCTGAGTTACTCCAGCATTTTGTGTCCACCTTCGATTTGAACCAGCATCTGCAGTTATTTTCCAACACATTATAGTAAGCTCGGTCAGCTTTCTTACCTTGCATTTCTCCAATTGAAAACCCTTTGTCACAAAAATAAAAACATATATCAAAATAATTGTACAGAAATAGTTTTATTGAGGGTGTTAAAAGGGTGTGGGGGTGGTTGGGCTCAGTGATATTTTTCTTTCTTCTAATAACAAATGATCTGCTAACAATGACTGAGTGCCTCGCTTTCAGTTGCTAATGAACAATATTAAGACGAAAGGACACAAAGTGCTGGATTGTGGGGAATGAAAGCTGGAAGAGAGGAGAGGTAGGACAAAGTGTGGCAGGTAATAGGTGGACACAGGCAAGGGGAAGGGGAGAGGTTGATAGGCAGGTGGTTGGAATGAAGGCCAGAAATTAAAGCAGAATGTGTGAAGGTCGAGAAGGAATGAAAGTAGAGGTGGAAATAGGTGAGAGTCTAGTGGGGCACAAGGGAAGGGGGGGGGGGGGAGAAAAGGGGGGGGGAAGGGGGAGAAAGAGAGGGGGGAAGAAAGGGAAGGGGGAGGGGAGGTTGTCATATTTAGGAGGTTGGCTAAAATTGGAGAATTTGATATTGATACTGTTGGCATGAACTTCGACAATGTCAGCTGTACCACTGGATGACTACTCAGACATCAGATCAAGAAGATCTGAAGGACTGGTGCTTGGCCACACTGTCTTCATTGGCGGTTTGGAGTTCAGATTATCATCTCATTTTATTGCCCAAGAAAGCAGACAATGTAGAAGAAGAGAAATGGAGGAGAACAAATGACCATTTTCTAAACTAATTTAATATCTCAGCTGGATAAATAGATCATACCTTTCTAAATCTTGACGTGTCCATGTCAATCATGTGCAACCTAGGTACAAGTAGCGTGATGAGAATGTATTCCTCTATTTGATCAAACAAGTCTTCAAAGGGTGGATCCAATTTTTTATAGGTGATATTCCTATTCTCGGTATCTATGTCAATATCTGATGAAGACCCATCTACAATATATGTAGCAAAAATGTACTGAAACAAATAGAGATTTTATGAAAAGATCAGTCTGAAGCCAATTAAGTTTCTTAAACACATTTAAAAATATATTTTTTTTATGAAAAGTCTGAAGCCAATTAAGTTTCTTGAACACATTAAAAACATTTATTTTTTTTTGGGCCCAAAAGATACTGGATTAGAGAATCAGGCAATTGTGGGAAATTCAGTAACTAAAATGTTCCAAGAGGGTCTATTCTGCCAGGTCTAATTATCTTATTCTTCAACCAATCACAGAATTATTCTCCATTGGGGGAAGGGGAGATGTATTAACACATGTACAGTCATTATTGGGGTACTAAGCCACACAGCTGTGGGGTAATGTAGCTCATCACGAGAAGGGCGAGAGTAGAATATTTCCAAGGTGAGTAAAGGAAAACTCAGGTAAGATTCCTATTTCAGTGACTCCATAGTTACACATGTTCCTTGCAAACACCTTCAGTTTGCTTGCCCCATATTTGATGCATCTAAGACCCAATATTGGGTGTCGGAGTGATATTGGGTACTAATTCCTGCGGAAGGATTTCCCCTGTTGCCCGGTTACAACATGAACAATCTTCAGGTATTAATGTTAGAAGCATGATACAAACACTATATGAAAATTGTATTTGCATGAATCAGCCTTATTTTGAAAGTCAACAGAACCCTTTGCAGGAAGGTCTCCACAGAGAATAGTAGTCGATTTAAAATTACTTTTAAGGAAACTAACAAACCAAACAAATTTTAAGCAGAATCTTGAAAATCAGGAAATGTGAAAAGGTGCTGTTTGGCCTTATAGTCACAAAATATATCCAGTGAATATATATTTCAGCCAAAGCTGGAAGTCAAACTGTTGGAGGTTGGTACGGTAGAGCAATGATGAGAGCAAGCATCCAATTCTTCAAAAGTATTCTGAATATCTCAGAGGAAGAATTGATGAGGAAGCTGTATGCCCAGGAAGCCATTAAGGGTTATAATGAAGCACCACTAACAGGAAGTGGCTATTGGTCTTTCTCTATTTTATTTATTCATTTATTAGATAAGACCCAGCCCTAGTTGTCCCCAAGACATTTAAGGGGAGCACAGTGGCACAGCTGCTGCCTCAGCGCCAGAGACCCGGGTCCTGCTGATATTGATATTTTCTTGACCCCAGGTTACGAGTTTCTCATTCTCCTTCCTGTACTCTGTCTCATCATTATTTGATATCTGGCCCACTTTGGTGGTGTTGTCTGAAAACTTGTAAATTGAGGTGTATTTGTATTTGGCTACACAGTCGTGGATGTGTATAGTGTAAAGAAGAGGGCTGAGAACGCATCCTTGTAGGGCACCAGTGTCGAGCAATTCATAGATGATGATTTGTCAGTTATGCTCACTGATTGTGGTCTGTTGGTCAGGATGTCCAGTTGCAGAGACGAGTGCTGACTTCAGGTTCCACGAGCTTAGAGATGAGCTTGGATGGGACAATTGTATTGAAAGCAGAGCTGTAGTCTATGAATAGAAGTCTGATATGGGTGTTTCTCTTATTCAGGTGTTCCAGGGAAGAGTGTAGGGCCAGGGAGATGGCATCAACCGTGGACCTGGTGTGGCGGTAGGCGAACTTCAGGGGAGGTCAAGGTTGCTTGGTAGACTGGATTTAATGCGTTCCATAACCAGTCTCTCTTAAAGCACTTCATAATGGTGGATGTCAAGGCCAAAGAACGGTTGTTGTTAAGGCATGAAATCTTGCTTTTCTTGAAACCAGGATGATAGTGGTCTTCGTGAAGTAGATGGGTTCCTTAAAAATATCCATGAACACTCCCGCTAGTTGATCCACGCAGTTCCTGAGGACGCGGCCAGGGACTCCGTCCAGGTTAGTTATTTTTTGAAGGCTGATCTAACCTCTGCAACAGTGACCCTGAGAAGAGACACATTTGAGTCTGATCTGATGGATGTTGGCCTTCAGGTCAAAGTGAGCATTGAATGTATTAAGTTCATTAGGGAGCGCCACACTATCACCTGCAATGTTGCCTTACTTCGCTTTACAGCCAGTTATAGTATTCAGACCCAGCCACAGTCTGCAGGAGTCCGAATAATTATACTAAATAAATAAACACAAGTATATTCCAGTATAATCTTTCGGCATATTCACAAAATACTGGAGTAACTCAGCAGGTCAGGCAGCATCTCGGGAGAATTTTTTATTTTTAAATTTTTTTTTGGCAGCATCTCGGGAGAGCTGCTTCCTTGTCTTTCGGGATTCTTGATTGCTTTGCAAAGATCATAGTGAGCTTTCTTATACTGGTCAGGATCGTTTGACTTATATACAGTGGACCTGGCCTTCATTTGGGAATGTATCTCATGGTTCATCCATGGTTTGCGGTTGGGGAAGACTCAGATTGTCATCTGGAGATCTTGGTACATCAGTGCTGTTGCGGATCCTTCCATTAACTCTATATTTTCCCTTGATATTTGACCTCCCAAAGTGCAACAACATCGCCCGCAAGCCCAGATTAAACTCCATCTGCTATTAGGCACTGGTATTGGTACATTACCTCTCTACACATATCTGCAACTGATCTATATGCAGCTATTTCGTTTGACGGCCTTACTCCCCAAATTTCTGTGGCAAACTTGCCACCGTATCATTTTCATTGCTTACTTGTGCTTGTCTCCTGAGTTTAAAAGGTTGGAAGATTTCTGCAAAGAAAAGTAGCTGATACTCTCTCAGGTCATACCACAGGTGCACAGCATTTCGCCATAACTACAAAACAGTGAGAAGAAATAGTTAATCTTTCACAATTATTGTTTTAGAAGAGTTATTCTGTATAAAATAAGACAAAGCTGGAAACAGTAGTAAGAACAATCACTGGTCCAGCCGTACACTGGCATATGCCTGCCTCTTTGTAGGGTGCGTCGAACAATCGCTGTTCCAGGCGTACACTGGCCCTACCCCCAAACTCTACCTCTGCTACATTGACAACTACATCGGTGCTGCCTCCTGCACCCATGCAAAACTCACTGACAATCAACTTCACGACTAATTTCCGTCCTGCACTCAAATTCACTTGGACCATCTCCGACATCTCCCTTCCTTTCTAGATCTCACCATCTCCAGCACAGGAGACAGACTATTGACCGATATCTATTACAAACTCACAGACTCCCATAGCTATCACGACTACACTTCTTCCCACCCTGCTACCTGTAAAGACTCTATCCTCTATTCCCAATTCCTCCGTCTACACCGCATCTGTGCCCAGGATGAGGTTTTCCATACCAGGTTATCGGAGATGTCCTCGTTCTTTAGGAAACGGGGGTTCCCCTCTTCCATTATAGATGAGGCTCTCACTAGGGTCTCCTCGATATCCCGCAGCTCTGCTCTTGCTCCCCCTCTCCCGATTCGTAACAAGGACAGAGTCCCCCTTGTCCTCACCTTCCACCCCATCAGTTGTCACATACAGCATACAATATAATCCTCCAACATTTTCACCACCCCCAACGGGACCACACTACTGGCCACATCTTCCCATCTCCACCCCTCTCTGCTTTCTGCAGAGACCGTTCCCTCCGCAACTCCCTGGTCAACTCATCCCTTCCCACCCAAACCATTCCCTCCCCAGGTACTTTCCCCTGAATCCGTAGGAGATGCAATGCCTGTCCCTTTACCTCCCCCTTCAACTCCATCCAAGGACCCCAACAGTCTTTCCTGGTGAGGCAGAGGTTCACTTGCACCTCATCTACTGTATCTGCTGTTCCAGGTGTCAATTGCTGAACATCGGCGAGACCAAGCGCAGGCTCGGCGATCATTTCGCTGAACACCTCTGCTCAGTCCGCCTTAACTTACCTGATCTCCCGGTTGCTCAGCACTTTAACTCCCCCTCCCATTTCCAATCTGACCTTTCTGTCCTTAGCCTCCTCCATTGTCAGAATAAATTGGATGAACAGCACCTCATATTTCGCTTGGGTAGCTTACACCCCAGTGGTATGAACATTGACTTTTCGAACTTCAAATCGCCCTTGCTTTCCCTCTCTCTCCATCCCTTCCCCCTTCCCAGTTCTCCCACCAGTCTTACTGTCTCCGACTACAGTCTATCTCTGCCCCGCCCACTCCCCTGACATCAGTCTGAAGAAGGGTCTCGACCCGAAAGATCGCCCATTCCTTTTCTCCAGAGCTGCTGCCTGTCCCGCTGAATTACTCCAGGATTTTGTGTCTACCTTCAAGTAAGTTAGGCAGCATCTGGTGAGGGGAAAACAGAAGTATGCCTTTACATTAGAGCCAAATTTATCAGAATTCATTAATGTTTGGGACGCTGAATGTACTAAAGATGCAGCAAAAGACAAAGGGAAGGAATACAAGAGCAAAACCATGATGAAATAAATAGGAAGGGAGTTTAAATGATAAAAGAGATGACAGTGCATGAGGAAATGAATGGGATATGCAAAGAAACATGAGGCATGTAAATGTAAAGAATAGTTTATGAGAATGTTGAACGTAATGATCACAATTAAAAATTCCATTTTGTATTTCATTCCCTTTTACTTTGATCCATTAAGCCATGTCAGTTAATTTATCTTGCTTTTGACTTTATGATAAATTTTCATTCTTAATATTTTCTTGCATTTTAAAACTTAATGGACTGGAAACTCATAAACCCATTGTACATGTGGCAATAATAAACCTAAACTAAACCTTTCCCAGTGAAAAATTCCAGGGACAACTGGAAGAAACGGCACGGTAGCGCAGCGGTAGAGTTGCTGCTTTACAGCGAATGCAGCGCCGGAGACTCAGGTTCGATCCTGACTACGGGTGCTGCACTGTAAGGAGTTTGTACGTTCTCCCCGTGACCTGCGTGGGTTTTCTCCGAGATCTTCGGTTTCCTCCCACACTCCAAAGACGTACAGGTATGTAGGTTAATTGGCTGGGTAAATGTAAAAATTGTCCCTAGTGGGTGTAGGATAGTGTTAATGTGCGGGGATCACTGGGCGGCACGGACTTGGAGGGCCGAAAAGGCCTGTTTCCGGCTGTATATATATGATATGATATGATATGATAAAACCAAATTGAGTTGAATTGAATACTTTATTGTCACATGTGACAAGTCACAGTGAGATTCTTTGCTTGCAGATCGATGGTGTGCAAATAGTCGCCCATAAAGGGCACTTACAAAGTACCTCTGCGCCAGGTCCCCCTTTGTTCTTTCCCCCCTCCCCTCACGGCAGTCCCCAACATGGTGGGTCCCCACTGTCCGTTGCTCTTCCCCTTCCCTCACGGCGGTCCCCACATGGTGGGTCCCCACTGCCCGATGCGCTTCCCCTTCCCTCACGGCGGTCCCCACATGGTGGGTCCCCACTGTCCGATGCGCTTCCCCTTCCCTCTCGGCGGTCTCCACATGGTGGGTCCCCACTGTCCGTTGCTCTTCCCCTTCCCTCACGGCGGTCCCCACATGGTGGGTCCCCACTGTCCGATGCACTTCCCCTTCCCTCTCGGCGGTCTCCACATGGTGGGTCCCCACTGTCCGTTGCTCTTCCCCTTCCCTCACGGCGGTCCCCACATGGTGGGTCCCCACTGTCCGATGCGCTTCCCCTTCCCTCACGGCGGTCCCCACATGGTGGGTCCCCACTGTCCGTTGCTCTTCCCCTTCCCTCACAGCGGTCCCCACATGGCGGGTCCCCATTGTCCGTTGCTCTTCCCCCTACCTCACAGCGGTCCCCCCATGTTGGGTCCTACATTGTTCTTCCCCCTACCTCATGGTGGTCCCTCCATGCTGGGTCCTCCTTTGTTCCTTCCCGCAGCAGTGGCGTCCTCACTTCCACAGTCGGATAGGTGATAGGTGATTAAATTGGCTCGAAGGGCCGAATGGCCTCCTCCTGCACCTATTTTCTATGTAACCCATACCCCTAAATTACCCAACTGGCAAAGCTGTCAAATATTTCAAAATTTAAAAGCAATCCAACAGCGCTAAAGTAGTAAAGGAAGAATCAGGAACATCAACCATCACATATCCTTTGTTTTGGAATGAGATGTAGGTAACATGAGTGTTAACTGAAGCATGCATCCGCCAATTATAGGAGACCCAACCTCTGTATCCTGCACAATTAGATGTCAACAAATAGGTTCTCAACAACTGCCAAGAAAAGTAGCTACAAAGTAGTTGTAAAGATGGAAAAGGGCCCAAACTTCGTCAATGTCACTCTTGGTATCTTTATGAAAGAAGTCAACAGCACAAGGATGAGCTGCAGAGTCCCTTCCACTCTCACCATACCACTGAGATAAATCAACAATGGGAGAAACGAGCTAAAGAGGTCAATCTGGCTTTGCAGAAGATGAACTATCCACTGTCATATTCTTTGTGCTGGCTAGCTGATCACATTTGAGAGACTGAATGGCCTGCCTCTACTATGTTCCAAAATGAACAATTCTTAGGCTTTTGAAAATTTCAATCAGTTTCGTTTCCCATACTTTCACTATGTGAATATCCTAACTGAACAGAGGTAACCAAAATTGCATTGGCTGTTTCGAACTTGGGAAATTTCTTCACTGCATTCCTGAACTGTTCCACACCAGGTGTTTTGTACGACCACTTTTCAAGAGTCAATCTACACTGAGAATATCCAGGTATTAAAGTCAGTGGATGAAACTATAACATTGCCCAATATAGTAAAAAGGAAAATTTGAGCCATATGATAAACAGGACAAGAGTGTTTACAGTTTATGTTTAAGTTCCTTAGAAAAATTAAGCTCTTGCAACCATCCAGCTTCAAAGTGGTGGCTGTTTTGATTCTCAAAATGGGTCTGAATTCTATTTTGATCTCAAGTTAATCATAGAATAAATAAAAAAAATATTTTATTCATTAATCTAAGGTTTATTTTGCTTACCGGATTTTTCGTTTGCTCACAAAAACGAGTGAAGATAAATCCAGTTTTGCTTTCATTCTGGAGGGCTTGCAATAAGTCATCCATTTTATAACTGCATATAGCCTCCTGGTATTTTGTAAATCGCATCTACAAAAAAGGATTCTGTAATCCAATATTGCCAATATCTAACATTGCTTAAAAATGGAAAAAGAATAAAACTCATACATTTAATATTCTAACAATTATCAGTGGCATGTAGCATAAATTAGAGAAACATGGAGAAGAATGAAGTCTGGAGACCCAATTAAAGTGCTTCGGTGGAGGGGGTTTCCCTGTTAAGTGCCATTCCTGTGACCAGGAGACCCATTGCAATGGAACTGGAACTAAAAGCCAGATGGATTACAACATAACAAGATTGGAACAAATATTCTCTTAAACTTCAACAGTTGTACAGTGGGGAGCCTGATGACTGGTTACATCACGGCCTGATTCATCAACTTGAATGCTGAGGAATGGAGGAGATTACAAAAACTAATGGAAACCCTCCGAGTTCATCACGGGTACTGATCTCCCCACCATCAAAGAGGTCAATAGGTATCACTGCCTCAAAAAGGCAGCCAGCATCATCAGAGACCTGCACTACCATGCTTTCATTTGCACTCTTACCATTCGAGAGGAAGGTCTGAAAACTGTGACCTTCATGTTCAAGAGCAGCTTCTTCCCAACAACCTTCAGCTTTTGAACACCACAAACATTAACTACAAACTACGAACTGCCTTGGTCACACTAAGATCTTTGGGTTTGGGGGTTTATTGGGGTTTTTAGTTTATTGTATTTTTTTAAATGATGTTATCTGTGTGTTTACAGGCCTGTTATGCTGCTGCAGGCTAGTATTTCATTATTCTGTTGTCAGTCCAATGACAATGAAATATTCTTGACTCTTTCTTGACTCTTGACCAGTAAGCTGGAATGCTGGAGAGGTTTGCAATGGGGCCATGAGCATATATGGAAAGGACAGAGTTGAACACATGCATTCGATGAGAATCTGAGGACTACAGGTGATGAGCAAAAATATGTAATTATAGTGATAACTGAGACACGGAAGCTTAATGTTCCTAGGTAATGTGTTTCAATCCTTGGGGATAAGAAAAGAGTGAAGATTACAATTTTGATTAACTGAACAAATATAGTTGTGGCAGAGGGGATGAGCTGAAGATCAAGGAAGAGGGTCATCTGGCTCAGAGTCCATTCAGACCTCCACGAGTCATTGGGAGATTGAAAGAAATAATAGACAATAATTTCTGAGAAATGCAGATGCAACAGGGTAGCAATACTTGGCTATTTCCACAAAATAAACATTAAAAACTGTAAATTTTATAATAATGAAACACGATATGGCAAGAATGGACTGTAAAGCATTATTTTAACGTAAACTAGGGTTGAGGGAGTTGGTGGCATGGAAGGAAGGGATAGTGAGGGCTCAGCCCACCAAGAAAATGTGTGTGACTTGGCCCAAAAGTAAAACATCCAAGGCATCTTAGAGTAGAATGAAGCAAGATGGAAAGTTGACGAAGGAAGCAGGGATAGACATAAAGAGCTGGAGTAACTCAGCGGATCAGGCAGCATCTCCGGAGAAAAAGGATAGGTGACATTTTGGGTTGGGACCCTGCTACAGACTGATTGCAGTGGCGGTGGGGGCAGAAAAACCTGGAAGAGAGGGGCAGGACAAAGCTTAGCGAGTGATTTGTGGATGCAGTTGAGGGGAACGATGAGAAATGGGTGTGAGTCCAGGTGGGGCACAGGGAGGAGGCGGTAGGTTTAAGGTAGGGTAGTTACCAAAGATTGGAGAATTCAATCTTCATACCATCAAGTTGTAAGCTACTCAAGTGGGAATGAGGTACTATTTTTCCAGTTTGCATGTGTCTCACTCGGGCAATGGAGGAAGCTCAGGAAAGAAAGGTATGGGAACAGGAAGGGGAGTTAAAATGGTTAGCAACTGTGAGATCCAGCAGGCCTTGGTGGACCAAGCGCAAGTGTTCTGCAAAACAGTTGCCAAGTCGATCCTTGGTTTCACTAATGTACAGGATGCCACATCAGGAATGTCAATAGCAGTAGATGAGGTCAGAGAAGGTGCACGTGAATCTGTCTCAGCTGGAAGGACTGCTTGGATCTCTGGATGGATGTGAGGGCAGAGATAAAAGGATAGGGGAAAGTTTCAGGGGAAAGACCTGGGAAGGGAATGGTTTGGGTGGGAAGGGATGATGGAACCAAGGAGTTATGGAGGGAATAGTCTCTGTGGAGGGCAGATAGGGGTGGGTATGGGAAGATGTGACTGGTGGTGGAATCATGTTGAAGGTGGCAGAAATTGGAATGATGTGTTATATACAGAGGCTGGTGGGATGAAAGGTAAGGACCAGGGGAATTCTATCCTTGTTCTGTCTAGGAGGAGGAGGAGTGCAAGCAATACAATGGGACACAGATGATATGTGATGAGGGATTCATCTATGACAGAAGGAGGGAAATCATGGTTGCTAAAGAAAGAGGATATCTTGGATGTCCTGGAATGGAAAGCATCTTGGGAGCAGATGTGGTAGAGACGGAGAACTTGAGAGTAGGGGATAGTGACTTTACAAGAGGCAGGATTGAAGGAGGTGTAGTCCAGATAACTGGGAGTTGGTAGGTTTGTAGTAGACGTTAGTTGATTGCCCGTTCCCTGTGATGGAGACAGAGAGATCAAGAGGACGGAGGGAGGTGTTAGTGAATGTCCTTTGAGGACAGGGTGGAAGTTATTGGTAAAGTTAATGTAATCAATGAGTTCTGCACGGGTGCAGGAGGAAGGCCCGATGCAGTCATTGATGTCACAGAGAACGAGTTGGGGGTAGTCCTTCCCCCTCCCCTCTCTCTCCCAAGACCTTTTCTTCCCCCTCCCCATAATCTAAATCACTACCATGATAAAAGGATCTGTGAAATACCTGCTCTCAATAGCCACAAGAGACTACAGATGGTTTCATCTGGAGTAAAAGCTGCAGGAGGAACTCCGGTCCTAATGCAGGGTCACTACCCAAAGCATCAACTAACCTTTACCTCCACAGATGCTGCCTGGCCCACTGAGTTCCTCCAGGAGTTGGTTCCTGGTTAATAGGTAGCACACTGAGTGCATCAAAAAGGCAGGAAATCCATTGACTTCTTTGAACAAAGCCAGAGGTTAATTGTAGATGGACACAAAATGCTGGAGTAACTCAGTGGGACAAGCAGCATCTCTGGAGAGAAGGAATGAGTGACATTTCGGGTCGAGACCCTTCTTCAGACTGATAGCTGAGGAAGACCACCCTTTGATAGGATACTTGGGAGTGTGAGAAAATGTTGTAGGGATGCCATGAAAATATTTGCCCTTGCAAAACCTGGATATCGCTTCGATCCCATTTTCAGATAAGTCTGCAGGATTCCATTAATAATCACTGATTATACTGTCCCGTATCCACATGAGACGGAGTATGCTTAGTGCATAAATCACCCACTTGCAACTGGAAATTTCACTGAAGCCTTTCTAAAGGTTCAACTGGTTTCCATCTAAATGTGATAAAATGTTGCCCACTAATTTTAAGACCAGTTTGTAGTGGCCTGGCGGAGGCCAGAGAAAAGGCTGGATGCCAGGCAGGTTTAGTAAAGGTCTTTATTTGGCTGTGAGCTTCTACTCACAGCGAAGTCCACCTAGGGATAAACCACACCCCCCCCAACGGGCTGACTCTTAACCCCTTAAGCCTGTCCGTCAAGTGACGAGGGGGCTGACCCAAGGAGTGGCCTGATACCCCGGGACCACCACAGGACCCCCCCCCCCCAAGAACCGGAGGTACAAAGCGGACAGGAGGGCGCACGAGGCATCCAGCCCGGGTGCGCACCACGCCCGGTGCAGGGACCGGCGACCGACCGACAGGTGGAGGGGACGTAGCAGACACTGGCGGGGGTAACGTGGACGGAGGGCGACCTCACGGGCGGGGCTGCGCAACTGGCACCGGCCGATCAATGTCCACGTGTGCCGGCTTCAGCCGCGCAATCGAAACATTCTCACTGCGACCCCCCATGTCCAGGATAAATGTGGCCGAGCCGTGTTGCAGGACCCGGAAGGGGCCTTCGTACGGCCGCTGGAGAGGTGACCTGGATCAAATCAGGTAGGCTTTGAGCAAAAGGAGATTATTACAATCTCCCAAAACAACCTTAATCCCCGCGAACAATAACAAAATAAAAATCAACTGATGGTTTAGCATATGTCCGATTATCAAAGCTACTCATAATCAAGAATGCCTTTCGCAATTCACAATTTTTTAAATGCACTGCGTGATTCTATACCCCAGTTGTTTTGCAACTGTTAGCTACTCATGTTAAGATAATAAGGCAACTTTAAACATTTTGGGCAAAATAAATGTCATTGTCTTTCTGTTTAATTGTTGTCTTGTTAGGATTTCCCCAAAGCTTTTTTTACTGGCTTGAATTTTCAGTTTTGTACTTACCAACTTGTCCAAACTGTGGACTTCCTCTGCTCTGTGTAATTCTCGATGTGTAAAAGTATCTGCATAATTTGAGAATTGAGACCCAATACTGTTCACTGAAACGAGAAGGTGGCTGAAAAGTATTAAGAACAGTTTAGTGAAGATAGTTGGGTTAACAGATAATATGCTTTAAAAGAATAACTGTCCAGATACTGTTAACGTTGGCAGAACCTATATGCAATAGATATTATATAAAGAGTTCTTAGAAATTTAGGAACATAGGAACAGTCGGAGGCCAATTTAGCCAGTTAGTGAGCTCATGCCTAAATTGTGACTTAATTCCATGTTACTGCTTTTGACTTATAAATTATCTTATATAAATGTATCCATCTCAGATGTTAAGTGAATGAATTGCCCAACCTTTATTGTCTTTGGTGAAAGAGCTCTATCTACTACCTTCACATGTAGAACTGTTTCCCACCTTCCTTTTTGGTTTAGTCCATGAGCCCAAAAATGAAGGCAAATTAAATTTAAAGTAAATTTACCTTTAAGAACCTTACTATTTGTTTAATATCTTGAAAAACAAACAAATCATCCCCTGGACTTTAAAATTCCAGGGAATACTGCCATTTGTGCAATCCATTGAAAGTTCAATGTTCCTGGGGTTATTCTGCGTAAACCTACATTGTCAGTCAAAGCCTGCTTTGACTGCATGGAAAATCTCACTGTACTCCAGGTGCAGTCAAAAAATAAAAGCACGTATTCCATTAGCTTCTATTTTCTGCAGCTGTACCTTTTGCTGATCTACGCACACAAACCATTGAGTTTTATTGTATCTCCACTACTAGTAGATTTTCACTATTTAAAACATACTATTTAAAAAATGTTCTGTGTATATAAACAAACGAACAAATAAACAAACAATAATAGTGCAACAACAAAAATAATGCCCCCCCAAGTCTATGTAGTTTGGAGCCTATTTGGTTGCAGTGTTTAATAGCCAGACGTAATGGAAGAAGCTACTCCTGAACCTGGACATTGTAGTGTTCAATGGGATCGTCTTCCCAATGGCAGGAATGAAATGAGAGTGTGTCCAGAGTAGTGTGGGTCTCTGATGATGCCGGCTGCCTTTTCGAGTCATCAACACTTGTAGATGGGGATGGTCAGTACCCATGATGGACTGGGCTGTGTTCACTACTTTTTACAACCTTCTTCATTCCAGGGCGATCGAGTCGCTAAACCAGCTGTGATGCAACCAGTCAATATGTCAATACTGTACACCTATAGAAGTTCAAAGGAATTTTTGTTGACATACTGAACAAATCTTCTCAGGAAGTAGAGGCGTTATGGGCTTTCTTTGTGATTGCATCAATGTACTGGACAAATCTTCAGAGATATGCACGTCCAGGAATTTGAAGCTTTTGACTCTCTCCTCCACCGTCCCTTTGATGAAGACAGATTTGTGGATCCTTGTCTTTCTTCTTCCAAAGTCCACAATTAGTTCCTTGGTCTTAGTGACATTGAGAGCATGGTTGTTGTACTAGCACCATTTGTTCAGTCGATAGATCTCCCTCCTATACTCTGTGTAATGGCAGTTTCTATACCTTCTCAAAGTCCAACTTTGATAGCCATTACTGCTCGGGGATGGAATGGAGGTATAGCTTACGCACACACTGCACTCTGAGACAACAAAAATGAATCTTCCAAACGCTGTTTCTTGATTAATTGGTCTTTATTAAAGTAGCACAAATCAAAAGAATAATTCATAACTTTTCGTTCTTATCAACTGTTTCTTCTTCAAACAATACAGTAAAGATCGTGTAGTTGTTACCGTGTGGTCGTGGTCGTGGTCGGCGTGGTTGTGGTTGTGGCTGGCGTGAGTGTGGCTGGCGTGAGTGTGACTGGCGTGAGTGTGGTTGTGGTCGGCGTGGGTGTGGTAAAAAACTGTATTCTCTCCATCCTCCGAGACTAAACTGACCCACAATCTCTGTGGCTACGTTAGCCTCCTTACATGTAGATACTCCCCATTACGTATCAAATCACAACCACAAGCATGCAAAAAAGACAGAAACTAGAAATATTAAACATAGCCATAATACAATGACAGTAACTAATTTAAGCGCAAATGGCTCCTACACTCTGACTCGTCATTATCAACAACAGTGTTGTCACCGGTGAACTTGAAGATAGAGTTCAAACTGTTTCCAGCTACATGTTCATGTGTAGAGCAGGGGGCTGAGCACACAGCCTTGAGACGCTCCTGTGCTGATGGTTGTCGAGAAGGAAGTGCTTTTGCCAATTTGTACAGATTGTGGTCTGTTGATGAGGAATTTGAGGATCCAGTTGCAAAGGGATGCACAGAGCCTTAGTTTCATTGGTTTAACTTGGAGGGGATGATGGTTTTGAATGCCAAACTGAAGTCTATGAACAACAGCCTGATGTATGTGTTTTTACCATTAAACAGAAGGTCTCAGGATTAAATACCATGTGTACACGATCTGATCACTAGGTTGGATATCCTAGGGCTAGTGACTATCCTCATGACACCCAAAGCCTTCTCTGTCTGGATGGTGCAAGTGATGGAATACATTCTACATGCAGGTACCTTCTGTGAAATTTGCAATTGAACGATCAATTAAAAATTTAGGAAACATTCTGAAACTTCGTGCAGCCATCTGGTTTGCTCCAAACGAAGCTATTTCAGCTAAATGTTTTCTTGGGTTACTTTGAGCAACAATCTCTTACAATCCAATTCTCACAATAAATGATTAAAATCCAAACCAGGCAACATTTATTTTAGCACCAAGCACCATAGGAACTCCAAAACTATCAACTAGTTATCAAAATTGTAATGTAACAGAAGAATTAAAACTTACTCCAAATTCTCTTTAAGGGTTGAAAGGTTGTTGAGCATGGTACTATTCTCCATTATCTGTGATATGACATCTGGTTTAGTCTGATGAGCAGCAACCACTTTTTTACGTTCCTTCACTTGAACTTTCTCTTGAAATTTATCAAACTGTTATAAATATTGCAGAAACAGCAATTAAATAAAATAATTTACATTTCCCCTTCAACATAATCTAAATATTTGCAATAATATATGACTTATGTACATGACTTTGTTCATATCACACTTTATATACTTTCTCTATTTAGTATTAAAAACACTTACCTTTAATCCTTCCAGTTTAGTTTAGTTTAGTTTAGAGATACAGCGCGGAAACAAGCCCTTCGGCCCACCGTGTCCACACTGACCAGCGATCCCTGTGCACTAACATTATCCTGCACAAACTGGGGACAACTTCCATTTATACCAAGCCAATTAACTTACAAAACTGTACGTCTTTGGAGTGTGGCAGGAAAGCGACGATCTCTGTGAAAATCCATGCAGGTCACAAGGAGAACATACAAACTCCGAACAAACGGCACCCTTTATCAGGATCGACCCTGGGTCTCTGGCACTGTAAGGTAACAGCTCTACCTCTGCGCCACCGTAAAATGGTTCTAAAATGGTGGTCCTTATTTTTGTCATGATGCTGTAGTGACTGAAACTAAACCCCCACACTGTTGATGATTTCATTAGCATTTATGCTAGCAATGATTGTGACATCCTGACATTGAAACTGACTCGTTTGAGAGGGAAATCTTAATCTTAAGAGCAAAAAGAGGATGGGATCGTTTTGACGGACAATTAAAGGAGAATCCTAAGAGATTTGCTAATTATATTATGAGCAAAAGCTTAACTAGGGAAAGGAGCAGTGTGGTCATTTACACGTGGAGCCACAGGAGATGGGTGAAATCATAAAATAATATTTATCATCTGAATTTACCAATCAGGCTATCAATCTCCCTCCCTCAGCATTACCTGCTATTTGTCCAACATTGGTGGTATAGTTGACGAATTTAAAGAAGGCTTTGGACTGTATCAGTTATGGGTATAGAAAGGGTAGAGCAGGGGACTGAGCACACAGCTCTGAGGTACTCCTGCATGGATAATTATCAAGGAGGAAGTGTTGTCAATTCATACTGATTCTGGTCTGTCGATGAGGAAATGTGTAGGAAGGAACTGCAGATGCTGGTTTACACCGAAGATAGACACAAAATGCTGGAGTAACTCTACGGGTCAGGCAGCATTTCAGGATAGAAGGAATGGGTGACCCTTCGGGTCTCGACCCAAAACATCACCCATTCCTTCTAACCAGAGATGCTGCCCATCCCTCCAGCATTTTGTGCCTATCTGTCAATGAGGAAGTCAAGGATCCAATTACAAGAGGATGAGCAGAAACCCAGTCCTCTGAGTTTGTTTGGAGGAGATAAGTGTTGAACACTAAGCTGTAGGCAATGAATAGCAGCCTGACGTACGTGTTCTTATTGTCCGAATGATCCAGTGTAAAGTAGCAAGCCTGAAAGATCGCATTCCTGTTGAGCTATTGCGGTAGAAGGTGAATTGTGGTTGGTACAGGTCCTTATTAAGTCAAGAGTTGATATGCATCATAACCAACCTCTCAAAGCACCTCATCATTATGGGCATAAGTGCCACCGGTCAGTAGTCATTGAGGAAAATCATCTTACTCTTCTTGGGCACTAGTATCATTGATGTCCTGTTAAAGTGAGTGGGAACCCGGGACCGTAGTAAAGAGAATTTGAAGATTTATGCAATACCTAGTCAGCAAGAATTTATGAAAGGGAAATCATGCTTGACTAATCTTCTGGAATTTTTGGAGGATGTGACAAGTAAAATGGACGAAGGAGAGCCGGTGGACGTAGTGTATCTAGACTTACAGAAAGCCTTTGATAAGGTCCCACACGGGAGATGGGTGAGCAAAATTAGAGCACATGGTATTGGGGGTATTGGGGCTAGGGTGTTGACATGGATAGAGTATTTGGTTGGCAGACAGGAAGCAAAGAGTAGGAGTAAATGGGTCCTTTTCTGAATGGCAGGCAGTGGCGAGTGGAGTGCTGCAAGGCTCGGTATTGGGGCCGCAACTATTTACCATATATATTAATTATTTGGATGAAGGAATTAGAAGTAACACGAGCAAGTTTGCAGATGACACAAAGCTGGGTGGCAGTGCGAACTGCGAAGAGGATGTTAGGAGGTTGTAAGGTGACCTGGACAGGTTGAGTGAGTGGGCAGATGTGTGGCAGATGCTGTATAATATAGATAAATGTGAGGTTATCCACTTTGGCAGCAAAAACAAGGAGGCAGATTATTATCTCAATGGTGTCATGTTAGGTAAGGGGGAGTGCAGTGAGACCTGGGTGTCCTTGTACACCAGTCACTGAAAGTTGGCGTGCAGGTACAGAAGGCAGTGAAGAAAGCTAATGGCATGTTTTTTTAGATTTAGATTTAGAGATACAGCGCGGAAACAGGCCCTTCGGCCCACCGGGTCCGCGCCGCCCAGCGATCCCCGCACATTAACACTTTCCTACACACACTAGGGACAATTTTTACATTTACCCAGTCAATTAACCTACGTCTTTGGAGTGTGGGAAGAAACTGAAGATCTCGGAGAAAACCCACACAGGTCACGGGGAGAACGTACAACGAGAGGATTTCAGTATAGGAGTAAAGAGGTTCTTCTGCAGTTGTATAGGGCCCTGGTAAGACCACATCTGAAGTATTGTGTACAGTTTTGGTCTCCTAATTTGAGGAAGGACATTCTTGTAATAGAGACAGTGCAGCGTAGGTTCACGAGATTGATCCCTGGGATGGCGGGACTGTCATATGAGGAAAGATTGAAAAGACTAGGCTTGTATTCACTGGAGTTTAGAAGGATGAGAGGGGATCTTATAGAGACATATAAAAGAACTGGACAAGCTAGATGCAGGAAAAAAATTCCCAATGTTGGGGGAGTGCAGAACCAGGGGCCACAGTCTTAGAATAAAGGGGAGGCCATTTAAAACTGAGGTGAGAAGGAACTTTTTCACCCAGAGAGTTGTGAATTTGTGGAATCCTCTGCCACGGAGGGCAGTGGAGGCCAAGTCACTGGAAGAATTTAAGAGAGAGAGTTTGATAGAGCTCTGGGGGCTAGTGAAATCAGGGAATATGGGGAGAAGTTGGACATAGGTTACTGATTGTGGATGATCAGCCATGATCACAATGGCTGTGCTGGCTTGGAGGGCCGAATGGCCTCCTCCTGCACCTATTTTCTATGTTTCTATGTTTCCATGAGAAATAAGTTTATTTTTGTGAGAAATAAAATATTGAATGCTTTCAAATCCAAGCATCTTGCAGGCAAAGTTTAATTGTCACTGTGCTGTGCTAATTGATATTTACAGATCAATTCTTTCTCCTTGAACCTTATAATGTTCTTAAACATCGGTTTTCTTAAGATAAAATACTATCAAGACAAAGTAGAATTTCCTGCACTGAAATTATGATTGCCATTATCTAGCTGCTGATCTCCAGTTTCAGGGAATAGGACTGGACAGTAATTGGATATATTGCATTTGTGCTGCTTCTTGCTAACAAGACACACCTGGAAAATTAAGTTGATAATTAGATGCCAGTGTAGTAATTGAACTGGAGGAGTTTGGCTCCAGGCAAAGCTGCAAAGATATTTAAAAATTGCAACTATTAAATAATTTGAATTTGCATTTTGGATGCAGATGCAATTTTGTTGATACAAATAATGTGTGGCTTAAGGGAAATATTTGAGTGAGGCATTATAAATTATGTAGCTTGAATAACCTCCTACATTTTCAAATTAACCCTCCATGCTCCTAGGCAGAGCCACAATGGATTCATTTTCTAAATAAAAACACATGACACGAAAGCTTTGAATGAAAGAATGAATGAATACTTTATTGTCACAAGTGACAAGTCAGTGAAATTCTTTGCTTGCATACCCAAGGTATGCAAATAGTTGCCACACAGAGGGCGATTACAAAGTTACAAAGTAACCCCTGTGCCAGGAGGGTCAGTTTCAAGGACTGAAGAATTAATTGTAGATATCAATGAGCACAGTACAGTCACATTTAGACTTGGCCTGCAAGAGACTTGGTTTTGAACACATTCAATATTTTGTTTATTTTCCACATCAAATTACAACATTACATTGTAATCAATGTAATAAAAAAATCATTACATTTTTGATTGAAAACATTAAAAATGTTTTCCTCTTGCATTCCAGAGATTAGTTGTGCATCAAAGAATAAAATCTTAACTGAAAAAAACAAAACTGAACTTTGATTTTTAAAATAAACTGCAGTTTAGATTTAAGATTTAAAAATAAAATGAAAGTCAACAATATTCTATGATATTTGTAGGATATTAATAGAATCTGTCAATTAAGCAAGTATGTTCGAATAACGTGGGACTTAAAGGAACACTGAATTAATATTTCAAAGATATTTTATAAATATTGCATAGGGCAGTAATGGTTTTTTTTTCAGATCTCCTGAAGGAGATTAAATGATAATTCCCATTGTTTGTTCTGAATTACAAACAGCAAAGTTATGTCAGCAATTTATTTTTAATAGAATAAAATTAGCTGGGTGAAAACTACCAGCAGATTTTAGTTTGATTTTGAGCAAGTGCCATTAACAACTCTTTACTGCCCTCTCTCAGTGGGTACCGATCTGTACAATTCATTTTCAATTGGTCTCCATCCTGTCATTGACATTCCCCGAACTTCCCCCCTTCTCTGTAACTTTTGTTCACACTTTCTTGGTTCTGATGAAATGTTATTGCCTCAAAATATTAACTCTTTCTCTCTGCACATTTGTTGCCTAATCTGTTCACTATCTCCAGCATTTGCTATTTTTATATCAGGTTTCCAGCATTTACAGTTGTTTACTTTTCAAGAAAGGATGTTGAAAAATGATTCTTCATCTTAAAAGCTTAAAACCTATCTTAAAATGTTTTCTTTTGTAGAACTTTGCAATCAATGATGCGTACCTACATCTCATTCCCTCTGGAGAAACTGAATATATATGTTACACTTGTTGGAATGCAGGTAAGGAAAGGGAATGTCCTGTTAACAATATTAAATAGATAAGGTGGTGTGTCAATTAAATTGCTATCATTAAAGTAAGCTTAGCAGCAGGAGTTGTCTAAACAGGACCAGCCATGGCCTTGAGAGTGATTCAGAATACCTGCTCAATAAGTAAACAAACCTTTTATTTGAGACATATTACAAGTATTGGAAGATTAAGTACACATCCTGAGATTTAACCTAATTGCAAAAATGCTGGAGGAAATTCAACAGGTCAGGCGGTATCCTTCGAGGCAAAGGGATAGTCGGAATTTCAGATCAAGACATTACATCAAGACTGAGAGTGGAAAGGCTAGATACAGAGGTGAAAGAGTGGGGTGAGGAAAGAGTTGACAAGCATTAAGTGGATCCAAGTTTTTAGTTTTACGTACTACAGTTCAGTCCACAATGTTTGTGCCAAACACGATACCAACTTAAACTGATCTCATCTGCCTGTACATGACCCACATCCCTCTATTCACTGCACTTCGATGTGCCTATCTAAAAACCTCTTCAACATCACTATTGTTTCTACCTCCACCACCACTTCTGGCCATGCATTCCAGGCCCCCACCGCTCCCTGTGTAAAAAAATGTGCCTACACATCTCCATGAAACTTTCAACCTTTCACCTTATAGCTATGCCCTCTTGTGTTGGTCTGTAATCGGGCAACAAGAACTGCATGCAATTTCTGACTCTTAAACTCAATGCCCCTAGCAATGAAGGCAATGCATACCGTATGTCTTCTTTATCGCACCATCTACTTGTGCTGCAACCTTCAGTGAGTTATGAACAAGATTACTCTGCACAATAATGCTGTTATGGGTCTTGCCATTAACTGTGTACTTTACCCTTACATTCAACAAAGTGCAACACCTCACACTTAGGTTAAACTTAATCTGCCATTACTCCACCTACTTCTGTTGTGGATATATATTCCACTATATCTTCTGACAGCCTTCCTCACTGTCTGCAACTCCTCCAATTTCGATGTCATCGGCAAACTTACACACCAACCCATCTACATTAATGTCCAAGTAATTTATTATAAAGCACAACAGCAGAGGTCCAGCACAGATCCCTGTGGAACCTCACTGGTCACAAACCTCCAGCCAGAATTATATCTATCTCCCACCACAACACTGTTTTGTCTGAACCAGTTTTAGTTGTAGATACAGTATGGGAACAGGCCCTTCAGACGAGCAAGTTCACCCCAACCATCGATCACCCATTCACAATAGTTCTATTCTCAATTAAACTGACATCTACGGTAAATTAAATGAGTATTTAAAACTGGTGATTTGCTTTGAAATATATTGCAGATGAATTAACCTTGTCTGTAGATTTTACAAGTGAGGTGCCGTTTGGACCAACAACCACAGGATTTTAGAGGCTGCCAGCATTTGTCCACGTTATTAAATCATCTAGTAGGAAAGAAAACTGCAGATGCTGGTTTAAATCGAAGGTAGACACAAAATGTTGGAGTAACTCAGCGGGTCAGGCAGCATTTGTGGAGAAAAGGAATGGGTGACTTTTCGGGTCGAGACCCTTCTTCAGACTGATGTCAGGGGATGGGGTGGGACAAAGATAGGATGTAGTAGGAGACAGGAAGACTGGTGGGAGAACTGGGAAGGGGGAGGGGATAGAGTGGGAAAGTAGGACTATCTGAAGTTAGAGGTCAATGTTGATACCGCTGGGGTGTAAACTACCCATGCAAAATATGAGGTGCTGTTCCTCCAATTTGCGCTGAGCCTTGCTCTGGCAAAGGGGAAGGCCCAGGACAGAAAGGTCAGATTGGGAATGGGAGGGGGAGTTGAAGTGCTGAGCCACCGGAAAATCAGGTTGGTTAAGACGGACTGAGCGGAGGTTTTCAGAGAAACGATCGCCGAGCCTGTGCTTGGTCTTCCGATGTAGAGAAGTTGACACCTGGAACAGCAGATACTGTGGATGGTTGGAGGAGGTGCAGGAGAATCTCTGCCTCACCTGGAAAGACTGTTTGGGTCCTTGGATGGAGTCGAGGGGGGAGGTAAAGGGACAGGTGTTGCATCTCCTGCGGTTGCAAGAGAAAGTACCTGCGGAGGGGGTGGTTTGGATAGGAAGGGACGAGTGGATCAGGAAGTTTCAGAGGGAACGATCTCTGCGGAAAGCAGAAAGGGGTGGAGATGGGAAGATGTGGCCAGTAGTGGGATCCCGTTGTGGCGGAAATGTTGGAGGATAATATGCTGTATGCGACGGCTGATGGGGTGAAAGGTGAGGATAAGGGGGACTCTATCCTTGTTACGAATAGGGGGAGGGGGAGCAAGAGCGGAGCTGCGGGATAATGAGGAGACCCTCGTGAGAGCCTCATCTATGATGGAAGAGAGGAACCCCCGTTTCCTAAAGAATGAGGAAATGTCCGATGCCCTTGTATGGAACACCTCATCCTGGACGCAGATGCGGCGTAGACAGCGGAATTGGGAGTAGGGGATAGAGTTTTTACAGGAAACAGGGTGGGAAGAAGTGTAGTCAAGATAGCTATGGAAGTCAGTAGGTTTGTAGTAGATGTCGGTCACACGTCTGTCTCCTGTGATGGAGATGGTGAGATCCAGAAACGGTAGGGAGATGGTCCAAGTAAATTTAAGAGCAGGATGGAAATTAGTGGTGAAATTGATGAAGTCAGTGAGTTCTGCATGAGTGCAGGCGGTATGTATTCGTCAATGTAGTGGAGGTAGAGTTCGGGGATAGGGCCAATGTATGCCTGGAACAGGGATTGTTCGACATACCCTACAAAGATGCAGGCCTAGCTAGGGCCCATGCGAGTGCCCATAGCAACGCCTTGGATTTGGAGAAAGTGGGAGGAGTCGAATGAGAAGTTGTTGAGGGTAAGGACCAGATCTGCTAGGCAGAGGAGTGTATTAGTAGATGGAAATTGGCTGGTTCTGTGGTTGAGGAAGAAATGGAGGGCTTTCAGACCCTCCTGGTGGGGGATGGAGGTGTAGAGTGACTGAACATCCATAGTAAAGATGAGGGAGTGGGGGCCTGGAAAACGAACGTTATTGAGGAGACGGAAAGCATGTGAGGTGTCTTGGACATTGATAGGAAGGGATTGGACCAGGGGGGATAGGATGGAGTCAAGGTAGGTGGAAATTAATTCGGTGGGACATGAAAAGGCAGAAACAATGGGTCTGCCAGAACAGATCTGTTTGTGGATTTTGGGGAGAAGATAAAATTGGGCCGTGCGGGGCAGGGGAATGATAAGGCTGGGGGCTTTAGAGGGCAGAGAGCCAGAAGTGATGAGATCAGTAATGGTGTTTGAGATTAAGGCCTGGTGCTCGTCTGTGGGGTCATGGTCCAAGGATAAGTAGGAGGAGGTGTCTGAGAGTTGTCACCTGGCCTCAGCGCGGTAGAGGTCTGCGCGCCAGACTATCACGGCACCTCCCTTGTCGGCGGGTTTGCTGACCAAGTCTGGGTTGCTGCAGACTGAGCGGAGGGCTGTACTTTCAGGAGGGGAGAGGTTAGAGTAAGTCAGGGAATGGAAAATTTGAGGAGGTTGATGTCCCACTGGCAGTTGGAAATGAAAAGGTCTAATGAAGGTAGAAGGCCTTCCGGGGGAGTCCAAGAGGAGGGGGTCCGTTGGAGACGGAAGAAGGGGTCATCACTGGGTAGTGAGGACTCCTTCCCATGGAAAAAGGCCCGGAAGCAGAGGTGACAGAAGAGCTCTACATCGTGGCGGACACGGAACTCGTTGAGGTGGGGGCGGAGGGGAACAAAGGTGAGGCCTCTGCTGAGGACAGACCGTTCGATATCGGAAAAGGGGAGGTCGGGGGGATGGTGAACACACGGCAAGCGTGGTGGTTGGGGTCGGATGAGGGCAGGTGAGTAGATGGAGGCCGAGGCGATGTCTGGTGGAGGAAAGGTGGATATTTAGTTAAGAGGGGGGCATGAGGACTATTGTATGGGTGGGGAATAGCTGGGGCTATCTGGCTAAAAGGGGAAGGGGAAGACCCAGTGGAATCCCTACTGAGGTTCCCTGTAAGAGGGGGGGAGCATTAGGACCCAGCACAGTCAGACCACGTGGTGTTGGACTCTGCCTCGTGGGGACTGTCGGCTTGGTGTTGAGCCTGGGACTCGGGTAGGCGATGGCTACGGCCCGCTGGTGGGCGGTGGAGTGGCGAGGGTCGGCAAAGTCGCTGGTGAACATATCCATGTTCACAAAATGTGGAGTAAGTGCATATTTTCTCAGCAGCCAATTCAAATAATAATAATAATGCATTACATTTGTATAGCGCTTTTCTAGAAACCCAAAGAGGCTTTACATATTAGATATAACATAAAAATAAATAAATAAACAAACAGAAAAGGAAAAATAAGGTGGAGCGACGGTCAATGATTGAAGGCGGTGTTGAACAAGTGAGACTTCAGTGATGTTTTGAATGTGGTGAGTGAGGAGGAGTCTCTGACAGTTTGGGGTAGTGAGTTCCAGAGGGTGGGAGCAGCGATGGAGAAAGCCCTGTCCCCCCAGGATCTTTGTTTGGTCCGGATGGGGGGGGACAGGAGGTTAGCAGCAGCAGGGTGCGGGTGGGAGTGTGTCTGTGGAGGAGGTCAGTCAGGTAGGATGGGGCCAGGTTATGGAGGGCTTTGTAGGTCATGAGGAGGATTTTGTACTGGATTCTCTGGGGGATGGGGAGCCAGTGGAGCTTGTAAAGGACGGGGGTGATATGGTCACGGGTCGGGGAGTGGGTGAGTAGACGGGCAGCGGAGTTCTGGATGTATTGGCGTTTATTGATGATTTTTGAGGGTGAACCATAGAGGAGGCTGTTACAGTAGTCCAGACGGGAGGTGATGAAGGCGTGGATGAGGGTTTCTGCAGCTGTGGAGGAGAGGGATGGACAGAGACGGGCGATGTTTTTGAGGTGATTGTGAGAATTTAAGGTCATACCCACCGGTTTTGGAGTGCAGTCTATCTTGGCACCAAGTAGTGGCTTATCAATGATCTTAGGAAATGGTCTTGCATTATAATTAGGTCTTAATTGGCGATCCTCCCAATCTTTCAGCACAATACCAGCTTGCCTTATGGGAAATCCTTTGTTCACACAGTACCTTGGACCCCTGAAATGATTTAAAATAAAAGTAAAAAAGAAAATTTCAAATTTCTTTTTTCTTGGTACAGGAATTCTTGTAGTCATTTATTTGTCAATTCACTTTTTTTTATAAGAAAAAAAAGTTTTACAATATTTGGCTACTTTTCATTGGGCCCAAAGAACTCAATAACCTTAATGGTAATGATTTTTTTAAATGCAAATTTGGTTTCACCTCAGATCTTTAGATATTCATCTCTTACAACCAAGAGTAAACCAATTCATAATAATAATAATAATAATAATAATGCATTACATTTATATAGCCCTTTTCAAACACTCAAAGACGCTTTACAGGGATTTCTAGAACATAGAGAAGTGAATAAATAGATAAATAAGTAAACAAACAGAAAAAGGAGACAGAAGGTGAGGTGACCTTCAGTGGTTGAAGGCAGTGCTGAACAGGTGACACTTCAGTGATGTTTTGAATGTGGTGAGTGAGGAGGAGTCTCTGACGGTTTGGGGTAGTGAGTTCCATAGGGTGGGAGCAGCGATGGAGAAAGCCCTGTCCCCCCAGGATCTGGGTTTGGTCCGGATGGGGGGGGGGGGGGGGACAGGAAGTTGGCAGCAGCAGAGCGGAGGGTGCAGGTGGGTGTGTGCCTGTGGAGGAGGTCAGTCAGGTAGGATGGGGCCAGGTTATGGAGGGCTTTGTAGGTCATGAGGAGGATTTTGTACTGGATTCTCTGGGGGATGGGGAGCCAGTGGAGTTTGTAAAGGACGGGGGTGATATGGTCACGGATCGAGGTGTGTGTGAGTAGACGGGCAGCGGAATTTTGAATGTATTGAAGTTTACTGATGATTTTTGAGGGTGAGCCATAGAGGAGGCTGTTGCAGTAGTCCAGACGGGAGGTTATGAAGGCGTGGATGAGGGTTTCTGCAGCTGTGGAGGAGAGGGATGGACGGAGACGGGCAATGTTTTTGAGGTGGAAGAAGGCTGTCTTTGTGATGTGTTTGATGTGTTTGTCGAAGGAGAGGGTTTGATCAAAGATGATTCCAAGATTCCGGATGTGAGGGGAGGTGGATACTGGGAGACCATCAATATTGAGGATGAAGTTTTGGGTGGATTTGGTGAGCGTTTTTGGACCAATGATGATGATTTCAGATTTGTTGCAGTTGAGTTTGAGGAAATTTGATTGAAGCCAAGATTTTATTTCAGTGATGCAGTTTGTCAGTGTAGAGTGTGTGGTGGTGGAGATTGACTTGGTGGAGATGAGGAGCTGGATATCATCGGCGAAGCAGGGGAAGTTGAGACCATGACGGCGGATTAATTGACCAAGGGGGAACAGGTAGAGGATGAAGAGGAGGGGGCCAAGGACTGAGCCTTGGGGGACACCTTGGGGGAGGGGAGCGGTGGGGGATTTACAGTTGTTAATGGAGATGAACTGGTGCCTGTCAGAGAGGTAAGATTTGAACCAGGATAGGGCTGTGCCGGTGATGTTAAAGGAGGTTTCAAGTCGGGTGAGGAGAATGGAGTGATTTATGGTGTCAAAGGCGGCGCTGAGGTCAATTAGGATGAGGATGTTGAGGTTGCCAGCGTCGGAGGAGAGGAAAAGGTTGTTTGTAATTTTGAGGAGCACAGTTTCAGTACAGTGATTGGAGCGGAATCCGGATTGGAAAGTTTCATACAGGTTATTGGTAGAGAGGTAGTATTTGAGTTGGGAAGCTACAGCACGTTCCAAAACTTTGGACAGAAAGGGTAGGTTGGAGATTGGTCTGAAGTTGTTCGGGGTGTCAGGGTTGAGACCAGGTTTTTTCAGAATGGGGGTGACAGCAGCGATTTTGAGGGATGGCGGGACGATGCCAGTGGACAGGGAGGAGTTTATTGTTGCAGTAATAACTGGAGAGAGAGCAGTAGGGCAGGCCTTGACTAAGCTGGAGGGGATGGGGTCCAGAGAGCAGGTGGCAGTTTTTATTCCTGTGAAGAGGTCAGAGAGGTCGGTGGTGGAGACTGGGGAGAACTGAGGCAGGGGTTGACAGGATAAGGGGGGGCAGGTGGTTTGAGGGGGAGCAGGTGCGTTGGTGGTTAAGGTGCTGTAGATGCTGTCTATTTTGCTTTAGAAGAATGAAAGGAAAGTGGTGCATTTGTCAACTGTGAATGATTGGGAGATGGTGTCCAGGGGGCTGAGGAGTTTGTTTATTGTAGAGAAGAGTGCTTTTGGGTTTCCGGAGCCAGTGAATTATTTGAGAGTAGTAGGTGGAGTGGGCGCGGGAGAGGGCATCTTTGTAGTGCTGCAGGTGGTCTTTGTAGGCTTGGGAGTGAATTGTGAGACCTGTTTTGTTGCGGAGTCTTTCAAGTTGGCGGGCATGAGTTTTCATCATGCGGAGTTCGGGGGTAAACCAGGGAGCAGAGTGGGTGAAGGAAACTGTTTTGGTTTTTATAGGTGCAAGCTGGTCGAGGCAGGAGGAGAGAGTGTGGTTGTAGTAGTCAGTGAGGTCAGAGGGGCTGTGGAGGTCAACGAAGGGAGAGGCGGACATTATTTCAGAGAGGGAGGATGAGAGCGAGGTAGGTGAAACAGAGTTCAGCTTACGGAAGTTGATTTTGCGTTTTTGCCTTGGAGCTGGGGTGGGAATGTTGACGGACATGGTGATGGCTAAGTGATCAGAGAGGGTGGGGTTGGAGCCAGAGAGGTGATGTAGATTTAGTCCAGTGGAGCAGACAAGGTCCAGAATGTGCCCACGGTTATGGGTGGGAAAATTGACGTGTTGAGTGAGGTTAAAGCAGTTGAGTATTTCAGTGAAGTCAGCGGTTATTGTGGAGTCAGTGGAGTCCATTTGGATGTTGAAATCACCGAGGAGGAGGATTGAGGGGGAGAGAGAACAGAACTGGGTCAGAAAGTCAGAGAAATCAGAAAGGAATGATGGGTGTGGTTTGGGAGGGCGGTAGACAACTGCCATGACTAATTGTGTGTGGCCAGAGAGTTTGAAAGCCAGGTGTACAAATGAAGGAGCAGATGAGATGGAGATGAGGCTGATCTTGAAGTCCTGTCGGTGAATTACGGCAATCCCACCACCTCGGCCCTCCGAGCGTGGTTTATTGATGTAGGAGTATCCGTTGGGTGTAGTGAGGTTGAGTGGGAGGTAGTCCAGAGGTTGTTGCCAGGTTTCAGTCAGACAGAGGAAGTCCAGTTTATTTTCCAGGATGAAGTCATTCAGAATGTGGCTTTTATTGTTGAGGGACCGGATATTGAACAGAGTGAGCTTCATGTTGCTTTGTATGGTGTGGATGGACACGGGTGATTTAGCCAGGGTTTGCAGACAGGGGGCGCGCTCGTGTGCGTTATTGTGATAACGTACTTCATAACCCAGTTTCTTCATTATGATTCTCAGTTGACATGTTAACAATTCACACCATTTTTATTTTGCCTGAGCAACATACTTTAGAGTGCTTGGGCTCACCAATATAAAAGCAGTGGCTCCGCTATATCGTTCTGAATGTGATACAATTTTTCCACAGACCATTGTGATATAAATGAGAGGCCCAGCCTTGCTCGTGCTTCTGCGTTTATGTAGTATTCCCCATTACTAAACAAATATCGATTCTGTATTATGTTCAGATATCTTTCAAACAAAGAACAAATAAAGGTCAGTACTTTGTACAGAGAAAACAGAGCATCTAAAAATAACAGAGAACAATTTCAACAAATAGCAAATACAAAAGATGGATAAACATCAGTGCAAGGAGTGCAAGTGCACAGGTTCAGAAAAACAATGGATCATAATCAAACATTAAATATGTACATCTTTCAGTCAATTTAGTTTTATTAGAAATAGATTGGGAAAATCAGTTAAAAAATTACTGGGAATGATGGTGCAGTGCTACCATTGTCAGACACATAATGCAAAAATGTAAAATAAAATCTCACCATTGCAGCTGTGGAATTTAAATTGTTCGGTAAATTATATATAATTCTAAGAATAAAGTGCTAGCGGTATTGGTGACTATGGAATGATCTTCTTCTTCTTCTTAGGCCCCCTCGGTCATGGCTGACCATGGGTGACGCATCCTAGTTGGCTGCTTGCTCCACACCTCGGCTAGAGCAGCGTCGCTTGTGGCTGAAGAGACCAATGCGGGAGTGACAGTCTCTGTCGCAAAGGTCACATTTGTGTGTGGACTCTGGTTTGTTGAAGTTGCTGCGCTCCTTTCTGCGTGCCCGCTTTTCTGCCGCTGCATTCATCAGTTTCTCTTCCCCCGTTTTGAGATGTTGGTTCAGGGTACCTCTCCATCTCGTACGGTCAGCTGCAAGGCTCTCCCAGGACTCCACATCGATGTCGAGCACCTTCAAATCTCTCTTGCAGACATCCTTGTAACGTAGCTGGGGGCGGCCGATGGTTCTCCTCCCAGATATGTTAGCTCTCCATAGAGGATGTCATTTGGAATACGGCCATCCTCCATGCGGTGGACATGGCCCAGCCACTGCAGCCTGCGCTGCCTGAGTAGAGTGTACATACTCGGAAGGCCAGCTCGAGACAGAATCTCGACGTTGGACACTCTGTCTTTCCAGGATATACCCAGGATACGGTGGATGCTTCTAAGGTGGAAGGTGTTGAGTCTTCTCTCCAGTCTGGCATATGTAGTATATAACAGTATATAACAGAGCTTTATTTGTCGTTCGGTACCGAAGTACCGAATGAAACTACATAGCAGTCATAGAAAAAAAGAACACAAGACACATAGCCCCAACACAAACGTCCATCACAGTGACTCCAAACACCCCCTCACTGTGATGGAGGCAACAAAACTTCCACTCTCTCCCCCACGCCCACGGACAGACAGCTCGTCCCCGACCGACCCGCACAGTCCCCGCACCGTGAGGAAGAGAAAAGTTCCCCCCGCCACCCCCCACCCACACCATCACCCCCCACACATACACAACCAAAAAAAATACAAAAACCATCCCAACACCGACACACAACAAAAAAAAAGGAAAAAAGGAAAAAAGACGAAGACTGCTAGCGAGCCGCTGCCGTTAGGCGCCGCCACTTCCGCTTGAAATGAAACCATAGTCCATGTCTCACTGCCGTACAGCAGCGTGCTGTTGACACAGGCATTGTAGACTGTTATCTTTGTCTTCACTGTCAGCTTTGGATTTGTCCACACTCGAGTTGTGAGGCGAGCGAGAGTTGTAAGCTGCCTTCCCGATCCTCTTGTTAATCTCTGTGTCCAAGGAGAGGTTGTCGGTGATGTTGGAGCCGAGGTACGTGAACTGATGGACGGCATCGAGTTCGTAGTCGTCGATGGTGATGACAGGCGGTGCCTCTGTATCCTGTCCCAGGACGCTCGTCTTCTTCAGGCTGATGGTCAGCCCAAGTCCTTGCAAGCCCGATAGAAGCGCCAGGAATGACAGTAGTTCCTGCTGGGTGTGGGACACAACTGCTGCGTCATCGGCGAACAACATGTCTCTGATGAGAGCCACGTACTTTTGTCTTGGCTCGGAGGCAGGTGAGGTTGAAGTGCTTGCCGTCTGATCTAGTACGCAGGTAGATCCCCTCTGTTGCGGTGCTGAAGGCACGTTTCAGTAGCAGAGCGAAGAAAATCCCAAAGAGTGTGGAAGCGAGGACACAACCTTGTTTGACGCCACTGCAGATGTCGAAGGGCTCCGAGAAACTGCCATTGAACTGCACTGTCCCCTTCGTGTTGATGTGGAAGGATTCTATCGTGCTCTGCAGTTTTGGTGGGCAGCCGATCTTTGGGAGAGCCTTGAATAGGCCATCTCTGCTGACAAAGTCAAACGCCTTGGTGAGGTCAATGAAAGCAATGCAATTATCAAACTGCTGCAAAAACCCACACTGTGCTTCAAGTGAGTAAATATGGCATTCATGATTGGATTTCTATGTGACTACAAACATAGAAAAGTACAGCTCAGGTATAGACCCTTTGGCCCACAATGCCTGTGTCAAACATAATGCCAAGCTAAACTAATCTCACCTGCCTGCACATCCACGTGCCCATCTAAATGCCCCTTGAACACTACGGTTAACAGTGAACAGCTCTTTCAAATGGTCATTCAGTTGAGAATTAGCGTAAAACTGGATGGACCACCTGGTATCAACCAAGGCACTGAATTTGGAGTATCTAATTTGGGACTAGTGTATCACAGACTGTCCTCACAGTATCATACCTTGCAGCTGATGTGCCAGACCTCTCCGACATAATCACTGGGCATGTCCTTTTCTGAAAGCAGGACAAAGCCGCCAGAGGGAATGATCCAATTGGTGACAAGTAGCAAGACGTATCCCCGGGACTCCCCAAAACTGTCCTGAATTCCATGGATGGGGTGATGAGTGCAGAAGGGCATGCCTCGAAACACCTATGTCCCAATCTGGCAAAGCTGCAACAGAGGACTACATGCAAGCTAAAAGAAATGTGGGCAATCGATAAAAGTAAGCCATCCCACAAACATTGGATCAGACTAAAATTCTACCGTCTACAATCCTGCCACGTCAAGAATGTTTGAATGAATAAAAATGAAGATGCTACAAAGCTGAAACAAAAACATAAAATGCTGTAAGTACCCAGGAGGTCAGGCAGCATCTGTGGAGTGAAAGTCAGAGATAATGTTTTCATGTTTTCAATGACATTTCATTGGTTTGGAGATACAGTGTGGAAACATACCCTTTGGCCTACCAAATCCGCTCCGATTAACAATCACCCGGTAACATGAGTTCTATGTTAGAACTTAGGATCTTAGAATCTTAGGATCACATTTGTGGACTGAAATTCAGTGTTTTCTATAAAGCAATCGCCTAATCTGATTTGCTTTTACTAATTAGAGGAGGCCATAGATTGAATAGGAAGTAGTGCAAGTAAATTGTGGATTCATGGTTGATGTTAGGCTCACTGGTCTATAGGTCCCTGGCTTTTCCTTGCAGTCCTTATTTAATAGAGGTACCATAATAGCCACCCTCCATTCTTCTGGAACCTCACCCATGAAAATGATAATTCATAAATCTCAGCCAGGGTTCCTGCAATTTCCTCTCTAGCCTCCCACAGTATCCTTAGATATATTTGATTAGGCTCGAGAGATTTATCCACCTTCATATGCCTTCGGACATCCAGCACCTTCTTGATCATAATATGGACTATCATCAAGACATCTCCATTAATTGTTCCAAGTTCCCCAGTCTTCAAGTCGTTCTTCGCGGTAAAAACAAAGGAGAAACGCTCATTGAGGATTTTGCCTATCTCTTGGGATTCCACACAGAAATGTCGGCTTTGATTTCTGAGGGGCGCTATTCTCTCTCTCTTGTTATTCTCTTTCCATAAATGTATATAAAACCTCTTTGAATTTTCCTTAATTTAATCTGCCAGTGCTATTTCCTGCCCTCCTTTTTGCCCTTGTGATTTCCTTCTTAAGTATGCTCCACAGTTTCCAAAACTCCGCCCGGGATAGACGATCTCAGCTGCCTATACTGCCCCACGCCTCCTACTATTTCCTGACCAGAGTCTCAATTTCCCTTGTCATCTAGGCTTTCTTCCTCCCACCTGCCTTGCCCTTAGCTCCAACAGGAACATGCAAGCTCTGAACTCTTGAAAACTTTTAAACTGAACACTTTTAAAAGCATTCCACTTTCAGGGCGTTCCTTTGCCCGCAAACAACCTGCTCCAATCAACTTGAGGAAGTTTCTGTTCAATACTATCAAAGTTGGTCTTGCCCAATTCAGAATTTTAATTAATCTACTAACTATTTTAAAGCTAGTAGACATGTGGTCGCTAGCCCCAAGAACTGTGGTTACCGGTTCCACAGCGAACACGGTGATTTATAAAGGTTTGATATAATCTGCTTTTAGTACATTGTACCTCTGTTTTTTAATCCCTCAATCCCATTTACTTTACTAACCTCTCTCTCAACATGTTTGCTGCTTTTGAAGATTTAAGCGATTCCTATATCCACTTTAGAATTATGACATTTCATCGACAAATATCTCGGCATGTTCTTTCTGCCAAAATATATCACTTCCTATTTCTTTGTATCAATTGTTATCTGAGTCTTACCTAAGTAATCTGCCAGCTTAGTCCTCTTATATTTTATTATTATCCTCATCAGTGTTTACCACAGCTCCAAATTGGAATCAAGTGCAATTTTTTTTAATGTCAGTGTTTGCACTATAACCAAGTCTTTAATATATGTCAGAAAAAGAAATGATCTGACATTAGCCTGGAGCACAATACTATCACCCTCATCCATTGTGAGAAACAGTTACCATGACTATGTACCATGACTTTAATATGGGACACTTTCACATACTTCTGAAATCCATGCAGACAGCCATTTGTACATTTCACCGATCAATCTTTTCTGTTACCTCATCAAGAAATTCAATCAGGCTAGTCAAACATGATTTGTCTGTAATGTATCCATGCTGACTATTCATTCAAAATTCTCAAAATTTCCATTTATTCCCCCCCCCCAATAGTTTCTAAAGGCTTCACAGCAGAAAGCTTAAACTGACTAGCTTGTGGTGGCCTTACACCCCTTTGTGAGCAAGGATGCAACATTTACAACTGACACATTCCTTCTAATTATGGTGAATTAGAAGAATATTCCCATCCCTTCTGTAATCTGCACGTTGCTCAATAATCTGCAGTGTACCCTATTCTCATCAGATGTATTTGGTTTTAATGTAGACAACCTTCTTAATAACAGTCCTGCAACAGCTTCAACCTCAATGCAACACCCCACAAATCCATATTCTACATCTACAGAGTTATTAGCAGTATCCTCTTCCTTGTTAAAGACCCTCCCTTTACATTATCCCTTTATTATTATTATTATTATTATCATTCACTGCAATTGAGCTATCAACATTTACTTGAGGAGATTTTGAAACATTCAGCTGTGCTGCAATACTAGCTTTAGTTTCTGTGGTACTCTTGAGTGTGGGAATAGAAGGTTGATCATTCTCTGAATGCTGGACTATTGTGTTATTATTTGTCCTAGCCTTTAAAAAGCAATCATTTAGTATTCCAGCTGGAACTTTGCCCCTCTGCATCAATCACGTTCTTCAACAATAATCAATTGCAGCACTCCTCTCACCATTCTCCTACTCTCAAAGTCTTTCAGGATCCTGTATATTTTAACTGGCATTCTCTTCTCCTCTACTCTCTTTTCCTGCCTATTTTCCTTTTCACTTTCAACTTGTCCACTCCACACATTCAGCCTGGTTGACACTGAATGAAACAACTGATATGTGACACAGGCATTTTATGGGTTTTTAAAAAAATCTTTCTAATTTCTTCTCTATATTTGGGAAATAAAATGTTGTCTCACCTTTGTCTCTTATTATCATCAGTGATAACCTTTAATCGATCAATATCCAACCACAACCACCAGTATTTCTCACCAGCTGTTCCAAGAATAAACTTCTTGAATTTTTCAATGCCCTTTCTGTTCTTGAAACTGGAGCTGTGGCTTGGTGTTACATAGAAGAAGTCTCTGTTATCCTCTTCGCTGGAAGAATCAGATTCTATAATTTCCTCAGTCAGGTTCTCTGCCAAACCTTGACCCTTTTCATTATCATTCGCTGCAATTGAGCTCTTGCCATTTATTTGGGGTAATTCTGAAACAATCACCTCTGCTGCAATACTACCATTGGGCTTTGTGGTACTCTTTGTGTCAGGTTCTGTTTCATTCAAAATAGAAGGTTGATCGTTCTCTGAATTCTGGACTGTTGTGTTATCATCTGTCCTAGCCTTATCTTCATGGGTCTTTGTTTCATCAATGGTGCTGGGTTGTTCTTCTTCTTCTATGTTGTGCTCAGCTTCCATCTCTGACTGCACTTTAAGAAAAATTGTTCCTGGTGTCTGCAAAGGGTATTCAGGCACAAATTCAAATATTTCATTATCCACAACTTTTGGTCTAATAAATTCGCTAATGCATCTACCAGGATCACTGTCTACATATAATTTTCTTGATTGATGTCTGACACTTTGGGATCTAATTGGCAGCTTTCTAGATTCAATACTGACCATCATATCTTCCAATAGCGAACAACCTAGAGCAATTTAAATTACAAAAAAATAATTTTTAGATAAAGGATAAAGAATTATGGCAGTTATGATATTGAACCATTCTCCTCTCAACTGGGCAGTATAATACTGGAACAAACAAAATTAGGAGCGGAGGTAGACCACTAAGCACTAGTAATAAGATCATGGTGTAGGGACATACGGATTGGCCAGGTGGTCTAGAACCCTCGGATTGGTTTACGGATCACGTGGTGCGGGAGCGCGAGGTATTTGAGTGTCTGGCGCCAAACTCGGGTTAGAGATTAGATTAGCGAGCGAAGTTAGTGTGTGTCCAAAAGTAAGTGCTTTGCGTTTGTCACGGGTTTTATCGACAATAAAGTCTTTGGATAATATCGCTCGTTTTGACTCACTACATTGGTGACCTCGAACGTAGGAATTGAAGCAGCAGCATGTCGCAGGTGGGAGCGAGCGCGGGCGAGATTCATCTACCGCCGTTCTGGGCCCATCAGCTGCACCTGTGGTTTGTGCAGGCGGAATCTCAGTTCCATCTTAAAAGGGTGGAGAAAGACCAGGAGAAGTTCCACCACCTGGTGAGCTGTCTGCAGTCGGAGGTGGCTGCGCGGGTCAGTCAATACCTGACCAGTCCACCCCAAACGGAGCAGTACGTGGGGCTCAAGAGGCTCCTACTGAGGACTTTTGGCTGGAGCCAGAACCAGCGGGCTCTGAAGCTCCTCCATTTACCAGAGCTGGGGCAGCGGCTACCGTCGGAGTTGATGACCGAGATGCTGACCTTGGTGGGCGACCATCAGCCGTGCATGGTTTTCGAAGCGGCTTTTCGGGAGAAACTACCCCGGGACGTCAGGCTAGTGTTGGCCGACGTCACGTTTGAAGATCCGGTAGCGTTCGCCGAGAAAGCCGACGCGCTCGTCAGGGAGCGACACACCCGAGACGACTCGGTTAATCGGGTCTCGAGGCCCAGCGGCAGTCGGTGGAGCGGCCGAGAGAGCGACGCATGTGCCGCTATTTCGCAGTCAGCCAGCCAAGAAGGGGCTGCGGAACATGTTTATTGGTCGCGGGCTCGAGCAACAGGGCCGAATAGGCGCGGCTGGTGTTTCTTCCATCGGCGGTGGGGCAGTGAGGCTCGAAGCTGCAGAGCCCCGTGTTCGTTTCCGGGAAATGCCTGGGCCGATCGAATGTAGAGGCAGTCTCGATTGGCCGTAATTGCCGCCTCTATGCGACGGACCAAGAGACCGGGATCGTTTTTCTGGTGGATACGGGAGCGGTTGTGAGTATTGTGCCCCCCTATGACTGCGAAGTTCAAGCGGGGGGGAAGGGGCCGCCCCTCATTGCGGTGAACGGTAGCCCCATCCGCACTTACGGTAAAAGGGCTATGTCCCTGTTCTTCGAGTCCAGGACCTACCGTTGGGATTTCATCGTTGCGGATGTGGGCCAGGCCATTTTGGGTGCGGATTTCCTATGGGCGTTTTTGTTGGTCGTAGACGTCCGCAGGAGGGGCCTGCAGCCCTCGGCTAGCGTACGGCCCCGAGGTACGGGGCCTGCGGCCCCTCCAAGCGCCGCCCCACCCAGTTCAGCGATCCAGGCCATTACCACGGCCCCCGGTCAGTTCGATGCGGTCCTAGCGGACTTCCCGCAGCTCCTCGTTCAGCGGTTCGATGCACCTTCCGAGAAGCATGGGGTCGTGCATTTCATTCCGACCGAGGGGCCGCCGGTTTTTGCCCGGGCACGGCGCCTCCCACCCGACAAGCTGGCCATGGCTCGAGAGGAGTTCCTGAACTTGGAGAGGCTGGGAATTGTTCGGCCTTCGAGTAGTCCGTGGGCCTACCCCTTGCATATGGTTTCCAAAGCATCTGGGGGGTGGAGACCATGTGGGGATTTCCGACGACTTAACGCGGCAACACGGCCGGACCGCTACCCGATTCCGCACATACAGGACTTCTCAGCCAACCTGGAGGGGGCTACAATTTTTTCTAAGATCGATTTGGTGCGGGGATATCATCAGATCCCGGTCCATCCGCCGGACATTCCAAAGACGGCTACCATTACTCCGTTCGGGTTGTTTGAGTGGTTGCGCATGCCTTTCGGCCTTAAAAACGCAGCTCAGGCATTCCAGCGTCTGATGGACCGTGTGGGTTGAGGTTTGCCGTTCGTGTTTATTTACCTCGATGACATATTGATTGCCAGCCGTTCGGTCCAGGATCACGTAGTCCACCTCCGCACTGTATTCCAGAGGCTGCAAGACCACGGCCTGATTCTCCATCCGTCCAAATGCCAATTTGGCCTGTCGGCGGTAGATGTTTTGGGTCACCGGGTTACACCGGCCGGTGCCATTCCTTTGTCAGCTAAGGTGGACGCGGTCCGCTCTTTTCCACGCCCTACGACCATCAAGGGTTTGCAGGAATTCGTGGGCATGGTGAACTTTTATCACCGGTTCGTGCCTGCAGCAGCTCGGGTCATGCGCCCCCTTTTTCAATGCCTCGCGGGTAACCCCGCTGAGTTGGTATGGTCCGCAGCTGCAGAGACGGCTTTTGTCGCGGTCAAACAGGCCCTCGCCAACGCCACCATGCTGGTGCACCCGCACTCCTCCGCCCCCACAGCTCTGACGGTGGACGCCCCAGACGTGGCGGTGGGTGGGGTTAAGGAGCAGCAGGTCGAAGGTCGCTGGCAGCACCTGGCGTTTTTCAGCCGGCAGCTCTCGCGAGCCGAGCTCAAATATAGTGCGTTTGATAGGGAGCTCCTGCCCCTCTATTTAACAGTCCGCCACTTCCGTTAATTTTTGGAAGGCCGCTCTTTTGTGGCCTGCATGGATCACAAACCTCTGACATTCGCTTTTGCTAAGGTTTCTGATCCAGGCACGGCTTGCCAGCAGTGGCACCTCACCCTGATTTCAGAGTTTACCACCGATGTCCGTCATATTGCGGGTAGGCTTATTGCTGTTGCTGATGCCCTGTCCCGGCCGGCCATTCCCTCCATAGCTGTGGTAGGCGGACAGGTGGATTTCCAGGAGCTAGCGGAGGCTCAGCGCCTGGAAGGAACTGCCGCGGTGTACGCCTCCACAGCCTCGGGACTGCGTTTGGAACAGGTTGCGTGTGGCCCCACAGGTACCAAGTTGTGGTGTGACGTTTTCCTTCCACGCCCTCGCCCGGTGGTGCCTGCTGCCCTGCGGCGTAAGGTTTTTGAGGCCACTCATGGCCTGGCACATCCGTCCATCAGGGCGACTTCAGCCATGGTGGCTGCCCGGTTTGTCTGGCAAGGCCTGCGGAAGCAGGTGGCAGCCTGGGCACGTGCCTGCATTCCGTGCCAGACCTCCAAAGTTCATCGCCATGTCCAGCCCCCATACCAGAGATTGGAGGTTCCCCCCGTCCGTTTTTTCCACATCCATGTGGATTTGGTGGGTCCATTGCCCTATTCTAGGGGTTATACTCATCTGCTGACGGTGGTTGATCGGTTTACACGTTGGCCGGAGGCGCTCCTGTTGTCGGACACCTCGGCGGCCTTCTGTGCATGGGCCCTGGCGTTGCATTGGGTGGCCCGTTTCGGCGTCCCGGCTATCATCACCACGGATCGGGGGCCCAGTTCACCTCGTCCCTCTGGGCCGCGCTGGCACAGCTGTATGGGTCTCGCTTACAGCAGACCACCGCCTATCATCCCCAGGCCAACGGGATGGTTGAGCGCTTCCATCGGCAGCTGAAGGCGTCCCTCTGTGCTCGCCTGACCGGCCACGATTGGGCTGACCAGCTGCCTTGGGTCCTCCTCGGCATTCGTACGGCCCCAAAGGCTGAGCTAGGCACATCCTCGGCCGAGCTCGTTTACGGGTCGCCCCTGCGGGTGCCGGATAAAATTCTCCCTTCCGCTCCCGCCTTGCCGCCGTCGGTCACGTCGGTTTTGGGTTCCCTCCGGGCGCGGGTGGGTTCTCTGGCTCCAGCCCCGACCTCCAGGCACGGATGCACGGCAGTCCACGTCCCGTCGGACTTGCGGGACTGCGATTACGTGTTCCTTCGGAAAGATTCCCACCGCCCCCCTCTTCGGCCGGTTTATCAGGGCCCGTTCCAGGTGCTTAAAAGAGGGGCTGTCACCTTCACCTTGCAGGTGGGAAATTGCCAGGAGCTCGTTTCGGTATCCCGGCTCAAGCCGGCCCATTTGGACCAGGACCTGCCCGTGTCGGTGGCTCAGCCTCCGCGCCGGGGCCGGCCTGTGGCCGCCCCATTGGTCCCGCCAGCGGCGCCCTGTTTGCCACCTCTCGGCCCCCCGCCGCCTATGGTTGAGCCCGGGCCGCCGTTGCCGATCAAGCGCTCTCCGTCACCTACACCCTCCGCTCCCGTGGCCCCTCCATCACCTCTAGCGGCGGCGCCCTCCCCGCCTCCTGTCACATTGGCGGTGTCGGCTTCCCCCCTCCGTACGCGTTCAGGGAGGTATGGTTTCGAGGGTTCTGGGGGGGGGGTCATGTAGGGACATACGGATTGGCCAGGTAGTCTAGAACCCTCGGATTGGTTTACGGATCATGAGGTGCGGGAGCGCGAGGTATTTGAGTGCCTGGCGCCAAACTCGGGTTAAAGATTAGATTAGCGAGCGAAGTTAGTGTGTGTCCAAAAGTAAGTGCGTTGCGTTTGTCACGGGTTTTATCGACAATAAAGTCTTTGGATAATATCGCTCATGTGGACTCACTACAATGGCTGATCTGACCGTAACTTCAACTCCACAGTTCCATTAAGTCACTTTAAGTTTTCATGCCCTTGCTTTTCAAACTTCTATCCATTGTGGCTGAAAATATTCAAAAATACCATTTCCACTATCCTTTGAGGATGAGAATTCCAAGGGCTCATAACCCTCTGAGAAAAAAATACACCTCCTTGTCTTAAATGGGTGACCTCTTTTTAAAACAGTGAGACCTGGTTACTCGTTCTCCCAGATCCTCATTTGATCCACCCAGTAAATCCACCCGGCAAAGCCCCGTTTCATAAATGTTTCAATCAAAACACCCCACAGTCATTAAGTCATACAGCATGGAAACAGGTTCTCCGGTTCAAATTGCCCACACTGACCAAGATGATGCAAGACCACTGAGGAAAAGCAGCAAAGCAGAGAGGCAAGTTTCAGATCATGTACATTATATTTGGATTAATTGAATCAACTTAAATAAAATTTAATAAGTGTTTCAAAGTGTTTAAAAAAAAATTATTACATAATAATATTTAATTAGAGTTTAGTATGTTATTAAAACATGTTTCTGATTTGTTTGCAGATAGCAGAGATAATCACAATCTTTAAGCTGTTCGACAACTTTGACAGCCATTTCAGCCTGGGAGGCTTGCCTTAACTAGCTATGAAGGCAATTTCTATGGGATTTACAACTGGGATGTTAATCAGGTAAGCCATCACCTTGGTCAGGAAGCTGCTATGGGAAGGTCTCCTCCAGGTACAGACCTATAGGCCGAGAGAGCGCAAACATGGGCAACTTACCAATCCCAGGATATTCCAAGCTGTTAATACTCATTTCATTTAATTCCTCATTTCTACCAGAGACCAATTTCATCCTCAGGTTTCATTAACCTATCTTTGCATTTGGACTAAGTTGAATTGTGTAATAGAATGATGCTTTCTACAGTTTTATTGTGGACATGCATACCATGAAAGGCCGAAGACAGCCTCCTGTTCATGAGCAATACTCAAACATGGTTCATTAATGTTTGTCAGTTGTCAATCTAAAACTCTCATCAGAGTTGTGCTTTGAATGTTTGAACTGATGGAACAAAGGCTCATTCTAGCTGCATCTCTGACTCTCAGTAGTCTTTGATACCCACAATTTTTTAATCATGCAATATCTTGACAACTGCAGCTTTAAGAAACATAGAAACATAGAAAATAGGTGCAGGAGGAGGCCATTTGGCCCTTCGAGCCAGCACCGCCATTCATTGTGATCATGGCTGATCATCCACAATCATTAACCTGTACCTGCCTTCTCCCCATGTCCCTAAATTTCGCTAGCCCCGAGAGCTCTATCTAACTCTCTTTTAAATTCATCCAGTGAATTGACCTCCACTGCCTTCTGTGGCAGAGAATTCCACAAATTCACAACTCTCTGGGTGAAAAAGTTTCTTCTCACGTCAGTTTTAAATGGCCTCCCCTTTATTCTTAGACTGTGCCCCCTGGTTCTGTGCCCCCATCATTGGGAACATTTTTTCCTGCATCGAGCTTGTCCAGTCCTTTTATAATTGTATATGTCTCTATAAGATCCCCTCTCATCCTTCTAAACTCCAGTGAATACAAGCCCAGTCTTTCCAATTTTTTAATTTATTTGGATAATGCATTTGAACTAAGTATCTTTATATCAAGCCATTCTTAATATGAAGTCATATTCATGGAACATTTTGCATGAAACTTATGATAATCAAGGTAAAATATGATCCAAGTATCTTACCAGACATGCTCAGTTTAATTGCGTTGAAAGGTCCTGAAGGAATTAAAGATGAACTCATTCTACCTGTACTTCTACGGTCAGATTTAACCACCTTCGTTGTAGTTTCTTCATTTGCTTCTGTGAACAATGCTTTAACTTGGGTAACAGAAGCCTAAGGAGACATTTTTTTTAAATTTGCGCTTATTATGAATATATAATCCCACTGAAACTGATTTCAACTTGAATTTCTATTAAAGTAAAGTAATCCCATTGTAACTATTGAAACTGTGTTAACAGTCTGTTAACATCAGCTGGCAACGGTTCCTGAAAACATGGCTGTTCTAGACAAGATACGAGTTTTGGATCTATCATGTGGTTTAAGATTCAAGGTGCCTTGACAAACATGACAATCATGATGAGACCAATTCAATTAGTTGGGGTAAAATTTACCTGAACACCCACATTAAGGGATATTCAGTTTCTCCATTTCCCAGTGGACAACCTAATGTTCCCCCATAATAAAGTCTATCTGATGCTTTCTTATCATATGAACTTTACTGTTCATATTCATTGAGACCACAATGTCCTCCTCACAGCTCAATTTTCCTTTATGGTATCTTAGAGCTATAGAGTGATACTGTGTGGAAACAGACCCTTCGGCCCTACTTGCCCACACTGGCCAACGATGCCACAGCTACACTAGTCCCACTTGCCTGTGCTTGGTCCATATCCCTCTAAACCTGTCCTATCCAAGTACTTGTCTAACTGTTTCTTAAACGATGGGATAGTCCCAGCCTCAACAACCTCCTCTGGCAGCTTGTTCCATACACCCACCACCCTTGATGTGAAAAAGTTACCCCTCGGATTCCTATTAAATCTTTTCCCCTTCACCTTGAACCTATGTCCTCGATTCCCCTACTCTGGGCAAGAGACTCTGTGCATCTATCCGATCTATTCCTCTCATGATTTTGTACACTATCTTAAAACAGGACACTTTTTAATCTGTTTCTTCACCTATCCATAATATGTATTTGAGTCCCAAGCATTGCACTTTGCAGTCCTTCACTGGTTTACAGCCTGTCATACTAGAAACTGCACACACACTCATTCAAAATTTTCATTCTTGTTTTTGTCTACATTATCATATAACCCCCTGATTCATTAATCTTCATTTTATGTATCAACATTTAATTTGGTACTTTATTGAATAACTTTTTAAAACCTACTCTATTAACATATCCTCAGTAAATTCTAAAAGCTGTCCAAAGTTTATTTTTCATAAGATCATGCTCCACTACAACTATAGGTGGAGACAGGAAGATAGAGGGAGATCTGGGAAGGAGGAGGGGAAGAGAGGGACAGAGGAACTATCTAAAGTTGGAGAAGTCGATGTTCATACCACTGGGCTGCAAACTGCCCAGGCGAAATATGAGGTGATGTTCCTCCAATTTCCGGTGGGCCTCACTATGGCACTGGAGAAGGCCCATGACAGAAAGGTCAGACTGGGAATTGGAGGGGGAGTTGAAGTGCTCGGCTTGACAATCATTTGCTATTTTGTGCAATCACTTCTCTCGGAAGAACATTACAGAATGCTGGTTGTTCAGTTGATAGACTCGGTCAATGAAATATAACCCCATCTCTTTGTCACTAGATTAGTGTCTCTCATTTTTTCTTCTGCTAATGGTACTACATTTCAGTTATGGTTTCAATAAGCTTAGCAATGGAGGAAGACATAAGTGTTTCTGCACACTGATGTCATATCAGTTTAGTCTTTACCTCTCCAAGACAGATATATAGCTTATTCATCAAGTCTTCAGAGTTGTCTACAATTTTAGGGGCAGGTGCTTCTTTTTTAATATGCCATGGAACATACGATTGGTCTACTTGTGGCATCCCAGGGCCAGTTTTGCATTCCAATTGAGACAGCAGTTTTGCAAGTCTGCAATTAATAACAGAAACAATCCTTGGTGTTGATATGACTAAGCACATTTTCTTTTTTCGTAAATACCACACTGTATAACAATCATTTTTTTTACAATGCAAGTAAAAATAACAATGACATTTAATCTAATAAAATACATCACACCACATGAGGTGACAAGATATCAAACAATACTGCGTTTTGAAGACTCGGTCAATGAAATATAACCCCATCTCTCCTCAGAGGTGCAACTTGAAGGAAAGCAGAGATGGCTTTGAATCCCTGGTCTTGTTTGTCAGCATATGGAAGCTAGAATACGTATGAGGAATAAAACTGGCAAAGCTATTGCTTGAGGCTGAAAGATTACTTTCCTCAAACTTTCTCAGAGGTGGCCAAATTCTCAATGCAACATTACATTTTCAATGTATTACACTTGTTTTTTTCTTGAAAAAAAATAGACTTTTTTAGAAAAATATCAGAGGTACAATTACGTTTGAACACAAATACAATTGTTTAGAGAATAATGTCAGCAGCCTGTCCGCGAGCAAATATTATTGTTATATTTTAAAAAGGAAGAAAAAGTTTATGGAACAGTAATTGAGTAATTGAAATACTAACTCAAGTAGAAAAAACATGTAGAAACTGAAATTATAAAGAATAATCAGATCGAATTTCACAGATTAATAGAAAAATTACAGCATGGTAGGAGAGGCCATTTGGTCCAGCAAGTCCTGTCCCCATCTCCTGCCCCAGCCCTGCAATCCTCTCCCTTTCAGTGGCTCCAGATGTGGATGGACATTTGAAAGATAATAATTTTCTGTGCTACAAGGAAAGTGAGTGAGAACGGGACAGATGGGAATGCGCTAATAGGCGCTACCATGATCTTGATGGGTTGAATGACTTCCCTCTCGGCTAGAATAATTCTATGGTATTATTACTTCAAGTTTATATACAATATATTTACCACGTTGGAAACAAAGTTAAATATTAACACAATAAAGAAAACAAAAGTTCTTTGAGCAGTCACCTGTACTCAAAATAACAGTCACTCTTAAGGAATGCTGGGAGTCTTTCACCTTTTATCCATGCAACACCCTGCTCCCGATCCAAGCACTGAAATTGAAAAACATAACATGTTGGTTAACATATTGATTTTCTTTATCACATTATCACGTTACATACAAATGAAAGAATAGATTTAATTAAAACCCCAAGGAAGGTGTGAAGAAATGTCCACTAAACCACTGCAAAGATCTTCAGTTATCGATAGATTTAATGGGCTTTATCTTCAGTCTGAAGAAGGGTCTCGACCCGAAACGTCACCCATTCATTCTCTCCTGAGATGCTGCCTGACCTGCTGAGTTACTCCAGTATTTTGTGATACCTTCATTTGTACCAGCAACTGCAGTTATTTTCCTACACCTTTAATAGGCTTTAAATACATTTACAGCCGCCAACCAGTGGGTTAGCACCTTATGCAACTTCTAACGAAAAATCAAAAACTTACACCATTTGAACACAATTTCAGTAATTTTAGAAATAGCTTTATATTGAAAGTTATCTTTTAATCCTCACTTACGAATTTAACCCTTTAACCAACGCTTTGTGTGAATGATCCAGAAATGTGCTCATTATTCACAAATTCAGAACTCCAAAATAAAGCGAGAAACATGATTTTTGAAGTTTGATGTGTCTGCTACCCCAACATAATGGGACAGGGTGGTGAAGAAGTGGCAGCATGAACTTAGAAGTTCTAGGCAACAATTTTAATTCAATTTATCTAATTGAATTTACCAGTTAAAACACCAGGATAATTCACTTTCTGGGACACTGCCAGAATTATGCAATAAACCGGTAGGACTCACACAAAGCCATCAAAATTCTTGCTCACAATTTCACATTATCTGCCAAGGCATTCCACTAATGACACTCTATTGTTGAGCTAGGAAATTCAAAATCTAGACATCATGGGAACAAGGCAGGTGATTTATGACTGGTGCAATTATGCTAAATGGAACAAATTAAAAGTGCACATTACAGTGCATTCAGAAAGTATTCAGACCCCTTCACGTTTTCCACATTTTGTTACGTTACAGCCTTATTTTTAAATTGATTAAATTCTTTTTTTTATCATCAATCTGCACACAATACCCCAGAATGAAGAAGCGAAAACAGGCATTTAGAATTTTTTGCAAAGTAATTAAAAAGAAATAACTGAAACATTTACATAAGTATTCAGCCCCTTTGTTATGACACTCAAAATTGAGTGTAGATTCATCCTGTTTCCATTGACTATACTTGAGATGTTTCTACAACTTGATTGGAGTCCACCAGTGGTAAATTAAATTGGACATGATTTGGAAACGCACACACCTGTCTATATAAGGTCCCACAGTTGACAGTGCATGCAAGTGCAAAAACTAAGCCATGAAGATGAAGGAATTGTTCGTAAACCTCCGAGACAGGATTGCGTCGACACACAGATCTGGGGAAGTGTATAAAACAATTTCTGCAGCATTGCAGGTGCCGAAGAGCACAGTGGCCTCCGTCATTCTTAAATGGAAGAACTTTGGAACCACCAGGATTCTTCATAGAGCTGGCCGACTGGCCAAACTGAGAAATCGGGGAGAAGGGCCGTGGTCAGGGAGGTGACCGAACCCGATCGTCACTCTGAGAGAGCTCCACAGAGTTCCTCTGTGCAGATGGGACAACCTTCCAGAAGGACAACTATATATGCAGCACTCCATCAATCAGGCCTTTATGGTAGACGGAAGCCACTCCTCAGTAAAAAGCACATGACAGCTCGCTTGGAGTTTGCCAAAAGGCACCTAAAGGACTCTCAGACCATGAGAAACAAGATTCTCTGGTCTGATGAAACCAAGATTGAACTCTTTGGCCTGAATGCCTGGAGGAAACCAGGCACCGCTCATCACCTGGCCAATACCATACCTACGGTGAAGCATGGTGGTGGCAGCATCATGCTGTAGGGATGTTTTTCAGCGGGAGGAACTGGGAGACTAGTCAGGAATGAGGGAAAGATGAACGGAGCAAAGTACAGTGAGATCCTCGATGAAAGCCTGCACCAGAGCGTTCTAGACCTCAGACTGGGGTGGAGGTTCCCCTTCCAACAGGACAACGAACCCTAAGCACGCAGCCAAGACAACACAGGAGTGGCTTCGTGACAAGTCTGTGAATGTCCTTGAGTGACCCAGCAAGAGCCCGGACTTGAACCCGATCAAACATCTCTGGAGGGACCTGAAAATAACTGTGCATCGATGCTCCCCATCCAACCTGACAGAGCTTGAGAGGATCTGTGGAGAAGAATGGGAGAAATTACCCAAATACAGGTGTGCCAAGCTTGTAGCGTCATACCCAAGAAGACGAGGCTGTAATTGCTGCCAAAGGTGCCACAACAAAGTACTGAGTAAAGGGTCTGAATACTTGTGTAAATGTGATATTTCAGTTATTTATTTTTAATTACTTTGCAAAAATTTCTAAACACCTGTTTTCACTTTTTTTATTATGGGATATTGTGTGTAGATCGATGATTTAAAAAAAAAGAATGTAATCCATTTAAAAATGAGGCTGTAACGTAACAAAATGTGGAAAAGGTGAAGGGGTCTGAATACTTTCTGAATGCACTGTATATACTACAACTAAAGTTAGATTTAATCCAGCATCTGCAGTTCCTTCCTACACAGCTAAAGTTGAAATGTCTAACATGTATTATATCAGTATCAATTTTTAAAAAAAATATGGGCCATTTACAGTGATTTTTGTTTCAATTGAGATTTCTGCAAATATTGTCATTCTTGTGTTTACTCGTCGCTGGATATATTCAAAAGCATAATTATATCATGGATCATCGACCAACCTGCACAATGAATTTGTCATCAAATTTTTTATCCTGAGCAGTGATATTCTTTTCAAATTTAGGATCCTGCTGCTTTGGTTTGCCTGTCACATTGTAGATAGGGTCAATAGGTTTGTAAGCCCGCACCAAACCTTTCAGCTGCTTCAAAAGATTTTTCTCAGCACTGTCAAATATTTCAAAATGCTGCCTTTCTTTGTTATACCAAATTTGTGTTGGAAAACTCTAAAACAAAAAGAGAATGAATGTTTAAATATGCAAAAATAGAACTTTTATTCATCCATACAGGGTGCCAATTCACTTGGATTGATTTGGAGTCCTTGTGAATTGTAAAATATCATCAGCGCATTGGAAATAAGAATGCATTGTTTGATAACATAAAATATTGCTTATTAACTTGAAAAATATTTGAGAAAGGGGAAACATGTTTTGACTCGGTTAAAGATAGAATGCCATGTATGAATCCACAAGAAATGTATCCAACTGAAGCTGAGCAAAGTGTTTTCAAGGATACACTAATTCATTCTTCTCTCTGACTCTTTGGTGTTGCTGTGTTATGATGACTTAAGGCCCTGTCCCAGTTAGGCGTTTTTAAAGGCGACTGTCAAAGTCGTAGCAGGTCGCCGAAAAAACGGTGACTGGACCCCCCCACGACAATGTCTACGACAAGCTGCAACAACCTACCACCTAGTCAACGTCAAGCTACAGCAAGCTACTGAAAACCGGCGACCCAATCGTCGCAAGTAGAATGTCCACCTATGACTGCACCTACGACAACCTACAACCACAGAGGCGACAACCTACAACAACCGAAGTCAACCTACGCCCACCCGCGACAAGCTAGGACAAGCTATGACCCTGAAGACTATTGAAGACACTTCACGTTTCACCCACTTTCCCTATAAAAGGGGTGTATGGTAGGGTTTCCAATCATTCTGCATCATGACTATTTGAAAGTGATGCCATGAGAAACTACTCTGAAATACAATAACTTCATACATCAATTTTCCGTCAAAATGTCAAGAATTTCCTTTATTGATATACAAACAACAAAAAATTAAAAGGTTGATAAGAACATACAACAGTGGATGATCAGATCAAGTCCACACTTGGAATTCGCGGAAGTCAGCACCGGCGACAACCTTAATCACCTGATGACAACCTACTTCACCTGGTGACAACCTACGACAGCGCCCACGTCAGGAGACGTCAAGCTACGCTTATTGGCGTCAAACCAACAGTCGCCAAAAAATTTCATACCTTCACAAAATCCAGCGATGACCAGAAAAACGCTACGACTCTTTGGAGACTACTCACGACACCCCGACGACCGTGCGGCGACAGTCTAATCGGCTGTAGTCGCCTAAAAAGTCGCCGAACTGGGACAGGGCCTTTACACATTGCATTTTAAGAGCATTTAAATGTTAACTGTCCAACCTATTTCTATCATGGACCAATAGAGTTTTTAGTACAAACGAGATGCCTATCAACTTGCTGGAGCAGAACAAATACACGTCTTATTTAATAAAAATGGCGTGCAAAGAAATACATCAGAGTATTGATGTCAGCCTTGAGCTAAGAAAGTATAACTTAATAATAATATAATAATAATAATATTCATTTATTGTCATTGCAACGAGTACAACGAAATTAAAAAATAGCCAATCCTGACGGTGCGTACAAACATATATGCAATAAATGCAAAAACAAATAAATACATAAATACAATTAAATACAATTATATTAAGTACAAGATTTTTTAACGGTGTTGCCTAGTGCAAAGGTAGTGTTCAGTTCTCGTATGGCCCTGGGGTAAAAACTGTTCTTAAGTCTGTTTGTTCGGGATTTGATCGACCTGAAACGTCGACCAGAGGGCAGATGAACAAACAGACGGTGGCCGGGGTGGGATGGATCTTTTATTATTTTGCCTGCTCTACTGAGGCAGCGTAGTCTGAACAGGTGCTCCAGGGAGGGCAGTGAGCAGCCGATGATCTTCTGGGCCGTCGTGATGACCCTCTGAAGGGCCTTCCTGTCCTTTTCTGAGCAGCTGGCATACCATGTGGTTATACAGTATGCCAGCACACTCTCGATGGAGCAGCGATAGAAGGACAACATGAGCTTCTCCTGCAGGTTGGTTTTCCTGAGGATCCTCAGGAAGTGGAGTCTCTGCTGTGCCTTCTTTACTGTGGTGATGGTGTTGGTAGACCAGGTAAGATCCTCTGCGATGTGCATACCCAGGAACCTGAAAGCTGGTACCCTTTCCACACAGACCCCATTGATGTAGAGTGGGTCGTAATCTCCACTGGTTTTTCTAAAGTCAATTATAAGTTCCTTTGTTTTGGAGGAGTTCAGGACCAGATTGTTCACTGAACACCATGCTGCCAGCCTTTGGATTTCATCCCTATAGGCTGTCTCATCTCCTTCTGAGATGAGTCCAACCACAGTCGTGTCATCCGCGAACTTGATGATGGTGTTGGTGGGATGGGTGGGGGCGCAGTCGTGAGTGTAGAGGGAGTAAAGGATGGGGCTCAACACACAGCCCTGTGGTGAACCGGTGCTCAGTGTAATGGTGGAGGAGAGGTGAGGGCCTATTTTGACGGTCTGGGGGCGGTTGGTCAGGAAGCCCTTGATCCATTGGCAGATGGTTTGGGAAAATCCAAGGTCGGAAAGTTTGGTGACCAGTCTGCTCGGGATGACCGTGTTAAAGGCAGAGCTGAAGTCGAGGAAGAGCATCCTCACATAGCTCCCCTGGTATTCAAGGTGGGTCAGTGCAGTGTGAAGAGCAGTGTCGATGGCATCCCCTGTAGACCTATTTGCTCTGTAGGCAAACTGGTGTGGGTCGAAGGTGGGTGGGAGGCTGGCTTTGATGTGCTGCAGGACCAGTCTCTCGAAGCACTTTGTGATGACCGGTGTGAGTGCTACCGGACGGTAGTCGTTAAGACCGCTGATGACAGACTTTTTCGGCAGTGGGATGATTGTGGCGGACTTCAGGCAGGGAGGGATGGTGGATGTTAAAAGGGACTTAGTGGCAATGGTAGTAAACATGGGAGAACATAGAACAGTACAGCACAGGAACGGGGCCTTCGGCCCACCATGTTTGTGCTGAACATGATGCATGGTTAAATGGATCTTATCTGCCTGTGCAAGATCCATTTTCCTCTCTTCCCTGCACTCCCATGTGCTACCTAAAAGCATTTTAAACACCATTATCATATCTGCCTTCACCACAACTCTTGGGGATGTGAGGAGGGATCCTTTAGTTAGACAGAAAGATGATGGTTAGTAACCCAATATTTAAAGAACAATTACATCAGGGACTAAACAATTATAAATGCTGAGATGAAAGATTGTCTTTATTTCAAGTCCATACCAAAATGCTTTGACTTTTTTTGGAATCCAGAAAAACACATTGTACATTTACAATATATTTTGAGTTGAACTATTATCATAACTTTCTTATTGAAATTAAGTAATCCTTTATGTGCATATATTATATTTCTGACAATCAGCTCAAAATAAAAAGCACAATACCATCACTATCATTTTGGCAAGTTATCACTTACCAGGAGACTGAGAAATGTATTGAAATAGTCCACAAGTAAATCATCTAATACCAAGTAGTCCTCCTAGAAGTGACAATAAGAAGAATTAGTAAAATAAAGTATATATCGCAGCAAAGAAAGAACAAAGATTTAGTGAAATCTGTTATTGGTCTCCCACCATGAATGAGTCATTTTTCAATTGAGACATATGATGACATCCTCATTATTGCAAAGCAGCAAATCAGGTTGAAGAATTCTGATGAACAACAATCAGGAACATGCACATGAGATTAATGAGACACTGAATTATCATAAATTTAAGAGGCATAGTAGTGTCTAAGTCAGATTACAAGAGTAACAACCGGAGTCTGTACGATTCACTCAAAACTCATGTTTAAATCAGATATGTTTAAAAAAGGGTAGTGCCAATAACAAACTGGTAACTGTGACGTTGTATTTTCTTGGTATGGGATCAGTCTATGATTTTGTGTGATCCTGAATTGGGACTGTCACAATATGACATTTTGTGTTTCTGACACGACAGTTGCTCTGTGATGGTTTGATCCTTATCAGGGCCGGATTAACATAGTAGCAAAAGTAGCATTTGCTACGAGCCCCGCACTAGCTTAATCCGGCCCTGATCCTTATACAGATCTGTCACCTTTACAAAAACCCATCTGGTTCCCTAATTACTTTATGGTTGAACAACTACCTACACAAGCAAGCATTCAGCCTCACACCTCTTGGATTTAAATTCCATTAGCCATTCTTCAGCCCACTTGCCCACCTGATCAAGATCACACTGTGATTCTTGAGAACCATCTTCTCTGCCTATGATACCTTCTATTTCAGTATCATCTGCAAGCTTACCAATCATGCCTCGTACATTCCCTTATAAATGGTTGACATTTTATGACAAATAGTAAAGGCCCAACATCAATCTCTGAGGCACAACACAAGTTACAGGCCTCCAGTCCAAAACACAACCTTGCACCACCATCCTCTGCTTCCTACAATGAAGCCAATTCCGTATCCTGTTCATTTGCTCTGATTTCCAAGCAATCTCACCTTACAGAGCGGCCTACTTATTCAAGGTGGTCTTCCTGAGATACATATAGAACATGTTTACGATCCCGACCTCAACAACTTTCTTAATCATTTATTTTAAAAAATAAAACAAAATCATGGGACACGTTATCTCAGAAACAAACACCAAGCTGACTATCCCCAGTGTACCCCTGTCTTTTCAGTTGCTCTCCCTCAGAATCCTTTCCTGTATCTTCCCTATCACAGTTGTTAGGCTTACTGGTCTAATTTTTATTTTTTGCAGCTCTTCTTAAATAGAGGCACTTCAGTTATCCAATGATGCTTCATAAATCAGCCAAGATTCCTGCATTTTTTTCTCTAGCTTTTCACTGTGTCCTTGAATATTTCTGATCAGGCTTTCCAAAGTTGCTATTGTGACTCTTTATATATGCTTGTGGCACGCTGAAAAAGCTCGAAATAAAGGCGAGGAGCCGGGTATATCGGAAACGATATGTTTAATACTTCTCTAGACCAGTCGAGTCTGTCAGAGAGCAATCGCGCTTAAAACCCCGTCCTTTATACCCGTAGCTAAGGGCCGCCCTCCTGGACCGGTCCATTCCCGTGCCTAGGGGTCGGTAGTGGTATGGCCCGACCCTTGGGAGCCGCCACAGGATCCTCCCCCGGAACCAGAGGCACGAAACGCACTGGCGGTCGCACATCCCGACCGGACGGCGTGCGGAAATCGGCCGACAGAGGGGCCGGCGGAGGCACAGTTGGAGGGACAGGTGGTGGGACAAGTGGAGAGACCCGCAAAGGGGGGCGTCCTCGCGGCTGAGGCTGGGCAATCCGGGCGATGTCCAAGTGCGCCGGCTTTAAGCGGTCAATTGACACGGCTCTGATTTGGCTCTGGCTGTCCAGACTAACAAACTGCAGTACATTTGAAAAAAATTGAAGATAATCTAATTCCACGGAAATCTACTTGAAAAAATAACGTTTTCGATTACATGCTGCCATGACCATTTAATTAGTCTGAACATTGTGAAAGCCAGACAATAGCATTATGTCCAACTCTGTGACCCGTCACACACTCACTGACAACATAACACCTTGATCATTAATGACCATATGTTGTTCCGAACTACTGAACTGAGGTCAAAGTAAGACCAAATCCCAAATAGAAACTGACAGATACTACCTGATAAGCAGCATCAACAAACAGCTGACCCACTGAATTACTGCTTAGCCTGGCTGGGGACCATCACAATAACATGGTAGACAGAGTAACATGTTAACATGGAGTCTGAAGAAGGGTCCCAATCCGAAATGTCAGCTATCCATCTTCTCCATGCTTCCTGACCTGCTGAGTTACTCCAGTACTTTATGTCTCTTACAGTAACATCGTTGATATTCATTTCCAAGAAGCCATGAGAACCATCTCTGGTGCACTGAGACCAAAGCAGCTCAGGTTGCTGCTAATATTAACCCATAATGAATCTCCTGATGTTCACAGGTAAAAATATCCTCTTTAAGGAACACTAGCAGCTGACAGCCTCTCCAAACACAAAGGGTTGCTTCTATGGCACCTCAATTGCTTGCCCAAAATACCTCTGCCTGGTTGGCTGTCTTCCATTATAGGGCAGCAGGGCGGAACAACTGGTAGAGCTGCGACCTCACAGCGCCGGAGACCCGGGTTAAATCCTGACCTCGGGTGCTGTCTGTGTGGAGTTTGCATGCTTTCCTTGTGACCACATGGGTTGTTTTCCTCCACAACCCAAAGACTTGTCAGTTAATTGGCCTCTGTAAAATTGGTCCCTGATGTGTAGAGAGTGGATGAGTAAGTGGAATAACACAGAACTAGTGTGCATCCTGTGTCTCTAGTAACCCTGTATGCTGTATCTCTAAATTGCCGACATGAGTTTCAGAGAATGGGAAATAGTTATGTTGCTGTTTCTTCACAGGGAGCTCGCCATTCAGGTGTGAGGAGAAAATCTCAGCGTCGACTGGGACAAAGGCAAGGAGATTCCAAGCGCCATGGGAGTTCAGCAAGGCAGCGAGTGACCGGCTTAAGGGATGTACCGATAGTTGAAAGTTTGAAGGATCAACGGTCAACATGTACATATGATATATTGATGCCAGTTACCCGGTTAATATTCGACACACACTCAATATTCACCGCATGCAGCGACGCCGTCAAGCATTTTTTTTTGCATTTATATCACATAATAATTGCACTTACAAAGTTGTCTGCTGTTATGGCTGGAGGCTCTGAAAAACAAAAATCAAGATGAAATATCTATAATGCCATTGACATAACCTCACCAGTTTGGTTACATTTCGTTTGTAAACTCGTTTGCACGACATATTACAAAATATTTCAATGCATTTACTCAGTATTCAAATGACTATCACATTCCCACCCACATATCGCATACCGGACCCCAAGTGTCAGAGGACATGTCATTCGAAACATCAAAATACAGGTTTTTATATATACTTTTGTTCGTTGTTGATTTAGCATGTTCGTTGGCGCCCATATAGTATCTGCAATTCTTCGACTGACATTGAAATATAATGTCATTGATATTTGTACAAACGTATTCACAAAATGCTGGAGTAACTCAGCAGGTCAGGCAGCATCTCAGGAGAGAAGGAATGGGTGACGTTTCGGGTCGAGACCTGAAACTTCTTCAGTTTGAAGAAGGGTCGAGACCCGAAACGTCACCCATTCCTTCTCTCCTGAGATGCTGCCTGACCTGCTGAGTTACTCCAGCATTTTGTGAATAAATACCTTCGATTTGTACCAGCATCTGCAGTTATTTTCTTATACTATTTTGTACAAACGTATGAGCGGCTCGGCGATCAACCCGGTAGAGATATCAGCGCCGTGAAAAAGAGCGATCTCCTTACACATACCTGTCGTTAATTTGTCCTGTGATATATTTTCATGTTCCATAGTCATAACCCGCTTTCAGGACAAGATCAAGTCCAGGATTATCTGTCGACATAAGACAATGGTTTGTCGTGACTTTATATCTGGATTGATACTTCTCAACCGACGATTGCGAGTTAAAGAGTTCTGGCGGTACAGGTCGGTGTTGTTTATTTGGTCAAAGAAAGATTAAGAAAACCGCTTGGCATTTGAGGGTGAACTTTACCCATTGTACCTCCAGCACAGTGATGTCACTTGACTGAAACAATGAAGACTATTGCAAGGTTTGATGAAATGTTGCGTCTCCACCAGCGCCGGCAAACAGACTCACGCTGAGCGCGTCACCAATTAGCCGAGGAAGACTTAGATCATGCGGCAAGTGATAATCTGAACAGCGATGAAAGCTAAACGGTTTGCATATATTAATATATGTTTTAATTATTTCTAATTGGATGCTATTCCAATTGTTCTTAACACCATTCCATCATTTTTTTGCACTCGCAACTTTCTGCGGGGTTGTTCTTCACATTGATCACTTTAAGAAAGCAATGTTCCGAATGTTCTTTCCATTAACTACAACCTACTTGTTTGAAGCATCCCTACCGAAAAGTCGCCTTTCCATTCTCTACACAAGTGCTGCCTGACTCGGTGAATTACTTCAATACTTAGTGCTATGTGTTTTGCGCTAATAAATGTCTCGATGTGGGCAACCTTTCTATTCACCATAGTCCTGAAGATGTCGGGGATCTGGTTTGGAGGAGCCAGGATGTGATAGGGAAAGTGCAACAAAGATCGGGTATTGGGATGTGGCACTCTCACTCTGGATGGCTTGCAAGAACCTAGTCATCAAGGGAAAATATATTGTTGTGCTCTTGTAGGTGGCATCGGTGTGACCGATACTCCACTCTACAACAGTCACCCAAGCCATTTTCAGGTGATCCAAGATGGAGTCAGGATACAAGTCCCCAGATTATTGGGGGAGAGGGGGGGGGGGGGGAGAGTGAGTGAGGGGGGGGGGAGAGTGAGTGAGGGGGGGGGGAGAGTGAGTGAGGGAAAGTAAATCCAACATTGCCCTCATTCTTTCATTCATCTGTTCTATATCTCTCTATTTCACCCTCTATATCCCTTGTTTTCCTTTCCCCTCGACTCTAGTCCGAAGAAGGGTCTCTACACAAAATGTCACCCATTCCTTCTCTCCAGAGATGCTGCCTGTCCCGCTGTTATTCCAGCATTTTGTGTCTATCTTTTGTTTAAACCAGCATCTGCATTTCCTTCCTACACATTGCCCTCACCCCAATGGGTCCCTTTGTGTGTGAACGTACACTTTTATATTTGGTGGCCATCGGAATGAGGACAATATTGGATCTATTTTCCCTCACGCCCACCCCATTGCTCTGGGGATGTGTTTGCATACAATCAACATACACATACACAAAGTGTCGTGACATGCTGGGGTTTTGCTTGAACCTGGTGTTGCAAAGGATGGGCCTAGCCTTGATCATAGGCAATGTTTCAGTCAGTTGGACTTTGTCACATTATCTGTGCTTTGTGGAAAAGTTCCTTCAAAGAAAGGTAAGTTCATCAGGCAGCGGTCAGCATGGAATGTTCGGAGAAACACATAACAGATCCTCTGAGATGGTTTCCCAAGTATACTGTCAAAACCATTTGGTAGAATAGCTCCCACCAGAACTCACCAATGAGCACTAACATTGCCTGTTTGGCAGCAGGTGGAGTTTTCTTTGTACAACCCTTTCCCCATGGTTGGAGCTACAGTCCCAATGCATGCTGACTTGGGAAAGCAGCCATGTGCATTTGCAAAGTAGGCAAGCAACAATATAATGGAGGACTTACAGACCTGTGGGCTATTCCAAAGGATACATACTGAGTCCAATATTAAGTGCTGCTGGAAGATCATCAACTTGGTGACAGATGCACTTTGGTCTTTCCGATACTTGTTGGTCTTCCAGTACAACAAAGCTCCATAAGTAAAAGATGATAATTTGAAAGAGGACTTGCCATTCCAGCCATTTGGAAACTTTTAAAATATAAAAAGAAAATTAAAGATAAAAGCTTGTTTTGCTTAAAATATATTAACTGCTATTAATTAATTTTAAACACAGGTACATTATTATTTTTTAATAAAGCTTACAAATATTTATCTTTTAAATTCCTACTAGACCAAGTGGACCCATTGGGCCCAAACCTCTCCTGTATTGGTGCAGCACCCTCTCCTCCCCCATCCCCTCCCTCCCCCCCCCTCCCCCTCCCTCTCTCCTCTCCCCCTCCCTCCACCCCTCCACCCCACTCCCCCTCCCCTTCACTCCCCCTCCCCTTCCTTCCCCTCCCTCCCCACTCCATCCCCCTCAACCCCCCTTATCCTCCCTCCCCTTCCCTCCCTCCCCCTCCTTCCCTAGGAGATAGATTTAAACTTTAAAATATGAATAACTTTTAAAATATAACCGATTTCAATGAAACTTCTTCCATTAGCACCAAAGGGACGACGGTGAGTAAGGTGGGCCTAAAATTGTCGTGCTATCCTGTATCGTTTTGGCTGTAGTTCAGGAACAAACAAACAAACAAATGAGAGTTTTAGTATGTCGATATGCAACCTCTTTCAAATGAATGGGGCATTCTAAATTGATTGATTGAAAGTTGCAGCATGGGAACAGGCCATTTGGCCCACCGAGTCCACATCAACCATTGACCACCCGTTCACACCAGTTCTATATTATCCCACTTTCGCATGCACTCCTTACACACGAGGTGCAATTTGCAGAGGTCAATTAACCTACAAACTCGCACGCCTTTGGGAATGTGGGAGGAAACGAGCATTTGGAGGAAGCCCTTGCAGCTACAGAGAGAATGTGCAAATTCCACACAGAGAGCACCGGAGGTCAGGATTGACTTTGAGTGGTCTGGTTTCCTCTGGGGGAAAAGGAGACAAGATAGGGAAGGATAAGGTGTGAAAACGACAGATCAAAGCAGACGATGCTAAGGAAATGTGGAATGGTTCATTGTTAGTTGAGGGGAAGATGAAAAAGCATACAATCTGTAAAATGAATCAGGAGGGCAGTGAAACTAATTGGGGAAACATAGAAACAGAAAATAGGTGCAGGAGGAGGCCATTTGCCCCTTCGAGCCAGCACCACCATTCATTGTGATCATGGCTGATCATCCACGGTCAGTAACCTGTGCCCAACTTCTCCCCATATATCCCTGATTCCACTAGCCCCCAGAGGTCTATCTAACTCTCTCTTAAATTCATCCAGTGATCCGGTCTCCACTGCCCTCTGTGGCAGAGAATTCCACAGTGGGAAGGATGGAGAGGGAGGGAAAGCAAAGGTTACTTGTCATGTTATACTGTAAGTGATAGGAGCAGAATTAGGCCATTCAGCCCATCAAGTCAACTCCACCATTCAATCATGGCTGATCTATCTCTCTCCCTTCTAACCCCGTTCTCATGCCTTCTCCCCATAACCCCTGACAACTGTACTAATCAAGAATCTATTTACTAGCCAAGAATCTATATTTGTGACTTAGTCTCGACCGGAAACGTCACCTGTTCCTTCTCTCCAGGGATGGTGCCTGCCCCGCTGAGTTATTTCAGCAGTTTGTGTCTATCTTCGGTTCAAACCAGCACTTGCAGTTCTTATGTACAACAAGAATCTATCAAGCTACTGTATCTATGCTTTAAAACATATCCATTGAGTTGGTGTGGAGGAGGGAACTGCAGATGCACCGAAGATCGGCACATGCACCGAAGATGCTGGAGTAACTCAGCAGGACAGGCAGCATCTCTGGAGAGTTACTCCAAGCATTTAGTGTCCAGTGAGGGCGCCCTGCCCGCGCCTCCTTCGTGTTTGGCGGCAGGAGCGGCAGCGCCGCGCGCACGCGCACGCGCACGCCCGGATTCGGGCATCTGCGGAATGGTCCGGCCGCGCATGCGCGTTCACGTAAGCCGCTGCCGATGGGGGGGCCGATGACGTCGGCGTCGGTTGGGTGGCCGCGCCTCGCGGAGGGAAGATGGCGCTGAACTCGACCAACCCGTCGCAGCTGCTACCGCTCGGTAAGCGCCGGCATCGCGGCTGAGGCATCGGCGCTCACACTCAGGCGGCGAGATCCACGCCGAGGAAACAAAACTCAGGCCGATGCTTAAAGATCCGAAGTTAAAACCAGCAAACGTTGGAAATAATCTAATCATGCACGAACCTAAAATCGGTTTGGGGTTTATTATTGTCACATGTACAGCGAAGAACTTTGCAGGAATAAACTGTAGGTGCAGAAGATAGACGCAAAATGCTGGGATGTCCAGCAAAAAGCTGGAGTAATTCAGCGGGACAGGCAGCATCTCTGGAGAGAAGGAATGGGTGACTGAAGAAGGGTCTCGACCCGAAACGTCTCCCCAGAGATGCTCCTGTCCCGCTGAGTTACTCCAGCTTTTTGCGTCTATCTTCAGCGAAGAACTTTGTTTCGTCTTAGCCAGTAAAACCATGCCATTCATGCGTACAGTCAAGCCAGTCACGAGAACAAGGGGCAGTAATAAATAAAGGAAGATACCCCAGTGCAGAAAAGTTAGAGAACCTGTTACTCAGTTGTTAAGCCAGGTGAGCTGCCTCAACAGAGCTGCAGGTCTAAAAGACATACGACAGAAGAAGCGCAAAGAGGTCCTTCTACAGTTGTACCGGGCCCTGGTGAGACCGCACCTGGAGTACTGTGTGCAGTTTTGGTCTCCAAATTTGAGGAAGGATATTCTTGCTATTGAGGGCGTGCAGCGTAGGTTCACTAGGTTGATTCCCGGAATGGCGGGACTATCGTATGTTGAAAGGCTGGAGCAATTAGGCTTGTATACACTGGAATTTAGAAGGATGAGGGGGGATCTTATTGAAACATATAAGATAATTAGGGGATTGGACACATTAGAGGCAGGAAACATGGTCCCAATGTTGGGGGAGTCCAGAACAAGGGGCCACAGTTTAAGAATAAGGGGTAGGCCATTTAGAACGGAGATGAGGAAGAACTTTTTCAGTCAGAGAGTGGTGAAGGTGTGGAATTCTCTGCCTCAGAAGGCAGTGGAGGCCAGTTCGTTGGATGCTTTCAAGAGAGAGCTGGATAGAGCTCTTAAGGATAGCGGAGTGAGGGGGTATGGGGAGAAGGCAGGAACGGGGTACTGATTGAGAGTGATCAGCCATGATCGCATTGAATGGCGGTGCTGGCTCGAAGGGCTGAATGGCCTACTCCTGCACCTATTGTCTATTGTCTATTAAGAAGTTGTTAAGGTGTGAGGATAAAAACTGCACATGCTGGTTTAAATCGAAGGTAGATCACAAAATGCTGGAGTAACTCAGCGAGACAGGCAGCATCTCTGGAGAGAAGGAAGGGGTGACGTTTCGAGTCGAGACCCATCTTCAATTGTTATCTCTGTTTCACCCAATGGACCACATGTTATTTTAATTAGCAATGGTGAATTTGTTCGACTTGCAATTATTTTTTATCATGGTGTGGGGAAGGGGAAGAAACGGAGTTGCTGTTGGTATTGATTGGGAAGAGGGGAGGAGGAATAAATCATCTATTTTAGTGACCAACAGACCATCTATTTTAGTGCAATGTATTTTGACGACCATATAAGCAAGTGGCTTCACAGTTAATACACATGTTTTATTTATATCTTGTTTGGCTTTCTGCGGATTCAATATTTTTTCTTCTATTTCAGAACTGGTGGACAAATGCATTGGCTCACGTATTCACATTGTCATGAAAAATGACAAAGAAATTGTGGGAACGCTGCTAGGTTTTGATGATTTTGTCAGTATCCTTTTCTGCGTTACTTTTTTATGTCGTGCTTTGAGAATTTGTAAACATCTTCCTTGAACTGATTAACAACAGATGTCAGGCAGTGTTAGTGTGACCATACATAGAGTATTTTGTATCATTTTGCCCGGGCGGAGGGGAATATCTCATTAAAAATGGGAGTACTACAAAGATTCACCAGACTACTTCTGGAATGATTAGTCTATTTTGAGGAGATATTGAGTAGTCTAGGTCTCTTCATTCTTGTGTTTAGGGAGCAGGTGCAGTGATTGGGAGGGCTTAACAGGAGAAGTGGAAGGATGATTTCGCTAGCCAAGAAGTCTAAACCGAGGGGGCTTGTAAGAATGGCATCAGGGTGATTTTAATAATTTTATAGACTGGACAAATCAAATTGGCAAGGGTTGACTTGAGAACAAGTTTGTGCTGAAAAGGTTTATGAGAATGCTGCTAGGATTAGAGGACATTTAGCTAAATGAAGTTGGGAAATTTGGATTGTAAGTGGACAAAATCCTGCATGTGCTCAGTCCATTGGCGAGGGAATTCTAATGGTGGGCAGAAGAAAGAGAATTTTTATTATCTGGAATGTATCAATAGTTCCTTGTCAGTTTCCTAAGCAATTTTAAGTGACTAGTACCTGCAATATTTTTTTGAAATATTTGATTACTGCTGCAAATGTGCAAGTATACATTTTGTTTGGAGACGTAGCAACTACAATTACTGAAATCTGGAGCAAAAAGTCAAACTGAAGGCTGGAACGTTGTGATAATGGGCATGGAGAGAGGGGAGAGAAGGGGCAGGTGGAATGAGGTTGAAGGTCGGTGGCAGCCTCTTGTTTTCTCTTATCACCATCCAGCCTATAGTGGTAGTGATTTATGAATTCTACGATTGGATTTCCATAATCCAAATGACCATATTATGAGTTGCCTATATTTGAATTTCTAGAATATATTTAAGATGTGGTATGACAGGTTACTGTGGGGTAAATAAAACCTCAAGAAATCGATAATATTGATTTCTTGATTAGTACGGGTGTCAGAGGTTATGGGGAGAAGGCAGGTGAATAGGGTTAGGAGGGAGAGATAGATCAGCCATGATTGAATGGACTTGATGGGCTGAATGGCATAATTCTACTATCACAATGATTTTATGATCTATTGACATGGATGAGGCAGAATGAGCATAAATGGATATATTTTGGTTGGCAAGATGTAATGTGGGGCCACGATGATTTCTGCTGCCAATTCTTTTTATCTTTTTATAATTTGCTGAAATGACTTGAACGAAGGCATGGTTTCTAAGTTTGCCGAAGTAACAAAAATGTATAGGATTGCAAGTGAATACCCAATAAGGTTAGAGAGCGATAATTGTAGGTCTCAGAGACAAGCATCTGGTATGTTAGCACATGTTTCAAAAAGGCTAGCAGACAAGTGGTGGAAGTAATTCAGAAAGCTAACAATGTTATTGTTTAGTTCTGGGGAACTGAATGCAAAAGCAGGGAGGCTGTGCTTCAAGTACATGACACCTCATCTGCAGTAAGACCAATGTTCTTAAGAATGTAAATATATTTGTAGCACTTCAAAGGGGGTTTACTGCACCTTATGGGCATTTTATCATGAGTAGGCTGGACAGGCTAGGCTCATTTCTGCTAGAATAAAACCGGAAAATTCTGGAAGCGTTCGGCATTTCGGGCACTTACGCGATTTAACCATCTCCAGGAATGTTTTATTTATGTTAAACACAGCCTTGTAAATACATTGCAACACTAGGTTGCTTGAGATCTTAAGCACCTCTATTTGATGGTGCTTTCTTTAATAGTTCCGCCCTCCCCCACCCTTTCTCCCACATAAACCACTTTACCCTCCCTTGCACCCATCCCTCCCCTCCACCTACATTTGTATACAATTCGCACTTCAATCCTCTACACAATTTACAACTCTTAAACTTCTTTCTCACACCTTGTGTGTGTTCATCTCTGGCCTTCGTCCAACTTTGTCATGCTTATCAACCCCCCTCTCCCACTTGCAATCACCAACTTTGTTCCAACTATGCACTCTTCTAATTTTCTTCCCCCCCCTCCCCCATGCAATCAGCCTGAAGAAGAGTCGACCTGAAACATCAACTATTCATGTTCTCCAGGGATGCTACATCACCCGCTGAGTTACTCCAGCATTTTCTTTCCTTAAAAACGTCCTAATGACCCACTTGATTTGGTTCAGTTTACTAGAAAAGCAATTAAAATCCAGCTGCTCTCCCCAGTCGATAGTTATTAGTTTAAGTAAGAACACAAAAGTACAGTGCCCTCCGTAATGTTTGGGACAAAGACCCATCATTTATTTATTTGCCCCTGTACTCCACGAATTTGAGATTTGTAATAGGAAAACAAATCACATGTGGTTAAAGTGCACAGTGTCAGATTTTAATAAAGGCCATTTTTATAGATTTTGGTTTCACCATGTAAAAATTACAGCCGTGTTTATACATAGTCCCCCCCATAACATTTGGGCCACGTGGCTTCACAGGTGTTTGTAATTGCTCAGGTGTGTTTAATTGCCTCCTTCATGCAGGCATAAGAGAGCTCTCGGCACCTAGACTTTCCTCCAGTCTTTCCATCACCTTTGGAAGCTTTTATGGCCTTTTATCAATGTGAGGACCAAAATTGTGCCAATGAAAGTCAAAGAAGCTATTATGAGACTGAGAAACAAGAATAAACCTGTTAGAGACATCATCCAAACCTTAGGCGTACCAAAATCAACTGTTTGGAACATCATTAAGAAGAAAGAGAGCACTGGTGAGCTTGCTAATTGTAAAGGGACTGGCAAGCCAAGGAAGACCTCCACAGCTGATGACAGAAGGATTCTCTCTATAATAAAGAAAAATCCCCAAACCCTTGTCCGACAGATCAGAAAGACTTTTCAGGAGTCAGGTGTGGATTTGTCAATGACCACTGCCTGCAGAAGACTTCATGAACGGAAATACAGAGCCTACACTGCAAGATGCAAACCACTGGTTAGCCACAAATGTAGGATGGCCAGGTTACAGTTTGCCAAGAAGTACTTAAAAGTGCAACCACAGTTCTGAAAAAAGGTTTTGTGGACAGATGAGACGAAGATTAACTTATATCAGAGTGATGGGAAGAACAAAGTATGGAGGAGAGAAGGAACTGCCCAAGATCCAAAGCATACCACCTCATCTGTGAAACATGGTGGTGGGGGTGTTATGGCCTGGGCATGTATGGCTGCAGAAGGTACTGGCTCACTTTTCTTCATTGATACAACTGCTGATGGTAGTAGCATAATGAATTCTGAAGTGTATAGACACATCCTATCCTCTCAAGTTCAAACAAATGCCTCAATACTCATTGGCCGGCAGTTCATTCTAGAACAAGACAATGATCCCAAACATGCTGCTAAAGCAATCAAAGAGTTTTTCAAAGCTAAAAAAATGTCAATTCTTGAGTGGCCAATTTATTCACCCAATCTGAACCCAATTGAGCATGCCTGTTTTTATGCTGAAGGGAAAACTGAAGGGGACTAGCCCCCAAAACAAGCATAAGCTAAAAATGGCTGCAATACAGGCCTGGCAAAGCATCACCAGAGAAGACACCCAGCAACTGGTGATGTCCATGAATCGCAGACTTCAAGCAAACATTGCATGCAAATGATATGGGACAAAATACTAAACATGACTGCTTTTATTTACATGACATTGCTATATCCCAAACATTATGGTGCCCTGAAATGGGGGGGACTATGTATAAACATTGCTGTAATTTCTACATGGTGAAACCAAAATGTATAAAACTGGCCTTTATTAAAATCTGACAATGTGCATACCCGACAGTTCAAAAATCTGTTTGCCTCAGCTTTTGATGACTTTGCCTCCACAGGTACTGAGCACAGAACTCACGAGATGATCAACCCTTCTAGAAAATAAATTCCTCTTCATGTGCAACCTTTTATTCTGAAACTTTGCTACCAGTTCAAGATCCTCCAATGAGGATCATCTTCATCCTAGAAAGTCCAAGTGAACCTCGAGTGCTCCCAATGTAATTGTTTCACTTTAAATAATGAGATCTAATTTGTAGGTGGTGCTCCATATGCGATCTTGCCAAAGCCCTGTACAATTATACAAATGTATATAAGACAGCAGTCTTTATACTCCACCCCCCTTGCAATAAACCCTGTACTTTGTCTTCCTGATAATCTGAACCTGCTGCACATATGGCATGGTTGGTATATCTCGGTAGATTCATTCAAATATTAAAGATCTCAAAGTTCAATAAATGTTCAGTTCCAGCACCCAGGATCCTATTTCAGTTTTACTTTGACCCATCTCTTTCCTCTACTTTTATCTCTTAATTTCTTATAACTATCCTGTCTTTCTCTTTCTGATCCTGAGCAATCTGTCCTCAACAAAGATCTTGGCTTTATCTCCTCGACCCATCTTTATGAATTCTAGACTCAACACAAAGTGATTCTTCTCTGGCATGATCCTTGACTAAGAATTTTCATCTCAAATTATGGGCTAGTTCTCCTGTCTTCAGAATTCCTGATCCACCTGGGCACACCCATCCATTTGATCTTTCAGAAATAAACTGCCTTTGTAACATTAACCACTTCAATCTTGCACTGCCCTGACTTAACCTAAACCACCCTTCCTGAATCGGCAGCCCCATCAGTGTCATCAGTCTTGTTTGTAAGGGTGTAGGAAAGAACTGCAGATGCAGTTTAAATCGGAGGTAGACACAATGCTGGAGTAACTCAGCGGGACAGGCAGCATTTTGGGTCGAGACCCTTCTTCACCCATTTCTTCTCTCCAGAGATGCTGCCTGTCCCATTGGTACAGCATTTTGTGTCTACCTTTTGTTTACAAGAGTGGCCATCTTGTTTGGTGAACTGACCTTTGTTTTGCTGAGGCTTCATGCCAGCTTTCTGAAACCACTTCATACTTCCTGGACCATGACCCTGCCACTACATGAAACAATTGACTGTATTGTTCTGTAAAATAGCTCATTCTTCTGGACTCCCTCCACAGCCTCCAGCTTTATAATCCTCAGTTGTACACCACAAAATCCATAAGCAGAATTTGACCTTCAATAAGATCATAGCTGGTTGAATCCTTGGTTCACTACTATCCTTTACTCACTGCCTCTACATTCCCATTTGCTCCCTTGTAATTCAAATATCTGTTCTGTCTAAAATATTTTCAGTCTCTGCCTCTACATATATCCAGGTAAGAAAATTGCAAAGATGCATGGATATTTGAGGTTTCCTCATCACTTTCTCGAACGGGCAATTGTTTATTCAGAAATACAACACCCCCCACCCTTCGTGCCTCCAGCTCCCCAGTTCTGTTACCACCAATAGGGGAAACGTATTCACCATCCATTCTGCCAATCTGTAGAATGTTGTACATTTCTGTTATATCTATCCTCAATTTTCTAGATTACAATGTATATAAAGATCAACCTGATCAATCGTCATGCGCACTGCCTGTAATACAAGCACATCCTCTCTCAAGTATGGACACTAAAATTGTACTGACTACTCTGAGCGAAATCACAGCAGCATTGTGTAAAGTTGCATCAGAAGTTCCCACTTTCATACTTTACACTTTTTGCAACTAAAGCCAACATTCCATTAATCTGCCGAATTACTAGCTGTACCTGCATACAAATGTTTTGTTAACTATAGTAAGATCCTTGATCCATCGGTGCTGCGCATTTTGTCATATCTATTTAAATAATGTGTCTTTTGTACTTCCAAAGTGGTTAACCTCAGATTTGTTTGTGATTAAACTCTTATTTGCTAATTTCTTGTCTAATCAGAACCTTGTCCATATTTGCTCTTTCTGGGTAGGCTACAACCCAATGGTAGCAACATTGAATTTTCCTCATTTTTGTTTTTAGTTCCCTTTCCCATACCACCATTCCCCATTTTCATCCCCTTACCCCTTCTGATTTCACTCACCTACTACCCATACACTTCTGTATCCCCTTCCATTTGCTTTTCACCTCCTTTAAATGTGGTTCCCATACCACCTTCCTTACTTATCATTAGATTCGAGCAGCAGTAGCGTTTGTCCCTTCTATTACCTTCCAGCTATTTTCCATTTTCACTCTCCCCTTGCCCTCCTAGCTCCACCTGTCCATCCCTCACCCCATCCCCTTCCATCTAATCACCTAATCATCAACTGGCCATTACTGATGAAAGGCCAACTTGGAAAGGTTAACTGCTTTTTTTCCCTCGCCTCTTTTTAAAGTGTTCTATTGCTATTTAAGGCTTGCAGCTTCTGTTTTTGTATTTGAATAGTTCCAGCATTTTATTTTGTCTATCATGTCAGCAGTTTTTTCAGAATTGTTTACTCCACCTCCAGACAGTTTAGCACCAAGCAGCATGGCTTCAACATCCTACCCTATACATTATGCAGAAGCTCCATTGCAGAACTGAAAATTGTTTACATCTGTATGTGTTAATATATTTACTTCAGGAAGCATTTCTTAACTCTAATCTTTGGACATGGTACTTGAAGATGTCACAGAATTGTAAGTTAATTTAACTTTTTTTTGCTAATCTGTAAAGCTACCTGCTAGTAATATTAAAATGAACATACAGCCTAATGTACCTTATTTGGTATTCTGGTTAGACAATGAGTTGATATGTTACAGGCTTTTTAGCAACTTTCCTCGTGAAGTCAACAGAGACAGATGTTTGTCCCTAATTATCCACTGACTGTAGAGTTACTAGTTGATCAATTTACTTTTCATTTTATAAACATGTTCTTTTCTGGGTGACGTAGTTAGATCTTCAGGGACTCGCTCCTTCATCAGACCGTTAGCAAATATTAATTGGTATTAGTTCTTTACTGAGGTAAATTTGTTGAATCATTCCCAAGGACAAACATTGCATTCAGATTTTGTCAATGATTGTGGTTACCATGAAAAATGAATTTGGGGATTTGAACTGTTCTGCAATTATTTCCTCATATAATATTGCTCATACCATGTAACAGAATTAAATACCAGCCCTGACAGAAATCATTAATAAATTCCATTAATGTATTTGGCTGTAATTGAGGTCTTGCACTGATCTGCTTTTGGACTTGTCATTCAATCAAATTGTAGACTGCAGTTGCAGCGCCATTTATTTTATCTTCTGCCTTCTGCAGTGAGATCACACCAGAAGGAAGAAGAATTACAAAACTGGACCAAATCTTATTGAATGGAAACAACATAACTATGGTATGTAATGGCAGCAAAAAAACAACAGACAAAGGTTTGTCTGGATTTTCCAAGCTTTCTGATATTTGGCACGATGTAGGAGCTAGAATAAGCCTGCACAAAGCAGTTGCCTTTTTTTGGGATTGTTTTTGTTTGAAAGAAAATGAATAATTGTATTTGCAATAATTTTTCATGGATTATTTTGTTCCTGCTTGACTAAATAACGTTTAAAAGTAAATCATTCCTCATTTAAAACTATTTTGGATATAAAGCTAGGGTGTACCTTTTTTAGCCCCATCAGTTAACGTCAGTGTATGTGTTCTACTCTGTTATGTTCTGTGACTGTCCCACCCTTCGACCCCAGGCCTTTTCAATAGACAATAGGTGCAGGAGGAGGCGGCCATTCGGCCCTTCGAGCCAGCACCGCCATTCAATGTGATCATGGCTGGTCATTCTCAATCAGTACCCCGTTCCTGCCTTCTCCCCATACCCCCTGACTCCGCTATCCTCCGGAGCTCCATCTAGCTCTCTCTTGAATGCATTCAGAATTGGCCTCCACTGCCTTCTGAGGCAGAGAATTCCACAGATTCACAACTCTCTGACTGAAAAGGTTTTTCCTCATCTCAGTTCTAAATGGCCTACCCCTTATTCTTAAACTGTGGCCCCTTGTTCTGGACTCCCCCAACATTGGGAACATGTATCCTGCCTCTAACGTGTCCCCTCTCATCCTTCTAAATTCCAGTGAATACAAGCCTAGTCGCTCCAGTCTTTCAACATATGACAGTCCAGCCATTCCGGGAATTAACCTAGTAAACCTACGCTGCAAGCCCTCAATAGCAAGAATATCCTTCCTCAAATTTGGAGACCAAAACTGCACACAGTACTCCAGGTGCGGTCTCACTAGGGCCCTGTACAACTGCAGATGGACCTCTTTGCTCCTATACTCAACTCCTCTTGTTATGAAGGCCAACATTCCATTGGCTTTCTTCACTGCCTGTTGTACCTGCATGCTTCCTTTCAGTGACTGATGCACTAGGACACCCAGATCTCGGTGTACGTCCCCTTTTCCTAACTTGACACCATTCAGATAATACTTTGCCTTCCTATTCTTACCACCAAAGTGGATAATCTCACACTTATCCACATTAAACTGCATTTTCCATGCATCCGCCCACTCACACAACCTGTCCAAGTCACCCTGCAACCTCATAGCATCTTCCTCACAGTTCACACTACCACCCAGCTTTGTATCATCTGCAAATTTGCTAATGGTACTGTTAATCCCTTCATCCAAGTCATTAATGTATATTGTAAATAGCTCCGGTCCCAGCACCGAGCCTTGCGGTACCCCACTAGTTACTGCCTGCCATTCTGAAAGGGACCCATTTATCCCCACTCTTTGCATTCTGTCTGTCAACCAATTTTCTATCCATGTCAGTACCCTACCTCTAATACCATGTGCTCTAATTTTGCCTACTAATCTCCTATGTGGAACCTTGTCAAAGGCTTTCTGAAAGTCAAGGTACACCACATCCACTGGCTCTCCCCTGTCAATTTTCCTAGTTACATCCTCAAAGAATTCCAGAAGATTAGTCAAGCATGATTTCCTCTTCGTAAATCCATGCTGACTCAGAACGATCCTGTTACTACTATCCAAATGCTCCGCAATTTTGTCTTTTATAATTGACTCAGTTTCATTTTAATTATCCTTTTTTTCTCATAGTCTCCATTCTGTCATTTTATTGTCAGGTTATCTTGCTTTTCTTGCCAAGGAATTTACACCTTATACTTATCTACATTGAAATGTATTTGACAATTCTGCCCTTTCTGGAAATTTTAGCGTTATTGCAGTTTTCATTTAAGAACATTTGAAACATTCAAAAGTCCTTGACAGCTTGGAAAGGTGGCTTAGCTGATTCAATGTTTCAGCTATCTCGTGTGTTATTCTTGTGTGATATTCCGTGTCTGTCCATTTATTTTGGGAGAGCTTTGTGCAGCAAGTCAACACTGTTGAAGCCAGGGAAGTAAATCTTCAGTTTATTTGTATGCAACCTACTCTGGTAGCAGTTTTGGCCTAGTTGTCCCAATATTTTGATATTGCTACCATATCTCAGATGTTAGTTTGGTTTAGAGATACAGCGTGGAAACACGCCTTCACCTATACACTAATTCTATCCTAGCCATGAGGGATAATTTACAGGAGCCAATCAACCTACAAACGTGGTTACAGGGAAAATGTACAAACTCTGTACAGATCCCCTAGTCACTATCAAACCTGGGTCTCTGACACCGTAAGGCAGCAACTCTACTGCTGCACCACTGTGCTGCCCCTTGTACAGCTACACAGCGTGAAAATGGGCATGTTGGCCAATTGCATCTATGCTGATCATCATGCTTATCCATACTAATCTCACTTGCCTGCATCAACTCCATTTGGCAATTCAAGTAGCTGACCAGATTCCTCTGCTCCTGCCTCCACCTCTTCTGACAACTCATTCTCAATACTTGTATGCCTGCAGAATGTTTTACCATATTATGTTAATGTGGTTTCCTGTTACTCTGCTTTTCTGATTTGTTATTACCTTTTTCTTTATATATTTCTATGTCATGCTGTCTATGTAGTATAAATCTGTTCCTTAATTATTTGTCATTATTCATCCATTAGCCTTTAGTTTTCTTCCCCCAGACATACAGCTATTATTTTTGTCATAAAACTTTAACTAATGGAAAGGAAATATCCCTCAAATAAGTACGGGGGGGGGGGGGGGGGAGAATGGCAATCTCATTAGCCACTCAAATGAAGAAAAATATGTATTGCTGTAAAATATATATATTTAATTTATAGGTATAGGTAAGATGACATCTTTGTGATTAATATCTGTATCTATGTTTATATGTTCATTTATTTTTTTGGAATTTGCCAACTCTGGCTGTTTATTTAATATTGTAGGTCTTTTAATCTTCTTTTAACCTTTCCAGCTTATACCTGGTGGTGAAGGCCCTGAAGTATGAATGGATCCTTCTGACTTTCAGCTGTGAAGTTTTGAATTTTTATTTTTGAGTTTTTGTGTTTTGACTTTCTAAAATTTAATTTCAACTTAATTTCCAACCATTTGCTAATATTTTGTATGTTGAGCAAAGAGTGGACTGTCTCAGAAGAAGTGAATCATGTCTAAGTACATATAAGTTTTTTAAAGAAAAATAAAATGTTCTATAAGTTATGACTTTTGTATTGTGTGTGATTTTATATTTTAAATGGAAACGTGTTTTTATTCAAGGTACATCTTGTGATTCTCTGGTTAATGATATTTTTTGGTTAAACACTGTGTTTGGGGTATATATTTCACAATTGAAATACAAATCTTTGGACCTAAATATTAAAATCAACTATGGAAGAGAATACAAAATACTTTGGAAGAGGGTCTCTTTTTGTGCGATAAAGAAGATGTCCCTCAAGCCAAATTAAAATGAAAAGAATTCTGTCGCTATTAGCAACAGAAGATCTACAGCAAGGATAGAATTTGGATTCTGACCACTAATTGTTGACATCCTGCTACAAAGAAAGAAAGGTGATTTGGGATAAAGTTTGATATGGGTACTTTTACAACACTCAATCCAGGATGACAAACAAGAATTTATAATACCCTGTGTAAGAAAGAACTGCAGATGCTGGTTTAAATTAAAAATAGACACAAAAGTCTGGAGTAACTTTGCGGACAGGCAGCATCTCTGGGGAGAAGGAATGGATTTGCAGTATGAGATAAAGGTAAAGGCTGAATACTACTGCAATTTGAGCTTTAGAGACGGTGCTAGATTCAGTTTGTCATTAGTTATGTGATTATGACCATGCGTTTAGCCAGTGATTCATTTTGGAATGTTAAACCAGGATATGGCGAATAGCTGGGCACTCGGGTGTGTAGTACAGAGGGATCCATGGATACAAGTAAATAGTTCCCTGAAAATAACGACACAGGAAGACAGTGATGAAGATAGCTTTCTTGCCTTTATCAGCTGGCACATTGAGGAACAAGAGTTGGGACGTCATGTTATAGTGGACTTGTAATGTGTAACTACATCTAGGAATGATGTGATTCAGTTAGAGTGCAGACAAAGATCTTACCTGGATGGGAGGGCTTGAGTTATAAGGAGAGACTGGATATGCTAGATTGTTTTCCCTGGAGCAAAGGAGGCTGAGGAATGCCTTTGTTAAAATGGTTTATTAAAATTATGTGGGGTACAGATAGGGTGGATGGTCTCAGTCTTATTCTCAGAGGATGGGAGTCGAAAACTGGAGGGCATAGGTTTAAGATGAGAGAGGAAAGATCCTGCATGTGTCATAAAACAGCAAGAATGGCCATGATGAGATTATTTAATTGCCTTGAAAGCAATTGACTAGACAGCCATGAAATTCACCATGCACTGTCAACACTTTCTTTGGGATCATACTGCACAGAAAAAGGGCCTTCAATCCAACTTACCTATATCGACAACGGCAGCACAGTGGCTCTGTGGTAGAGCTGCTGTCTTACAGTGCCAGAGACCCAAGTTCAATCTTGACTATGGGTCCTGTCTGTATGGAGTTTGTGCATTCTCTCTGTGAACGCGTGAGTTTTCTCCTGGTTTTCTCCCACATTCCGAACTCGTGCAGGTTTGTAGGTTAATTGGTTTCTGTAAATAATCCCCAGTGTGTAGGATAGAACTATTATGCACAGGTGATAGCTGGTCGGCATGGACTTGATGGGTCAACCCAGTTTTCCCCGCTGTATCTCTGAACTACACTCAAATGAAGATGCCCATCTATGCCATTCATATAGCACCCTCTATGTGGAAAAGTTGCCCCTCAGGTTCCCATTAAATATTTCCCCCTTCTCAACTTAAACCTGTGCCCTCTAGTTCTTGATTTTCTGATCCTGGGAACTTGTCTGTGGATTCTGTGCCCCTCATGACTTTATATACCTCTAAGATCACCTCTCGGTTTCTGACACTCCAAGGAATAAAGTCCTAGCCTATCCAACACTTCCTGTAACTTTGTGTCCTACCAATCCCGGCAAAATCCTTGTAAATCTTGTTTGCACTCCTTCTAGCTTAGTGGCTCTTTACAACCACTGAATGATGAAAACTGAACACAATATTCCAAGTGCAACCTCACCACCATCTCCCAACTGCAACATAACATTCCAATTTCCATATTCATTGCTCTTATTGATGAAGGCCAGCATGCCAAAAGCCGCCTTTACCATCCTGATCACTTGTAACGCCACTTTTGGGGAACAATGTACTTGGTTCCTCTGATTCAAAGCACACCCCAGCGGCCTACCGTTCATTGTGAAAGTTCTCTCCTGGTTTGACTTTCCAATACGCCACACCTTGGACTGAAACTCCATTAGCCAGGTCTCTGTATACTTGCCCAGATCCCACTTTAATTCTTCATAGCCTAAACTGTCTAGAATACTAACCATTTTAGTGTCATCTGCAAACTTACTTATCATACCTTATTCCTTTGCTCCTTATTCCTTCTCATCCAAATTGTTCATATATCACTCAAATAACAATGGTGTGAGCATTGATCCCTGAAGTACACCACTTGTCATGGGTCTCCATTCTCTGCAATTCCCTGCTTGTATCGACTTACCTACCATGTTCGGCTTATTGGTCTGTAATTCCCTGGTTAAAGCACATGGTAAAATGTAATCGGGTATTTGGTTAGGAACAATGCAAACTAGTGGCAGGCAGTATAAGCAGTTTAGTTAAATGTTTGATCCAAACTTCCTTTAAATTTTATATCTTCAGTATGTTTGAGCAGTAATGTTTTTAAGCCACATACTGTCACCATGCCCTCTCTCAAAGTGAATCCAACTGCCTATTAATCTTCAAGACTGGAGTAGCTGTTGAATCTGCTATTTGCCATTCATCAAAAGTAATGTAGTAACACGGTGTTCATCCTTTTGGAGTCACATTTGTGAGGACTAAATGACACTAGTCTCAAAATCTCTGGTTATTAATGTAGATTTGGAAGACTTGGTACAAGATCCTGATTCTCCACCGGGTGGTGCCAGCAATGGCTGCCTCGCCAACAGTCTGTCCTTTCCTTTGTGTCTGTTTTGTTTGTGTTAAATGTTTGTTTTTTAGTGTTCTTTAGCTTGTTTTATGTGAGATTTGCGGGGAGTTGGGGGAAACCTTTTCTTATATCTTACCTCGATGGAGATGTGATTTTTTTCCATATCGTATCTCCGTCCGCACTGCCTTCCATCGCAGTGAGGAATGTGGGGAATCTGTTGTGGATGTTTATGTTAACTTTTATGTAGTTGTGTGTCTTGTTGCTTTTTTTAGTATGGTTGTATGGCAATTCAAATTTCACTGTACCTTAATTGGTACATGTGACAATAAACCTTGAACCTTGATGAATCGCCAGATATTTGGCTGCTTTGTGATTCACAATAAGTCTTCCTTAACAAACTCCCAAATATGATTTGAGATGTGAGCCAATAATCATAACCCCAGTAATGATCAGGAGCCTTTTTTTTCCGTTTTAAAACATACTGGAATGGAATATACTGCTTTATCAGCACTTTCCAAAATAATCTTTCCACATTACTTTCACATTTATTGATTAGTGAAACAGTTACTCTTCAGCAAGGGCCATATTATGAAGGTCAGACGCACATACACTGAGGTCTTGAATTTCCCGAGAATTCCTGGACACCTAATGGAGTCCTGTAGTAAATTACTTGTAGTTTCCTAACACCTACACTGAACCTGTGTCATGTTAGAGCTAGAGCCATTTAAGTGACTTCATGCACTGAAGTGGAGAGGAACGGCCCCCAAAAGAGGCAAGCAAATTTAAGGAAATTTGTTGTTAATTCAAACATGTATAATTATGATTTGTATTTCTCCTTTGTTTTACACATTTTGATATTAATGTTTTAAAAAACAATTAATTTCAACAGTTTGACACATTTTTTATAGATTGAAAATATTTATCATTGTGACATTCAGAGGTATTCACAGATATTCAACATTTTAGCAGTTTTGCCAGCTTGGCAGCATGACTTAACCCATCTGCAACATTACTGTGTTTTCAGTTGGGAGGCCCTGTGCACCATGTGGTTGTGCTGATCCAGAGCCTCTGTTGGGAACCAAGTTGCCTTCATAGGTTGTGGTATGGTGGATGTAGGCTGCTTCCATAAAAATGGACTGGATTGAACCATCTTGTTGTGCAATGTGAATAACGTTACCAGGCAATTGCATTACTTACAGTAAATTTCTCACACAAGAGGGCAGCAAAGGTCCATGGTCTCCAAAAATGGGCCCAAATATTACTGGGGATTGCCAATGATTCTTAAATTTCCTAATATTTGCAGTGAGAAATGTAATGTATTTAATTACTGATGTAGTGTATTTTTTTTTAATACTCTTTGATTTAACAATTGTTAACATTTTGTTTGTTTTGAATACTTAAGTTTATTCAGCAGATTGGTATTTAGATTTGTCTAGTTTAGGGAGACAGCACGTAAACAAGCCATTCGACCCACCGCGTTTGCACCGGGCAGTGTTCCCTGCACATTAACACTATCCTACACAGACTAGGCACAATTCACAACATTTTCGCCAAACCAATTAGCCTGCAAATCTGTATGTCGTTTGGAGGAAACCAGAGATCCAGGAGAAAACCGAGGCAGGTCACGGGGAGAACATACAAATTCCATACAGACAGCACCCAGAGTCGGGTTTGAAACTGGTCTTCAGCGCTGTAAGGCAGCAATTCTACCGCTTCACCACCATGCTGCCCTTGTCAAGTGCTCCAAGATACTGTGGAGAAACATTGGAAAAGCATTTTTTCGGAAATCATACTATACATGAGTACAGGTGGTATATTAGAGAAAATAGAGTACAGAATATAATGTTACGAAGAAAGTATAGATTTAAATCTGAAAGCGTCACATTGATGTAAATTGGATGATTTGTAGTTTATCCTTGGCAAAAGAGAGGTTCTTGAATCAGGTGGTGTAGGCTTTCAGGGTTTTGTATCTTTGCCCAATGGGAGAGCAGAGAAGAGTGAATAACCGGGGTGTGAGTGTTCATTCATTATGTTGGCTACTTTCCCATGGTAGAGTGAATTATAAATGGAGCAGATTGGCAAGGGACTAGTTTGCTTGATGGATTTGTTTGCTTTCACAAAATATAATTTCATATGGTCATGGGCAGGGAGGTTGCCTTTCCAAGAAGTTATGTACTTACTTGATTGAACTCTTTCAATGGTTCATCTGTAAAAATTGGTAATAGTCATGGGAAATATGCTGAATAATCTTGGTCTTCTGAGGAGGTTGTGGTGTTGGTATGCTCTCGTAGCTGTAGCATCAATGCGAGTTCTGACTAGAAGTGAGTTTCCTGTGGGTGGTCAAATTTCCTGCTATATCCCAAAGACTTTGGCTTTGTAATTAATGAGAGCATACCATTCCCATTCTTAATAGCATTGTGGCGACTCAGAGTTAGGCCACTCCTTGGCCGAATCCTCAGCACTGAGACTGACAGGGTCTGGACACTGCCCAGTCCACGGGGTTTCTCCAGGGGTTGTGGAGAGAGAGGTTATCCACTTTGGTGGTAAGAACAGGAAGGCAGATTATTATCTGATTGGTGTTAAGTTAGGAAAAGGGGAAGTACAACGAGATCAGGGTATCCTAGTTCATCAGTCACTGAAAGGAAGCGTGCAGGTACAGCAGGCAGTGAAGAAAGCCAATGGAATGTTAGCCTTCATAACACGAGGAGTTGAGTATAGGAGCAAAGAGGTCCTTCTGCAGTTGTACAGGGCCCTATTGAGACCACATCTGGAGTATTGTGTGCAGTTTTGGTCTCCAAACTTGAGGAAAGACATTCTTGCTATTGAGGGAATGCAGTGTAGGTTCACGAGGTTAATTCCCGGAATGGCGGGACTGTCGTACGTTGAAAGACTGGAGCGAATGGGCTTGTATACTCTGGAATTTAGAAGGATTTGAGGGGATCTTATTGAAACATAAGATTATTAAGGAATTGGACAACCTAGAGGCAGGAAACATGTTCCCGATGTTGGGGGAGTCCCGAACCAGGGGCCTCCATTTAAGAATAAGGGGTAGACCATTTAAAACAGAGATGAGGAAAAACTTTTTCACTCAGAGTTGTGAAGCTGTGGAATTCTCTGCCTCAGAAGGCAGCGGAGGCCAATTCTCTGGATGCTTTCAAGAGAGAGTTAGGTAGAGCTCTTAATGATAGCGGAGTCAGCGGATATGGGGAGAAGGCAGGAACGGGGTACTGATTGTGGATGATCAGCCATGATCACAGTGAATGGCTCGAAGGGCTGAATGGCCTCCTCCTGCACCTATTGTCTATTTCCTATTGTCTATTGCCTATTGCCTCTTGAACGTGTGCTGGCAGCTTGCTGTGTTAATAAAGCCATCCCGACTGGTCTAACCTGGCGTCTAGCCTTATTTCGGGCTGAACTGATCGCTCCCGCTACATTGGTGACCCGACATTCCAAACTCATCATTTTGGAGCATAACATGCAAGATGGCAACTAGCTCCCTGCCGCTCTGGCCGACCAGGCCCAGCTGAACGTGGTTGCCCTGAAACTACCGACCTTCTGGATCTCCCAGCCACACGTATGGTTTCAGCAGGCTGAGGCCCAGATCCACTTCTGCGGGAATACGGTCGACGAATCCCGTTTCTACTACATCGTCGGCGAGCTCGACCGGAAAATGACCGATCGCGTAGTGCCTTACCTTCGTGATCCCCCGGCAGCCGCTAAATACGAAGGCCTCATGGCGCTGCTTGTCCGCACCTTCGGGCTCAGCCGCATGGAACGAGCGGCGTTTATCCTCAGCATGGGCGGGCTCGGTGATGGGAAGCCGTCGGCCCTCATGAGCGAGATGCTTACCCTCATGGACGGTCACCAGCCCTGCCTTCTGTTTGAGTTCGCGTTCCTGCAGCGGTTGCCAGACGACATTCGCCTGCACCTCTCCGGGGCTACAATTAGAGACCCCCTGGCGCTAGTGGAGCGCGCTGACGAGCTGTGGCTGACCTATTGGCGGGACATGGGCGCGCTGGATCGAGGGCCTGCAGCACCCTGGACGTCACAGCAGGGCAGCACGTCTATCGAGCAGGTATCGTCAGTGCCCCGGATGACCCAGCGCCCATCCCCTGCATTCACCGGGGGTTCGGCAGCATCAGCCCCAAGCCAGCCGGTCCCGGGTGATGCCGGTAGAGGGTGCTGGTGTTACTCCCACCAGCGCTGGGGTTCTGCGATTCGAAAGTGCCGCCAGCCCTGCTTGTACCCGGAAAATGCCGGGGCCGGCCTTGTATTCGCGGCGGCGGCTGGCCAGATAAACCACCTCTACGCTTGGGACCGAGTAAAATTCCCACGCTTACCTGACTGTCAAACTGTCACCTCCAATCTACCTGTCAAATGTCCTGACGGTAAATAAATTGGTTAAACACAAGTATTTTATGGTATCTTCAAATGACTTTACTTAATTTAATATCACGTGCTTCTAAATGCATCTAAGACAACCTAGTAAACCTGGGGACAGCATGCGACAGCGCCTGCAATAAACAACGATACCTGGTGACAAGCCAGCTGTCGCCGAGAAATTTCAAACCGGTTGATTTCTCAGCGACGCGCCAAGATCCACTACGATTCTTTGAAGACTACTCACGATCATGCCCGCGATACCCCGGCGAACTGTCGGCGACAGCCTAGTCCCCTTAAAATTGCCTAAGTGGGACAGGCCCTTAAAGCAGCAAATGCTCTGGGTAAGGGACACCAATAGAGCAATATTGGAGTTTTTAGCAGAATGAGGAGAATATAAAGCAGAGAAAAATCAAGTCGACAGTTAAATCAGCAGGAAAATTATTAGGTGGTCTGGGTCTTTATGAGAGTAAAACAAAAAAGTGAATGGGCTGATGTTCGAACTCTGGGAGAAGCATGGACCAGGATGCAGGTTTAATGGAATGAGGGAACTAGCTTACAGTTTAAAGCGGTGGTAGAAATGAGCGAGTGGGCAAAGAATTATGCAGTGAGGTAATGAAACAGCAGGTTGAGTGCATTAACACAGCAAGAAATAAAAGAGGAGGTGCAATTTAAAGCTGTGATTCAACAGGTGGTAAGTTTAAAGCAGCAAGATACAGAATGGTGTTTTTAAAGCAGCAATCAGAGAAGCAGGTGAAGAGCTCAATGTAATGAAAGACTAAGCAGAGTTTAAACGAATGAGAGAAAAAGAGCAGGGCAGAGTGTTTAATATTTTAGGAGAATGAAAGAATGGATCTTAGGTTTGAAATCAATTGGGCAAGGTTATTGCAAAAACACAGCAGTAGGGTACACTTAAATCTTACACCAAAAAGTCCAAAATTTCATAAACACTAACTATCATCAACTGAAAAAATACACTAAATAGGTTGATACAGTAATACACCATATCGGGTCAGGCCCCTTCTTCCGACTGATTGTGAGGGGGTGGAGACTGGAAGTGAAGAAAAAAACACAACAAATTGGAGCTGGCAACAGGTGAACTTAGGCAAGGAGGTTCCCTGGTAGGCCAATATTTGGCTAGAGACAATGTGATCCCGCGAGGGATACATTGTTGTCAAGTGTAGAATTAATTAATGGACTTTTCAAGATGGAAGGGGGAAGGGGAGGGCAGTGTTTGTCGAAGTCACCTAAAATTTGTGAATTCAATGTTCATATAGTCAGGTTGTAAGCTACCTAAGTAAAATATGAGGTGCTGTTTCCCCAATTTGTGTGGCCTCATTCTGGCAATGGAGGAATGTAGAGGGGGCATCTTGGTCGGCATGTGCAAGTTGGGCCGAAGGGCCTGTTTCCGTGCTATCTGACCATATATCTTTATGACTCTAATCCATATTAGTGGGGACACTAGTTTGACAGGATTTTGGTAATATCACGCCTTGTGCACAGCTTTCGGTTTCGGTCTCATTTACTGAGGACTGTACTTCATTGGAGTGCAGCATAGATTCATTATGTAGGATGGGGGGATTGACGAATATGATGAACAATAATCTTGGCTGACATGGGCAAGTTAGGCCAAGGGCCTGTTTCCATGTTGTATGGTTCTGTGACTCTATGTATGATGATATTAATTAAATATATAATTCTAAAGAGCCTTGAAAGGGTAGATCCAATTTTTGTCTCGCAAGCGAAAAATACACCAACCAATTAAATTAAACATCTAACATTTGATAAATGCTGGAAATCATTTATAAGGAAATTGTATTTTTATTTGAGGATATAACTAGCAGAGTAGATAATGGACAACCTATAGTGTAGACGGTAATATATTACTGAAGAAGGGTCTCGACCCGAAAAGTCACCCATTCCTTCTGTCCAAAGATGCTGCCTGACCTGCTGAGTTACTCCAGCATTTTGTGATACCTTCGATTTGTACCAGCATCAGCAGTTATTTTCCTACACAGTAATATATTAACATTGATAAAGGATTGGTTAATGTATAAAATTTCGAGATTAAGAATACTGTAAATGCCTTATTTTCAGGTTGACAGGCTGTCAGCCATTTTAAATCTATAACTAAAGATTTTAGCAAAGGGATTGGCCATAGTTTTTCAATATTTGTTGATATCACAAAGATAAGCGATAAACTACGTTGAGTGGGGAGATATAAACTGCAACAGAACAGAAATAGTATTGAGTCCAAGATGTATCAACCATGATTTTATTAAATTATGATGCTAATTAGAAGAATCATTTGGCACTGTGTTTCTGTTTCTTAACTGTTTCTTACTTCAGCTCAGTCTCATCTGCAGTCAGTCGGGCCTAGAGAGCCGTGGACATCCTTCACCCTGATCTATGAATCACCAGAACCAGATATATTGGCTCCAATCCTATTTAGCTGACAGCGAACAAGCTGTGCATAGAGTAGAAACTGAAATTAGGTATAGATTAGATTATAGATGAGTTAGAGTTGTTCATGAGAGCTTGTCAAAAAGAAGGTTGTTTGCTATATTGACAGGGCAGTCAATTTCATTTCAGTATTTCCAGCATTGTGATTGTTTTTATATAGGTCTGTGTCAGCATGAGCATAGCGATACCAAAGAAGATGGATGGACTTTTTATAATCATGATGATTTATGCAAATGACACAAAATTCAGATTGATGAGGAGTGGAGAAACAAGACTTAAAAATAGTCAGTTCCATTAAGTATCATGGCCATTCCAGATATCAAAATTAAGGAAAATAGAAAGAAGGCCCTTAAAATGTAATAATAAGATTGGATAAAATCAATAATGAATGAAAATCAAAACTGCAGATGCTGTAAATCTATAACAAATCAGAAAATGGAGGTAACAGTGGATCAGATGTTGTTTTTGGCAGAATTAATATTTATTTATGAAAGGGCATTCATTTTTGGCAAATCAATTGGCGTATTTGGGTAAAATGACCAGAATATGTTGTGGGAACAAGTGGATCCATGTATTTGAATTTGCAAAAGGCCATCAATAAGGTGTTCGACAAGAGGCTATGAGAAAGAAATAGAGAACATTTGATTGGAGATAATATACTGTGGGGATTTAGAACAGGTTAACAGTAAGAAAACTGTTGAGAATAAATGCATCATTTTGGGATTGGAGGGCTGTAATAACTGCTGCCTTGGTAGTGCTAGGATGCCAATCTTCATCATGATTTGACGATGTGATGATTTGTGTTATATCTAAATTTGCCCACTGACCACAATCTGTAAAGATGGGTGACAGAACATCCCCAATGATAATTCTCAACACCAGTGGTCCACAAGATGCGTTCTTGGCATCTTACCCTTCTCCCTATACTCTCAGGACTATGCGGCCAAATTCTGCCCTCTCCATTTACATGGTTACACATTACACCACTGTAGTGGGCCGCATCTTGAATAATAGCGAGACGGAGAGCAGAAAGGAGATAGAGAGCTCAGTGACATGTATAATGACAACAACCTCTCCCTCAATGTCAGTAAAACAAAGGAGCTTTCAAGACTGACTTCGGTAAGCAGGAGGAGTGTACATCCCAGAGCTTAATTGTGCTGAATCTACGATTTGCCCTGGTGCAACTACACTGACACTGTACCAAGAAATGCGTCTTCTTCCTCAGAAGGAAATTCAGCATGTCTCCTATGACTCATCAATTTCTGCAGATGCACTGTAGAAGTCATCCTATCAGAATGCAATGCAACTTGGTTTGGGCAGTGCTCTGCCCAAGACTGCATGAAATTGAAAGCATATACCATCAGATTTGAGAACAACTTCTTTCCTGCTGTTATCAAATTATTGAAGGGAGCAATCATAACCTCAGGATATAGTCCCGATCTAGTAGTGTTGCCACCCTTTTGTTTTCTCTGTAGCTATTCTGCATTTTGTTTATTTTCCTTTTTGAACTACCTATTTTAATCATGTATGGTTTTATTGTACTCAAGTGTGGAGTGTTTGCTTGGATAACTTGCAAAATATTTTCTTTAGCGTCTTTCAGTACACAAGATAATAAACCAATGGCAACATTGCATTTGCTGATGGTACAAAGCTGTTGCAGTGAGTTGTGATGAGGAAACAGAAAAGCTTCAAATGAATATCTCTAAATAAACCAAACCTAAAAACTTAAGTGAAAGGGGAGAGACTTAAGAGGGACCTCAAAGGCAACATTTTCGTTCAGAAGGTCATCTGTATCAATCGACAATAGACAATAGGTGCAGGAGTAGGCCATTCGGCCCTTCGAGCCAGCACCGCCATTCAATGTGATCATGGCTGATCATTCTGGAATGAGTTGCTGGGAAAAGCTGTAGATCCAGGTACAATTATGATTTTTTGAAGACAGATCTGGACAGCTTCATGGATAGGAAGGGTTTTATGGGCTATGGGCAAAATGCAATCAATTGGGACCAGCCCTTTATGTCAACTTGGTCAGCATGGACAAGGTGAGTTGGAGGGCCTGTTTCCGTGCTGTACAACTCTATGATTCTGTGACGGTGCAGGTAACAATTAAGAAGGTAAACAATAATTTGGCTTTATTGTTAAAGGATTAGTGTGCCAAAAGAGAAATGTCTTGCTTATATTATTTTAAAAAACCTGGTAAAATCACTGCCGGATTATTTTGAAAGACCTGATTTCTCCCTCAGTAAGGAAGCATGTCAAGTGAAAACCTGGTCATGAGGCATGTGTTGTGCTTGAAAGCTGATGGTTCTTGGTTCTTGGTCCTCCAAAATATTCCAAATGGAATTTAAAGAGCATTCTGATGTTGGCATGGGTAATCCCTCATTTAGATAAGTGCTGAATAAACAAGCTTTTACTGAGGAGAGACTGAGCAACTGGACATGCACCATAATGAGTTTGGTGAGGCTCCATGTACAACATTTTTCAGGGTTGTGTCATGGAAGATGCAGAAGTGACATTGCCCTTCGCTGGAATGACTCGAACCACGGGCCACATTCTCAAACGAAATGGATGACCATTCAGAACAGCGAAGTAAAAAACATTTATTTACCCAGGGAACTAAAGAATAAAAGAATTAGGAGCAGAGAAGGCCATTTTGGCTTTTCGCCACCCATCAGGATCTTGGATGATCCTCAATGTCTTTAATTCCCAACAATCTATTTGTCCCTGCTTTTGGCGAACTCAATAGCTGAGCCTCCGTTGCACTCTGAGTAGAGAATTCGAAAGTGCGGTGCAAAATGTCTGCAAACCTCTTTTTTCCCGAGAATGTGACCCCTCGTTGTATAACTAAGACAGGGGAATCATCCATCCTTCCTGCACCCATCTGGGGATAGTTGTGAGGCAAATGTTATCATTCTGTTATAAAATATACTCACTTTTGTCAATTTCCATGCTTTAAATTTGAATGTAGAATTGATATAGATTGACACCTGTAAAACTGCAGTGTTCACTGTGGGCAGTCTACGAGGCAGATGACTGGAAGCACCAATTATTACCATGCAACGCATGTTGTTCTCCGAGGAGTTTCTACCCATGCCCACCTTGGCAAGTTGAAAAATCAGATGAAGAACCTTGATGTAATAGCGAATAGAGATAATTTGAAAATAGATGATAGGATTGCACGAAGGTGTTTAATTTCCATTTTTAGACTGCACCCCCTTCCTTATGGTAACTTTTCCACGATCAAGCATACCCACATCTGATCTGAAAAGGACGGGCATTTCTTTGTGTGTAAATAAAATAGCCACAAACATTTTAGTTGCGTTTGAGTATGGAGGGAGCGTAGCGTCTGGAGCTGCAGTGGTGTGAAATTCGCTGATCCAAATTATCCTCTCTTTAGGTACTGTACTGCCACCTGCTGCTGTCCAAGAATAGTTCTGTACTATTCATACTTTTTCCGGCACACCTAATTTTTGGACGATATTATATCCTTGCATTATATTTGCCCCTTTGGAAAGAAAATTGCTAAGAAGGCAATTTATCAATAAACTGGCTGTTTCTATTTTTCAGATGTGAAAAAAACGGAATGCACCCGGATGTAGGTCGTTGTGTTTCTAAACTCCAGCGCGTTTTAAATCAAGGTTTATTGTTAAGATTTTCCAACAATATGTATTTTTCTAGTGATTTGGGTAATTTCTGTGTGAATGTATTTATCTTTCCTTTCTTTCGGTGCTGTGTGTGTGTGTGATCGCGGACCGCCTGGACATTTTCCTTGAACGTATCACTCATGTCCTGGGGCTCTCCAAGCGAAGTGTTGAAAAGGAATGAGTGTGGGACCGAAAGAGGATGAAGCCGCGCATGTGCTACCCCGCCCTCCCACTCAGTTGTCACCAGGGTTTAGGTTAAAGAGCCTTCAGCTGCTTTTGCTGGCTGTAGAACTGGTTTGTTACTGTTATCAGTCTCATTCATGTTCGCACGCACTGCAACATCATTTTTGAACCATTGCAAACTGTTGCAGATGCCTTCAAGTATGTTATGCTCAATATTCATCAATATTCATGCAGACTCAGTCTGAAAGATCTTCTTAGTCGGCTTTTCACTCCGTTAAAGTTCCAAAGATTTCCATTCGCTGTGGGCAAAATGATAGCCAGTCCCCTGCTTTAAAGTTTAGAAATTTACTTAGATCCTGGAGTTTAAGGCATGGAGTCACCAACTAAGGAAATCGAAGAGTTTGAGAGCAACTCTCTCAAATACCTGCAACCAGAGCAAATAGAGAAAATATGGCTGCGGCTTCGGGGACTGTAAGTATAGTATGACTTTTTAATAACGCCTGATCTTCCCACTTATAATGGCATTGACAAAATCCGAAATGTTTACAAGTGGCTTCTTATTGTTATTTTTAATAATGAATGAACCTGTTTTAAAAATTATTCATTCATACTTTGTCATCTACCGAATGATGTTTGCAATGTACATTTTGTTTAAACCATTAACACTGCACTGTACTAGTCGAGTATCAGAGCTGCCACCTGTTCCATACGGGTGAAAGGTTTTGCTAGGAAACGGCTTTTAGATTTTGCTTTGATCAGACGCGCAGTACTGGCCATTCGTCAGAGGATTGGAATTTCCCCCTTGTTTTGTTGTTGACCAGAGTGCCTGAACGTCAAAAGATCAAAATAACCGCAAAACAAAAATCACCTGTGACAAAATAGCTGTGCAACGATCCTTTAATCTGATAATGTGTGCTATTTGACTTGCATGTAGCTAAGTGATAATCAGCCATTAATTACATTTCAGTTTTACTGTTCTTAAAATTGTTTTGCTTGAAGCGTTTTCTGCTTGGACAGATTGCAAGTTCTCATAACCTTTCAAGCCAGTTTATAACGTATTCCCATGATAACAGCTGTGCTATCTATCTCTTAAAATGTTCGATTACTGTTAATTGAATTCGGCTTCACGTGCTTTGAGGCGGGGGACAAGGTTAAATACTTCGAAGAGGGATGCAGAAAACAGGATATTGTTCAGTTTGTCCCTGAATAATAACTGCAACGAGACATTTGTGCAGTAAAATTGTGGACGCTCGGGGTTATGGGGAAAGTACTGGGCGGTGGGGTAATAAATGCGGTAGGGTGCCCACTAGTGAGCGTGGGCGAGTAGGGCCGAATGATTCTGCCAGAGAGGTTTTACACCAAGAGAGGAAGTTGGGATCTATTAACCTGCAGTGGGAATCACTGCATGGTCGTATTGGAAAACCCGCATCGACCACTTGATTAAGATAGCGTCGAAAATGTAACAATTTGTCTCCGCAGTTCGGGCAAGAATACGTTTGTGGCTTTACAAGAGGTGCAGACTTGCTCGATCGCGCTCCATTCCATGTTTTCGATATCAATATTTAATCCCGTGTGAGTAAGAATCGTGCTAAGCACGACGAAATGTCACTAATTATAAGATCCCAAAAGCCAATCATTTAAACACTATCTGGACAGCTACCAATTATTTTAGCACAACCTGAAGCATTGGTTAATGCCATACAGATTTGCAAATTAAACATTGGCCCATATTGAATTGTTACTTGGTTTACCACATGTAACAAAATATACTCTGTCTCAAAAAGTTTTTCTAAACAAAAAACGAGGATGCGTTCCTTCGATAAAGTTTGCAAATTTCCAAATCAATGGTTGCGCAGAATGAAAGTGTGTGGAGTTTTCGCAATTTTGCGATTTTATTTTTTAAGGTTCAAATTTGACGAAGAGTTCGCCATACAATACATGATGTTTATGGCAATCATGATTTATAACGTAAAGACAAAGGAGAATTCAGATGCTGGGTTCTGGAGCACAAAGCAGAAGGCTGGAAGAACTCTGCTGGCCAAGCAGCATCTGTGGAAACCAAAAAATGGTGTAAATCGACGTTTTTGTTCGAGACTGCGTCAGGACAGAGAGGGACCAGAATGATTACCAGTACATGGAAATACAAGGGATGGCATGGGGTGGGATACAAGCCGATAGATGTAACCAGGGGAAGGGATAATGGGTAAAAAGATTCCGGGTTAGGAAAGGACTGGGTGTGACAGAGGCTGGTAGGCGACAGGTGAAGCCAGATGGCAAGGAGATGGGAGAAATTAGCAGAGGGAGAAGGAAACTAGGTGGCAGATTTGTGTGGGAGGAGAATGTAGAGGTCGATTGGTGGGTGCGGAGGTTACCTGAGATTGGGGGGGGGGGGAGGTTGGGGAGGTTGGGGGGGGTTGGGTTGGGGGGTTGGAGGGGGGGGGGGTTGGGTTGGGGGGTTGGGGTGGGGGGGGGGGGGGGTGCTGCACCTATGCAGGAGAGGTTTGGGCCCAACGGGTCCACTTTGTCTAGTCCTTTGTAAAATGCTTAAAGAAATTAGGAACTCATTTTATTCTCTCAAATTTTAAGATGTTTGAGTTTATGAAAATTTGAGGTATCCCAATGTCATGTTCCCGAGCCTGCTGATTTATAACTAAAGTGGGGGTAAGACTGGGAAGTTGAATGCTTTAAGACTATTGAACTATTATGATTGTTTTCATCTCCTTACATTGATGTATTGCTTGCTCGAGAGGATTTACAGAGAACATGTACTAGATTGGTTCTTGAGAGGCTGTACGGAGAGATTTAGTAGACAATCCCTGTATTTCCTATAGTTCAGAAGAATGGGAGAAGACCTTATTTGAAACTTATAAAAATCTTAGAGGGCTCAACAGGTTGGAATGCAGGGTACTAGAGCTTTAGAACCAGAGGCTACAATGTCAGAATAAAGCTGTAAACTATTTAGGACTGAGACAGTTTTTCATGCAGAGTGTTCTTAAATTCTGAAATTCACTACCATTGGAGTACTAGGAAGGCTTGCTCGTGGAGGTTTTTCAAAGCAGTGATTGGTTGATTTCTGGATATTTAAATGAATCCATGTATTGACCTCCCCACCACCTCAAGAAGGCAGTTAAAATCAACAGACAAACACCACTCTGGCCACTCTCATCTTGCTACTACTGTTGGGAAGAAGGTACTGGCGCCTGAGAACTGTTGAGGAACAGCTTCTTCTCCTTAACCATCAGGGTCTTAAAGCACATTGTACAATCCAAACCACAGCCGTACCTCAGCACAGAACTACCATGGACTTTGTGTGAGGGTTTCGCTGCATACTTCAGCTTGCACTATTATAGCCTACTTACCTAATATATCTGATAATTTATGGTATTGTTGTTTATTGTATGATTATTTGTTGTGATAATGTGCCTTTGAAAGCTGTATCAAATAAGAATTTCATTCTGCTCCCAGTGGATATGATAATTAAACACTCTTTACTTGACTCTTGAATCAAGGGACATGGGGAAAATGTTGTTGACATGGAAGATTAACCATGATCTCAATGAATGGTGGTGCAGAATTGATATACCATATGGCCTACACCAGTTCCTATTGCTTCTGTTGTTACTAAATGAAAACAAAAAGCATTGGACAAGAAACATGGGTGCTAAAAGCCTAGTTCTGAAGATAAAGTTAGAAAATGTTTTATGTAAGACCTTTCACCTGTATTGGGAAAGTGGAACATTTAAGTCAATAAGCAGTGCAGAATCAGGTCACCTCTGAAACTGTGAAGAATATTTTCAATTAAATTATTTCCAGGTATCGAAAGAATAATAAGATGACACATTTTTCCTTTATACATAACATTAATAAGTAATTTAAAAAAAAAATATATATATTATCCTAATTCATGTTTCTTTCTTGCCCTTAGGAGAAAATACAAGAAAACTTCCCAGAGGTAAGTGTTTTTGTGCAGAAACACTTGACAGGTATAACCATCATTAATATTCATGTTAACAAACTCCTAGATTGAAGAGTTTCTTTTGACATTTTCTGTAAGTCTCTACAAAATTGAAGTCATTGATTACAAGCATGCTCATTTAAGTTAATTGTATTTTGATCATTATATACTATCTGTTGTATATTAAGTTTACGAACGAAGTAAGCTGCAGCAAGCAAGAATTTCATTGTTCCGTCGTCAGTACATATGACAATTAGATTCTCTGATTCTTGATCATTGAATAGATCCAATGAGGTGAGGAAATAATTGATCTGACTGTAAGAACATAGAAGCAGGAATAGATCATTCAGCCATTCATACTGCTCCATCAAAAAATAAATACATGAGCCACCTTTATCTCGGTTCCATTCTCCTGCAATTATCTGCTTTTTCCTTAATATCTAAAAATCTGTTGATTTTGAATATGTGGCACTGTTCTCTCGGGGAGAGAATTCAAAAAAATTATTACCCATTGAGGAGATTTCTTATTTCTGAAGAGAGACACAAAAAGCTGAAGTAACTCAGCGGGTCAGAAAGCATCTCTGGAGAAAAGGAATAGATGACATTTTGGGTGGAGACCCTTATCAGATGGAGAGTCAGGGGAAAGGCAACCAAGGTAGAGACAGTGCTATAGAGATATAGAACAAATGAATGAAAGATATCCAAAAAAGTAACAATGATAAAGTAAATTGTTAAGATATTAAGACCACCTGCCTAATGTGCTGTTGGTCCTCCATGTGCAGCACATACATAAACAGTTCACAGCGCCCCCTCAGAGAGCCTCAAACGCTAGGGAGTAGAAATAGGTTTTGAACCTGGACTTAAAGGAGTCGATGGAGGGGGCAGTTCTGCCGGGGAGAGGGATGCTGTTCCACAGTGTAGGAACTGCAACCGCAAGTTGCAAGTAGCTGCCTACATTTGGCCCATATCCCTCTGAACTTGTCCTATCCAGGTACCTGTCTAAATGTTTCTTAAACATTGCAATTGGCCTCAACTACCTCCTCCGGCAGCTTGTTCAGCACACCATGTGTGAAAATGTTGCCCCTCAGTTTCCTATTAAACCTCTCTTCCCTCACCTTAAACCTATGTCCTCTGGTTCTTGATTCCCCTACTCTAGGCAAGAGACTCTGTGTGTCTACCCGATCTATTCCTCTCATGATTTTGTACACCTCTATAAGATCCCCTCTCATCCTCCTGTGCTCCAAGGAATAGGGTCTTAGCCTGCTCAACCTTTCCCTATAGCTCAGGCCCTCGAGTCCTGGCAACATCATCGTAAATCTTCTCTGCATCCTTTCTAGGTTATAGGGACAACCTGCTCCTTACACCAGGAAGTGACCTGGCATATCCATTCTGTTGTCAGTATACCTTTAAATAGTGAGCCCAGCCCTCCATACAATATTACAGATGCAATCTCATTAGGACTTCGTAACTGGATTGATAGGTCTCTATTTGTTAATTCAAATGTTTTTGTGATGGAGGCAAACAAGGTGTGTCTCTTGATTGCTTGCTGCCCAAGGCCCTCAAGGTTGCTGAACAGCTTTTAATCTCTCCCTATTTAAAACAAAATGGTTTTTCTATTATTTTTGCCCTGAAATGGACGATCTTGCATTTTTCCATGTTATATTGGATGTGCTAAAACTTGCCCATTTACTTAACCTGTTTATTTCCGTTTGCAATCTCTCTGAATTCGCCTTCTGTTGTATACAGCGATGAGCCAATACATTATGATCACCTGCCTAATGTGCTGTTGGTCCTCCATGTGCAGCCCCATACACAGCAGGGTGCGATACACTGTGTATTGTGACACATTCCTCCCGTGATCACCATGAACATTTTTTGTGGCTTGTGCCACAGTAGACCATCTGTCGGTTCGGACCGGACGGGATAGTCTTCGTTGCCCTCGCGCATCAATGAGCCTTGGGCGCCCAACACCCTGTCGCCGGTTTGTGATTTATCCCTCCTCGAACCACTGTCGGTAGGTACTCACCACTGCTGACTGGGAGCACCCCACAGGCCTTGCCATTTCAGAGATGTTCTGACCCAGTCATCTGGCCATAACAATTTGGCCCTTGTCAAAGTCGCTCAGGTCTTTACTCCTGCCCATTTCTCCTGCATCCAACACACCAACTTCAAGAACTGACTGTTCACTTGCTGCCTAATATATCCCACCCCTTGACAGATGCCATTGTAACAAGATAATCAATGTTATTCACTTCACCTGTCAGTGGGCATAATGTTTTGGCTCATCGGTGTATGTCACCCAGCAAACTTGGCTTTATTATACATGATTTCTGCTCAGCCAAAACATTGATATAGATTGTGAATAACTGGAGTCATACCAACAATTCACCAGTACAGCCCAATCACAGCCCCTCTACCCAAAATGACCTATTTGTTCCCACTCTCTGATTGATCCATGCCTATCACGAGTCTTGTGAAGATTAGGGCCCCAGCAGAGGCTATATAAACATAGCACAAAAAGTAAGGAAATTTGTGTTTGGTAGATTATTTCTTTGATGTAACAATGCTTCTTGGCAATAAATCTTATACCATTAGAAAGCCTGTTTATTTCCCTTTTAAATGGTGCCACATTTGTAAGGAACATGCATTTGTGGGATGAGCAGCAGAGCTGAGTATGTGGGTTGCGCCCATGAAAAATCTGCCAAATCTTCTCTGCCAATGCCAAACAGCTTATTCTGCCATTGACTCTTGTTTGGTGTTGTTTGGTGGATTGGATGATTGAAGTCTGAAGAAACAAGACATATTGGCAATTTAACAATTTATTCATTTAATAAACAGGAGCCTCAGTAGCGTGTGGAAGAACCATACACAGCCACAACAGCCTGGCACCTCCTCCTCATGCTGGTCACCAGCCTGGTCACACACTGTTGTGGGATGGCATCCCATTCTTCAACCAGCATTTGTCGCAAGTCAGCCAACGTGGTTGTGTTGGTCACTCTGGCACGAACAGCACGCCCAAGCTGATCCCACAAGTGTTCAATGGGGTTGAGGTCAGGACTGCTGGCAGGCCATGCCATCCTCTCCACTCCCAAATTCTGGAGGTAGTCTCTGAGAAACCCTGCTCTGTGGGGGCGAGCATTGTCATCTTGGAGGATAGAGTTCGGTCCCAGACTGTGGAGATATGGGATTGCCACTGGTTGCAGAATCTCATCTCGATATCTCTCTGTTCCTCTATCGGTGCAGCAATCAGCATAGCGTTCTCCACGTCTTCTCCACACTTTGACCCTATGATCTAACTGCCGTAGGCAGAATCTGGACTCATCGCTGAACATAACGTTCCTCCACATGTTCAGGTTCCAGTGCACATGTTGCCGACACCATCGCAAACGGGCCTGACGGTGAAGGGCAGTCATGGCAGGCCTCCTGGCAGCCCTATGAGACCGGAGATCGGCTGCGTGCAGTCTGTTCCGAATTGTCTGGGCAGAGAGCCGTCGGCCATATCGTCCTGCAAACGTTGACTGCAAATCTGTAGAAGACAGCCTACGGTTCCTAAGTGCTGACAGGGTGAGGAAACGGTCTTCTTCGGGTGTCGTCTTCTTGGGACGCCCACTTCGCGGCCTGTCTCTGACATCCCCCGTTATATGGAACTTGGCCTTCACTTCGGAGATGGTACTAGGGCTCACTCCAAATAATGCCGCAACTTGGTTTTGCGGAACACCAGCTTGAAGTTGCCCTATCGCATGGGCCCTAACCAGATCAGTCAAACGTGGCATGCCGATTCTTGGAGCAGACACCTACTGACCACTGTAGCAGGGCCCATGCTCACAGATGCTGCCAATCAGGTGCCAATCAGGTGCCAATCAGGCACCTGATTGTCAGCACCTGGGGGTACCAGAAGCTCAAAATAAGAGTCAATAGCACCAGCAGAATAAGCTGTTTGGCATTGGCAGAGAAGATTTGGCAAATTTTTCATGGGCGCAACCCATATACTCAGCTCTGCTGCTCATCCCACAAATGCATGTTCCTTACAAATGTGGCACCATTTAAAAGGGAAATAAACAGGCTTTCCAATGGTATAATATTTATTGCCAAGAAGCATTGTTACATCAAAGAAATAATCTACCAAACACAAATTTCCTTACTTTTTGTGCTATGTTTATATATATATTTAGTACATCATTAGAAAAGTACATTTTTTGTTTAATTTAGGGATATAATGCGGAAACAGGCCCTTCGTCCACACCGACCTTTGATCGCCTGTACACTAGTTCTATGTTATCCCACCTTTGCATCCTACACACCAGGCGCAATTTGCAAAATCAATTAAACTACAAACCTACATGTCTTTGAAAGTTGGGGGAAACCATAGCGCCTGGAGAAAACCCACGTGGTCATGGGGAGAACGTACAAACTCCACACAGGCATATCTGTAGTCAGGATCAAGCCTGGATCTCTGGGGCTGTGAGGCAGCAGCTCTCCTGCTGTGCCACGGTGCAGCCTCAGTGGCAGCATAATAATTTTGATCCTTTTCTGGAGCAACAGTAGTCAGTGGGTTGAGTTGCCATTGGAATTGCGAGAATTAATTTGATTGCGCAATTGCATTAAGATGCCTCGCATCACAAGGACATCCTTCATGCTTTGCTGGATGAAAAATGTTAGCTACTTAAAAGTGTATTTGGAGAACCACATGTGAGTGGAGAGATCAATCTGCTTGAGGCATTTTGGTGTGTCGCTCCAGTGTTATTTGCAAATTATTTTAGGAGCAGTACTGCTTGAGGGTGGCTGTCAAAGATTATAAGAACAGTAAGTGTACATAATAGGAGCAGGAGATGGAAATTCAATCCCTCGTGCTGCCTCCTTCATCATTCAATAAGATCCTGGCTGATCCAGTCATGGTTTCAACAACAACAATTTCCTTAACTTATCCATACCCTAGACCCTTTTTTGCAATATAAATATCTGTCACTCTCTGCCTGCATGTATTTAATGACTCCACCTTCACAACTCTATGGCTTACAGGATTCCATAGGTTTACATTATTGAGAGACAAAATTCCTCTTCCTCTCCAACAGAATTAGGCAGCTACATATTCTATGTACCTGTCTAAATGTTTCTTAAACATTGCAATAGGCCTCAACTGCTTCCTCCGGCAGCTTGTTCAATACACCATGTGTGAAAATGTTACCCCTCAGTTTCCTATTAAATCTCTCTTCCCTCACCTTAAACCTATGTCCTCTGGTTCTTGATTCCCCTACTCTAGGCAAGAGACTCTGTGTGTCTACCCGATCTATTCCTCTCATGATTTTGTACACCTCTAAGAAGCCCTCTCATCCTCCTGTGCTCCAAGGAATAGAGTCTTAGCCTGCTCAATCTTTCCCTATAGCTCAGGCCCTCGAGTTCTGGCAACATCCTTGTAAATCTTCCCGCATCCTTTCCTGCTTGTAACATATTTTCTATAACATGGTGCCTTTTGTAACAAATTAAATATTACATCTCCTACTTCAGATTTACCTATCTATTTGTTGCATCTTTGAACTCCAGCAATTTTGTCAATTCATCATTTGTCATATGCTGGAAATTGTCAGTTCTTGCTAGTATTTCTTTGGTTATTGTGTTTCAGGCAGAGTTGCATGAAGTAAGATAGAAGGTAATGCACATGGAACATAAATATTATCACAATGAGTTCTATGAATGGCTTGTTTCAGCGCTCTATATTTTTGTTCATTAATTTTGGGAATAATATCCTGCATTTATCTCTAATCTCTAGGTATATCATGGTTAAACGTTGCTTCTTTTCACTTGATTAACATTTGATTTCCTTAATTTCTTAAGATGAGAAGATTTTACTAGCAAATCAGTTAATATCTGAAGGTCTTATCCCACACACTGAGCTCCAAGTGCTTTATAGTTTCAAAAATCAAAAAAATGCAGGTGTTGGAAACATGAAATAAGAACAGAGAATGTTGAAAATTTTAGAAGGTCAGACAGCATCTGTAGAAAGAAAGATGGAGATTGTTTCATCTTGAAGAGCTTTCATCAGAACCATCATGAATGACGAAACCAGAATGATGAAAGGTCATTGGTTCGAAGCCCTAATGCTGTTTCTCTTTCCACAAACATTGCCTGAGCTGCTTAGCAATTCTAGCATTTTCTTTTCTTTCACTATAATCTTCCATGAGCCCTAGTCATACAGCTATTCAGCCCAACTTGCCCACGCCAACCAAGATGCCCCCATGTCCCTCCTGCCACATATTCTTCTATCTTTGCTATTCATATACCTGTCCAAATGTGTTTTAAACATCATGATAGTACCTGGCCCAACTGCCTCATTACTTTGTTTAGTTTAGAGATACAGCATTGTAACAGGCCCTTCGGCCCACCAGCAATCGCACAGTAACACTATCCCACACACTACTACACAATTTACAAATTTACCAAGCCAATTAATCTACAACCTTGTACATCTTGTGGGAGCAAGCCAGAGCTCCCGGGGAGAACCCATGCAGGTCACGGGGAGAACGTACAAACTCCATACGGATAGCACTCGTAGTCAGGATCGAACCCGGATCTCTGGCGCTGTAAGGCAGAAACTCTACCGTTATGTCACCATGCTCCACCAGCAACTCATTCCATATACCTTCCACCCAAAAAAAAAAATTGTCCCTTGGGTTCCTATTAAATCTCCCATCCCTCCCTTCCCACACCTTAAACCTATGTCCTCTGCTCCTTAATGCCCCTACTGTGGATAAAAGTGTGCATTTACCCTATCTTTTCCTCTCATAATCTTATACACCTCCTCTGTAAGATCGCCTCTTATTCTCCTGTACTCGAAGGAATAAAATCCTAACCTGTTCAACCTCTCCCTATAGTTCAGCCCTTCGAGTCCTGGGAAAATCTGCGGAAATCTTCTCCACATCCTTTCCAGCTTAACACCATCTTTTCTATAACAGGGTGACCAAAACGGAACACAATATTCACAATATCGCACGGAGTATTGTGCATAGTTCTGGCCAGCCAGCTGTATGAAGGAAGTCACTAAGCTAAAAGAGGTGTGGACATGATTCTGAGGATATAAGAATGAAAACAGATTACAGAAAAATTGAGAAAATGTGACAATTTTAGCTTGTGTCCCTGCTGTCCACAGATTTTCCCTGATTTTCAATTTGTATTCATCACTGTAACATGTCCTGTAGGCCAATAGTAGGGAGCCCATGCAATGCACTGCCTATTTTGGAGCTGGCTCTCAGAGGATGACTGCCTTCAGGGTCACAGTGGAATACCAAAATTACAAGGCTGGCAAGTGTAGCAAGCCAGTTATCAGATCTGTCCCTGTTGCTTGTATTTGTGTCCTACTGCTTTCAAAGGGATAGACTAAGCCAGCAATCAGAGTTTTCTGCATGTTCTGGGAATAACTGCATTGTTCCCTGAAGGTGGAATCTCATGTGGATAGGGTGGTGAAGAAGGCGTTTGGTATGCTTGCCTTTATAAATCAGAGCATCGAGTATAGAAGTTGGGATGTAATGTTGAAATTGTACAGGGCATTGGTGAGGCCGAATCTGGAGTATGGTGTGCAGTTCTGGTCGCCAAATTATGGTGTGCAGTTCTGGTCGCCAAATTATAGGAAGGATGTCGACAAAATGGAGAGGGTACAGAGGAGATTTACTAGAATGTTGCCTGGGTTTCAGCACTTAGGCTACAGAGAGAGGTTGAACAGGTTGGGTCTTTATTCTTTGGAGCGTAGAAGGTTGAGGGGGGACTTGATAGAGGTTTTTAAAATTTTGAGAGGGACGGACAGAGTTGACGTGGGTAGGCTTTTCCCTTTGAGAGTGGGGAAGATTCCAACAAGGGGACATAGCTTCAGAATTGAGGGACAAAGGTTTAGGGGTAACATGAGGGGGAACTTCTTTACTCAGAGGGTTGTGGCTGTATGGAATGGGCTTCCGGTGGAAGTGGTGGAGGCTGGCTCGATTTTATTATTTAAGAGTAAATTGGATAGGTATATGGATAGGAGGGGATTGGAGGGTTATGGTCTGAGTGCAGGTAGATGAGACTAGGTCAGGGAGAATGGTCGGCGTGGACTGGTAGGGCCGGACAGGCCTGTTTCCATGCTGTAGTTGTTATATGTTATATATGTTATATGTTCTGACTGTAACTAACAAGATAATTGCTGCTTACGCACTGACCAGTTCAACAGATGTGGAAGTCATTCACACTGAATTTTCTCTTGTATTTGTACTGTTTATTTTGAGGCAGCAGCAGGAATTGTATTATAATGGCCATGAAGACGTGAGCATGATTTTTTGTTTAGATGTACATCTTGCACAATGAAGAGCTAAAGAAGCAGGCAACATAAAGATTTCTTCAGTGCACGGTGATCACTGGTGATAACTAGAGCGGAGCATATCAGCGGATGGACACAAAAGGCTGGAGTAACTCAGTGGGGCAGGCAGTATCTCTGGAGAGAAGGAATGGGTGACTCTTCGGGTCGAGGCCTTTCTTCAGACCCGAAACGTCACCCATTCCTTCTCTCCAGAGATGCTCTCTGTCCCGCTGAATTACTCCAGATTTTTGTGTCTATCTTCGGTTTAAACCAGCACATGCAATTCCTTCCTGCACATGTCATTTCAGTAGACTGCTTTCATAGAATTAGAAATATCGAGCAGAGAAACAGGCTCGTGTGGCCCACCGATCATAGTGCTTACCTATACTCATCCTATTTACCTACATTGGACACAGATCCGATATCATCCAATCTGAACTCAGGAATACCTTATTCCCATCAGTTATCAGACTTTTGATGGTTCTTCCGTCTTGGATGACCAAGGGTCTCAAACTGAGATTCTTCCATGCAACTGTAGAGACAGTTTGTATGGGTGTGAGGCATGGACTCTCACTCGGGTACTGTCCAAGTCTCTCGATGGTATATACACCCGAATGCTCAGAAAAGTTCAAAATGTCAGTTGTAGGGACCACATCACTAACGCCCAGCTCTATGGGGAGATTCCACCTCTGACCGAGAAGTTCAGGTCGAGAAGGATAAGGCTCGCGGGTCATTGCCACCGCCATCCAAAAATACCAGCAAACAAGATTGTGCTGTGGGAACCCACCCATGGAAGACAGAACCCGGGACGACCAAACAAAACGATGCTGAAGACGTTGATGGAAGACGCATATGTAGAGACAAAAGAGGAACTTGCCAGCTGTTTGGAGGACAGAGATGTGTGGTGCATCCATCACCATGCCCGTCAGAAACGAGCACCACTGTGTCACTAATGTTTTCAATTATTATAATTAATAATTAATTTAAAGCAATTAATTAATTAAATTCATAAACTAGGGTGTCGTTTCAACTTCCAATTACGTCAGTGCGAACACCGGACATTTTTCGCTGTAACCCTAATGCTCTAATGCTGAAAACTATATTCTGCACTCTGTTTTTTTTTGTTCTCTGCTCTATCTGCTGTACATGTGTATGGCTTTTTTTGTATTCATCTGATTTAATTGGATAACACAGAAACAAAACTTTTTCCCTATATCCTTGGTACATGTGACAATAATAAACCAATACCCAGAAACTGTACAAATGTCTTTCATACATGGTAATAGTATCTGCCTACATCACCTCCTTTGGTAGCTGGTTCCAAATATTCACCATGTGCTGTGAGAAAACACTTGCCCCTCAGATCTTTAAATTTATCTCCTCTCAATTTTAGCTGGGTCATTTAGTTCTAGACTCATAACTGGAGAAAAAATCTGGCTGTTCTATCTATGGTTATGATTTTTGAAAATTTCTACAAGATGACCCCTCAGCTTCCTATATACCAGTGAGAATAAACCCATTTTATCCAATAGCTGCTTATACCTACAGCTCTCTATTCCAGGGAACATCCCTGTGATTCTCTTCTGCAACCTCTATTGCTAAAATCACCGACTATTACAAACCCTATTCCTACAACTATCTGTGGATTTCCTCCATCCAATCACTCCTTTCAGACCTAATTCTTCTCATATATCCTCACCGGACATCACACCAGTAAGACCCTCTTTTTGTACTGCTGTAACGTTCTACTAATTAAAAATCTCCATCCTCCTCTTTTACGCCCATAGTCATACAGCAAGAAAACCCTTCATCTCAACATGTCATGCCTAATGTAAAATTGTAATCAAGATTTGCTGTTGATTATAATCACATAGCTCGTGTAAAAATAATGTGCATTCAAATGTATTTCAAAGCTAGTCCCTCTAAAATGAGCGGAACAGTCCTTAACTTTTAATCTGGTAAATAATGCTTTTAAGTACATGCTTTTAAGTATAATATTGTTGTGTCTATAATATTACTACCATGATGAATGTGCATTACTATTTGAAGTACTATCACCAGTCAGTTTAATTTGGCTTTCTTTCCATCTGAATGATTGTGAGTCTTTCCCTGCAGTTTCATTGCCAATTTACTAAGGGTGCTTGATTACCTTGTCATTCTTTTTTTAAATTTATGGGCCCTCCTTCTCCATAAGGATGCGGTGTATTGCTTGCTACCTAACATCCATAGTTGGTATTGCTGACGATACACCATGTTTTTACTAATTCCTTCTTTTTGATTTGGGAAACCCACAGTTAAGGAGTCATGTAATCATACAGCACAGAAACAGTCCCTTCAGCCCAACTTGTCCGTGATGCTCAAGATGCCCCATCTGAGTGAGTCCCATTTGCCTGCATATAGCTCATCTCCCTCCAAACCTTTCCTATCCATGTATCTGTCCAAGTGATTTTTAAAAGCTGTTATAAACTACTTTTTCTGGCAGCTTGTTCCATATACCCACTGCACTCTGCGTGAAAAGTTGCCCATCAGATTCTTATTAAGTCTTTCCCTTCTAACATTAAACCTATGTTTTCTAGTTCTTGATTCCCCTAACCTCGGTATAAGACTTTGTGCATTCACTCTATCTCTTCCCCTCATGATTTTATACAACCCTATATTTCTCAGTCACACCCATATAGCTGCACTGGATGAACAATCATGAATGTCATCTTAGACTACTGCAATGACATACTCCTTAATTAATAAAGCAACTCCCCCTCCTCTTTTATTCCCACCTCTATCTCATCCATAGCACCTTTTCCCTAAAACATTATGCAGCCAATCCTGTCCCTCCCTTAGCTAGGTTTCCGTAATGGCTATGATGTCCCGGTTACATGCCCTGAATTAATCTGCCTTATCTTTCAAATAAATTCAACTTAATTCAACAACCCTGCCTCATTCCCTGTCCAGCTTCTGCCTATCCTGTCTACTAATCTTACTGTCATGGTCCTACGTACTGACTTGCAGCCTCTCACCTGCCTCACTCCTGCATTGGATCCTGTCGCACTATCAATCTATTTTAAACTCTCTTGAGTAGCACTCGCAAATCTGTCCATCAAGATATTGGTTCTCCTCCATTTCAACCCATCCCTCTTGTACTGGTCACCTTTGTCCCAGATGAGATCCCAATGGACAAAAATCTGAATTTCTGCCCTCTGCATAAACCAGCCACAAATTCACCTGTTCTAACTCCCTTTTCTAACCCTGATTAGCACTTGGCTCCGGGTGCAATCTCGGGATTACTACTCCTGAGTTACTGCTTTTTAACTTTTTGCCTAGCTTATACATTTCTATAAGATCACCCCTCAGCCTCCTGTGGTCCAGGGAATCAAGTCCTAGGCGTCCATCCTTTCCATACACCTCAGGTCCTCAAGCCCTGGCAACATCCTCAAAAATCTTCTCTGCACTCTTTCCACCTTAACAGCATTCTCTCTATAGCAGGGTGACCTAAACTAACCATAACACTCCAATTGTGGCCTCACCAATGTCTTGTACAACTGTAGCATAATATTGACATTTAGAGGACTTTAGTACACTCCCAACAAGGTGATCATTTGCCTTATATTTCTCAGCTTTACCCTTATAACCTCACTGGAGAAACCATCAATAATGTCATCTTGGACTACTGCCATGACATTCTCCTTTATCAATAACGCAACACCCCCTCCTCTTTTACTCCCACCTCTTTAGTAATACCAATAGTACCAGTATCCTGTAGTACCAATATCCTGGATCATTAATTTGCCAGTCTGGCCTCTGTCTTAGCTAGGTTTCCGTAATGGCTATAACATCCCAGTAACATGTACCTTACTCAGGCCCTGGGTTCATCCATCTTGCCTGCCAGGCCTCTCATATCATAATAAATGCAATTCAATCCAACAGTCCTTCCTCACTCCCGAACATGCTCCTGCCTATCCTGTCCACTGCACTTGGCAGATGGAGTTTAATCCTAACAAGTGAGAGGTGTTGCACTTTGGGAAGTTAAATGTAAGGGGAAAATATACAATTGAGAGCATGACTCTTAATAGCATTTATCTACAGAGGGATCTTGGGGTCCAATTCCATATCGCCCTGAAAGTGGCAATACAAGTAGATAGATTGATAAAGAAAGCATATGGTATGCTTGCATTCATGGGTCAGGGCATTGAGTATAAGAGTTAGGATGCAAATTTATAGGAGTTTAGATAGGCTGTATTTGGAGTATTGCTTGCAATTTAGTTTAGATGTATACTGTGGAAACAGGCCTTTCGGCCCACCGAGTCCGTGCTGACCAGCGATCCTCGCACACTGACACTATCTGCACCTGGGACAATTTACAATTTTAGCAAGCCAATTAGCCTACAATTCTGGTCGTCCCATTACAGGAAGTATGCAAAGGCTTTGGAAAGGATGCAGAGGAGCTTTACCAGAATGATAGACACAAAATGCTGGAGTAACTCTACGAATCAGGCAGCATCTGTAGAGAAAATTGATAGTTGACATTTCGGGTTGGGACCCTTCCTCATAATGATGCATGGATTACTGGATATAATCCACAGGGAGATGGATTGCTTTCTGTGGAATATTGGATGTTATGAATACCTAATAGAAGTATATCAAATTATGAGAAATATAGAATTATTCGACAGTTGAAACCTTTTTCCCAAGATGAAAAAAACAAATACTGGAAGGCATAACATTAAGTTGAGAGGGGCAAAGTTGAAAGGACCAAGTTTTTAACACAGCAGGTGGTGAAGACCTGGAACGCGCTGCCAGGGGTGGTTGTTGAGGCAGGTACAACAGTGGCATTTTAGAGACTTTTGGATAGGTATTTGAATATGCAGGGAATGGAGGGATATGGATTATGTGCAGGCAGATAAGAGTTGGTCTTGGTATCATGTTCGGTATAGATGGGGGTCTGTTCGTCTTCTGTACTGTTCTATGTTCTATATTAAGGGCCTGTCCCACTTAGGCGACTTCTGGCGACTAGGCTGTCGCCGAACTTTTGCCAGGGTGTCGCGGGCATGATCGTGAGGAGTCTTCAATGAATCGGAGCGGATCTCGGCCTGTCGCGGAAAAAAATTTCAGATAGAAATTTCTTGGCGACAGCTGGCTTGTCGCCAGGTATCGTAGCTTATTGCGGGCGCTGTCGCATGCTGTACCCAGGTTTCTTAGGTTGTTGCAGATGCATTTATAAGCATGTAATATCAAATTAAGAAAAGGCATTTGAAGATACCAGAAGATAGTTTTGTTTAACCAATTTATTTACCGTCAGGACATTTGACAGGTAGATTGGAGGCGACAGTTTGACGCTCGGGTAAGCGTGGGAATTTCGCAATGTTTCTGAAGATGGTGTAATCTCTTAGCCAGGTGCTTGTTTCACAAAAAAAGTAACTTGTATCGACCTGACTCGGCATTGTCGTGGTCATTGTCGTAGGGTAAAAGAAAATTTTGGCGATCTGCTACGACTTTCACAGTCGCCTTAAAAATCACGTAACTGGGACAGGCCCTTAAAAAGTTTGAACATTCAGGAAAGGATATTTGTTAAAATGGATAGTTTAAGCTGTGGCATATATTTTTATAAAAAACACATCTGAGGAGTGATCCATATTATTGTTTTTAAGGCCATGCATTTCCCAAATAAGGTTGCAGAGAGGGAGAGGAGCAGTTACAAGGGCTATTATGGTAGGAAACTCGATAGTGGTATAATTTGTGCCACGGATGTGAAACCGAGATTATGTGTTGCCTGCCTGAAGACAGGTTCGAGATTGTCACCATTGTTTGCAGGACTTTCTGAAGGTGAAAGCAAATCACGATTGTAGTTCCATTGGTGCTGATGACACAAAAATAAATGAGGCCATGCATCTTGAATTTAGGGAGTTAAATGGCAGGATAAGGATCCGATATTGTAATATCCAGATTGCCTCAGGTGCAAGGTGCTAATGGACACAAGGTGGTGCAGTCTAAAACCAGAGGGCATAGGCTTAAGGTGAGAGGAGAAGATTTAAAGGGAACCTGATGGGCAGTTTTCTCACACCAAAGATGGTGGGTATGTGGAACAATCTGGCAGTGGAAATGTTTCGAAGGATGTAGACCAAATCCAGGTTAATGGGATTAGCCCAAGCAAGTAACTTCTTCGGATTGTTTCTAATCACTACTCTACTCACTCCGACCGGTGCAAGATAACCACTTATGAGGTGTTTGCGCACTAATCGACCAGAACCAGAACCTTGCTGTATAACTCTGTGACTCTTAAGTATCTCAACCACTTCATTGGTATACCTAATAATTAGTTGTGTGTGATTCTTTTTGGTAGTTTGTGTTTCATGATTCCTTTTTAAAACTGAGCTCGGGGCCAATAAAACTATAACAAATTACAACTTATTTCACTTGGCGGAGCTTGTTCGATGAGAACAGGCACAGTCACAGCTTCTTGTCATCTTGTTTAGGAGCAGCCATCTGGAAAGTGATGACTCACCATGCAAATCTAAAACCAGTTTGCTCGGTTCTTTCGCCCCCTGTCAAGCCACGAGTGATGCTGCTGGGACTTCTGGAAAGGGCAAGCTGTGGACGATTACTGTGCCACAGTGTAACCAGCTCTCTATAGTTCAAATTCTGTAAAGCAAAATATCATTCTGAAGCGTGTAGTCGATGTCATTAGTTTTTTTTTTTGTTCCTCAATGCCCATTCTTTATTTAAGTTTTCTTTCCTCTCGCTATTGAATTGTGTGCTAATAATTGTAATGGTCTGTAGGGGAAGGGATATTCAATTTCCCTTATCAGATCCATGTCCTTGTATTAATTAAATTCAGAGATCCAAATAATGACATTAGATTGCCCCGCACTTCAAAGAGCTTTATATGTTTTAATCTATATTGCTCAATCATTTTTCAACTAATTAGTTTGTTTTCCATCATTGTCGAAATGCTGGAGTGGGAGTTGGTGAACTTTGAATCCATTGGTATGTTTTGCGTTTGATCAGTTTAAAAGATTTTCTCATCTCAACAAATGCTAGTCCTGAATTGTCTATCCTGTCAAAATTCTCAAAATCTTGGGTTTTAATGAGATCACATTCTTTTAAAGTCCAAAGGTATAGACACATTTGTTCCCTCAAAGAATACCATCTTATTCTAGGAATCAGTGTAGCAAATTTATGTTGTCGCACTGCCACTTTCCTTTGGTATAGAGCATGAGTGTAACCCGATCACATCCTTTTACAGTTTAATCTGGAGTTCCGTACTCTGATGGTCGGATTAATGTCTTTCAGAACTTGAATGTTAATAATGTCCCTGATATACCCAAATCCTTCAACCACCAAAGCAGTCATTTTGTTACAATAATGTCTCTTGATTTTTTTGCTCTTTCTCCTATCTCTTGCCCTTTCACGTTCTGTTTTGTCTCTTTGCAAACTCTTTGGCATACTCTGCGGCAAGTACATTGTTGGTTTGTTTTACTTATACTTTCATCTAACCCATGTTTTCTCCCTTTTAAACCAGGCCTCTATTCATACTCCCTCAAATCAATGGAGCTTTTGTTTTAAGTAACAGCCTTGTCAGAATTTTCACGAGATGTTTGGGATGTTATATTGAAAAGTGTCCTTTTATATAGCCTGCAAGTAATTATCTCAAAGCAGACCAGTAAACTTGTCAAAAACAATTTCCCTTTCATGAAGCCATATTGACATTGCACAATCATTTCATGTTTTTTTTAAAGTGCTAGTTAACAACTGCATGTAATGGGCATTGCCTCTACCAGTAGATTCAGGTTGCCTGGACTGTAGTTTAGTGTTTTCTGGTTCCCTCCTTTTCAGAGTGCTATCTCATTTGCTGCCTTCCAGTCCGGTTCTAAAATTATAGGGTTTTATAAAAATACCAATAATGCATCCATTCTCTCTGCAGCAGTCTCTTTTGGAACCCAAGGAAGTATGTATTGACATGAGGGAATGCTGTGTGTTCTGTTTCGCAGAGACATGGCTCGCCCAACTATTTGGTTTGGCAATGGAACACCGGGTATAGTACGATGTGAGAAACAGCCAAATGTGGATGGAAAACTATGTCAGTCTAGTAGGCAGGGAACTCATATATTTGAAAAGGCACATGGGAGGAATGCATGGCTGAATTGCATGCGAATTGTAGATATTGCTTAGCAGATGGGAGTATGATATTGCTGCTCTCAAGGCAGCAGCTGTAGTTGAATGAAAGGCAACACTCGCAACCCATCAATCCAAGGTATGGGGATTTCAAGCATGAACGGGGGAAATTCCAATATTAATCAAGGCCATTCCTTCTGTAGCGCGGTAGGATGTCCTTGAATTTGATCTTCGGCTTCCTCTTCAGCAGACTACAATCGGTATGAATTGGCAACAGCACTTCCTTGATAACCATCAACATAGGAACACCTCAAAGCCGTGTGCTTAGCCCTCTACCCTTCTCTCATTATACCCATGACTGTATAATAGCCACACACAGCTCCAACATCACCTTCAAATTTGCAGACAACCTCACCATTGTTGGATGAATAACGGGTAATGATGAGTTTGGAGTACAGGAGTGAGATTGATAATCTGAATGGCACCAGAGCAACAATCTTACTCTCAAATTTAGCAAGACCAAGGAGCAGATTGTTGATTTTATGGAATACTCTATTGTACTTCTACAAGTGTATGGTGGAGAGCATACTGATTGGTGGCATCACGGCCTGGTTTGTCAACATAAATACCCAGGAACAAAGAAGATTACAGCAAGACGTAGACATTGCCTGGTCTATCACAGATATTGACCTCCTCATCATCAAAGAAGGTGCTGCCTCAGAAAGCCAGTATCATCAAAGGCCCACATCAGTCTGGCCATATTCTCACCTTTCTACTACCATCAGGAAGAAAGTACGGGAGGCTAAAAAACATGACCTCCAGGTTCAAGTACAGCTTCTTCCTAGCAAACATCAGGCTCTTGAACACTCTTCAATAACTTCAACCCTATCTTAGCAGCTATGATCTACTATGGACTTTATTTTAATTTTATTATATCTTTCAATTTTGCACGCTTATGGTTTGGTAACCTAATGTTAATGATTATTAAATTAGAATATTATTGATTATTGTATATATATTTGTGTGTTATTGTGTAAAGTTGCAGCAAGTAAGAACTGTATTATTCCATTGCTGGTACAAATGATAATTAGATATTTGACTCTACCCTTGTTCAGGGGAATTGCCCCCTTCCATTTATTAAGTTTTCAATTTTTCTTTTAATTGATTGCTTTAAATTCTGTGCGGTCAAGAGACAAGGTTTGTTCATGTCTTTCGTAGGTTCTTTATGTTGTTCATTGTTGAGAGAGATGCAAAATATTTATTTTAATATCTTAAAACTTGTTTTATATTGCTTAAAAAAAATCTTGTACCTCTAGCACTCTCTCTTGCTTTTCATTACAAGGTGATAACTATAATCCAAGATAATAGCTTTTTCTGCGGCAGAATTAATGTCCTTCTGATCAATGATTTAAGAGCATCTGTAATTGTCACATCAACTGCACATTAAGTTAATATCTGTGAGGCCAAGCAGTGGGACCCACAATTTAATCCACCAGTACAAGAATCTACTGAACCAGTCAAGCTGATGTAATAGGATCAAGTTTTTTTTTCTCATGAGTATATTGAACATATTCCGGGCATAGACATATAACGTTAAATCAATTTTGATTTATATTTATTAAAATTAAACAAAATTGAACACGTTACAATTAGAAATAAAATGTTCAGTTTGCAATTCAACAGTCAGAAGGGCAAGAGTTCAGTTAAGGGCCTGTCCCAGTTACGCGATTTTTAAGGCGACTGCCGGCGACTGTCAAAGTCGTAGCAGATTGCGAAAAACTTAAAATTTCTTTACCTTACGACAATGTCTACGACAATGACCACGACAATGCCCATGACAAGCTACGACAACCTACCACCTAGGCGACGGCAAGCTGCCGACAACTGGCGACAGTCTTCGCTACCTAGGACGTCCACTACGCAGGGACTACGACAAGCTACGTCAACCAATGTCAACCTGCACTTACTACAACTCCGAACTAGGCAGCGTACCATGGCAGAATGACATTATTTGAAGACCAGCAGCAAACAGCCCACTCCACAAGCAGAGGTCCACCACTCCAGGAAAAGAGTTCCCAAAAGACCACAACCCAACCCCCTTTTCAGTGCCCCCCACACCCTCCCAAAGAGTTTATTTTTCGATGTAGTTCATTGGTTGTGTTGGTTTTGTTTCAAAGCTCAAATTTTTTTTAAAGAGTTTGCCTTTAAACGCAGTGAATTGTTTGTCGTTGTGTTAGTTTTAAATGATAAGATTTTGCCTTTCAACGTAGTGAAATGCTTGTGTATGTGTTTGTTTCATTGATAGAAAGAAATCGAAAGAGTTTGCCTTTCAATGCATTGCAATGGTTGTGTTTGTTTTGTTTCTCCGATTGAAAGAAATGATAAGAGTTCGCCTTTCAATGCAGTGAATTGCTTGTCTTTGTGTTTGCTTCATTGATCTAAATAAATGAAAAGAATTCTCATTTACATGCAGTGCAGTGCCTGTGTCAGTTTTTATTTCATTGGTCAAAATGAATGAGACTAGAATCTTTGAATGAGATGCCATGATAAAGTACTTAGAAATGCAATAAATTCAGACTGCAATTTTTTTTTTAAATCTCCAAAATCAACTTTATTCAAACAAACTATATTCCTATGAAAGATGGATAACTACATGCAAAAATCTTTTAAAAAAAATAAACTTCAAACAATTACAAAATATACCTAAAAAGTGGCCTGGCTGGACCTTGCTGTAAGTATGGTCAGGTGTCCGCCCCCCTTTGACAGCATCGCGGTCTCCGCCCCCATTCCACAGTTGCAGCTGAACATCTGTGGACGGGTTTTGACAGTTCCTGTCGCTCCTTGTCTTCTCCTGTTGCCGGTTGACGTTGGTAGTCGCCAATTAAATTCATCAGTCCTCAGTACCGGCGACAACCTGCGACAGCGCCCACGACAAGCTATGATCATTGGCGACAAGCCAGCTCTCGCCGAAAAATTTAGAGCAGGATCGTTTTTCCATGATGAGCCGAGATCTGCTACGACTCATTGGAAACTACTCACGATCGTGCCCGTGACACCCCGGCAACATGTGCAGCGACAGCCTAGTCGCCGGCATTCACATTAAAAATCGTCTAACTGGGACAGGCCCTTTACTAATGTGGATCAAAGACATTTCTAAGAGAATAGCAATTGGCAAATGGTTGCTATAATTGCAGAACTGATTCTCATGCATAACTCCCTCGAAAACATCTCTTAATTGAATCCCTAATGATCTCAACCTTTAAAATTTAATCTTTTCCCCTCAAGTTTATTTAATGTAAAAGGTTTACTGTGACACAGTAGAACTCAATTCTGAATAGAAAATAAAAGGGATTCTAATCAGTTGCACCGTTTGCCAGGTAATTCTGCTGGTGTTTGAGTTATAAATGTTACATTCAAAAATGAACTTTTCAAATGGTTACAGATTTTGCAAAATAAATCCTGGGAGAGATAAAACACAATGAAAGGAGCTCTGGTTAATTCAGAGAAAATAAAATCTGGGAAGTCATTCCCTGACTTTTGCTGAGAAATGTCCAGAGGCAGAAAAAGGCCTAAATCAATGTCTTATCAACCTTTTTGAATGCTGCAATGCGATTAGATTAGAAATGCGTACAGATTTTCAAACAATGAGTGTAATGTATCTACAGTCAAGCAGAAAATACAGATGCTTGAAAGCATGTACCACAAGACCAGTGAACAGTTTCTTAACCTCTGTTATCAGGCTTCAGTACCATAAGCTATGGTATTATTGAGATGCTGCCTGACCTGCTGAGTTACTCCAGCATTTTGTGAATAAGCTATGGTATTGTTTGATTCACATCTACCGAACATTGGATTTTGTCTCTGGAACTATATTCTGCATTCTGCATCTTTCCCTTTGCTCTACCTACTGTACGTGAGTTTGGGTTGATTGTATTTATGTATAGTATTATATGATTTAATTGGACAGCATGCAAAACAAAACTTTTCCCTGTACCTCAGTACACATGACAACAATAAACTTAAACCTGTATTGTGCCATGAGATGACACTTGTTTCAAAGGCTGATACCTCCCTGAATCTTCTTAGTTAATGCTTAAATAAATTGTATGTTTAGATAGATTGACATTAACCTATCAGCATTAGTTAATCCATTCAAATGAACACTTCTTAAATTCTGTAGCTGTGAGTTGAAATTTGCTTTCATTTTTGCTCTAAACTGAAAGTCTGCCACCCTTGTGACAAATGAGCTGGTTACTGGAGCAAGGGAGATAGGATGGTTAATAGCAGCTTGTGTGTCTGGATGCCATATACACGTGCTTCAACGGCAGGTATGGTAGGAAGGTTGCAGAAATTCTGTGCAGAATATATAGAATATATATATATATAATAAGAGATTAGTATGCAAACTTAAAGCACACGGTATTGTGGGTTCAGTATTGATGTGGATAGAGAACTGGCTGGCAGACAGGAAGCAAAGAGTAGGAATAAACGGGTCCTTTTCAGAATGGCAGGCAGTGACTGGTGGGGTACCGCAAGGCTCAGTGCTGGGACCCCAGCTATATACAATATATATTAATGATTTAGACGAGGGAATTGAATGCAACATCTCCAAGTTTGCGGATGACACGAAGCTGGGGGGCAGTGTTAGCTGTGAGGAGGATGCCAGGAGGCTGCAACGTGACTTGGATAGGTTAGGTGAGTGGGCAAATGCATGGCAGATGCAGTATAATGTGGGTAAATGTGAGGTTATCCACTTTGGTGGCAAGAACAGGAAAGCAGACTATTACCTGAATGGTGGCCGATTTGGGGAAGGGGAGATGCAACGAGACCTGGGTGTCGTGGTACACCAGTCATTGAAAGTAGGCATGCAGGTGCAGCAGGCAGTGAAGAAAGCGAATGGTATGTTAGCATTCATAGCGAGGAGATTTGAGTATAGGAGCAGGGAGGTTCTGCTGCAGTTGTACAGGGCATTGGTGAGACCACACCTGGAGTATTGCGTACAGTTTTGGTCTCCTAATCTGAGGAAATACATTCTTGCCATAGAGGGAGTACAGAGAAGGTTCACCAGATTGATTCCTGGGATGGCAGGACTTTCATATGAAGAAAGACTGGATAGACTCGGCTTGTACTCGCTGGAATTTAGAAGATTGAGGGGGGTTCTTATAGAAACTTACAAAATTCTTAAGGGGTTGGACAGGCTAGATGCAGGAAGATTGTTCCCGATGTTGGGGAAGTCCAGAACAAGGGGTCACAGTTTAAGGATAAGGGGGAAGTCTTTTAGGACCGAGATGAGAAAGTTTTTTTTCACACAGAGAGTGGTGAATCTGTGGAATTCTCTGACACAGAAGATAGTTGAGGCCAGTTCATTGGCTATATTTAAGAGGGAGTTAGATATGGCCCTTGTGGCTAAAGGGACCAGGGGGTATGGAGAGAAGGCAGGTACAGGATACTGAGTTGGATGATCAGCCATGATCATATTGAATGGCGGTGCAGGCTCGAAGGGCCGAATGGCCTACTCCTGCACCTATTTTCTATGTTTCTATAGTATGGTTAGCAATCAGAAAATATAAAAGCAGTTATTCAATGCACAAGCTTAGAAGTTCTATTGCGAAGTGCGCTTTAAACTCAACCACCCAAATTCTGGATGATATTGAGCTTAGAGTCACAGTCATGCAGCATAGAAGCCGACCATGTCCATGCCCACCATCAAGTACCTATCAATACAAATCACATTTACCAGAGCTTGGTCTTTAGCCTTCTATGCCATGACAATTCAAGTGCTTGTCTAGATACTTCATGACTTATGAAGGGGTACCCACCACCACTAGGTGAATATGTTTTGGTTTAGATCCCCTCTAATCCTCTTCGCACTCATCCTAAATTCAGGCCCTTTCGTATTAGATACCTTTCCATAGCAGTCATAATTTTGAATACTTTTATCAGATCTTTCCTTCAGCCTTCTCCATCCAAGGGAAACAAGCAGAATATCTAGTACCTTCTTGTAACTGCAATGCCTCATTAAAGGCAACGTCCTGGTGAATCTCTTCCTCTTCCCCTCCAGTGCAATCACAACCTTCGTTCAGTGAGTACTGTACTTGGTATTCTAGTTGTTGCCTATAAAATTGTATCATAACCAGCTAATGAAGGCAAGTATCCGATACGCTGTTGTCAACTTACCTACCTGAACTGCCATCATCACGAATCCTTGGACGTACACTTGGGTCCCTCAGTTCCCCAATACTCAGGACCCTGCAATTAATAATGTTGTTTTACCATCGTACAATCTTCCAAAGTGTAAAACCTAACACTCAGATTAAATTTGATCTTCCACGGCTTGGCCCATTTGACTAATTAATCAAAGTTATCATACAGCCTCCGACTACCCTGTTTCACTATCTACAACACTATTGATTTTCATATCATCTGCAAATTTATCATTTTTTCCACATTCATATTCAAATCGTTAATGTATAAAAACGACAGTCAGTGTCCCAGACTTCCAGTTGCAAATACAATCCATCACCAATCATCTAAAGCAGAGTCCCAACAAATGTTATCTGTCCATTTCCCTCCGAGTTCTTCCAGCAGTCAGGATTTTGGTCAAGATTCCAGCATCTGCAGCCTCTTGTGCCACCTTCATTCTTGTGCTCTGTGGACATTTGCTTTGCACTTCTGGGAGCAGATGTTTGTGAAAGCTTTGGTGTTTTTAGTATTCACTCTGCCAAAATTAAGGATGGGAAATTTCCTGGAGCAGTTTCCTTCATTAGCTGCTTTAATTATCCAACATCCTTCACAATTATATGGAAAGGCTGCAGAGCTTTGATGTGATCTACTGCTTGTGGTATCACTTAACTGTCAATTACATGCTGCTTTTAATGTTTAGTATGCAAGCAATACACTCAATGTAGCTTCAATATGGGTCTCATTTTTAAAATATGCCTTTCTGCATTCATATTGAACTACACTGGATCTACAGCCTAATTGAAATGGTAGAGTGAGGAATAAGATCGACCTTGAGGTTACAGATTGTGATGGTCTATATTGTTAAGCTAATTGTTTATAGTATTGCATAAATGCTACAGCTATAAACTTTGTTGCAAGTCTATCCTATTGTCATAAAAGAACATAGAATATTGAATATTATAGGAAGATAACTGCAGATGCTGGTACAAATCGAAGGTTTTTATTCACAAAATGCTGGAGTAACTCAGCAGGTCAGGCAGCATCTCGGGAGAGAAGGAATGGGTGACGTTTCGGGTCGAGATCCGAAACGTCACCCATTCCTTCTCTCCCGAGATGCTGCCTGACCTGCTGAGTTACTCCAGCATTTTGTGAATAAAAACCTTCGATTGAATATTATAGCACAGGTATGGGCCCTTTGGTTCACAATGTTTGTGCTGAATATGATGCCAAGATAAACTGATCTTATCTGCCTGTACTTAAACTATATCCCTTAATTCCCTGCACTTCTATCATAAAGCCTCATAAATGCCACTATTGAAGCTGCCTCCACCACCACCCCCTTGCAGTGTGTTCCAGGCCCCCACGACTCTCCGTGTAAAAAAATAACTTCCCCTTGCAGCTCCATTCAACTTTCTCTCTCTCACCTTAATGCTATGCCCTCGAGTGTTGGAATTTCCCCCCTGGGAAAAAGGTTCAGACTGTCTATCCGATCTATGCCCCTCATAATTTTATATGTTTCAATTAAGTCTCTCCCTAACTTCCAATGTTCAAGAGAAAACAATCCAAGTCTATCTAACCTGCTCGTAGTTGAAACCCTCTAATCCAGGCAGCATTTAGGTAAACCACCTCTGCAACCTCTCCAGAGCCTCCATATCTTTCCTGTAAAGGGGTGACCAAAAATGCATGCAGTACTCTAAATGCGGCCTAACCCATGTCATTGTGAGTATTGATCCAATACATCAAATGCTGCCTTAGAGCTGCATCATGATTCCTGACTTATATTCAATGCTCCTAGCAATGAAGGCAAGCATACCATACACCTACTTTACTACCCTATCTACTTGTGCTGCCACCTTCAGTGAGCTATGCACTTGGACTCCAAGATCCCTCTGAATCAATGTAAATCTCTCTACGTCATTTCCAGTACAATCAATGTTTCTTGTGATGAGTCTTGAGTTGTAGGCAGCACTCGTGCTGATGTCCAACTTCCGATTTATACATTTATAACATCAGCTTCCTGCTGTTATATTCTATGCCTCGGCTAATAATGCCTTAAACCTTGATTTTACTTTATTTTAACTTACTGAATTTAAAGCATGGTTGCTTATGTGACTAAAACTTAATCAATTGTTTGAGGATCGAAAGGAAAGTGAGAGGAAATGGAGGTATTTTCTGTAGTAGCTAAAAGCTTAGTTACTGGAGGAATTGGAGCGATTAAGTTTCAGGTTCGCAAAATACTCAAAATGGAGGAGTGCAGCAGTATTCCATGAACCTTTGCTTATTTGTAAATATTGGAATCCAGTCACGATAAGTAGGTAAAATAGAAACCACTGAAAAATTCTAAATCCAGGTTCCTCACTACCTTTTGCACGAGTTGAAAGAATCATTAAGTTAATGATATGTCAATTTGAAATGCATTAATTAACTGTATTTTGTGACCTTTCATTACTCACGGTGACTTTAAGCATTATTCACTTTCGGAAAATATCATAAACTTTCCAATAAAGAGCTACTATAAAATGTGAAAATGAAACCTGGTGAAATATAATACTTGAACTTCAGGAACAAGAATTTATTGGGAAATTTCTGAGAAGCCTGAACTTGATTCTCTTCAAAGAGTTTATGGATGTTTAGTGTACTGTGTTCAACATCCAGTCTATTCCTGCTTTAATTCTTTATTTGAGTTGATGCAGAGAAACTGGTTTCAGAAAAGCATGTTGTACTGGAAAACAAAATGATTCACAGCATGGCAAGCAAAAGCAGACTGAGATTGTTCTTCCCTTGGTAGACTTACATTTGGTAATTCAATTTGAAATGGTTCCCGTATCCCGAAGAATTTTGTGCGTAATTTAATTAAATGATTATTGATTGTTTCTCAGATAGCAAAATCTTTCATTGTTTCTTGATGTACATTATGGAATCTTGAAGACAAAGAGCTGCAGACACGAAATAAAAAAAATGCCAGAAACACTCAGCTGTGTAGGCAAGCAAAGTAATTAACATTTCAGTTGGAGACATTGTGAAAAATGTCCATCCTATTATTTGAGAAGTGTTTGATTTACCAATTTTTTGAAAGCAGCAATGTTATCCATTCGTTGAAGATTATTGTGCCCTTTCCCTGTAAAATTCAAATTGTTCAGAATCTTTCTCCTCAATCCCCCTCAATGCCAATCACACAATCAGCTGGAAATATAATATGATTGAACCTGCCACGCTTCACGCTGTCTCAGCAAGGCCACCGGCACAATCAAGTTCCAGTCTCACCCCAGTCACTCCCTCCCACTTCTGCCCTCTCCCATCATAGAAGTTTGAAAATGCATGCCTCCAGATTCAGGGACAGTTTTTTCCCATGTTTTATCAGGCAACTGAACCATCCTACCAACAACTAGAGAGCAATCCTAAGCTACTAGCTGTCTCACTGGAGACCTTCAGACTATCTTTGATCGGACTTTACTGGATTTTATCTTGCACTAAACGTTGTTCATGTTATTCCGTTTATCATGTGTCTATACTGTGGGTGACTTGATTATAATCATATATTTTCTTTCTGCTGACTAGGTAGTACACAACAAAAGCTTTTCCCTGTACCTCAGTACATGTGACAATAAACTAAACTCAAACTCAAACAATGGTGCAATGCCAACTCCAACATTATGGTCATGGTATTAATACAATTAAAAAAAAAATATATATTTTAAAATATTTTTTTGATATTTTTTAAAGATTAAATAGTTGTCTGTTGACCTAAGGAAGCAGGGCGGCAGAAGGGTGGTGGCAGGGAGTGGTGGGTTGGAGGTTTGTGAACACAATCCTGTCTGCATCAATGGAGCTGCAATAGAGATGGTCAACAGCTTCAAGTTCTGTACATCCATATCACTAGCATTCTAACCTCGTCCCTTTACACTGATGCGGTGATGAAGAAAGCACATCAGTGTACCTGTATCTCCTTTCTTCTGAGATTATTCCACATGTCCACAAGAATTATCTTGAATTTGTACAAAAGTGCTAGAGAAAGTACTCTAACAGGATCTGTCTCAGCCTGGTATTGCAACTCTGTTCTTGACCGCTTCAACCTGCAGTGTGGTGAACACAGCCTATTCCATCACAGGCTTGTCACTTCCATCCATCCAGTCTATCTTCAAGGTGCATTGCCTCAGGAAGGCTGGAAGCATCCTCAAGGATGCCAGCCATGCCTTTTTGGCTTTTTTCTCTTCTACCTCCTGAGGGAAGACACAGCAGCTTAAAAGCATAGACGTCCAGACTTAAGAACAGCTTCTTCCCTATTATCCCACTTTTTAAGAAAGGAGGGGGAGAGAAAAGGGAAATTATAGACCAGTTGGTCTGACATCAGTGGTGGGGAAGATGCTGGAGTCAATTATAAAAGACGAAATTGCGGAGCATTTGGATAGCAGTATCAGGATCGTTCCAAGTCAGCATGGATTTACGAAGGGGAAATCATGCTTGACTAATCTTCTGGAATTTTTTGAGGATGTAACTAGGAAAATTGACGGGAGAGCCGGTGGATGTGGTGTACCTCGATTTTCAGAAAGCCTTCGACAAGGTCCCACATAGGAGATTAGTGGGCAAAATTAGAGCGCATGGTATTTATTGGGGGTAGGGTACTGACATGGATAGAAAATTGGTTGACAGACAGAAAGCAAAGAGTGGGGATAAATGGGTCCCTTTCAGAATGGCAGGCAGTGACTAGTGGGGTACCACAAGGCTCAGTGCTAGGACCACAGCTATTTACAATATACATTGATGGCTTAGATGAAGGGATTAAAAGTACCATTAGCAAATTTGCAGATGATACAAAGCTGGGTGGTAGTGTGAGCTGTGAGGAAGATGCTATGAGGTTGCAGGGTGACTTGGACAGCTTGTGTGAGTGGGTGGATGCATGGCAAATGCAGTTTAATGTGGATAAGTGTGAGGTTATCCACTTTGGTGGTAAGAATAAGAAGGCAGATTATTATCTGGATGGTGTCAAGTTAGGAAAAGGGTACGTACAACAAGATCTGGGTGTCCTAGTGCATCAGTCACTGAAAGGAAGCATGCAAGTACAGCAGGCAGTGAAGAAAGCCAATGGAATGTTGGCCTTCATAACAAGAGGAGTTGAGTATAGGAGCAAAGAGGTCCTTTTGCAGTTGTATAGGGCCCTAGTGAGACCGCACCTGGAATACTGTGTGCAGTTTTGGTCTCTAAATTTGAGAAGGATATTCTTGCTATTGAGGGCTTGCAGCTAGGTTTACTAGGTTAATTCCCGGAATGGCGGGACTATCATATGTTGAAAGACTGGAGCGGCTAGGCTTGTATACACTGGAATTTAGAAGGATGAGAGGGGATCTTATCGAAACATATAAGATTATTAAGGGGTTGAACACGTTAGAGGCAGGACACATGTTCCCAATGTTGGGGGAGTCCAGAACCAGGGGCCACAGTCTAAGAATAAGGGGTAGGCCATTTAGAACGGAGATGAGGAAAAACTTTTTCAGTCAGAAAGTTGTAAATCTGTGGAATTCTCTGCCTCAGAAGGTAGTGGAGGCCAATTGTCTGAATGCATTCAAGAGAGAGCTAGATAGAGCACTTAAGGATAGCGGAGTCAGGGGGTATGGGGAGAAGGCAGGAACGGGATACTGATTGAGAATGATCAGCCATGATCACATTGAATGGTGGTGCTGGCTCGAAGGGCCGAATGGCCTACTCCTGCACCTATTGTCTATAGTCTATAGTCTATAGTCTATAGTCTATTGTCTATTGCTCCCATGCTCCTGAATCAATCACCTCTTTTGCACTCCTTTACCGGAGGTGCTGCAATGTACTCTTACTCTTGATTCTACCTCATTCGGTTATTCTGTTATTTTATTTTCATACTTTTTTTCACTACTTCAGACTGCACTACAATCTTTGAACCATTCTTTTGTTTTTATTGCTTTATTTTATACTTTGTATTTATTGTTGTATCTTTTTATTTTTTTTATTTTAATTTTTGAAAAGCATATGTACAAATAGAAATAAAAGACAAATTTGTTACAAAGTTCTTACATAGCCTCAAATTTTAAATTTTTAAAGAGAGAAAATAAAAAATAAAGCAGAAAAAACCCCCAAAAAACTATAAACTATTGGAAAGAGAGAATAAGAAAATTAAAAAAACGGTATAACTATAAAAATTAAAGGGGGTAGATCCGGGAGACAATAACCACAGTTGTACATCCAACCCTAAACTCAAGTTTCAACTTTTAATTTAAAAAATTTATTTTAGTCCTGTGCCAAACCCATTTACTTTTCTAAAAATTCAATAAATGGAGACCATATTTTAAAAAATAACTCAGGTTTGTCAATTAAGGCAAATCTTATTTTTTCCAAATGCAGGGTCTCTATCATTTCCATAGTCCACATTTTGATTGTGGGGGTTATTGGTTTTTTCCAAAATTTAAGTATTAATTTTTTCGCAGTTATTAAACTGTAATCAAGAAAATGTACCTGACTTGTTGTAAAGTTTGTAGTATGTTCTGATAATCCTAATATAATTAATTTTGGATCCATATCCAATTGCTTATTGATAACTTTAGAAACTATTTTAAAAATCTCCAACCAGAAATTTTGCATTTTTATGCAAGTTACGAAAATATGAGTTAAATTAGCTTCTTGAAATTGACATTTATCACAAGTAGGAGAGATACTAGGAAAAATCCTATTTAATTTCGTCTTCGAATAATGTAATCTATGTATTATTTTAAATTGTATTAAGGAATGTCTAGTATTTAATGAACATTGGTGTATATGTTGTAAACTTTCATCCCATATATCTTGCGTTATAAATTGATTCAATTCGTCCTCCCATGCTCGTCTATAAGATTCTGATGACGGAATGTCAGTATCTAGGAGAGTATTATAAATAAAGGATATTAATTTATTTGAATTATAATGTCAATTCAGGCATACATCCAGAGTTTCTGGACCTCTAAACTTATATTCTTGCATGTGTACTTTTACATAATCTCTAAGTTGTAAATATCTAAAATAATTATTAACATGTAATCCATACTTCTGCTGTAAATCCTGAAAAGAAAGAAAAGTTCCCTTATGATAAAGATCTCCCACCCTTTTAATTCCATAACTTTTCCATTGAGCAAATCCTCTATCTAAGACAGACGGTTTAAAAGAAGGGTTATTCGCAATAGGGAGGAAAGCAGATAATTTACTCAGTTTTAAAGTAAGATTTAATTGTTTCCAAGTACGGATAACACTGTGTATAATGGGATTACCTCCATATGTTTTTTTATTTAAATTTATTGGAGCTAAGAGGATCGCACCAATATCAAATGGTAAACTGCTTACTCTGCTTACTCTGAGATTCATGTGAACAAGGAATTTCATTGTATATGACAATAAACTAATCTGAGTCCGAATTTTCAGTGCAACCAAAACATGTCAGCTAGAACTGTTTCATCTAAAACCGTATTTAAAAGACTTGTCACGTTCACATTGACTCTAAGCTCCAGGGATTGTCTTTGATCTTGATCTCAGGTGTTGTCTGCATGAAATTTGCATGTTTTCTGCAGATGCTTCAGTTACTCCCACACTGGCAACTGCAATTTACTCTTAGTATTATTAAATTGGAAAAAAAAAATCAAAGGGAAGTTGATTGGCAAGTGAGAGAAAATAAGTTGGAGGGCTAAAGGGGACAAATATAGAAGGGAGGTAGAACTAAAGGGATGGCCTTGTTGGGAGCCAGGATAAACAACAGTCATTGTATGTAAAAGGGAACATTTATACACCTTACCTTCATTCCATGCAGGAAGGTCCAGACCTATCTAGGCATGGTGATTTGCACATTTTCCCAATCAGAGCTTCCATTTGCAGCTCTGAGCTATTCATTAATTGAAAGGAAATCAATTCACCCTATCCAACATATGACCGACCATCGCAGCAGCTTCATTGTGATATTTGTTGGATGCTGACAGTTGTATGATGCCTTTCATGGACCTCTTTCATTGGTCACATCCCCAAAAATATATTTTGGGAGATGAGGGATATCAACATCTTAGATGCTTTATACTCCCCTCAAATTTGTAAACTGCGCGGCTGAGCACTGATAAGAGGGCCTCAACATGACTGAAGAACTTGTGGAGACCATGATAGGGTTCCTCAAAATATTTTTCACACCCTCTGGAGTGAGCTTCAGAACTCGCCAGTGGTACAATAGTATAAAGTACCTGTAATAGAACAGGGTTCCTTAAAAGTGAACAAGATTATTTATGTGTGAAAACACAGGAGATGGGCAAGGTCCTAACCGAATATAACCGTGGAGGAAGAAGTGGATGCTGCAAAACTGAGGGAAGTTAATAGTGATGGCTTGAAGAGAGTCAAAATTACAGAAGAGGAGATACTGGATATATTAAAGGGCATAAAGGTAGCTACGTCCAAGTTCATTATTGGAAGCAAGTGAAAAAAATTGCCAATGGCAGAGAGATTTGTATCTCAGTAGCCATGGCAGAAAGACTGGAGGGTGGCTAATGTTGTGCCTAAACAGAAGTGATGCCTTCCTGGGTTTGCATCAGTTCCCAAGTAAAAAAAGGGCATGCATTCTTCCGCACTCCAGTTAATTTCATGGTGATTTTCAGACTGGCCTCAAACTTTTGGTCACAATATACAGGATTAGAATTGCAGTTTTAGATGATCAATGTTTTATAGATTAAAAGCATCAGGTGCTAAGATCTAGTTGACATGTTCAGTTGAGCGTGAAGAGGAGCCCCTCAGCAGAATCAGGTTTTGGCCATGCAATCACTTTTGTCTGTTTTACCTAACCAGTAGTTTTGCACGATCTAAATGAAGAACTCATTGATTAAACGCAGACTTGAAATTATGTTACTTGAGAACAGCTGGTGCAGAGAAAACGATATAAATACTGCAGACTCTTGGATCACAATGTACTTGTTGCAGGAAAATTATCATTTTATCACTGAATGAGTGAACTAATTACATGCAGGTGTAAATCATTTTAGTTACTGCCAATTCCAGGCTGCAAGTCCCACAGTGTCAGATTATTAGTTCTGTACAGTGATTGCTGATGTGGTCTATAGTGCTGAAACTAATATTAACAGGCTGTCACAATAGAAATGTCCAGTTCTGTATCATTTCAGAACTTTGCGAGTGCTTTACACAGATGGTAAAACAAATATTATAACATAAATAACAGGATTAGGTATTTGTTCCTTTGTGCCTGCTCTGCCTTTCAAGATGATCATGGCTGACCATTAATCTCAACCTAAGGTAGAATGCTATATCCAAAACCCCAGACTCCTTGAGTAACAAAAATCTATCAATTTCCCTTTGGAACAAACAAATCGTCCATTCACCTTTTGCATGGTAAATTCCAAAGTTTCGTATAAAGAAATTTATCTTCATTTCCATCCTAAATGACTGCATGTTGTAAAAATTGAACACTAGATCTTACTAGAGATTCTCTGAATACCTTGCCCAGTTCCAGCAGTGGTCAATTAATCACCTGACCTTTGGGGTGGCACAGTGGCATGCTGGTAGGAGTTGCTGCCTTGCAGCACCAGAGAACTGGGTTCGATCCTGACTACAGGTGCTGTCTGTACGGAGTTCTCCCTGTAAATGCACAGATTTTCGCTGGGTGCTCTGGTTTCCTCCCACACTCCAAAGATGTACAGGTTTGTGGGTTAATTGACTTTGGCAAAATAGTAAAAGTTGTCCCTAGTGTGTAGGATAGTGCTGGTATACAGGATGATCGCTGGTCAGTGCGGCCTCGGTGCGCCAAAGGGCCTGTTTCAACGTTGTTTCTCTAAAGTCTAAAGTAAAGTCTAATTTGTAGCTTCTAAATATGGCAAGTGGAAAAGGTACAGAAATGGTTAGCATTTTTCTAAAGTCTCGTGAGTTCCTGATTAGTCTCTCCTCAAATCCTCTCAGTCACTGGAATTTAGAAGGATGAGAGGGGATCTTATAGAAACATATAACATTCTTAAAGGATTGGACAGGCTAGATGCAGGAAAAATGTTTCTGATGTTAGGGGAGTTCAGAACCAAGGGTCACAGTTTAAGAATAAGGGGTAGCCCATTTAGGACTGAGATGAGGAAAAAAAAATTCACCCAGAGAGTTGTGACTCTATGGAATTGTCTGCCACAAAAGGCAGTGGAGGCCAGTTCACTGGATGTTTTCAAGAGAGAGTTAGATTTAGCTCTTAGGGCTAAAGGAATCAAGGGCTATGGTGAAAAAGCAGGAAAGGGGTACTAATTTTAGATAATCAGCTATGATCATATTGAATGGCGGTGCTGTCTCGAAGGGCCAAATGGCCTACTCCTCCACCTCTTATTCTATGTTTCTATGTTTTCTGGAATCAATGTAGTTAGCCCTCATTATGGTCCCTCTCAGCGAGTGTATACTTCCTTGTGCTAAAAGATGAAAATTATATACAGTAATTTGGTTGTGCTCTCCAAGATTCTATATTATTGCAGTAAGGCTTCTGGTTTTTGAAAACCTAGGAGTGGATGGGGATGGGGTTAGGAGTCAATGTATGCTTATGGAGTGACACTGAACATGCTATTGGATATGGAATAGAACTATGTACTGTGACTAGGGATACATTGTGACTTAAGAAGATGACTTCTCACATGGATTAGCTCACAAGGAATCGGGCCTTTGAAGGTGACACAAAAGTGGATGGGGAAAGGTAAACTGTGAGGAGGATACTAAATTTGCTGTCCATCTGTCCAATGTTGCTTCAGTGTTGCATCAAAGATGGCAAAGGAAATATAATGTGGGAAAATGTTGGTTTGAAAAGTCAGGTTCTGTAGCTACTGGCTATCAACAAGTTCTTTCACGAACCTTCCATTCTCAGTGATAAATCTGCCAATTTCAGTGCACAGCTTCATAAATCTTTGAATCATTGAATGTCTCTGTGGAAGGATTAATCAATGATTAGGAATTTTATGAGAAAGACAAATTTACTGGACATACTATAACTTATTGAAGTACACAAAGGAACCGTTGGTGGGCAATATAGTGTAATCTAATTGGTTTTGTTCTGCCTATTGATTCTACCTTTAAGCTAAAAAATTGTCCTCCATGTTCTCTGCCTGTCTGATTTTGCAGTTTAAATCCAAATGTTTGAATGCCTTACAGATGTAAAAAGTGTCTGCCCCATCGTAATGTCATTCATACAATGCAGCCTTTCTAGTTCCTCAGTTATGTTGAATACCACAAAGTTACTCAGTTCCTCAGTTATGTCGGTACCACAAAGAAATGCAAGCAGCTGAGTTGTGTCAGGAATGTTGTTATTCTTGTCAAAAGCAATGTGATTTTAAATGTAACTTTGTGATGGTGTTAACAGATTGCCACCCAAGGCCTTTGCTCTTCCAGTAAGTATGATGGCTGACAGGCTTACTGTTTCAAAGAGTTCATGTCTCCCGACATATTACCTTGACTACTTTTAGCTTGTATTACTTGATAAACCACCCCCGCTTATAAATGGCTCTAAGCTACAGGTGTTTGATTGGCTGAACTTAATAATTGTGAACCTTGCAGTTGAACCAATGAGGGTCGCATGACATTGTTGTGCTCTGAGCTTGCATCTTTCCTGCTACGTGTATACAGAATTATACCCATTTCTGTACGTTAATGAAAAATACATTAGTCATATTCTGTACGTTAGTCAAAAATACTTTAATTGGGCTACCTGGATGGTCACGGGTTCACACTAAAGTTTGCTAAGATTTACTAAACCTCTGTATGTATTGTATTGATTTATACTTAATTTATTAGCCAAGTATATAAAAACATACAAGGAATTTGATTTAAGGAAACTGTGCCATTGATAATGATGCAAAGAAGAATTTAAGCAACATTGGACAGATGAACAACAAATCCTTTGCCTTTCCTTGTTCATATACAGAGAAGTTTAGACGTGTAGGATATGTGACTTTGATTGAGAAAAACAAAGTGGAAGTGTAATTAACATCTGATTTGTATCAGGGCAAGGATTCAATAAGATGGGTCAGAATTTAGGATCAAGGATACAGCTGAATTAAGGTGAGCTAAAGAGAAAGAAAGAAAGAACAAACTGAGATACAGAGAAAGAAAGCACCCTATCAACTGCAATTTTTTTAATGTACCCAGATTGTTTGGGATGAACATTGAAGTATTCAAGCTATGAAAACCAAGATACTCCTGAAGGAGGATGCCAAGTCTGAGTTTTTCACAGCATGATCTGAATATCTTAGTGTGGAAGAAATGGTTGGGGAAGAGATGAGAGAAAGCAAGTACCACAGCACAAGTTGAAAATTCTGATTTATTTGTTCCTGCAGTTCTTGTTATGAAGCCTAGTTGCACCATTGGGAGAGCATACCAATAGCCGAGAAGGCAAAGTAAACATATAGCCTCCACCGTTCGTTTTAATTAGCTGTCACACTCTAAGCATGTAAATAGTTGTGGGCAATGTAAAAAGATCTGACTAAGTAACATTGCACTTGGGAAGCATTCACGACGTTATTCTAAAACTGTCAATTTTGTGCACAATATCCCAGCTGTCAGTTTCCAGGGCACAGCTTCTGTCCATGCTGAGGTGCATAATTATAGGACCTTGTGAGCAAGCGCAAGTTGGATCCTCACTGGGATGTTTGCGCTCAAGAGGTGCCTCCAGTGCAGAGCAGGATATGTTCTGCTTTATTCTCATCACTTCATCACCATAATCTTGCCATTACCCACAGTGGCAGGACAAAAACAAGTCAAAATGCAACAAACAGAATTTCTCACGGCCTCCAATCAAGGTGCATCAAATTGCCCAGGGTATAGACACACTGATGTAGGAGCATGAACGAAGACTTTGAAAACAGAGTTGTGAAGATAAATGCTCAGTTATCACAGTGCCACGCAAAGGCTTGACATTGTACATTTTTTATTGTTTTGGTTTTTTGTTTGACAATCAATAACTTTAACATTGTCCATTCCCCACGATCTGAAAAGTGAGTCATCTCCATTTTCATTTTCATTACATATTTTAAAAAACTCACAATTAAACTCAGCCATGTTATTGCCAAGACAAAGAGTAGCCGACACGCACAAATGAAATGCTCAAAAGAAAATTAGTTGGTGTTTTTCAATTTTACATGCTTTGATTTATAAGCTGGCTTTGGAGCTCAAGTGTATTGCTAGCTTCAAATCACAATTGCACACTGATTGACATCATAATCTGCTTACAATGCAGTTTTGCAGCAGATTTTAAATTCACATTTCTCATTCCCTCACAAGCAATGATCGCACAAAAAAATGAAATGAAATGCATAAATTATTGCTTCTTTATGAATTGACAAAAAAGCCCAAAATGTTGTTGATATTTGGGTGCATGCTGGAATGGTTTTCCAGCTTAGTTACATAACAAGTCATCCTTGCTGAGATTATCTGGTACTTTGTAATTTGTAATTTGTTACCATTACAAATAAAAATAAGTACTTGGGGGATTGACCAGGAATTTAAATGCAAGGATGAAAAACACATTATCAGGATTTAAGTATTGTTCTCGGCAGAACAACACAGGGAGAATTTTAATGCAGCATTTTATTTCTATCTCGGCTGTAGAATTTTATGGTTTTGGTTATCTGTAAAGAGCAATTTAAAATGTGAACATTTTATTTGTAAGGAGGATGCAAGTAATTTAATGGTTTGGGCTCGAGTCATTGTTCAATATCATGGATAGCCATCTTAAGGTGAGTTTGAATGAATGGTTTGATGCCACTAGAAATGGTGGGCTTTCTGCATGTGGGCAATGATCTTATTTGGCTGGCTCGGCCACAACTTGGGCTCTCCATTGGTCAAGAAGGAAGTCACATCCTCTCTGAACTGTCCTCACATCATTCACATTTTCTTTGGACTACCATTACCTGGGTCAATTCCCAAAAGAAACAGTAGTAGGCCATTTAGTTCCTTGAGTCTGCTGTGCCAATCAATAACTTCAGTTTTCTACCCTGCCCAATTCAATTAATGATGAAAAAAAAAACTTCAGCTTGGAATTTCTTCACGGTTTCACCCTCTATGGCTTCTTGGGACAAAGATTTCCAAAGGCATTCAATCATTTAAGAAAATTAATTCTTCCTTAGTTTTAAATGAATAATCCCCTTCTTCTTAGAGGGATGAGAGGGGATCTTATAGAAACATATAAAATTCTTAAAGGATTGGACAGGCTAGATGTAGGAAAAACTTTCCTGATGTTGGGGGAGTCCAGAACCAGGGGTCACAGTTTAAGAATAAGGAGTTGGCCATTTAGGACTGAGATGAGGAAAAACTTTTTCACCCAGAGAGTTGTGAATCTGTGGAATTCTCTGCCACAGAAAGCAGTGGAGGCCAATTCACTGGATGTTTTCAAGAGAGAGTTAGATTTTGCTCTTAGGGCTAAAGGAATCAAGGGTTATGGGGAAAAAGCAGGAACGGGTGATTGATTTTGGATGATCAGCATGATTATATAGAATGGTGGTGCTGGCTCAAAGGGTCGAAGGGCCTTCTCCTGCACCTATTTTTCTATGTTTCTTAAACTATACTCTCAGTCTTTACTCTTCCACAAGTGAAACCATTCTCCCTGAATTTCACTTGTCAAGCCCATCAACAAAGTTTACAAATTTTAATAATAACTGATTCTGACTTCTGTACTGTATGAGCACAGAACCAACCCATTAATCTTTTGTCGGAAGATTGTTCCTCCATACCTGGGACCATCTTAGTAAACCTTCACTGTTCTGCCTTCAATGCTGAAATATCTTTATTTAAATCAGGAGACCTAAAGCTATTTCGACACACTAGATCTGTTGTATTGTTCATCCTTCCAAAGTGAACAATTTCACATATTCCCACAAAATACTTCATTTACCAACTTTTTACCCTCTCACTTAATCAAAAAATATTGCTTTGGAAACTGACTGTATCCTCCTTGCAGTTTGTCTTCCCACCCACTTTTGTAACATCTGCAAATTTGGCTCAGGTACATTACTTCTTCTAAATCATGCATATACGTTGTCCCAACACTGATTGCACCTGTCCCTTTACATCGGCGAAACCAAGCGCAGGCTCGGCGATCGCTTCGCTGAACACCTGCGCTCAGTCCGCATTGACCAAACTGATCTCCCGGTGGCCGAGCACTTCAACTCCCCCTCCCATTCCCAGTCTGACCTTTCTGTCATGGGCCTCCTCCAGTGCCATAGTGAGGCCCACCGGAAATTGGAGGAACAGCACCTCATATTTCGCCTGGGCAGTTGGCAGCCCAGTGGTATGAACATCGACTTCTCCAACTTTAGATAGTTCCTCTGTCCCTCCCTTCCCCTCCTCCTTCCCAGATCTCCCTCTATCTTCCTGTCTCCACCTATATCCTTCCTTTGTCCCGCCCCCCTGACATCAGTCTGAAGAAGGGTCTCGACCCGAAATGTCACCCATTCCTTCTCTCCCGAGATGCTGCCCGACCTGCTGAGTTACTCCAGCATATTGTGAATAAATACCTTATTCCTATCTACTGCTTCCTGCTCATTATCCTTTCTGTGTCCACGCTAATGCATTTCTACGAATGCCATGAGGTTTTGTTTTGTTAAATAACGTTTAAGAGGCACTTCTGAAAATCCATCAGAATTTCACTCCTCTAGAAACCAATAGTTTTTGTAAGATTACAATCACTATTACCAACTTTATATTATCATTATATATTTTTCCTCTTTTAATCACTTCCTTTTCTCATGAATACACAATTTATTGCATTTTATTGTAATTCTGATATACAGCTTTCTTCCTCTACTAATTTCTTAGTTATCCTTTGCTGATTCATAATCTCTCCCATTCCCCTGGTTTTCTGATCTTTTTAGCAACATTTAAATCTTCTATTGTTAATCAAAGAAAATTGTTAACATTTTTGGGTAGACCAAGTTGTGCTACTTTTGAGTGATGTTTTTGTACTTTTAAGAGAAATGTAAATTAATTAGGATATGCTCATATATTCTTGTGGCAAGATTCTTCAAAAACTGATAGTGTACGAAAATAACTGCAGATGCTGGTACAAATCAAAGGTATTTAGCAACAGGTAGTGTAAGAAAATAACTGCAGATGCTGGTATAAATCGAAGGTATTTAAGCAACGGGTAGTAGTAGCAACGTGTACTTAAATTGGTAATTCATGGAAGTTGTATACTGGACAGAGGAACCACAAAAATGCAATTGAAATCAATTTCATGCAAATTTCCTCAAAACAAATTGCTCATCCTAAAAGGACACAAAGTGCTCATGGAACTCAATAGGTCAGGCAGCATCACTGGAGAACATGGATAGGTGACATTTCGGGTCGAAACCCTTCTTTAGACTGATGCTCTTCTTTTTCTTTTATCTCCATCACGCCCAAATATTCAAACAAATTCCAAATATACATTGAGAATACTTTCATATCATGGATATTTATTAAAATTAAATCTTTAAGAAAACAATTCTTAAAGGAGCAATGTTATGGCAGTATTGTAATTGGATAAATAATCCACACATGTGGATAAATGGTTCAGAAATGCCTGTTTTAATTTCCTGTGGCAGCTGGGAAATTTAAATTCAGTTAATGTAATCTGAAATGCAGTAATAAAATCAGTTAATGTTACCATGAAACTGACATTTGCTTTTAAAAGACCATCTTTTTCACTGAGGACAGCCTTCATTTTGTTGCCATTTTGATAAATGGGATCAATTTAGAATAGATTTTGCTGCTTAAAGCTGACTATCTATGAAGTACTGTGAGTTATTAGAAGTTATTGTTTCATCATTTGAAAACAAAATGTTGGAGACACTCCAGAGATAAGACATTATCAGTGGCAAAGGAAAGATAACATTTCAATTCAGTGGGATTATATTGTATTTCATCAATTTGTTGCTTCATACATGGCATATTCCCCCATTCAGCAATTGCCATCAAATCAAGGGGAAATTAACACCAATTAATTGAGGACTGTAGGGCTGTATCAGGAGAAGCATAAAATGCGCCTAAAAATTATGCATCTAAATGTTGTGAATGGATTGTATTTCACATTCTTGCTGTGAGTGATCATGAGGGAATCCAGAGTTAGTCATTAGTGCAAGTAAGTGATTCAAAGCTAACAGCAGAAACCTTGAGGTAACAGTGAACAGTTTACGATTCTATCTTGTCTGTCCTTTTTGAGCATGAAGAAACTATAGTTGTCTAGAAAGGACATAGCTTTCTAGAATAGGAATGTTATGATGAGAAGCGTCACGACCCCAAATGTCACCTATCCATATTCTCCAGGGATACCGCCTGATCTGCTGAGTTACTCCAGCACTTTGTGACCGTTGTTATGATGAGATACTATTTTGTCCCACTATCATTCTACAGTTAGCATAGGATATTTTAAATTAGTCATAGAGTCATACATAATAAAAACAGGCCCTTTGGCCCAACTTGCCCACGCCGACCAACATGCTCCATCTACACCAGTCTCACCTGCCTGCATTTGGCCCAAATTTTTTGAAACCTTTCCTATCCATGTTCCTGTCCAAATGTCTTTTAAATGTTGCAATGGTACCTGCCTCAACTACCTCTTCTGGCTGCTCATTCCAGACACCCACCACCCTTTCATGCTAAAGTTGCCTCTCAGGTTCCTATTAAATCTTTCCCCGTGTCCAATGATTCTTGATTCCCCAATTCTGCATTTAACTTATCTATTCCCTTGTGATCTTATACACTTCTAAGCCACATCTCATCCTCCTGCGCTCCAAGAAATAAAGTCATAACCTGCTCAACCTCACCCTATAGCTCAGGCCCTCGAGTCCTGGCAACATCCTCGTAAATCTTCTCTGCACCATTTCCATCTTAATTGATTCCAGAAAAGGATTTATGTTCAGAATTTTCTTTTAGTTACTCTTCTAGATAATCTTTGTGTGGCAGTACTTTGTATGGCTAAGATTGAGGGTGTGAGGACAATGTGATCATAGCCTTTTCTGCTTGAATTAGCAATTGAAGAGTAAACATACGTTACCGTTAGATTTGTGATTCTCAGTGATTATATCAGAAATTTAGTTATTAGAATATCACAAACATTTCTCTGGAATGCCTAATGCACTGTGTATAATGAGAAGAGCCAATTTCATTAACTAATGCTAAATGACATTCTCACTGGAGTGTGCCGACATCCCTGGAGAACAAGGAAAGGTGTTTTGGGTCGAGACGTTCAGTCTCGACCCAAAAACGTCACCTATCCTCATTCTCCAGGGATGCTGCCAGACTTGCTGAGTTACTCCAGCAATTTGTGTCCTTTTGTGTATTAACCAGCATCTGCAGTTCTTTCTTTCTAAAGAATATGAGTCTGAAGAAGGATTCCGACTTGAAACGTCACCCATCTTTGTTCTCCAGGGATGTTGTCTGACCCGCTCAGTTATTCCTGCACTTTAAGCCTTTTTTTGTTGTAAATCAATATCCGTAGTTCCATATGTGTAGGAAGGAACAGACACAAAAAGCTGGAGTAACTCAGTGGGACAGGCAGCATCTCTGGAGAGAAGGAAGGGATGACGTTTCAGGTCTGAAGAAGGGTCTCGATAGATGTTTTTGTGTCTATCTTCCATAGTTCCTTATTTCTACTTCTTTACCAAGCTGTTTCACTGTACTCTGCAGCCTCATTGTTTACTCTGCTAACTAGTGAGACTTAAAACCACCTCTCTTGCACCTTCCAGGATATTTATGCACTCATAATATTCTTTCATGTGTTTGTCTACACTTATCACTCCTCGAGCTAGATGATATAGAAATAAAATTGGGTGTCAGAAACACCGTGAAAACCACTTTGGAGGAGACATAAATTGCTGATCGTGAAAATGCTGATCCTCCCAGGGTTCACAAGGACTTGCACAAATGTCTATACCTTTTTGAGGAGTGATATCTGTGCAGGCTACATTTCAACAAGACATACTGTATCTGTCTGAAAACTGTGATTTTGAGTGACCTCAAGCAGCCACATATATGTGCCTGGACTGTTCTCATGGTTGAAGTCACTGTTTATTCTAGTCTCAAGATTATTCTGGACCATTGCCACTGACGTTTGTCACATCCTCCTGATTGCTGTGCATTGCTGCATTCAGGATGTCACTGATGCTGTTCACTCAAGGAGAAAATCCTTTATTTATATTCCTTCAGACAATTGGGCAGATCAGGTTTTCTACTATTAAAGGCCTCCCTGAATACCAACATTCACAGACTGCATTCATTAGCCACGTAAGTTCCTTGTTACAACCTTGAGCTATTCGGTAATCACAAAGGATTCCATTCGCTCAATGTGATGCTTCTGATTAAACTTCACGAGAACTTGTGATCAATTCCATACATGTTAGACATAGAAAACATAGAAAACATAGAAAATAGGTGCAGGAGTAGGCCATTCGGCCCTTCGAGCCTTCGAGCCTGCACCGCCATTCAATATGATCATGGCTGATCATTCAGCTCAGTAGCCTGTACCTGCCTTCTCTCCATACCCCCTGATCCCTTTAGCAAAAAGGGCCACATCTAACTCCCTCTTAAATATAGCCAATGAACTGGCCTCAACTACCTTCTGTGGCAGAGAATTCCACAGACTCACCACTCTCTGTGTGAAGAAATGTTTTCTCATCTCGGTCCTAAAAGACTTCCCCCCTTATCCTTAAGCTGTGACCCCTGGTTCTGGACTCCCCCAACATCGGGAACAATCTTCCCGCATCTAGCCTCTCCAACCCCTTAAGAATTTTATATGTTTCTATAAGATCCCCCCTCAGTCTTCTAAATTCCAGCGAGTAGAAGCCCAGTCTATCTAGTCTTTCCTCATATGTAAGTCCCGCCATCCCAGGGATCAATCTGGTGAACCTTCTCTGTACTCCCTCTAAGGCAAGAACGTCTTTCCTCAGGTTAGGAGACCAAAACTGCACACAATACTCCAGGTGCGGTCTCACCAAGGCCCTGTACAACTGCAGCAGAACCTCCCTGCTCCTAAACTCAAATCCTCTTGCTATGAATGCCAACATACCATTCGCTTTCTTCACTGCCTGCTGCACCTGCATGCTTGCTTTCAATGACTGGTGCACCATGACACCCAGGTCACGTTGCATCTCCCCTTCTCCCAATCGGTCACCATTCAGGTAATACTCTGCTTTCCTGTTCTTGCCGCCAAAGTGGATAACCTCACATTTATCCACATTATGTTGCATCTGCCATGCATTTGCCACTCGCCTAATCTATCCAAGTCACTCTGCAGCCTCCTAGCATCCCCCTCGCAGCTAACACTGCCACCCAGCTTCGTGTCATCCGCAAACTTAGAGATGTTGCATTCAATTCCCTCGTCCAAATCATTAATATACACTGTAAATAACTGGGGTCCCAGCACTGAGCCTTGCGGTACCCCACTAGTCACTGCCTGCCATTCCGAAAAGGACCCGTTTATTCCTACTCTTTGCTTCCTGTCCGCCAACCAATTTTCTATCCACCTCAACACTGAACCCTCAATACCGTGTGCTTTAAGTTTGTACACCAATCTCCTATGTGGGACCTTGTCGAAGGCCTTCTGAAAGTCCAGATATAACACATCGACTGGTTCTCCCTTATCCACTCTACTAGTTACATCCTCGAAAAATTCTATAAGATTCGTCAGACATGATTTGCCTTTGGTAAATCCATGCTGACTTTGTCCGATGATTTCACCACTTTCCAAATGTAATGCTATCACATCTTTAATAACTGACTCTAGCATTTTCCCCACTACCGATGTTAGGCTAACTGGTCTATAATTCCCCGTTTTCTCTCTCCCTCCCTTTTTAAAAAGTGGGGTTACATTAGCTACCCTCCAGTCCTCAGGAACTACTCCAGAATCTAAAGAGTGTTGGCATGCCTCTATTTTATGACAATTCTTTTAATTGAATTGATCAAAATATACAGTATGGACACAGGTCCTTCAGTCAACCGAGTCCACGCAGACCATCGATCACACTTTCACACTAGTTCTATGTTTTCTCATTTTTGCATCTATTCCTGACACACCAGGGACAATTTACAGAGACCAATTAACATACAAATCCACACATCTTTGGGATGGAGGAGTAACTGAAGCAATCGGAGGAAGCTCACATGGGCACAGAGAGAACGTACAAACTCCAAACAGACAGCACCCAAAGTCAGTTTTGAACACAGTTCTCTGATGCTGCAAGATTGCAGCTCTACCAGCTTTAAGGGACTACACTACGCTAGGGGATAAACATCCGGCAGAAAAATAATTAGTGCTTTCTTAATCCTTTATATTTGAAAGGGGCTACAGCTAAGCATGGTGATAATAATAGTTGTGGCCCTTCCTTCTGCAGACTACACTGCGATTCCTTGTCAGCACTACTCTGTTAGTTCATCATACTATTCGGCAGCACTTTATGGAGTAAAAGTATGCAACAAACAAGCTGCCGGACATGAGAAATAAGAATGGAGAGATCAGTGTCTGGGATTATATTGTAACCCCCACCCCGTCCCACCCCCCAAATAGTAAGCGAGTGTTAGAGATGGAAATATATAGGGAGATCTCAGATAGCAGCAAGAATAATAGGCTTGTAATAGTGGGAGATTTAAATTTTCTAAACATCAGATGGGTTTGAAATGGTGCTAAGTACCTGCATGTCAAGCTGGCCCATGGAAAGGCTAGGACATATGCTGTTAGGGAGCATCCCCTGTAAGAAAGATTCTCATAAATATTGGGGGTTGTAGCATACTTATCTCATCCCACTGCAGTATTTAAATGTTGAGCAAAACACAAATTGCTGAGGAACTTGTGGCTCAGATGAAATCTGTGGAGGGAATGGAGAGAAGACATTTCAGGTCTTCAGGACTGAAGAAGAGTCTGAAGAGTCTCGACATGAAACATCATCTGTCCATTTCCTTCACAGATGCTGCCTGACCTGTTGAGTTCCTCCAGCACCTTGCACTTTCAGTATCTGCAGTTCCGTCTCTCTGATTTTTTATGTTCAATGTTTTTGTAATATTCGGAAGTAGATTGGAATTCTATCATCACAGGCACATTTCAGTTATATAACAGGAGAGATGAATAATTTGCAGGAAATAGCTGGCCACGGACAAAGACTTTCTCTCCCAAACACAGGAAGCTGAATCTTATAACAATTCTCAGTTTACACTGCAACAGGGGAGCATTTAGAATATTCAACTCGCTGTTAGTGTTTATTGTAATTTCAGGGCTGTGAATGTTCTTTAAGATTGGTCATCCACACTTTACTTGATGTGTGGCACCTACTGCATGTTGATGTATACCCTCAAGTGAAGCTGCTCTCTCCCAGTGTTCATTAATTCGCCCACTTGCCGTCAAATATAATAAAGGATATTTGGGATCCGAATAATACAAAACAGCAGGGCAACTCATTGAGTTCTGAAGTAAGGACTTGTACTACCCTCGTTTAGATTAAGTAGAATATCATCTTAGTTGATCACAAAACAAACAAAAACATTTGAAGCTCCAATCTCTAAACGTCTCTAAACGTACACACTGCAGAGACATACACAGAGCTGCTGTGGAAGAAAGAAGATTTTGTTTATTGTGGCTTCCTCAACAAAATACATGAGAGTTCTCAACTCTTTTTCATTTCCCACACTAATCTGTTGCTCCCTCTCCCCCATCAACAAAAGGATAAGATCCAACCCGAAACGTCACCCATTCTTTTTCTCCAGAGATGCTGCCTGACCCGCTGAGTTATTTCAGTATTTTTTGTCTATCTTCAAAAGAATAGGATTATTTTTGTTCTCATTTTCTATCCTCACAGACACACATTCAACCAAACGTCACCCATTATTTCAGTCATTTACAATGTCAATTAATCACCAGACTCATCTTTCCCTCTGAGACTCCCTGGTTCACTCTTTCATCTCCATCTATGTATAATCACTTTTCATGGCATCTTCCAATGTAGCTGCTGAACATTTAGGACCTGCCCTTTCACCACTGCTCACCATGCAGAGACCCAAATATTTCTGCTGTGTGAAGCAGTCATTCATTTACTGAACTGCATGTGGTGCTCACAATCACAATGTAAACAGTGGAGGAGAAGTCGGAGGCTGCCTGATTTTATTTGGGTGCTTAAGGTAAATGCTGTAATGCTGAGGCTCTATAAGGCGCGTGCTGTTCAGGCAGCATTTGGTGTACTGTGAGCAAATTTAGGCCCCATATCTGTGGAAGGATGTGCTGGCTCTGGAGAGGGTTCAGAGGAGGTTTACAAGAATGATTCCAGGTATGAGTGGGTTAGCATATGATGAGTGTTTGACAGCACTGGGCCTCTACTCACTGGAGTTTAGAAGGTTGAGGGGGGACCCCATTGAAACTTACAGAATAATGAAAGGCATAGAAAGAGTGGATGTGGAAAGGATGTTTCCACTGGTGGGAGAGTCTAGGGCCAGAGGTCATAGCCTCAGAATTAAAGGGCGCTCTTTTCGAAAGGAGGTGAGGAGGAACTTCTGTAGTCAGAGGATAGTGAATCTGTGGAACTCATTGCCAAAGAGGGCTGTGGAGGCCAAGCCGGTGGATATTTTTAAGGCAGAGATAGACAAATTCTTGATTAGAACGGGTGTCAAGGGTTATGGGGAGAAGGCAGGAAAATGGGATTAGGAGGATGCTAGATGCAGGAGGATCGTGATGTTGGGGGAGTCCAGAACCAGGGGCCACAGTTTAAGAATAAGGGGTAGGCCATTTAGAACTGAAATGAGGAAAAACTTTTTCACACAGAGAGTTGTGAATCTGTGGAATTCTCTGCCTCAGAAGGCTGTGGAGGCCGATTCATTGGATGAATTGAAGAGAGTTAGATAGAGTTCTTAGGGCGAGCGGAATCAAGGGATATGGGGAGAAGGCAGGAACGGGGTACTGATTGTGGATGATCAGCCATGATCACGTTGAATGGTGGTGCTGGCTCGAAGGGCCGAATGGCCTACTCCTGCACCTATTGTCTATGTATCTAACTACAGAGGCACGAGGGAGGAGCTGACTAAAGCTAATTGTAAAGGAAGAACGATTCCAAGAAGAGAATGAGGTGACCATGGGTGACAAAGGAAGTGAAGGACAGCATAAAAGTAAAAGAGAAGGTATGTAATATTACATAGATTAGTGGGAAGCTAGAGGATTGGGAAGCTTTTAAAAACCAACAGAAGTTAACTAAAAAGGAAATAAGGAGAGGAAAGATGAAATATGAAAGTATGTTAGCCAATTATATTAAGTGGATAGCAAAAGTTTCTTCAGATATATAAAGAGTAAAAATGTTTCTCTTTGCACGACCTGTTGTACTTGTGCATCTTCTTCTCGATGGGAGAGTGGAGATTCAGAATTGATTGGGGTGAAAATGCTCATTGATTATATGGGCAGCTGCCAAACCAAGCAGTGATGCATCCCAAAAGGATACTGTCTATGGCGCGTTTGTCGAAGCTGGTATAGCGTGATTGGACAGAATAGCATGCAAACAATTATTTTCACTATATCTCGGTACATGTGATAATAATAGACTATTACCAGTACCAATACTTACATTTTCAACAAGGTCCCAGCACTAATCTGTGCCGAGCACCACTGGTCATAGACCTCCAGTCAGAAAAATGCCATCACCTTCTATCTTCTATGACCAAGCCAATTTTATATCCAACTTAACTCGCTGCAGATCTCTTATGGCTTAATCTTCTGTATCAAGCCGGACGGACATAGTTCCTGGTATCTAAATGCCTGATTGCTACATGGGATTGACCATTTAAGTGGAATTTGACATCCCTGGGTTAGATAGCCAGAATCTTTTTTAATGGGTAATTTAGAAAGAAAATAATGGTAAAACAATTTGAAAAATAATTGCCAAAGAAGAGCATAATTTTTCTTTGCATGGTTGATAACATTTATTGAATTATTTTATCCAATCGTATGTGGAAAATTGTTTACTTGCCTAGAAGCAAGAATGTTGTAATTGCAATAAGGTAATTTATGTCAGAAACTGAATATAGCATTGGTGAAATGTCTTCAACTAATGACTTATGATTATGGCGATGCATTTACATCTTTATGGTACATCACAATGGATTACCTTAAGACACAGATCATAAATCTATTGTCTCAGTAATTTTACATACTTACTGGTAAATTAAAATAGAAAATAAAAATGCAACTTGTATGTGTACAAAAAGCTTTAATATCAGGACAATAGTAACATAACACACCACTTTATTATAATGCTTTAGTTGTAAATCATTCACATTATTTAAATGATTGAAGAACTGTATCTCTAAACTAAACTGAGTATCTCACTCACTTAGAACATGTTTTATGTTGGAAAAAGAGTCATATTTCTATATTTGTCCTGACCCACTAAGTTCTTCCAGAAACTTCCCTTTTTTCCCCATAATAGGAAAGGAATTACAGCACAAACTCTTCCCATTCCTAACAATTTATATTTAATGCCAATTGAAAGGTGTATGAAACTTTGGTTAGGTCTCATTTGGAATACCGTGTGCAGTTCAGACCATCGCGTTATGGGAAGGATGTGAAGGTTTCAGAGAGGTTGCAAAAGAGGTTCACAGAATGTCGCCTCGGTTAGAGAATATTTGCTATAAAATGAGGTTGCACAAAGTTAGATTGTTTCTCAAACTTGGAGCATCAGAGGCTGAGGGAAGAGCTGATAGAAGGGTCTGAATGGGTCTGGTTACTTTCTGAATGCACTGTACTATTTAAACACAAAGAAGGAAGGGACAGACTGTTGGGGAGGCAGCCATTGCTGGCGCCACCTGGTGGATCAGGTCATTGACTTCACTAAGCAAAGTGAGCTGACAACATAGCAATCTCTCGCCTAGTCGTTGCGATAGAAAGGCAACAATCGTGTTATTTCCCATGTTAAAGGTATCATTGATTCTTTGCATATTACTTTTCAATTACTACATGTTGTCTTTGAGATGTTCTGAAACGGAATGGAAACTCATTCCATTCAGATCTTGGCTGTCAACCACAGAAATAAAATCATGCAATATACTCCTTGTGGTCATATAGCCTTTATTATTCACCAGTGGATTTGAGTCATTGTGAGACCCAGAGGGTTGCTGTTGGGCAGTGAGGTTGTTGACAGGATTAATGACTCCAGTGCAAATTCATGTTCACAAAGGCAGGATGCAATCATGAATTTGCATGAAATGTGATCATTCTGCGACCTTGAACCCTGCAGAACTTAGCAAATATTTATGCAGCCTTGATGGCACATATTTGTCATCACAGGTGCATAATCATTGTGATCAACTGTGGCAAGGATTTGGACAGATGACACAGGAGGAGGGGAGGAGAGGAAAAGATGACACAGCTTAGAAGTTATCCTTGTAGCTGGACTATCCATACACAATGAGTGCAGAGATGAAAGTGAACACCATCCCAATTCTCTGTTTGCCAACTGTCCTTCATCCTAATCTCCTTATGTTACTGAGCAGCATAACTATTGCATGACAATGAAATAAACATAAAGGTCAACACTAAATAAGTATAACAAATCATAATTTTTAAATCAGTGCATGTAATACTGTACATAAATCCCAATAAATTATTATTATGCATTTTGCGGCAGACTTCTGTGTGCCTTTTGTTCCACTATTTATTCTAGCGCTACCCAAGTGGTGCAGTATGGCTGAGGAAGGCTGCACTTCAGGGAGAGAGGTGACATGAATCTCGAATATAGATGCAAAATGCTGGAGTAACGCAGTGGATCAGACAGCACCTATGGCGAACATGGATAGGTGATGTTTTGGGACAGGACCCTTCTTCAGAGTCTGAAATGACACCTATTTGTGTTCTCCAGAGATGCTGTCTGACCCGCTGAGTTACTCCAACTCCTCGTGTCATCTTTTGTAAAACAGCACCTGCAGATCCTTGTGCCTACATGAATCTCAAATAGTATGGCTTCATATTCTATCATCTTATCACAGTGGCAGCAGCCTTAGCTGGCTAGTGGATGAACATTATATGGGAATATATTTTAATAGGACCTTTTACGACAGTGATGTAATACCCTGCTGCCCATTTGAACCCCTGTATCACTCATCATACACATTCACTAAGGACAGCCACATTGCACAAACATACTGTGTGACTGACTCTCACTGACACACTTTCACTTCTTTAGTAATTGGAGGCAGCAGTAACTATCTGGTGAGGAACAGACAAGGTAGCATCACCATAGAGATTTAACAGAAATGTTGCTCACTAATTAGTGCTCATGCGTGTAATTAGATCATTTTTCAGTGTGTTCCTGGTGAGAATAAAATCCAGAACAACTCTCAGTACCTACTCCAGCCATTATGTCCTCCCTTACCCTGAGATACTGTCTAGCTTTAGGTCGTGATAGCTTCTCATAATATTGCTTCCCAGGTCTGGCAATTGTCATTCATCAACATGATTAACATTGGGAAGGAACTGCAAATGTTATCAGGATGAATTAAACAAAATGCCACAATTCAGTGTAATCGCCATGTTTAATGGCAACGATAAAATCAATGGTAATAACAGTCATTTTAATTGACAAATGATGAGTCTAATTATGCTTGTATATTTAAATAATACAATTTGAAGAGTCTTTTAAGAATGTAATAAGCAAGCTCTAATTCCTGCCCACACCAACCAATATGTCCCATCTACACTAGTCCCACCTGCTTGCGTTTGGCCCATATCCCTCTGAGCCTGCAGAGCTCTTAAAGAGAACGGAGTCGAGGGATATGGGGAGAAGGCAGGAACGGGGTACTGATTGTGGATGATCAGCCATGATCACAGTGAATGGCGGTGCTGGCTCGAAGGGCCAAATGGCCTACTCTTGCACCTATTGTCTATTGTCTATCCATGTACCTGTCCAAATGGTTTTTTTTAATGTTAATTCCTGGATATATATGTAGGGAATGTCAAATTAAGAAATGGTTTCTTCAACTGTATTTTGCATACATCTCCTGGAAGAGTCTTATTGCTTTTCTGTCACACTTTGTTGATGGTATTTCCATTCTAAAATAGAATAGCCTCATCCCCAAATAAGTCTTGCCAAAGGGAGATCTGCTTATTTTTGGCTCTTCTTGAAATAATTGTTGACCAAGGTGTACTTTCTCTTCTCCTGGGCAGGTCAATGTTTTCAACGACAAGCAGATTATGCTGATATAATTGACACAGGACTGACTATTTTGCCTTTATGGAGAACTTGTGCGCTGAGGTCATGGCTAGACAAAAAATGCTAAAGGAATCTAAAGAGGATTTATGAGGAAATATTTGTCATAGCCTGCAATCACCATGAAATGTTTATCACTGATCTGACTGCTTTCCTTTCAAGCTCAGGGTATATTGATTCTTTGAACCTCTGGTAGTTGCATGTGTCCACAGAAATAAGAACATTATAAATATTCTGTTATTTTTTAAACACAGTTGCCTGGCTTGATAATTTGGGTTGAGTCAGTGTAGTGACATTTTCTAAAGGGATTTCTTCAACTTCATTATAAAAATTTAATGCATTAAATTCTTGCCCAAGAAGATCATAAACGAATGTTTGCGTAGGAGAGCAGTGTTGCCACTATGTTGCAGATTGAAGTGTCCAGACTGCTGCAGGACCTTCACTTCTAACAGGCTTTAGCCATTTATTCCTTTTGACAATACAGATAGGCTAATAAGAATTAATTGATTTCATTAACTTTTTCAAAGCAAAAATAAATAAATTTGCAATGCAAAAGGTCAGTTAGATTTATTTTGCAGTCTTTTTGTGGTCTTTATTTCTGAAGCCTTAGATGCTAAACCAAATATTATTGTCTCTTCACAAAATGCTGGAGTAACTCAGCAGGTCAGGCAGCATCTCAGGGGAGAGAAGGAATGGGCAACGTTTCGGGTCGAGACCCTTCTTCAGACTGATGTCAGGGGGGCGGGACAAAAGAAGAATATAGGTGGAGACAGGAAGACAGTGGGAGATCTGGGAAGGGGAGGGGGGGGGAGGGGAAGAGAGGGACAGAGGAACTATCTGAAGTTGGAGAAGTCAATGTTCATCCAGGCAAGCTGCCCAGGCAAAATATAGGTGCTGTTCCTCCAATTTCCGGTGGGGCTCACTATGGCACTGGACGAGGCGCATGACAGAAAGTTCAGACTGGGAATGGGAGGTGGAGTTGAAGTGCTCAGTCACCGGGAGATCAGGTTGGTTAACGCGGACCGAGCGCAGGTGTTGAGCGAAGCGATCGCCGAGCCTGCGTTTGGTTTCACCGATGTAAATAAGTTGACATCTGGAGCAGCGGATGCAATAGATGAGGTTGGAGGAGGTGCAGGTGCAGGTATTATTGTCTATTCACTATTTGCATGCATTAAATACCCTTGAATAGTACGATAAGAAATGTGGATAGGTACATGGATAGGAAAGGGATTGCGGGATATGTGCCAAATGCAGGTAGGTGGGACAAATGTAGTTACGGCATCTTGGTTGACATGATCAATTTGGGCTGAAGGGGCTGTTTCCGTGCTGTATGACTTCATGATTCTAAAGAACCAGTTAATGCGTGTAATTAGATCATTTTTCAATGTGTTCCTGGTGTAAATTGATGGTGAACATCAGCATTGATTGTTCAAGGTGATGAGATTATTTTTGCTTCAGCATTCAGCTACATTATCAAACCCAAGAAAATGAGCCAAGACGTCTGCCTCATTTTCCTGAGTGGTGCCTCATTGCTTCTGACTAATTCTAGCCCAAGAATAATTTATGGAACATTAATAGTCTGGAAACATTTTTATTTAAGGCACAAAAATGAATTACATAATTTTTAGTTCTTTGAGATCATATCAGTCCTGAGGGAACCTGACCATTTTTTTTGCCTGAAGATCAAAGAATGCAGGAATCTTGAAGAAAACACAAGAGCTGGAGGAACTCAGCAGACTAGGCAGCGTCTGTGGAAGGAATGGGTCTGGACCCTTCTTCAGGCTGATTGGAATAGAGGCTAGGAAGATGGAAAAGAGAGGTAGGGTCGGGACAAAGCCTGGCAAGTGATGGGTCTGTCTTGCTCTCACCTCCCTTTGCCACCTTTCATGCCACTATTATAAGCAGTCTGAAGAAGGATTCTAACCCGAAATGTTGCCTATCCAATCCCTCCCCAGATGCTATCTGACTCGCTGAGTTCCTTCAGCTCTTTGTGTTTTGCGTACCTTTTTTTTCCTGCTGTTACCGTGAGCTTCCAGAACATTGGGCAGCACAATGGCACATCTAGTGGAACTGCTGCCTCAATTCCAGAGACCGGAGTCTAAAACTGATCCCCAGTGCTGTCTGTGTAGAATTTGTATGTTTTCTCTGCATCTGCCTATGTTTCTTCTGAGTACTCTTCATTCCTCTCAAATTCCAAAACTGTCTGAATTAATTTCCCACTGTAATTTGGTAGAATCTGGAGTGTGTGTGTGTGTGTTGGTGAGTGTGTGTGTGTGTGTTGGTGAGTGTTGGTGAGTGATAGGAATGTGGAGAAAAATGGGTTAGACAAGAATTAGTGTAAAAATGGGTGCATGGTGGCTGTCACGGACATGGTAGGTGGATGGGCCCATTTCTGTACTGGATCTCTCTGTGACACCCACAAACATTTATTATATCACTTTGCCTAATGCATTTACAGGCTTTTCTTACAGTACAAAGCAACCTTGTTGCAACCATATTCTTCGATGTCTTCGTTGCTCCCTTTTTTCACATGTATTTTATCTGATAATCTGACACTTAAGTGTAGCTGTGAAAGGGTACTGCTTGTTAAATACAAAACTTTGGATGAAACATTAAACCAAAGTGTTTTCTAGTAATGGCCAGAACAAATTATTTTTCATACCTGATACAATACAATACAATGCAATATATCTTTATTGTCAGTGAACAGGGGTACAACGAGATTGGGAATGCGACTTCCATTCGATGCAATAAATTAGTTAGCTAATCAACAGAAATTTAGACAACCCAGAGAAACAAAATTAGAAACAGTTAAAACGGTATAAAGTGCAAATAGGTCTGTGCCGGGTCGCTGTGCGACGTGACCATCCGAAGGAGACAATTCATGGGGGGGGGGGCACTCAGCAGGACCGGTTCAGAGCAGCTATAGCTCTGGGGATGAAGCTGTTCCTAAGTCTGGAGGTGCGGGCGTAGAAGACCTTGTAACGTCTGCCGGATGGTAGACGTTCGAACAGACTATTGCAAGGGTGTGAGGAGTCTTTATGAATGCTGGTGGCTTTCCTGAGGCATCGTGTATTGTAGATGCCCTCCAAGGCTGGAAGCTGCGTCCTGATAATCTTCTGAGCTCTATAGACTACCCGCTGAAGAGCTCTCCTCTCCGCCTCCGTGCAGCTGAGATACCACACAGAGATGCCATGCGTTAGGATGCTCTCTATGATGCAGCGGTAGAAGGTCATCAGCAGCTGTTGGGGCAGACCAGTCTTTTTCAGTGTTCTTAGGAAAAACAGTCGTTGCTGTGCCTTCTTGACCAGCGCAGCAGTGTTAGTGGACCATGTGAGGCCCTCCGAAATGTGTGTGTCCAGAAACCTGAAGCTGGATACTCTCTCCACACTGTCCCCGTAGATAAAGATCGGGGCATATTCCCCATTATGTGACCTCCTGAAGTTGATGATCAGCTCCTTGGTCTTAGAGGTGTTAGGGACAGATTGTTATCTGAGCACCAGTCCGCCAGGTTCTGCACCTCCGCTCTGTAGTGTGTTTCATCACTGTTGGTGAGCAGCCCGATCACCGTTGTGTCGTCTGCAAACTTAACAATGGTGTTGGTGGCGAATGCAGGAACGCAGTCGTGTGTGAAGAGGGAGTAGAGCATGGGGCTCAATACACAGCCCTGTGGTGTGCCGGTACGCAGGGTGATAGTGGAGGACAGGTGCGGGCCCTGTCTCTGCCTGTGGTCGCTCCGTTAGGAAATTCAGGATCCAGTCGCATAACGACGAGCTGAGGCCTAGCTGGTGGAGTTTGGTGTTGAGCTTGGTGGGGATGACCGTGTTGAAGGCAGAGCTATAGTCTATGAATAGCATCCTCACGTACGTGCCCTGTCTCTCCAGGTGAGTCAGGACAGTGTGAAGAGCCAGAGAGATGGCGTCCTCTGTGAATCTGTTTGCCCTGTATGCAAATTGATGCGAGTCCAGTGAGGCAGGGATGCTGGATTTGATGTGTGAAAGGACCAGCCTTTCAAAGCACTTCATGATTATTGGTGTTAGGGCAACCGGACGGTAGTCGTTCAGGTTGTTGATTTTTGTTTTTTTCAGCACCGGCACTATGGTAGCCGACTTCAGGCACATGGGGACCGTTGCCGGGACAGAGATAAACATAGGTTACAGATCCTGGTGAATACCTCAGCCAGCTGTTCAGCACAGTCCCTAAGTAGCTTTGGTCCCTCAATACACAGTCCCTAAGATATGGCAAAAATGGAGATTAGTCGCAATAGCTTTGAGATATTTAGTAAGAGAGTCAAGTGACAGAAAGATCAGAGTTATTATGATCTGGAATGGAATATGAGAAGGGTAGTATAAATCAATGACAACTTTAGAAAGAGAAATGGTCAAAGTGGAGAAAAATGTCTGTGAAAATGTCAACTGGTCCTGCATAAAACAGTGTTAAAAGATCTTTTTTTCAGCACTTTTCGTGCAACGTTGTGATGTACAAATTTGCTATAATTTTTGGGTATAAAATAACAACATTAAAAAATAATTCATTATCTGAAACATTGCGAGAGTGTGAAACGTGTGATATAAATGCAAACTTGCTAAATACGCCAACATTGGCCATCTGGAAAATATGTTTTCATTTAATCACTGAGATCGGACCACCTTTTAACTGGGGTTGCCTCTAGCTTGGTGAGAAAACTACTACAAATGCCACGATAAATCAACCTTACACCTTTGCGCAATGCTTGTGATAAAATGCTGGCATTTTTAGGATTTTCTTATTGGAAGACAATCAAATAGCTGGGGTTCCTGCAGCAATGCTGAGCCCTCCATAGAGATCAATGTGGCGCTCAGTACCCCAGTGTAACCTCCTAGACCTTGAATCAGGCTTTTGCATTGGCAGGTGGAAATCAACACAGTGCAGACTTGAGTTGGCACTCCTGAACTGCTAAATGGCAAGAGGCACATCCTTGTCTTGTGATTGCTCACATGAGTAAATGCAGGTGCTGAGAAAAGTTACTTGAGGATTGATCTGCGTGCATTATTCTCTACTTTGGGCAGTGCTTAAGGCATAGGATCTCATTTTTAATCCTCGTCCAACCACGCAAAGATGCCTTTCATCTCATGTGTCTAAATTTAAAGCTGGATTCCAAAGATGGAAGTAAATTTCAACATCAATGGTTTTCTTATATGTACTGATTAGAGCCATTCTTTCTGGATGAACGACAGATATACAGTATGGGTCCTTAAAAAAACATCCAACGTTGAAATCAATATTTTCATTAATCTGCATACTGTATGCATTGATGGTAAGAAATTAGTTTTAATTATTTCTGCTTATTAGAGGGCTTGCTAATCTTTTCTAAACCTGTGCAAAATGGAAGATTGAATGGGATACAGCCAGACTCAGGCATTGCTCCTCGTATTCCATTATGGTAGCTTACAACCTAATGGTGTGAACATTAAATACTCAAATTTAAGTAATATCCCCCCTTCTGCTCCCCACCCTGGTGTCCACCTATTTCTTTCACTATCCTGCCCCACTTTCTCCCCATCCCCCTGTCCCTTTCCAACTATCTTCCTCCCTCTGGCTTTGCATTGCACTCCTCTTCTCTCCTTATGACACCATTGATCGCCTTTTCATCTCAAACCCTTGTCATTTAATCTACTCACCTGTTAGTCACACCTCCTCATCTTCATTCACCTATCACTTGCCAGGCTTTGCCCTGCCCCCACCTCTCTTTCCAGCTTCTTTCGCCCTCCTATAATCAGTCAGAAGGGTCCCAATTTGAAACATCATCTACGTATTCTCTCTACAGTTGCTGCCTGACCTGCTGAATTACCCCAGAACATTTTTGTTTGCTCAAGATTCCAGCACATGCAGTTCCTTGTATCTCCATTTTACTGCTCAACAAGATCTAGCTTTTCCCAACTCTCCTTCCATCTTTGCCAGCCTTTATAATTCTGCCTTCCTCTGGCCCTCCCTATGCTTAGTCTTCCAGCCCTTTCAAATTTTCCATTTCTTCCAGACCTTCTCTCTGAGTTCCCCAGATATCCAACTTTCCACTCTCCTCTCGTTGAAGGTCCTTGGGAACTGAAGGTAAATTCAAGGGTATAGACAGCCACTTCAAAAAGTAGGTATAAAGAACTGCAAAAAAAGACATGAAGTGCTAGAGTAAGTCAGTGGTCAGGCAGCTGCTGGAGAATATAGATGGCTACATTTCAAATTGGAATCTTTCTTACTAAAAGGCCTAATTGATCAGTTGGGGGAGGAAGGGGGCAATCAACAAAATGTACTCCAGAGCACTTTGTAAGAAGCTGTGTAATTCCAACAACATGGAGCTGTTGTTTCTTGAAAATGGAGGCTAATGTTTTGATCAGAAGTAAGATTGACCTGGCTATTTCTGCTGTATTATATTCAAATTGCCAATATCCCAGGTTGACAAGGAGAATTAGAAGTTAATTCCATGTGCAGTGTGTGCCTAAAAGGCATTCACCTTCATATTCATCGTCACCTGCTAAGAATTTCCAACACTTTGTGCTTTTATTAAAAACCTCCATATATTAATAGTCACTATTAATTTCACTTCATCGCACACTCATATCTCTTGCCGTCTTTTTCTCACTGTCAGCCTATCTTTATCTCACTCTCTTGTTTCTCCAAGTACTTCCTTGTGCAATGTTCATCTGCTAAAAGCTATACGTGCAAACCTGCCATAATAAAGAAGGTTGTTTTTGTTGTAATCTGTTGATTGATCTGTTTTTTGACAGTTTACTGATAAAGGAAAATGTTTGCAATAGTTATTAATTGGCAAATTCATCAAAACTAAACAGCATTATACTTCACTGACTTTATCATCTTTTGGATGTTGGAGGTTTGTGTGGGAGACTATGTTGTATATTTATTATTTATTTGACCTTCATGTTAAAATCAGATTTAAAAAAAGTTATAATAGTTGATATAACTCAGAATAGGATGAGAATGAAACATAACAAAATAATTGATTGAATCTTTTAGTTGGTGTCTGCTGCATTAAATATATAATTTCTTGGCAAATGGAAAAATAAATTTTAGCAATGCTCTCAAATTCAGTTTTCTCCATCATGGTAGCTCAGAAAATAGTACCATCCATTAGGAGTTTGTGTTTCAAGACCTATTTCCTCATAATTAGGAGATTCAACATGAAACCAGATAAATTGATGATATTAAAAACTATTTAAACTGGCTCAGTTAATCACGTTCCACATTACTTATGTCCTCTTGATCAACAGTGAAATATCAAGCTTGATTGCCTGTTCCGATGAGCTGCTGAGCTGCATCACTAAACAGCAATAATGAAGAATGTTTGTACTTGTAAGGGCTTAAGGATACTTAAGGAGGTGGCTCTAGAAATCGTGGACGCATTGGTGATCATTTTCCAATTTTCTGTAGATTCAGGATCAGTTCCTGTGGATTGGAGGGTAGCTAATGTTATCCCACTTTTTAAGAAAGGAGGGAGAGAGAAAACAGGGAATTAAAGACCAGTTAGCCTGACATCGGCGGTGGGGAAGATGATGGAGTCAATTATAAAATCATAATCATAATCATACTTTATTAGCCAAGTATGTTTTGCAACATACGAGGAATTTGATTTGCCATACAGTCATACCAATAAAAAGCAACAAAACGCACAAAATACATTTTAACATAAACATCCACCACAGTGACTCCTCCACATTCCTCACTGTGATGGAAGGTGAAAAAAAAGTTAAATATCTTCCCTTCTTTGTTCTCACGCGGTCGGGGGCCTCGAGCCTTCCGTTGACGGGACGATCTTGGCTCCCATAGCCAGCGGTCGGGCCCTCCGCATCGGGGCGATCAAGCTCCCGCATCGGGGGGGATCTCAGCTACCCCGCGCTGGGTGATAGGACCCCGGGTCGGGGCTAGTCGAACCTCCTACGACTTTGGAGCTTCCCAACATCAGTCTCTACCCATGACTGCGAGCTCCTCGATGTTGAAATCCGTGGTTGGAGCATTGATTCCAGGCAAGGGATCACAGGCTCCGATGGTAAGTCCACGGCCCCGCGGTGGGGCTCAAAGTAAGTCTCGAGCAAGGCCACCAGCTCCATGATGTTAGGCCTCAAAGCGACCGGAGATACGATTTGGGAAACAATCGCATCTCCGGAAAGGTAAGAGATTGAAAAAAAAAAGTTTCCCACGACCTCCCCCCCCCACATAAAACAAACCAGAGAACATTAACACATACTTTTAAAACACACTAAAAATAACAAAAAAGACGAAAAGACAGACAGACCGTTGGCAAGATGAAAAGATGAAATAGCGGCACGTTTGGATAGCAGTAACAGGATCAGTTCGAGTCAGCATGGATTTACGAATGGGGAAATCATGCTTAACTAATCTTCCGGAAATTTTTGAGGATCTAACTAGGAAAATGGACAAGGGAGAGCGGGTAGATATAATGTACCTTGACTTTCAGAAAGCCTTTGATAAGGTCCTACATGGGAGATTAGTGGGCAAAATTAGAGCACATGGTATTGGGGGTAGGGTGCTGACATGGATAGAAAATTGGTTGGCAGATAGGAAACAAAGAATAGGGATTAGCCCCTTTCAGAATGGCAGGCAGTGACTAGTGGGGTACCGCAAGGCTCGGTGCTGGGACAGCAGCTATTTACAATATACACTAATGATTTAGATGAAGGGATTAAAAGTAACATTAGCACATTTGCAGATGACACAAAGCTGGATGGCAGTGTGAACTGTGAGGAGGGTGCTATGAGGATGCAGGGTGACTTGGACAGGTTGGATGAGTGGGCAAATGAATGGCAGATGCAGTTTAATGTGGATAAATGTGAGGTTATCCACTTTGGTGGCAAGAACAGGAAGGCAGATTATTATCTGAATGGAAAAGGGGAAGTACAACAAGATCTGGGTGTCCTTGTACATCAGTCACTGAAAGTAAGCATGCAGGTACAGCAGGCAGTGAAGAAAACTAATGGCATGTTGGCCTTCATAACAAGAGGAGTTGAGTATAGGAGCAAAGAGGTCCTTCTGCAGTTGTGCAGGGCCCTGGTGAGACCACACCTGGAGTATTGTGTGCAGTTTTGGTCTCCAAATTTGAGGAAGGACATTCTTGCTATTGAGGGAGTGCAGCGCAGGTTTACTAGGTTAATTCCCGGAATGGCGGGACTGTCATGTGTTGAAAGAATGGAGTGACTGGGCTTGTATACACTGGAATTTGGAAGGATGAGAGGGGATCTTATTGAAACACATAAGATTATTAAGGGATGGGACATACTCGAGGCAGGAAACATGTTCTCGATGTTGGGGGAGTCGAGAACCAGGGGCCACATTTTAACAATAAGGGGTAGGCCATTTAGACATTTAGAGCCGAGATGAGGAAAAACTTTTTCACCCAGAGAGTTGTGAATCTGTGGAATTCTTTGCCTCTGAAGGCAATGGAGGCCAATTCTCTGGATGCTTTCAAGAGCGAGTTAGATAGAGCTCTTAAAAGTAGAGGAGTCAACAAATATGGGGAGAAGGCAAGAACAGTGTACTGATTGTGGATGATCAGCCATGATCACAATGAATGGCGGTGCTGGCTCGAAGGGCCAAATGGCCTACTCCTGAACCAATTATCTTATCGTCTATATTTGTAGATCTTAGAGCCATGTGATGAAGTTGGTCTAAAGCAACAAATTAAATTGTTGAGTTTATCTTGATTTGCAGGCTGATGCTGTTGCAATGTTATATCGAACATAGAACGTTGAGTATAGAAGTTGGGAGTTCATGTTGCAGTTGTTTCAGATGTTGGTGAGACCGCATTTAGAGTATTGTGTTCAGTTCTGGGCACCATGTTATAGGAAAGATATTGTCAAGCTTGAAAGTGTTCAGAGATGATTCACGAGGATGTCACCAGGACGAGAGGGTATGAGCTGTTGGGAGAGTTTGAGTAGGCAGGGTCTCTATTCCATGGAGCGCAGGAGGATGAGGGGTGATCTTATAGAGGTGGACAAAATCATGAGAGGATTCGTTCGGGTAGATGCACAGAGTCTCTTGCCCAGAATAGGGGAATCGAGGACCAGTGGACAAATGTTCAAGGTGAAGGGGAAAAAATGTAGTAAGAATCTGAGAGTTAACTTTTTTCACACAAAGGGTGGTGGGTGTACGGAACAAGCTGCCGGAGGAGGTAGTTGAGGCTGGGACTATCCCATGGATAGGACAGGTTTGGAGGGATATAGACCAAGCACACGCAGGTGGGACTAGTGTAGCTGGGACAAGTTGGCTGGTGGGGGCAGGTTGGGCCGAACGGCCTGTTTCCACACTGTATCACTCTATGACTCTCCCTATGACTATGAGAACAGTACAGCACAAGAACAAGCCCTTCGGCGCACAATGTCTGTGCCAAACATGATGCCAAGGCCATTACTTATCTACTACACATAACCAACATTCCTTCATTTCTCGCATATCCTTTTGCCTATCCAAAAGTCTTTTAAATGCCACTAACGTTTCTGCTTCAACCACCACCCCCCGGCAGAACATTCCAAGCACTCGCCACCGTTATTTTTAAATTGCCTCACACATCTCCTTAAAGCTTCGCCCCTCTCACCTTAAAGCTATGATCAGCAATATTCTAATAGACAGCTTTCTCTCAATTTGTGATATTCTGGCAAAATCAATTACCCTAATTTTTAACAATGAGCTTCATACACATTTGTTACGTGCTTTCAAAAAGCCATTTTAATCTACGTTATCATTGTTTAAAATGAAGGGCATAAAAAGATCATTTATTTTTGTTAATTTATTTTGTTCATGACCAGTGATAAACAGTGCAGCCTGAGAAAATGTATTATCTGCAAGTGAAATACAGTAACTAATCAGCAGCTAATTAAATATCATACAGCGCACAATAAAAGTTGCAAGTTTGTTTGGAATATTAAGCTCAGATATCTGGATCAGTAAGTGTATTTCAAGCGACCATATTCTTGGATGTTAAAAAGAGTTACATGAAGACAAATCTTACTCACATTTTTCACCATCTATACAAATGGCAGTTTGTTGAACATGTCTAAATGTATGAATTTGAAATCCAGAGCTGTGCTTGAAGGTGCTCCTATTTAAACAATTTCAAATACTCGTGAAACCTACTGAGCCAACCTGAAAAGTTAAGAGAGTCAAGAGACGAGAGTTTAATTGTCAGATGCACCGGGATAGGAACAATGGAATTCTTACTTGCTGCAGCTTTACAGGCACATTAAACTCAGCAGCACATCAAGTAAATATACAATAAATCATCTGTTATTCTAGACCATGTTAGTACAAACTAAAGTACATAACGCATCATAGTAGTGCAAAATCCTTAGCAGTGCTGAGGTTGGGTTATTCAGGGTGGTTAAAGAGCCTGGTGGTTGATGGGGCGAAACTGTTCTTGTACCTGGGGGTAACAGTTCTGACACCTTTACCATCTTCCCAATGAAGGCAGTAAAATGAGAGCATGGCCAGGATGATGTGGGTCTGTTATGATATTAGTTGCTGTCTTGAGGGAACGCTTCTTGTCGATTCCTTCAATGGTGGGGAGATCAATATCCATGAGGAACCGGGCAATGACTACTGCCATCTGCAGCCTCCTTCAATCTTGGATGTTCGAATTACCAAACCCCTCCATGATGCAACAACTCTGTACATCTCCATTGTACACCTGCAGAGGTTCAATTGAGTATTCGACAATGTGCCGAATCTCCTTGAATCTTTGAGAAAATGGAGATTTCTATGGTAAGATTTATTTGTAATTGCATCAATATGCTGGGACCAAGACAGATTATCAGAGTTGTGTACGCTCAGGAACTTGCAGCTGTTGACTCTCTCCATCATCTTCCCACAAATTAAGACACGTGTATGGCTCCTCAGCTTCCCCTTTCTGAAGTCAAGCTCCTTGGTCTTGCTTGCGTTCAGAGCTAGATTGTCATTTTGGCACCATTCAACCAGTTTATCAATCTCCTTACTGTATGCTGTACCTATCTATGCCTCTTCTGATTATACACTTCCATCAGCTCTACCCTTGTGGAGATGAGGAACGCAGAGCCAGATCTATCTTATTTGTTTGCTTGGGCCACTGGACTCCGATGCTCCAGAGAAAACAACTCAAGTTTGTCCAACTTCTTATAGTTAATACCCTCTAATCCAGACAGCATTCTGGTAAATATCTTCTGCACTCTGTCCAAAGCCGCCACATCCTTCCTATAATGGGGTACCAGACCTGCACACAATGGACCACATATATGAACCAGGATGTCTGGCTTTTCACCTTCTCCCTCTTGAATGGTTTGCTGCTCAGTGATAACCCTGACCATGGCACCAGGTAGACAACTTACCAATGTGCAATCACATTGGCTTGATCCCCAAACTATCAAGTCTAAGATAGACACAAAATGCAGGAGTAACTCAGCGGGACAGGCAGCATCTCTGGAGAGCAGGAATGGATGACGAGACCCTTCTTCAGACTAGTCAGGGGAAAGGAAAACGAGAGATATAGACAGTGATGTAGAGAGATATGGAACAAATGAATGAAAGCTATGCAAAAAAGTAACAATAATAAAGGTAACAGGCCACCTTTAGCTGTTTGCTAGGTGAGAATGAAAACCTGGTGCGACTTGGGTGGGGGAGGGATGGAGAGATAGGGAATGCAGGGGTTACTTGAAGTTAAAGGAATTAATACAACCATTGGGTTGTAAGCTGCCCAAGCGAAATATAAGATGCTGTTCCTCCAATTTATGATTAGCCTCACTCTGACAATGGAGGAGGCCTAGATCTCCTATACATCTTGACCTTTTGATATCTCCCTTTCCCGGGTAACCAAGTCCTCCATGGTGCTACAGTATTATTTTTGTCTGCACTCCCCAGGATAGGCCTTTTCCCTAAACAGCATTCAGAAGCAGTTGGTGTTCTCCCGAATTACCTGCCTGCTCTTTATGTCTGTCTCGTAATCACCCAGTACACTTCTACTTGGGCTCCCTTGAGCTGTGCGGTGACCGCCTGCTGAAACTTTAATGTGACAGAACATGATGGGAAAGTATATTTATGACTGGAAATTCAGGAAGGTTCCATCACAAGATGCATATTAAAGTTGAGAACAGTTTTTCATTTCTGTCTCAATTATTGATTTCTGCTAGTGAAATAGTTTTTAAATCACAACCAGTGGCATAACAGAAATAAAAAATGATGCAGAAGTTTAATAGACCATCTGATACAATATTAATATGCAGTGATAAAAGCGTGGAAGGAATACAGATATACTCTGACATGAGGTGGAACTAACAAACTGACGTGATGCAGCATATAATGTAATATCAGTGGATTAGATAAACTGAAATGGCAAGGATATGGAATTATGGTAAAGAGAAAGCAGAGGGTTTAGAAAAATTCTGGTCACAGACTGTAACAGAATTTTAAGAGCCAGTCAGAAATAATACTGATTTGGAATGGCATCCAGATGGAAAATGCAGTCTGAAATGACATGAATGTGGAATAACATTGAGGTGGAATGGACATTCTGAAAAGATACGGATGTGAAATGACATGGAAATGGAACAGGCAGTCTGAAACAGCATGAGCAATAACAAGCAGAGCTGTTGACAAATTGAAATAGAAACATAGAAAATAGGTGCAGGAGGAGGCCATTTGGCCCTTCAAGCCAGCAGCACCATTCATTGCGATCATGGCTGATTATCCACAATCAGTAACCAATGCCTGCCGTATCCCCATATCCTTTGATTCCACTAGCTTCCAGAGCTCTATCTAACTCTCTTTTAAATTCATCCAGTCAATTGACCTCCACTGCCTTGTGTGGCAGAGAATTCCACAAATTCCCAACTCTCCGGGTGAAAGCGTTTTTTCTCACCTCAGTTTTAAATGGCCTCCCCTTTATTCTTAGACTGTGGCCCCTGGATCTGGACACCCCCAACATTTGGAACATTTTTCCTGCATCTAGCTTGTCCAGTCCTTTTATAATTTTATAAGTCTTAATAAGATCCCCTCTCATCCTTCTAAACTCCAGTGAATACAAGCCCAGTCTTTCCAATCTTTCCTCATATGACAGTCCCTCCATCCCAGGGATTAACCTCGTGAACCTACGCTGCACTGCCTCAATAGCAAGAACGTCCTTCCTCAAATTAGGAGACCAAAACTGCACACAATACTCTAGATGTGGTCTCACCAGGGCCCTGTACAACTGCAGAAGGACCTCTTTGCTCTGATACTCAACTCCTCTCATTATGAAGGCCAACATGCCATTAGCTTTCTTCACTGCCTGCTGTACCTGCATGCTTACTTTCAGTGACTGGTGTACAAGGACACCAAAGTCTCGTTGCACTTCCCCTTTACCTAATCTGACACCATTGAGATAATAATCTGCCTCCTTGTTTTTGCCGCCAAAGTGGATAACCTCACATTAATCTACATTATACTGCATCTGCCATGCATCTGCCACTCACTCAACCTGTCCAAGTCACCCTTCAACCCCCTGACATCCTCTTCGCAGTTCACACTGCCACCTAGCTTTGTGTCATCTGCAAACTTGCTGGTGTTACTTCTAATTTCATCATCCAAATCAGTAATATATATGGTAAATATTTGCGGCTCCAGCACCGAGCCTTGCGGCACTCCACTCGCCACTGCCTCCCCTTCGTAAATCCATGCTGACTTGGACCAATCCTTTTACTGCTATCCAAATGCGCCATTATGACCTCTTTAATCATTGACTCCAGCATCTACCCCACCATCGATGTCAGGCTAACTGGTCTATAATTCCCTGTTTTTTCTCTCGCTCCTTTCTTGAAAAGTGGGATAACATTAGCTACCCTCCAACCCACAGGAAGTGATCCTAAATCTATTGAACATTGGAAAATGATCACCAATGCGTCCACGATTTCTAGAGCCACCTCCTTGAGTACCTTGACATGCAGACCATCAGGCCCTGGGGATTTATCAGCCTTCAGTCCCATCAGTCTACCCAATGCTATTTCTCGCCTAATGCAAATTTCTTTCAGTTCCTCTGTCTCCGTAGATCCTCTGTCCTCAAGTACATCTGGGAGATTGTTTGTGTCTTCTTTAGTGAAGACAGATCCGAAGTACCTGTTCAACTCTTCTGCCATTTCCTTGATACCCTTAATAATTTCACCCATTTCTGCCTTCAAGGACCCACATTTGTCTTTACTAATCTGTTTCTCTTAACATACTTAGAAGATTTCACTGTCCTTCTTTATATTCTTGGCCAGCTTCGCTTCATACCTTATCTTTTCAGCCCAGATTGCCCTTTTTGCTACCTTCTGCTGTCCTTTGAAAGTTGCCCAATCCCCTGGCTTCCCACTACTCTTTGCTATGTTAGACATTTTTTATTTTAGTTTTATTCCATCTCTAACTTCCCTTGTCAGCCACGGCTGCCTCTTACTCCCCTTAGAATCTTTCTTCCTCTTTGGAATGAAATGATCCTGCATCTTCTGGGTTATGCCCAGAAATTCCTGCCATTGCTGTTCCACCGTCACTCCTGCTAGGATCCTTTTCCATTTGACCTCGGCCAGCTCCTCTCTCATGCCTTCATGGTCCCCTTTGTTCAACTGCAACACTGACACTTCTGATTTAACCTTCTCCCTCTCAAATTGCAGATTAAAACTAATCATATTATGGTCACTACCTCCAATTATGGCCACTACCTCCTTTACCTTGAGTTCCCTTAGTAAATCTCGTTCATTGGACAACACTAAATCCAGAATTGCCTTCTCTCTGGTAGGCTCTAGTACAAGCTGCTCGAAGAATCCATCTCAGAGGCACTCTACAAACTCCATTTCTTAGGGTCAACCTGATTTTCCCAGTCTACCTGCATATTGAAATCCCCCATAACCACAGTGGCATTACCTTTGTTACACGCCAGTATTAACTCCTGCTGCAACTTACACCCTATATCCAGACTACTGTTTGGTGGTCTGTAGATAACTCCCATTAGTGTCTTCTGACCTTTACAATTCCTCAACTCTATCCCCAGTGACTCTACATCGTTAGTCCCTATGTCACCCCTTGCAAGGGACTGAATTTCATCCCGCACCAACAGAGCTACCCCACCTCCTCTGCCCACCTGCCTGTCCTTTCTATAGGACATATAACCCTGAATATTCATTATGAATGCCGTATATAAAATGATATGGGCAGTATAAGCAGTCTGAGATGATACACAAATACAGAGAGCCAAGGAGGTGGGAAGGTAGGCTGGAGTGACACAAATTTGGAATGACATCGATTTTGAATCAACATGGAAATAGAAAGATATGTAGACACATGAGACTGCAGGTGCTGGATCTCAGCGGATCAAACACCATCTGTGGAGGGGAAAGGAATGGTTAATGTTTCGGGTCAAAATCTGGCACTGTGCTAACTGCATTGTGGAAATTATTTATAAAATTACATTGTTGATGTGTACCACACCTGTCAAGACAAAGAAGACCGATGTGACACACTTTTGTCTCCTCTGTTATGCAGAGACCAAACAGATGAAACGATTCCTGTGAAGAACATTTCTACTCAGTGCTCATGTCAGATTCCAAGCTTTCAGTTGTTAGTAATTTAATTCTACCTCGCTCCCACCATAACCTCTGTCCTTCACTTCCTACAACTTTCCAATGAAGCTTAACCTGTTCAAGGGGTCAGGATCTCATCTTCTGATTTGGTCATTATTGTATTCCAGACTCGAGTCAAGAGTGTTTTATTGTCGTACGTCCCAGATAGAACAATGAAATTCTTACAAGCAGCAGCACAACGGAATATGTAAACACAGTGTTTGTAAACAATATAATAAATGAGAAAAAGAAGTTCAGTGTGTGTGTACAAATAAAGATATTCTTACTGTATATATACATACACAGCCTCAACACTGAGGTCAATTTCAGGCAATTAGTTTATTCAGCATTTTAATTTCAGATTTCCAGCAATCACTTCACATACAATTTCAGATAATGATTCCACATTTAAAAAATGACACAACATGCTGGTAACTCAACAGGTCAGACAGCATCTCTAGAAAATATGGGCAGGTAAAATTTCAGATTGTGGTCCCTTCTTCAGACCCGACTCAAAACGTCACTTATCCACATTCTCCAGAGATGCCACCTGACCCTCTGAGTTACTCCAGCACTTTGTGTCTTTCTTTTTGAAAACCAGCATCTGCAGCTCTTTGTTTCTACATTTCACATTTAAACCTCTTTCTGGCTGAACGATTGTTTCTTTGTTTTATCAGCTTGCACTGTCATCCCTATTGTTATAATCTCTCTCATCTTCAATCACATCACAGACCTCCCCCTCGGATGTCCTCTCTTTATCCCTTGTCCAACATCTTATAGCCAGTTTAATCTCTAATTATTCTGATTAAATATCATCACCCTCAATTGGTGGCCTAAATTCCCTTGCCAGTGATGCTGCCTGAACTGCTGAGTTGTTAAGATATTTTATGCTAATATTCATAAACATTACAGGTTATAATCTCTGTCACTATCACTCTCAGCCATGTGGAACTTTCAGTAGTTCTTGTTTGTTTCTAGGTTGCGATGTGTGATCAAGCAGTTGGATCGAGGTGAAACTTCTGTTGTTGATCTGAAGAAGAGTTTGGAATATGCAGCTTCAGTGCTTGAGATGGTCTACATCGATGAGACACGGTATGTATGCCAACCATTCTCAGGTGGTCCCATATACAGTACTTATTTGTTCTTTATTTCAGCTGTGCTATAAGGGGATCTGCATCTAGTCATTAATATAGTATTACCATGATAATTTTGACTCTCATGTTATAGAATCATGGAAACAGACTCTTCGATCCAACTGGTTTCCTGATGACCTAGGTGCCTTCCTGTGCTAGTCCCATTTGTTTGCATTTGGTCCATGTTCCACTACACCTTTCTTGCCCATGAATCTGTCCAAATATCTTTTAAACACTGTATTTGTACCTGCCTCTCCATCTTCCTCAGGCAGCTTGTCCCATCCATCCACACTCTCTGGGTGAAAATTTCCATAATGTTACTCCTCAGCCTCCTTCGCTCCAGGAAAACAGTCCCAACCTATCCAGGTTCTCCTTGCACCTCAAGCTCTCAGTCCTGTCACCACCCTTGAATCTCCCATTGATAATGTTTACATTGGTTCAACACTCACGACATGTACTGATGAGTTTTGATGCACGTCTGATGAAGGGTAAACACGTGCACAGTTTTCCCTCAGCAGGATATTTTAGTTTGAAAGGACAGCTGCCACCAGAATCAAAGCACTGTTTTTAGAATTGCCTGTTTCAATGCTGTTAGCCATCAATTTTTGGTTGATGGTTTTGAGTGAAAAGTTCTGCCCCATGTTTACTTTCAATTCTGATCTAATTCACACGAATATCTTGAGGACTTCCTACATCAGCTGCTCTGAATACCAAAAGTGACAATGATGTTGCAAATTCAAGTAGATTGGACAATTTGATTTCCTCCTCAAGGGCTTTCTGTCAAAATAACTTTGAAATACATCCTTAGTAGCCTGCATTTTTGCAGTCTTGCTTGATCAGATCATTCACGGTTAGCAGGTACTTGTTTCAATTGCATGCAATATTGATCATCTGTTTTGTAGGCTTCTTTGTGTGCCACTGCCCCAATGGCTTATATATCACATTCTGCCAGAGGGTAAATTATGCAGTGTGCAAATTTTGTTTTTATGTAGTTAGCAGTTGCAGATGATAGTGTCATAAATATCCTGTGGTTTTTCACCACTACATCATCTGTGCTTCCACATCTTGTGACTGGCCCTTCAGATTTGCAGAGGTTTCTCCCAGTGGGATGGAACTGAGAATGCACCTCAAGTGCTGTGAGCTGCCACTATATTAACAGTAACAATACTACTCTGTACGCTGAGCCTAGAGATATCCTGTGATATCCTGCATTCCCATATGTTGTACCAATATTAAGAAATGTAGTCGATATATATATATATGGAGATTCATGCTTCAAAGACTATTCACACCAAAAAGATCATTTAAAACGAGAAAGGTTTTGCATGTATTAGCTTATACTTGTGTATTTATAAAACATGTGTGCAACATTGACTCTTTTAAACACAGCCGTCTGCTGGATACAGAAGATGAACTCAGCGACATCCAGTCTGACTCTATTCCGTCCGAGGTCCGTGACTGGTTGGCCTCCACATTTACAAGACAGATGGGAATGATGCTGAAGAGAACGGAAGAGAAGCCAAGATTCCGCAGCATTGTCCATGCAGTGCAGGCAGGGATATTTGTTGAAAGGTATGGAAAGCTTCCATCAATTCCATATTTTTTTTAGTTTGAGTGTTCTTGTTTATGCTGTTTTAGATGTGTAGGATAGTGCTAGTGTACAGGACTGGTTGGCACAGACTCAATGGGCTGAAGGGCCTGTTCCTGTGTTGTATCTCTAAAGTCTCAAGTCTAAAATAAAAGATTCATGACAACTACCAGCCAATATCTACGGCAAAGCCATAGACGTTGTCTATATGGACTTCAGCAAGGCATTGATAAGGTTCTACATGGTAGGCTGCTCTGGAAGGTTAGATCGCTTGGTATCCAAGGAGAGCTATCTGACTGAATAGAGAATTGGCTTCATGGAAAGAAGCAGAGGTTGATGGTGGAAGGTTGTTTTGCGGACATGAGGCCTGTGACTAGTGGTGTGTTTCAGAGATCAGTGCAGGGCCCATTGCTGCTTGTGGATTATATCAATGACTTGCATGAGAATGTAGAAGACGTGATAACTAAATTTGCAGATGTCACTAAAGTGGGTGGTATTGCAGGTAGAGAAGATGGTTATCAAAAATTACAGTAGGATCTTGATCAGTTGAGCAAGCAGGCTGAGGAATGGTTAATGGAGTTTAATGCAGATAGGTATAAGGTGTTGCATTTTTGGAAGTCCAGGGCAGGATCTTCGCAATGAATGGCAGGGCATTGGTATATATTGTAAAGCAGAGTGATCTGTGAGGGCAGGTACATTGTTCCTTGAAAGTAGTGTCATAGGTAGATAGGGTAGTCAAGAAGGCTTTCAATGCATTGGTCTTTACCAGTTTGGGTATTGAGTGTATAAATTGGGATATTATGTTACAGTTGTACAAGACATTTGTGAGGCATTTGGAGTATGGTGATCAGTCTTGTCAACCTACTTTTGAAAGATGTTATTAAACTGGAAAGAGTGCAGAGAAGATTCATGAAGGTGTTGCCAGGCCTTGAGGGCCTGAGCTACAGGGAGATGTTGGGCAGGCTAGGACTTTAGCTACTGGAGGATAACAGGTGTAACAGATATAGAGGTGTACAAGATCATGAGAGGAATAGATAGTGTGAATGTGAGAGTCTTTTACCAGAGTAAGGGAATCAAGAACCAGAGGACATAGGTTTAAGGTGATAGCGGAATAATTTCATAGGAACCCGAGGGGGCAACTTTTTCACACAGAGTGGTAGGTGTATGGAATGAGCTGCTAGAAGAGGTATGTTGAGGCAGGTACTACAACGAACATCTTTTTAAAAAAAAAGTAAATTAAAAACATGTCGGGGGATTTAACAGAAATAACATCCAATAATTCAGAAAATGTGCCAGTTCCGTACAACCAAAGTCCCAAATTTGCCAATTTATTGCAGTTTTACCGATATCAGGGGAGCCTTTATATAAAAGCAATGCTTTTATTCTTCTTTTCATTCATCATATGGAATTCCACAGGCCCTCATATCAGTGAGAATCTGTGAGGTTAGCCTCTAACATTATCTTTCGTTGTTGCCATGCATCAAAGTACGAATAAATGGTTGCCCCTAAATCAATCACTATTTAACTGGGAAGGAAGGAGTTGTTGTGGACAAATTTGGAATCATAAAGGAGAATATTAAAATGTAGCACTTGCTGAACAAGAAGACAATAGTTAGCAAGTACAGGAGTGTGGAGAATGTATGCTGGTGAAGGATGAGAGGAAACCAAAACAAATCTGTTAAAGGCAGATTGAGCCCAGTTATCTTCATTGAGTTTCTTGGTGAAGTAATAGAGAAATTTAACGAGGAAGATGTGTAATTATGTGGTATATATGCATATCCATAAGGCATTGGACAAGGTTTCAAATAAATATTTCATCAATTTGGACATCGAATAAAATGGTTGTAGCAAGTGGATGAAAAAATGGCCAATCCCTGGAAACAGCAAGGTAGTAAGAAACTGTTCTTTGGACAATCTCTAAATGTTCTTTCCCCCCAGTTCCCATTGACCATTTATACTTCACACTGCCACAGGAAAGCAGCCAACATAATCAAAGATCACTCACACCTCGGTCATTTTCTCTATTCCCCTCACCCACTGAGCAGTTATAAAAGCTTGAAAGCACATACTAACAGATTCAAGAACAGTTTCTTTCTTACTGTTATTAGACTCTGGAAAGGACCTGTTATATACCAGGGATAGATTTCCATTCTACCTTGTTGCAGCTCTTACACTTTTTAATCTCCATTTTATCTGCAGGTATAACTTGCTTATTTTCACTTTAACATTACTTGATGTACTCATGAAATCAAAGTTATCTCGGTACATGTGACAATAATAAAACAATACCAATAGACTGGAGTAAAATATAAAGTGAAGTTCTCCAGGGGTTTTTGCTGGACTACTGCTTTTCTTAATGCATGTTAATAATTTAAACTTGGTTGCAAAGAACATAACTGAAGTGGCACTAATCTTGGAAACTTAGTGAATTGTGAGAAGGATAAAGAGAGGCTTAAAAGTGATATGGACAGACTGCTGGAATAGGTGATGAGGTGGCAAATGAAATTTAATACTGGGAAATGCAATTTGTTATCATTTGGGAGGAAGATTGAGAAGAACTGTGTCCAGGTGCAGCCCCTGAATGGACGTGTGGTGGAGTAGGAAAAGCAGCTGGATGACCTCAGGGCCATCCGGGAATGCGAGAGTTTCCTGGACAGGACCTACTGTGAGGCTGTCACGCCAAGGGTCCAGGTCGAGCGAAGATGGGAGACCGTTTCAAAGGGGAGTAAACATGGACTACAGGAGACCCCGGTGGCTGTGCCTATTGCAAACAGGTACACCCTCTTGGGAGCTGTCGGGGCAGAAGACGCTTCCAGTCCGAGCGGCGGACAGGTCGGTGGGTCTAATCCAGGCAAGGAGACGTGACCGGGGAGACCGAAGTCGGGAAGAGCCATAGTAGTGGGTGACTCCATTGTCCGAGGTACGGACAGTAGATTCTGTGGCCGCAGGCGGGACTTGGGGATGGTCTGTTGCCTCCCTGGTGCCAGGGTTCAAGACATCATGGACCGGCTTCAGAACATCCTAACGAGGGAAAGCGATCAACCGGAAGTAGTTATGCACGTGGGCACGAACGACGTCGGGAGGAAGAGGAAGGAGGTACTGCAATGTGAAGAAGACTGAGAAGTAGGATGTCGAGGGTGGTTATCTCAGGATTGCTTCCTGTACCTCGTGCTAGTGAGGGCAGGAACAGAGAGATCAGGGATATGAATCTATGGCTGTGGGATTGGTGCAGGGATTTAGATTTCTAGACCACTGGGATCTCTTCTGGGGTAGGGGTGACCTGTACAAAAGGGACGGGTTACACCTTAATAGCAGGGGGACCAACATTCTGGCAGGCAGGTTTGCTAGTGTTTCACGTGTGGGTTTAAACTAAGTAGTGGGGGGAGAGGGGTTGACACATTGGGAATATGAAGATGGAGTTAAAGGGGAAGCGAATACAGGAGAAATTGCAAGGGACTCTAGAATAAATGGGAAGGAAAGTTCTAGATGGGATAAGAGAGTAAGGTCAGGGCCAATGGTGACCGGTGTGAGAGGGGAGGTGAATACCGAAGTTAAAGTGTTGTATTTAAATGCGCGAAGTATAACAAATAAAGTGGATGAGCTTGAGGCTCAGTTAGACCTTGGCAAGTATGATGTGGTGGGAATCACTGAGACATGGCCACAAGAGGACCACGGCTGGGAACTGAATATTCAGGGGTGCACAACGTATAGAAAATACAGACAGGTGGGCAGAGGGGGTGGGGTCGCTCTGTTGGTAAGGAATGATATTCACTCCCTTGCAAGGGGTGACATAGAATCAGGAGATGTAGAATCAGTATGGATAGAAATGAGAAATTGTAAGGGTAAAAAGACCCTAATGGGAGTTATCTACAGGCCCCCAAACAGTAGCCTCGACATAGGGTGCAAGTTGAATCAAGAGCTAAAATTGGCATGTCGAAAATGTAATGCTGGACCCCAGGAAAGGGAGTTTGTGGAGTGCCTCCGAGATGGATTCTTAGAACAGCTTGTACTGGAGCCTACCAGGGAGAAGGCAATTCTGGATTTAGTGTTGAGTAATGAACTCAAGGTAAAAGAGCCATTAGGAGGCAGTGATCATAATATGATAAGTTTTAATCTACAAATTGAGAGGGAGAAGGGAAAATCGGAAGTGTCAGTATTACAGTATAGCAAAGGGGATTACAGAGGCATGAGGCAGGAGCTGGCCAGATTTGACTGGAAGGAGGCCCTAGCAGGGAAGACGGTGGAACAGCAATGGCAGGTATTCCTGGGAATAATGCAGGATCAATTCATCCCAAAGAGGAGGAAAGTTTCTAAGGGGAGTAAGAGGCACCCGTGGCTGACAAGGACAGCATAAAAATAAAAGAGAATAAGTATAACATAGCAAAGAAGAGGAGGAAGCCAGAGGATTGGGACTCTTTTAAAGAGCAACAGAAGATAACTAAAAAGGCAATACAGGGAGAAAAGATGAGGTACGAAGGTAAGCTGGCCAATAATATAAAGGAGGATAGTAAAACCTCCTTTAGGTATGTGAAGAGGAAAAAAATAGTTAAGGCAAATGTGGGTCCCTTGAAGACAGAAGCAAGGGAATTTATTACAGGGAACAAGGAAATGACAGACGAGTTGAACTGGTACTTTGGATCTGTCTTCACTAAGGAAGATACAAACAATCTCCCAGATGTTCTAGTGGCCAGAGATCCTAGGGTGACGGAGGAACTGAAGGAAATCCACATTAGGCAGGAAATGGTGTTGGGTAGACTGATGGGACAGAAGGCTGATAAATCCCCAGGGCCTGATGGTCTGCATCCCAGGGTACTTAAGGAGGTGGCTCTAGAAATTGTGGATGCATTGGTGATCATTTTCTAATGTTCTATAGATTCAGGATCAGTTCCTGTGGATTGGAGGGTAGCTAATGTTATTCCACTTTTTAAGAAAGGAGGGAGAGAGAAAACAGGAAATTATAGACCAGTTAGTCTGACATCAGTGGTGGGGAAGATGCTGGAGTCAATTATAAAAGACGAAATTGCAGAGCATTTGGATAGCAGTAACAGGATCGTTCCGAGTCGGCATGGATTTACGAAGGGGAAATCATGGCCTATTCCTGCACCTATTGTTTATTGTCTATAAACCAAAAAACATGATTCTGAAAGAGAGAGGTCTGGGTTTTCCATGGGCATATCTTGTTGAATGCAATAACAAGTTGAGAAAGTGTTTAAAAAGCATTCTGGATTCTGGGCTTTATAAACAGAGGCATGGAATGCTTGAGCAAGGGAGTCCTGATAAACTGTTATTACACAATGGATTTGCCAGTAATAGAATATTGTACCCTATGGTGCAGCTCGGCTGCGGGGCTTAACACCGCCCGGTGCAGCTCGGCTGCGGGGCTTAACATCGCCCGGTGCAGCTCGGCTGCGGGGCTTAACATCGCCCGGTGCAGCTCGGCTGCGGGACTTAACATCGCCCGGTGCAGCTCGGCTGCGGGGCTTAACATCGCCCGGTGCAGCTCGGCTGCGGGGCTTTTCATCGCTGGTGCGGCTCGGCTGCGGACTTGACATCGCCCGGTGCGGCTCGACCACGGGACTTAGCTGCGCAAGGCTTGGTCGCGGGCCTTTCATCGCCCAGTTCGGCCGCGGGACGTTTCAGCGCCCGGTGCGGGGACTGTGCGGGTCGGTCGGGGACGAGCTGTCTGTCCGTGGGCGTGGGGAAGAGAGTGGAAGTTTTGTTGCCTCCATCACAGTGAGGGGGTGTTTGGAGTCACTGTGATGGACGTTTGTGTTGGGGTTATGTGTCTTGTGTTCTTTTTTTTTTCTATGACTGCTATGTAGTTTCGTTCGGTACTTCGGTACCGAACGACAAATAAAGCTCTGTTATACCTGTTATACCTGTTATACCTGTTATACTGTTATACCTGTTATGTGGGCACCATACTTTGGGAAAGCAGTAAAGACTTTGCAGAAGATGCAAAAGAGGTTTATCAAAGTACTCCAAGGATGAGGGGGAATGAATGAAGGTAATTGGAAGAAGAACCAAAAGTGAATTAATTTATTTTATTGGAGCCTGGAACACATTGGCAGTGATAGAATTGGAGACAGATTCAACTGTAACATTCATTTGGGATCCGGAAAAGTATCTGAAAGGAAAGAATTAGCAGGGCTATGAGAGAGGGCTGGTCATTGGGAATAGCCAGATTGGCATTGGTATATTATTGTCATGTGTCCTGAGATAAAGTGAAAAACCTTTGATTTGAGGGCTATCCGGGTGGATCGTACCATACCATGGGCACAAACAGTGGTGTTAAAAAAAGGAAGCAGATGGCAGAATAGTGTTACTGCTGGAGAAAAAGTGCAGATTAAAAACAAGAGTGCAAGTGCAGTAAAGAGGTAGGTTGGGAGATTGGTCTTTTCTACTACTAGTACAGCTTTGATGGATTGAATAGCTACCTTTTGTGTTGTAACCATTTATTTAATGATTTGCCTTCCCAAAGATCCAGACGTACATCGACTGTACGCATATTCTTACTTGGACTGTCTTTCTCAGTCTGGCAGATCATTACTAATGGGGTGCCACAAGATTAATACTGGCTCCTTGGATATTCCTCGGGTATTAATGACCGATGAGGAGACACAGCACAATATGTTTGCTGATGAAACAAATTTCAGTAGAAAAGTAAACAGTGGTGATGAGACAAATTGTGCACAGAAATATAGCAAGTGGAATGAAATGGGACAGACGGATTATTATTTGGGAAAATGTGGGATAAATAGAAGAACAGCATACTTTTAAAATATGTTTAAAAATAAAAAGTCTTCATATTCCAAGGGTTCATAGTATGATCATGTTTTACACATGGAACATAAATATATAGGTGCATTAGGCAAATGGTATGTTGTTCTTGTTGCAAGGGATAGATGTGCAACAATAAGGACATCTTGCTCAGATGTTACAGGACTTTGCTGATACCTCATTTGGAATGTTATGGGCACTTCTGCTCTCTGATAACCAAAATACTTGCCTTAGAGTCAGTGTTGATTTGCCGTATCAATTCTTATAAGAGAGGGGTGAATTATGAGGATAATCGAGCAAGATTGGCTATACTCACTGCAATTTAGAAGAATGAGAAACTATCTTAATAAGGCATTTAAGATTCAAATGAATCTGATGGGGTCCCAGACCTGAAAAGTTATTTGCTTCCCTTTCCACACATGCTGCCTGACCTTCTGAGTTTTCAAGCATATAAAACAAAATTATGTATATAAATGAGTTTCACAGGATAGAGAGAGAGAGAGAAACAGTTTTGTTTGGAAGTAGAATCTAACAACACAGCCTCTGAATTCAACTTGACAAGGCCATTAGTTCATTTTATCTCACTGACCATTGTTTTTGATGCAAATCTGCTTTAATGACACTAATTCTATGTTTTCTAAACTGCTCCTGAACAGAATGTATCGACGGACGTCAAATATGGTTGGACTAAGCTACCCATCTTCAGTCATTGATGTGTTGAAGGTACTTTTTTTAAAGTCTTTATTTTTTTATTCTATAGTAATCACCTAATCTTAAGAAGCAAACTTTATGACTTTGTCCTTTTGAAGTTTGGGGCATTAATCTACCAGAGGGCAGATAACAGGTATTCATGTATCACTTGGTCTTTCATCTATTATGAATTCAATTTAAACACTGGAAAGTTATGATAAATGCAAGTATGGTGTTGTACCTGCAGTTCCTTGTTATTCACATTATTCAGACTTGTTTGCCTAATTTTCTTTTCAGCTGAATGAAGCTAAGAACTTAAAAATAAATTTTGAGAATGTGCCTACATTTTGAGTTATTTTATGTCTATTATAGTGTACGATTTCTGTCTCCAGTAAATATATGATTTGAACTGAACTGTTTCAAAATTGATGACTTGTTTTGGAGGACTTTGCACATTGGTACAAAGACCATTTGTAACCTCATCAGCTGTTCTTTCACCATTTGCTTCATATTGGTAAATGTAGTGAGTGTACCTTCCACAGAATTGACCTTGTTTGACACTCAGGTACATTGCTTTTAGCTGGTACTTTGAATCTGACCCTGCCTATATTTCTCTACAACTCAGCTGTTCAACTCTATAAACATTTATGTGAAAAACCGCACCCTGCCAGTTACAGAGACAGTTTCTTCCCAGCTGTTAAAAGGTCAACTGAATCATCCTACCACAACCAGAGAGCAGTGCTAAACTACTATCTACCTCTTTGGTGACCCTCAGACTATCCTTGATCGGACTTTGCTGGCTTCACCTTGCACTAAATGTTATTCCCTTACCATGTATCTATACACTGTAAATGGCTCGATTGTAATCATGTATTGTCTTTCTGCTGACTGGCTAGCACGCAACAAAAGCTTTTCACTGTACTTGGTACTTGTGACAATAAACTAAACTAAATTATTTGATATTATTTTTATATCTTTTGGCAGAGATGATTTACAACAATGTTGACTGGACTCGTGGGCCTGAGTTATAGGTAGAGGCTACCTCAATTACAGATGATATAGTTGAGGCACATTCAATAACAACATTGAAAATACATTCAATAACAACATTGAAAATACATTTTGAGCAGTATATGGATAAGAAAGGTTTAGAGGAGTTTAGAGAAAGCAAGAACAGGGTACTGATTCTGGAAGATCAGCCATAATCATATTGAATGGCGGTGCTAGCTTGAAAGGCCAAATGGCCTACTCCTGAACCTATTTTCTATGTTCCTGTGTTTCTATGTATGGACCAGGTACATACAAATGGGAAGAGTTTGGATGGTAACTTGGTCAGCATGGACAAATTGGGCCGAAGGACCTGCATCCATGCAGTATGATTATATGATTCCATGATTCTGTCTGTATGTAGTGAACGTTTAGGGCTCATTTCCACAAAGGTGGAGGAAACAATTCTTAACTTTTGAGGCTACTGACCTGTGAGTTGTGAAATGAGATGGAGCATATTTTCAGTATGAAGAGGTGAATGGCTACCTTCTGTGTCATAAATGTCTGGTTCTATGATTTTGTGTTTCATGTTCCTTTGGCTTTGTTGACCAGGTAATAGATTTGCAGATGGTTCTGTATACCGATGATAAAGTGAGTCATGATGGAAGTCTATTTTCATCTGTTTTTCAGAATATAGATAAATGGACCTTCAATGTATTTGCACTGAACGAGGCCAGTGGGGACCACACACTTAGATTTGTTGTTTATGAACTTTTCACCAGATATGATCTCATTAGTCATTTCAAGGTTAGTATGTGCCTTTTTGGTTTATTTGAATGTACAATCATGTGCACATGTCGTTTACATTTTGTAATATAAAATGTTGAGAAAATAAAGGTGAATTCTACCTGCTCTTTAAATATTTCTGGTGATCTATTCCCCTCACCACTTTAAGGTAGACAATTTAGACTTCGAGAGATTCACCACTGTCTAAGTGAAATAATTCCTGCACATCTCAGATTTAAATGACCATCCCCTCATCTTATAATTATCTTACCTTGTTTGACACTGTCCCTATTCAGCTATGCCCCAAAAATATGGCACAAGACACATCTAGTTAAACCACAGCCTCATAGCAAATGTGGCCTGGCCTCAAAGTTTGCATGTTCTCCCTGTGACCACATAGCCTTCCCCTGGCTATTCTGGCTTCCTCCCACCTCTCAAGGTTAATTGGCTTCTGTAAACTGGGAAATAGAAGAATAAAGTGAGGATTAATTATTTGTACAGACCTGATGGGCTGAAGGGCCTGCTTCCATGCTGTATGATGCTGACTCTATGAATGCAAATTTAACTTTTGGGCTACTGGAATCGATGTTGGTGACATTTAAGTGCTGGAGGAACCCATAGAAAATAGATTTGATTACCCAAAAGTGTTCCAGATCTTGACATTGTCTGTGAAATGATATCGTAAAGAGCAATGCCCATAAGTGTAATGTTCTCTGAGATGGATATTTGTAAGGTGTGGCAAACACATGGCGATAAGCAGCTAAAAAGCGTTTACATGTAATACTACAAGATTATGTCATTAGTGATGTCATGCGTTTGAGGATTTATGGTGGAACCTAAATGATCACGTTTTACCCCATCATCACTCAGAATATGTTTTGGCTGTTGCCCCCTGGAACCTAAATTGAAAATCATATTGGTGCAGGTGTTTATAAAATGAGTCCATTTATTAAATGGTGCATGCATTATTCAATCGTGGACCATCAGCATTTTCAGTTTCCATTAAGACCAATGGACCCATTGGTTTTATGGAAATTTTAATGACAAGCATTCCTTGGAATTTCCAAGGAAATCTCACTATTATTGCAGGGTACTACTTATTAAGTATAGGATAATACTAAAAGATTTTCTCTTAATTTTAGCAATCCTGCAAGTGGGAGTGCATTGATAAGAAATATAATGAATCTGTACTGGGAGACCTATACTAAATTAATTAATGCGAATCTGATCCTCACCACTGCAGTCAACTTATCAATCAGTCAACGTATGGACCGAGCAAGTTAATAATAAATGATGGAGCATCTTTTAACATGTTTAATATTGCCATCAAATATTCAAGATCTCATCAGATTTATGGAACCATGAGTGTTCTGTTTTGCAAATAAAGTAATCTGTACTCAAAACAAATGTTCCCTTCCATTGTTTTACTCAAGGGCTCTCTTTTTAATATGCTGTATTCAATGCATACAAATATAGATGACTGAAAATGACTTTTTCGTAATGCTGGTACTGTGAGCCTGTATTTTGATTTTTATTTATTCTGCATTTATAAGGGTATTTTCCGAATACAGTTGATGCATTTTTCAGTCTTTCTATCAGAGTCCTGGCTGTCCTATCTATATTTTTCTCTCTGGTGAATGATTCTTATCTTTCAGGCCTGAGGGATAATCAAATCTTAGAAAAAGAGAATTTCATTTCTAAACATCTTCAGTAGCAAACGGATTAACTGACTCTAGGAATTATTTATGTATGTTTTTTAAAAATGTCACAATGTCAGATTTTAGCATTGATCTTGGAATGCGAATTTTTAAGCTGCGTTACGACTTTTCCATCTCATTACTCATATCAGGTTATAAATAAATTTGCAAATATTTCCTTTGTTTGACAACCCACTGAAACAACCCACTGAAACTGTACCCATCCAGTGAAGACATACTCCCCATCCCTTTCCTACCCCAGATGCAGAAAACTTTTCACTGTACACGTGACAATAAACAAAACTAACTAACTAATCCACAAATGATGTAGGTTACATATTCCCTTCTATCTTCTTCCATCTACCCTGCCCATACATTTTGCATCAATTTATACTGTGTTCTGTCGAGTAGGCAGCCACTTATGTAAATATTATTTGAAATGGGGAACTTTTACAGGTAAAGATTTTACAGATATGACCAAATCACCTGTGTGCTTAAACTTCTGATTTATACGAGCAGCATTCTGCATTCTTTATCTCTTGAAAATGATGAAAACGGACAGTAGATTAGACGGCATCTGTTGAAAGAGACACAGAGTTAATGTTTAAGGTTCAAGACCTTTCATCAATTCTTACAATGGCCTGAAATGGTAAATCTATTTCTCTTTCCATAGATGTTGTCCAGCCTGCTGAGTATTTCTGGTATTTCTGTTTCTGTTTCAGAGTTCCAGCATGTTTTAAATTTTTTTAATTATAAATGACCTCTTTGTTGATTTTGGAAGAGGAAGGTCGAGGATCCACAAACTTGTCTTCATCAATGGAACAGTGATGGAGAGTGTCCAAATTTTCAAATTCCTGGGCATGCATATCTCTGAAGATCTGTCCTGGACCCAGCACATTGATGCAATCATAAAGAAAGCCCATCAATGTCTCTATTTCCTTAGAAGATTGAGGAGATTTGGTATGTCAACAAACACTCACTTAAACTTCTACAGGTGTATAGTGGGGAACATATTGACTGGTTGCATCACAGCCTGGTTCGGAACTCAAACATCCAAGAACGAAGAAGATTGCAAAAATTGGTGAACACTGCCCAGTCCATTGCGGGTACTGACCGACCCACCATTGAAGGGATCTACAGGAATTACAGCCTCAAAATGGCATTCACCATCATCAGAGACTCACACCACCCTGACTCTCATTTCACTCCTACCATCAGGAAGAAGATATAGGAGCCTGAAAACTGTAACGTCCATGTTCAGGCACAGGTTCTTCACTAAAAGCACCAGGCTATTAAATGCTAAAACACTACAACCTCCAAATAAGCAATAAAACTTTTTTAGTTGTTTATTATGATGTGTACGGAGCACTATGTATGCGTATCTATTGTGTTGCTGCAAAGATGCTGCCTGACTCGCTGAGTTACTCCAGCTTTTTGTGATACCTCATATTGTGTTGCTGCAAGTAAGAATTTTATTGTTCCATTTTGGGACATATGACAATAAAGCACTCATGACCCTTTCTTGACTCTCGACGCTTGACTTTGCACCCGTTAATTGTTTTCAGTTTCTGGCAGTGTAAATGGGATTGGAGTAATTTATGGTATTCTGTTGAAAGCAGCATAAATTCTGTATGTAAAGCTGGTTGAAGTGTAGATTAATGACTCTAATTTTTTTTGTGGCATCATTGATCTACTTTAATACACAGATTTCTCAAATTCATTTTCAGAATTTGCCACGATGGAAATAAAGCTTATAGCTTTTGAATTTGTGAATCAATGTCATAATTACCACAAGACATCGCAAATTTCTTCATGAAGTTTATTTAACTACTAGACCAAGTGGACCCATTGGGCCCAAACCTCTCCTGCATTGGTGCAACACTCTCTCCTCCCCCACTCCCCTCTCCCCCCTGCCCCTCCACCTCCCCTCCTCCTCCCCCCCTCCCCCTCCCCTCCCACCTCCCCTCCCACCTCCCCTCCCCTCCTCCCCCTCCCCCCTCCGCCCTCCCCCTTCCCCTTCCCGCTCCCCCTCCCCTCTCCCACCCACCTCCTCCCCTCCCTTCCTCCCCCTTCCCCCACCCCCCTGGCTCCCCCCTCTCCCCTTCCGCCCCTATCCCCTTTCCGCCCCCCTCCCTCTCTCCCCCTCCCCCTTCCCTCCCCCACCATGCCCCTTAACCCCCCGTATCTACTCCCTCCCTCCCTCCCTCCCTCCCTCCCTCCCTCCCTCCCTCCCTCCCTCCCTCCCTCCCTCCCTCCCTCCCTCCCTCCCTCCCTCCCTCCCTCCCTCCCTCCCTCCCTCCCTCCCTCCCTCCCTCCCTCCCTCCTCCCCCCCTCCCTAATAGATAGATTTAAACTTTAAAATGTGAATAACTTTAACAATGAAACTTCTTCCATTAGCACCAAAGGGACGACAGTGAGTAAGGTGGGCGTAATATTGTCGCTCTATCGGGTACCGTTTTGGCGGTAGTTCAGGAACAAACTTACAAACAAACGAGAGTTTTAGTATATAGACAATTCAAAACGTGAGCAGAATAAAGTAATTTTGTTCAAAGATGTTCATGTTTGCTTAAATTTTTTTTTTCTCTTTTTTTTTGGAATTTTTTTCATGTTTCACTCAACTGAGATTTGATAGAAAATATGGGAGATTGCCCCAGCTTTATATTAATCTGAACCCTGGACGCCAGTAAAACAGTGTGGATTTCAGCTTTCTATATTGATAAATTTTATTTTCTGTTTATGCAGGATGAATAATTCAGATGAATAGATCTTTGTTCATTTGATCTTTTATTTCCTTACAGATCCCTATTTCCTCCCTTGTGTCATTAATTGAAGCTCTGGAAGTTGGATATACAAAGTACAAAAATCCTTATCACAATCTACTGCACGCAGCAGATGTTACACAAACTGTCCATTCTCTTCTGCTGAGAACTGGTGTTGTGGTAAGTACTGAGTGTAATCCTCTATAAATTGCTTCTGTGCAACTAATGCACTAAAACCAAAGGAACTGAAGAATTTTCTGTCTTTTATGTTTACCATAAAAAGTGGTTGAAATTCCCAGTGAGCTAACCAATGGTTTGATTGTAATTCAATAAACTGCTGTTGTGCCACATTGTTGCTTGAATGACCTGTATGTCAGTTACACATTTATGCATCAATGTTTGTCTGTTAAATGGATATAATAATAATACATTTTTTTTTTAAATACAGGAATATCTATTCCTGTATTTAATCTTTTGGGCTTTCCTCAGTCATGGGATGCCAACAGGAATTTTATTGTAGACGAACATGACACAAATGTACTGCCATAATCACCACAATCCTCATAGACAGAGAGGTGAGATTGTGCACTTAACCTCCAAATTTTCACCTACATCTCATTTTCGAGCGCTATATCATTAAAAAAAATTATGATGCAGGAGAGTATTCAGCTCAGTGTTATTGTCCGGAGTTAAAGCCATACCCAGCCTAATCCTACCTTCCTGCAGTAGGCCCAAAGCCCAGTTGGTCATGATTATAGAGTCAGAATCATAGTCATACAGCACGGAAACAGGCAAAACTGCTCAACTCATACATGCTGACCAAGATACCCCATCTAAGCTAGTAATTTATCCACGTTTGGCCCATATCCCTCTAAACCTTTCCGATCCACGTACCTGTCTAAGTGACTTTTAAACGCTTTTATGGTATCTGCTTCAACTACCTCCTCTGACAGTCATTCCATATACCCACCACCCTCTGAGTGGAAAATGTTGTCCCACAAGTTGGTATTACACCTGCCCCTCTCACTTTAAACATCTGTCATCTTATTTTTTGATTTCCCTACTCTGGGTAAAAAAACTCAATGCACCATATCTATTCAGTTTAGAGATACAGTGCAGAAACAGGCCTTTCGGCCCATCAAGCCCGTGTCGACCAGCGAACATTCTAAATGACCGCGTGCACATGACATCCTTTGTGCATGGTTTTGAACTCAAGCCCTTGTGTGTAGTTTTTTTGTGGTTATACGCATCTGTTCCTGTGTATGGAGGAGCTTTCATGGATATGTGTTGTGTATATTCGTATTTTGGTGCTGAATTTCTTTAGGTATTTTCAACACTATAAGCTTGTCGTGAACCCCAACTGCACGCACACCCTAACATACGTAATAGCGACTTTCATAAACTTGCATTTACGTAAGCAATTCTTTAAGGCCGCTGACACTCACGTCGAAGCTCTCATGCGGTCTTTGCATCAGAGCTCCAAGATAGTCTCCACGTCAGAGCTCCACTGTGGTCACCGCATCAGAGCTCCCACGTGGTCCCTGCGTTGGAGCTCACCCGTGGTCTCCTCTGTGGTTTCCACATCGGAGCTCCCACGTGGTCTCCACATTGAATCATAAATTTATGCGTGCGCAGAAGCAGTTTTGTTTCTGACTTGCCTAACATCTGACTTATGCAAGGGTCTGTGTGACGTTACCCTTATGTAAGTCGGGGAGCTTCTGTATATTGGCACATAAGAGAAGCAGGGATGGTAAGATGCCATGCTGTGAATAAACAAAGGTAAAAGTAGGACCAAATAGGTCTTTGCTAGGATGAGAGTCTTTGACAGGACATTGCACAGGGATTGGTGCTGTTCACAATCTACATTAATGATTTAGCAAGAATGATCAGGTGAGATATATCAAAGTGTGTTGATGCAAAGCAATGTGGATTGTGAGGAGGATGCACAAGGGGTTCAGGAGCTCATAGACAAATGGGGAAGGATGTGGGAGATGGAATACAAAGTAGAAAAACTGTTATTTGCTTTTGTCAAAAAAATAGAAAGGTGCAATTAAGGGGATTTGGGATTAATGCAGGAATGATCTTTTTGAATGGCACAGCAGGCATGAGAGTCCAAAGGGCTTATTACTACTGTTATTTCTCAACTTTTATGAAGCAGAGCAGACCATGCAGCTCCTCAAGCCTGCTCTGTATGCAATAAGATCACGGCTGAACTGATTTTGGCCTCTTTTCCTTTCCTCATAACCCCTCACACCTCCATAGACTGAAATTCTGTTTGTCTTTAAATAGAGTTTTCAGCGAACATCTTCTGTCACACTCTGTCATCCCAGATATAGTACAGTATAATGAATACATTACTGTTAAAATTGACAATATGCAAATTTTGACTTCCAACAAGCTAAGATGGATTTCAACACATTCATAGGTGTAAAAAGCTGACAGTAAAATCCTATTTTCTAACTATTATCAAAATCACATGAATTACATTTAGATTCCTAATCCCTGCTCCTTTAATGTTGCTAACTTTGTGGAATCATGAACACTGCAGCAAAACAATCATGCTGGAAAATGACGGATCATGCTGGAAAATGAGGACTACAATTGTGATGCTTGAATAAACTACGGCCAGTCTGGTCTGACGTAGGGTACACCTGAAATTGCTGTTCATGTCTTCGTATTCTGACAGCAGTGAGTCGGGCGCACCGAGCGCATTGTTTATTGCACCATTGTTTAGCCACAGGGTGTTATTGAGGAGTCAAGCCGAAGTGAAGCCAATGAGATTCATTATGAAGCAAGGGATGCCATATGAGATTAATGTGAAGTGTCCAAAACATAGAAGCATTCTGTTTTAAGTTTAATGAGCTAAGCTATCTGGACACATACAGTAAACAAATCCCATTTCCAAACTGTTGCACTCCCTCCCACACTTCTCCAAATTGTATCCCTCTCTTGCACACTAAACAACAATCTCTATTTTATTCGGACTCTTTCTCTTACATTCATATTTTCCACCTCACTCTCAGACATGTAACACACAGCCACATGACATGATTACACACACTCCAGTCACATTGGAAAGCTTTTAGCTTCCATATCTTGTAGAAAGCCTGGAGCAGTAACAACAGACAGACACATGTGACACAAATTCTATCACAGTGAGTACATCGATACTGCGCACTGTTGAAAACATGTATAGTATCCAAAATAGTACACAGTCTGAAATGGCATATGGGCTTTGGAGAAACAATGGACTGACATTGGCTGAATATGATTTATATTTCTAAGTAATGCAGCCTTTGAAATGTTACACATATATTGAAGTACAACTCTGATAATCCACTAACTAATTCTGGATGATTATGCATCTGGTCATAAGCTCCCTTCCTGCACATCAGGGCTCCACTTCTCACATTCCCTTCCCATTCATCAGAGCTCTGGTTCCTGCACTCCCTTCAACTTAGCAGGGCCCCAGTTCCCTGTGAGCCCTTCTAATTCACTGGTGCCCCTATTTACCTGCTCCCTTACCTGCACCATTTACAATGTGCACACATGCTGATGTAAGAGCAAACTTGCCACCATTTACTTACACAGATGCAGTATATTTTTAAAACTGTGAGTTGAAATTTGGTGTTGTGCAGTTTTTGTGGACTGTATAATCGAAAGCTCAATAACATTCAGGATAGCATACTTCACGAAATTAGGTCTGGGCCATTTGTGCTTATGACATGCATAAGACTGTCGTGTCATCAAGCAAAATGTCATAGATGCTTAGGCATCAGGCACACAAAATTCCTTATGCATTTAAGACCGGTCAGTGTTGCAGTCATTCATACCAAAGCAGGTTTTAATTGGTGAGCTGAAGTATGCATTGGCACTACTTAACGGAGACAGTAAGTCTCAAGTCATGAGTGTTTAATTGTCCGATGTCCCAATGATGAACCAATTAAATTCTTACTTGCAGCAGGTTGACAGACCCATAAGTGCAATACACACAGATAAAAATAATAATTTTTAAAAAGAATATATTAATAACTGTAATACTAGTGAAAAGATCCCAAAGTCAGTGCAATCAAAGGCACTGTCCATATGAGTTCAAAGTTGAGGTTAGTATTGTGTAGCGTTCAAGAACATGATGGTTGCTGGGAAGAAGCTATTCCTGAACTGGTTATTATGCTTTTCACGCTCAGGCTTCAAGCAGAAAAAGATTCTTCACACACAGTGAATCAGAAAATGACTACGTACAGGTACACAGCCTATAGTGCTACTGCCTCACAGTTCCAGTGACCTGGGTTCATTTCTGATCTCTGGTGTTGTCTGTGTGCTGTTTGCACTTTCTCCCTGTTACCACAAGGGTTTCCTTCAGAATGATCCAGTTTTCTTCCACCTGCCATTGATATGTAGGCTGTTATGTTAGTTTGCCACTATAAATTACCCCTAGTAGGTAGTGTTGGCAGCAGGAACCTACTGGGCCGAAGGCCAGTTTCAGTTCTGTATCGCTCTATGACATTTGATGACCTGAAACTCTGCATGCACTGATAGAATACACACACTTCAACACTGAATCAATGATTAGAAATAAGTATTGTACACAGTCTGAAAATTGCATTGCCTATATGCTAATACTTTTGAATTACTGTATAAATATATCCCTCTCTTTTGTAAAGATGTTGTTTCTCTTAGTGCTGCAGTAGGAAAGTAACAGTAGAGTGTCATGATTTATTGTGTCACTTTTAATCTGCAGGGAAACCTCTGACTAAATTAATTTGAATCAATTTTCCATCTAATCTGTTTTGCAGCACTGGATGACAGAACTGGAAATCTTTGCCATGATATTTGCAGCTGCTATTCATGATTATGAACACACTGGAACTACAAACAATTTCCATATTCAGACCAGGTAACGTCTAGATTAATGATTTATTCTCCTCTACAGAAAAGCCATCCATTGTGATTTATTTTGCAAACCCCTCTTCATTCAATGATGAGCAATGCTGACATTCATACTTTATTTTTACTTGATAATGCTGTGCAATACAAAATACAACACACAAACAATTCTCATTTTCTTTCATATTTTGCATTTTTTTTGCACCCTGCAAAATATTTTCCATTATTTCCTTATTCTATAGTGAAGATGGAGAATGAAATGGGATTTCCAATGGAAAATGAACCCCCTTTTAAAGCACACAGAAAAATACGAATACCCTACAGCATTTTCACCAGCCCACACACATAGACATAGTCACAGAGTCATAGTGTTATACAGCATGGAAACAGGCCCTTCGGCTCAACTTGCCCATGCTGACCAACATGGCCCATCTACACTCATCCCACCTGTCTGCATTTGGCCTATATCATTCTAAACCTATCTTATCCACATACCTGTCCAAACATTGTGATATTACCTGCTTCAACTACCTCTGACAGCTCATTTCATATATCTGCCATTCAATGTGTAAAAAATAGTTTCCCCTCAGGTTCCTATTAAATCTTTCTCCCTTATCTTAAACCTATGTCCTCTGGTTCTTGATTCCCCTAATCTGGGTAAAAGACTCTGTGCACTTACCCTATCTAGTCACTTCATAATCTTTTACATGTCTGTAGGATTACCCCTCATCTTCCAACGCTCCAAGGAATAAAGTCTGCACATTTCATCCTCTCCCTATAATTTAGGTCCTCAGATTCTGACAACATCCTCATAAATCTCTCTGCATCTTTCCAGCTTAACACCATCTTTCTTATACAGGGTGACCAAAAATTGAACGCAATACTCCAAAGGTGATTTCAGGTCTTGTACAACTGTAACATAACCTCCCAACTTCTGTACTTTATACTCTGTCTGATGAAGGCCAATGTGCCAAAAACCTTCTTGACCACCCAATCTACATGTGACACCATTTCCAAGGAACTATGTACCTGCAATCCTAGATCCCTCTGCTCTACAACACTCCCCAGAGCCCTAACGTTCACTGTGAAGGTCCTGCCTTAGTTTGACTTCCCTAAATTCATAATTTGCACTTATCGGTATTAAACTCCATTAACCATTCCTTAGCCCACCTGCCCAACTGATCAAGATCCTGCTGCAATTTTTGATAACTTTTATCAGTATCTACTATACCACCCACTTTCATGTCATCTGCAAACTTGATAATTATACCTTGTATATTGTTATCCAAATCTTTGGTAAAAACCACAAACAGCGAAGGGCTTAGCACTGATTAATGAGGCACACATAGTCACAGCTGTGAAAAACAACCTTCCACTCCACCCTCTGTGTAGTTTAGTTTAGAAATACAACATATAAACAGTGTAACGACCAGCTTAACCAATAAACACCCATACATTAGTTCTATCCAACACACTGGGGCCAATTTACAGAAGCCAATTAACCTACAAACCTGCATGTCTTTGGAATGTAGAAAGAAACTGGAGCACCCAGAGAACACCCAAATGCTCACAAGGAGATGGTACAAACTCCATACAGACAAGACTCACGGTCAGGATCGAACCTGGGTCTCTGGCGCTGTAAGGCAGCAACTCTACTGCTGCACCACCATGACCCATTCTGCTTCCTTCCAAGAAACCAATTCTCTGTCCAGCCGGCTAGGTCCCCCTGGATCCCATGCGATCTAATCTTCTAGAGCTGCCTACCATGCGTAACCTTACCAAATGCCCTGCTGACGACCATATAGAAAACGTCTATGGCTTTTCCCTCATCAACCTTTTTAGTTACTTCTTCAAAAAATCTCAGTCAGATTTGTGAGACACAATCTCCCATATACAAAGCATGCTGAGTCTCCCTAATCAGCCCCTCTCTATCCAAAAGCATATTTATTTTAACCCTTAATATACTCTATAGTTACTTGCCTTCCACTGGCATTATGCTCACTGGTCACTAATTCCCAGGCGTTTCCTTGCTTATGTATATATGTGAATACACAAATGATCACATGAACGTTTAGAGCGGCGCATAAATACTGTAAAAGTCCCTGTCCATACCCACATACTCAAATTAGCTAAAAGATGCTGGCATTTCCAGCAACTATTGTACAGCAACTATAGCAACTGTCCCTCCCGTCTCCTCCTCCTTCCCAGATCTCCCTCTATCTTCCTGTCTTCACCTATATCCTTCCTTTGTCCCGCCCCCTGACATCAGTCTGAAGAAGGGTCTCGACCCGAAACGTCACCCATTCCTTCTCTCCTGAGATGCTGCCTGACCTGCTGAGTTACTCCAGCATTTTGTGAATAAATACCTTCGATTTGTACCAGCATCTGCAGTTATCTTCTTATACAACTATAGTACCGATCTAGGTCTCCTTCACATTATCGGAATTTATTCCCTTGAAACCTCACTTGAAACCCTGAGGATTAGGTTGATTAATAACACAGATGTTAAAATTATTATCTTCATGAATTATCTGGATCCACAACAATTCAACCCTTAGTAACTAATAAATTATAAGATCACTGATGACAATGTGCAGTGTTTGTAACCTGTGGTTCTTAGAGAAGCAACCTAGAGATCTTGAGTTTAGATTTCCTGGTGGCAGGTTGTGAAATAGTCTTGAATAAATCTGCTTGAACAAAATCTGTTCTATTGCAGTTGGCATCCATTAAAGTAACTATGAAAACTGCCAGCGTTTTCTCTAATGCTTTATTATTGCCAACTCTTTCTCTAATCTACCAAGATTATGTCTGGCCCCCACATTCCTCTGAATTGCACTCTGAAATGATTTAGCAAGATGCTCACTTGTATAAACACATTTTTGCCCTTGCCTCAACACTGATTCCGGAAGACTGCTTTTTCTCACCCTCTTTGGATGGGCAATAATAAAATGTGTGCTTACTCAAATCACCAACATCCTGCTATGAAATTGAAGGTTACCACTTGATCTGTTTATACTGCAAGAATAATGTGGCCAAGTGTTAATTTAGTATGGGCTTTGGTGAAGATCAAGCTCTCACACGACAGCACTGATCCTCTGAACATTATTCCCTTTCCCTTATGCACACCAGCTGAGTAATTGTTGCAGTGCTGCAAAAACTAATTCTGTCTGGGATATCTGACTGCATGCAATACATTTGCTGGCTGGAACTGAGAATGGTTTGCTTCATCACAGCATCTCTTATTGGCTCATTTGTTCTTGATGAAGTACCAATATATCAAACACAGTGTGAAGTGGTAGTAACAATAATTCACTGTCACTGCTGTCAATGTTTTTCTTTCATAGCCTTACATTTAAAATTTAAATGTCCACCCACAGATCTTACTTTGCAATTATGGGAATTGACTTCATCACTGTTGCCCAACAAAATGAGGAGAGCAAATCATTGAACCTTTATGGGAATTTATATTTAAATGCCAGATCCATTAATTTGTTTCTGGATTGCAGGCGTACAGAAGCCAAGATTCCAGGCTATCTTCATTACAAGGCTTATATTGAACCACAAATGAGTGTTTCTGTTGCAGTAAACATGTACCATGAATGAGTGCTATCAGAACTATTGGAATTATTAGTGACTTATCTGTATTATGAGTGGTCAATTTGCATGACCAGCCAGTATTATTGTGGAATGAAAACTCTCCCTTTTATGATCCTAAAGATGCAAAAGGATTCTCTGTCTGCTGTGCATTTGATTTGAATTTCTGTCTTCTTTTTAACCCTAGATGAACTGTAAGGTTTTTGAGAATATCACCATTACCATGGTAATGGTAGATCAAGATCTACCAATTAACTGGTTTACCCTGACCTGATTCCCTTCTGAACAGTCAGTATAATCATCAACCTTCCACTTGTTCAGTACGGATAATCTGCTACTTATTAGATTGTGCTCTCCCTTTCTTCACATGTTGGAAGAATCCAGCAATTGACCCAGCAGTAATTTAGCAGGCACCACACTGTCCTGTTGGTAATTTTCATTCCATGAGTGTTTACATTATCAATTCAGAGATTGTGATGCAAATAATACTGTACATACATTTTGATGCATATTAATGTTTTTAAAGAGGATGTTAAGCATTATCCAATCTTTTTACTGAATTGAAGATCATTTTAAGAACATAATGGCAGCAGGCACATGAAAACACCACCAGAGCAAGCTCCTATCCAAGCCACTCTCCATCCTCCTTTAGAAATAAATCATTATTATTACCTCCTCACTGTATCTAAATCCTGGAACTCCCCTCTATGGCAGCTCTCAGGATATTCCAATCAGTCCAATTCACCCAACGTTTGCCTGTTACCTATTCTCTCTCGCACATTACCATCAACTTCCCCTCATTGTCCTAACACCCACAATCTGCTAGAGCTATTTTACAGTAGCTTATTAATCTCGGGCGGCACGGTAGCGCAGCGGTAGAGTTGCTGCTTTACAGCGAATGCAGCGCCGGAGACTCAGGTTCGATCCTGACTACGGGTGCTGCACTGTAAGGAGTTTGTACGTTCTCCCTGTGACCTGCGTGGGTTTTCTCCGAGATCTTCGGTTTCCTCCCACACTCCAAAGACGTACAGGTATGTAGGTTAATTGGCTGGGTAAATGTAAAAATTGTCCCTAGTGGGTGTATGATAGTGTTAATGTACGGGGATCGCTGGGCGGCACGGACTTGGAGGGCCGAAAAGGCCTGTTTCCGGCTGTATATATATGATATGATATGATATGATACTACTATGTCTTTGGGACATTGGAGAACCCCAGGGGGAAATCCACACAGTTATGGAAAGAACATTGAAAACTCCAAAACAGACAGTAACTGAAATCAGGGTTGAAGCCAGGTCACCAGTGCAGAGTAGCAGCAGCATTGACTGTTGCTTCACTGTGTCATCCATAAAACGTAATCCTTAGTTGTGATTTTAAACAAAATAGAATGGTATTTTAATTGAAAAATATAAATGCAAAATATGAACTCTGCTGCTTTAGACATGTGATCTCAGCTGCTTTGGATAATACATCAAATCATTAGCATTTCTCACTTCAATTAATATATTTTGGCCTTTAATTGGTAGATCTGATTCAGCTATTCTGTACAATGACCGAGCTATTCTGGAGAGTCATCATGTCAGTGCAGCCTTTCGCCTGCTGCAGGAGGATGAAGAGATGAACATCCTATCCAATCTGTCCAACAATGACTGGAGGTAAATAAGACCTGCACTTCTGAGCAGCAGAAGGTTCAAATGTGCAAAAAGGCAGCACACACTTTGAAAGGAAATGTATTCCACACATATGCTCCCATTCCAAAATGGACAGCCAAGGCTTCCCCCAAAGAAACGGAAAAAATAACAGGCAATTCTTGGTCTTTAAGTCATCGGTGCCGTTCAGGAGTAGCGTGTGTAAGAGCCATCCACCAGATGTGGGAGGAAACCGGAGCACCCACATGGCCACAGGGTGCTCTCTGTGTGGAGTTAACTCCACACAGACAGCACCCGAGATCTGGATGGAACCCAGGTCTCTGGTGCTGTGAGGCAGAGGCTCTAGCAGCGGTGCCAATGTGCCACCCAATTTAGTGTGAGGGAAATTTATAGAAGGTGACCTCATATGTAGGAAATATTCTAAACCTAGAGTGAGAGTTAAGGAAACAAAAAGAATGATTGTGATCATTCAATGAGAGATCATAGGGATAAGTCTGGACCTTGGGGAAAGGTACTAAATTGGAGATTACGTTGTTATCAGGCAGTAGCTATGGGAGTAAATTGGGGAGCAGTTGTTATTGGGTAAGTCCACAGATGTCATGTGGGAGTCATTTAAAGGCCAGCTCATCAAAGTTCAGGACAGGCATGTCCCAGTAAGGAGGGATAAGGATGGCAAGGGATGTTGGATGATCAGAGGTTACAAATTTGGTCAAATAGAAAATGGAAGCACATATAAGGTTTAAGAAGATGAAATAAGACAAGGCCTTTGAGGAATATAAAGCAAGTTGTGAAGAATTCAAGTAAACGATTAGATGTTTTTGGCAAAATTCCAAGGCTTTTTATACATACATTAAAAAAAAGGGCAACCAGGGAGAAGGTAGGAATGCTCAAGGTCAAAGGAGGGAATTTTTGCATGGCGTCTTGGCATCTGGTACAGTACTTTGCATCGACAAGGGGAAAGACGTGGTGGGCAGTGAGATCAGTTTAGAGATTACTAATATGCAACAGCATATTTCAGTCTGAAGAAGGGATCCGACTGGAAACATCACCATTTCCTTTTCTCCAAAGATGCTACCGGACCTGCAGAGTTGCTCCAGCATTTTGTGTCTATCTTCTGTATAAACCAGCATCTGCAGTTCCATCCTACACAATATGCAAGGGCTGTTTGAGATGAAGAATGAGGTGATGTTGGGGCTCTTGAAGGACATCAAGGCAGATAAATCCTTAGGGCTTGATGGAATTTATCCCAGGTTATTAAGGGAGGCCAGCGAAGCGATTGCAAGGACCTTGAAAACGATCTTTTTATCTTCCCCAGTCACATGCGAGATCCCAGCGGACTTTCCAGTCAATGTTGTTCCATCGTTTAAGAAAGGAGGTTGGCAGAATTCATGGAATTATAAGCTGGTGAGCCTCACATCAGTGATAGGAAAGCTATTGGAGAGGGTCCTTTGGGATAGGATTTACTTCAATTTGGAAGAGAATGGACTAATTAAGGAGAGTCAGCTTAGCTTTCATACGTCAGGTCGTATCTTTCAAACTTCACGGGTAATTTTAGGGAGCTGATAAAGGTGACTGATGAGGTGGTGGATGTTGGCCACGGATTTTAATAAGGCATTTGATAAAGTCTCCCATGCTAGGCTGATCCATGGGATTCACAGTGACTTGATAATATGGCTTCAGAACTGGCTTACTGACAGAAGATTGGGGGTTGTGCTGGAATAATGCCATTTTGGGTGGAGTTTAGTTTAGTTTAGAGATACAGCGCGGAAACAGGCCCTTTGGCCCATCAAGTCTGCACAGACCAACGATCCCCACACATTAACACAAGCCTACACACACTAGGGACAATTTACACTGATGAAGTATACAAACCCAAGCCAATTAAACTGGCAACCTGTATGCCTTTGGAGTGTGGGAGGAAACTGAAGATCTCAGAGAAAACCCACGCGGTCACGGAGAGAACGTACAAACTCCGTACAGACAGCACCCTTAGTCGGGATCAAACCCTGGTCTCCGGTGCTGTAAGCGCCATAAGGCAGCAACTCTACCACTGCGCCACTGTGCTGCCTTTCTACCACTGTGCCATCGTGCCACCCTATGATCAGTAGACTGGAGGGCATAGCTTTACGTTGTGGGGCACACATAGTTAAAAGGAGATGTGTGGGGCAAATTTTTTACACAGAAAGTGGTAGGTGCTGGAATGCCCTACCCGGGAGTGGTGGTGGAAGCAAATACAATAGTGGCATTTATGAGGCTTTTACATGGGCACCTGAATATGCAGGCAATGGAGGGATATGGATCAAATCCAGGCAGAGATTAGTTTAACTTGGAATTATGTTCAGCACGGATGTTCCTGTTCCTGTGCTGTACTGTTGTATGTGTAGGAAAGAACTGCAGATGCTGGTTTACACCGAAGGTAAACACAAAATGCTGCAGTAACTCAGCGGGTCAGGCAGCATCTCTGGAGAAAAGGAATAGGTTACGTTTTGGAAGGGTCTAAAGAAGACTCTTGACCTGAAACATCACCTTTAGCTTTTCTCCAGAGAAGCTGCCTGACCCGGCTAAGTTACTCCAGGATTTTGTGTCTGTACTGTTCTATGTTGTAGGTAAGAAAATGACTGGCAGAAAGCAGATAATTATGATAAATGCTTATTTCTCTTACCAGTGAATGCTTGACATCAGTGTTTCACAGGGGTTGGTGCTGCTACTTTTAATATACACTAGATCAAGTGGACCTGTTGGGCCCAAACCTCTCCTGCATTGGTGCAGCAGCCTCTCCTCACCCACTCCCCCCTCCCCCTCCCCCTCCCCCTCCCCCCTCTCCTCCCCTACCCTCCTCCCCTACCCCCCACCCACTCCCTCTCCCCTTCCCTCCCCCACCTCTAACCTCCCTCTCCCCTCCCCCTTCCCCCTCCCCCCTCCCCCTCCCCCTTCCCCCTCCCCCTCCCCTCCTCCTCCTCCCCCTCTCCCCTCCCCCTCCCCCTCCCCCTCCCCCTCCCCTACCGCCCTCTCATTCCCTCTCCCCCTCCTTCTCCCCCTCCTTCTCCCCCTCCCTCTTCTCCTCCCTCTCCTCCTCCCTCTCCTCCTCCCCTCCCCCTCCCTCTACCCCCAGCTCCCCCCGTCCCTTCCCCCTTCCACCCCCTCCTCCCTTCCCCCTCCCTCTCCTCTCTCCTCCCCCCTCCCTCCCCCCTGCTCCCCTCTCCCCTTCTCCTCCCCCCCACTCCATCACCTTCAACACCCCTTATCCTCCCTCCTCCCCCTCCCTCCCTCCCTCCCTCCCTCCTTCCCCCTCCCTCCCCCTCCCTCCCCCTCCCTCCCTAGGAGATAGATTTAAACTTTTAAATGTGAATAGTTTTAAAAATATAACACCGATTTCAATGAAACTTCTTCCATTAGCACCAAAGGGATGACAGTGAGTAAGGTGGGCCTAAAATTGTCGTGTACCATTTTGGCTGCAGTTCAGGAACAAACAAACAAACAAACAAACGAGAGTTTTAGTATATAGATTAATGATTAATGATTTCAACATGGGATTCTGCATAATATTTTAAAATGCGAGGATGATATAAAGCTCAAAGTGCAGCAAATAGTGAGGAAGATAGTTGTAAACTTCAGTAGTAAACAGCCATAAATGGGCTGGTAAAAGGGGCAAAATTGCAGCAGAATAAATTAATTGCAAGGATGTATGAAAAGACATATTTTGGTAGGTAGAAGAAGGAGAATAAATATTAACTATATAGTGCTGTTCTAAAGAAGCTGCGGGAACGTTGATATTTGTGTATGTATATGTCTCGGTTGAGAGATAAAATGTAGTCGGAGATAGTAAGACTGTCTCTGACTACATTTTATCTCTGTACCGCCCACTCCCCTACATCAGTCTGAAGAAGGGTCTCGACCCGAAACGTCATCCATGTCTTCTCTCCAGAGATGCTGCCTGTCCCGTTGAGTTACTCCAGCATTTTGTGTCTATCTTTGATTTAAACCAGCATCTGCAGTTCTTTCCTTCATATTATATAGGTTGAGAAAGCAGTTTGTAAACATAGAAAACATAGAAACATAGAAAATAGGTGCAGGAGGAGGCCATTTGGCCCTTCGAGCCAGCACCCCCATTCATTGTGATCATGGCTGATCATCCACAATCAGTAACCCTTGCCTGCCTTCTCCCCAACTCCCTTGATTCCACTAGCCCCCAAGAGCTCTATCTAACTCTCTTTTAAATTCATCCAGTGAATTGGCCTCCACTGCCTTCTGTGGCAAAGAATTCCACTAATTCCCAACTCTCTGGGTGAAAATGTTTTTTCTCAGCTCAGTTTTAAATGGCCTCCCCTTTATTCTTAGACTGTGGCCCCTGGTTCTGGACTCCCCTAACATTGGGAACATTTTTCCTGCATCGAGCAAACCCAGAGGAATCATTAAAGACGACACCAAGTTCATAAGACTTTGATTTGGTTGAATGTAGCTTAACCCAGATTCCCAAGATAGTTTGGTAGTTTGTAACCTTCGTATTGGCTGTCCTTTACACTTGTAAGGTCCAACATATTGGTCTGCTGATTTAATTAGAACTCTTGTGCTAGCAAGTGTCTGATGTAATGACATTCAATTTCCAAGGTCATATAATGCAAGGAATCTCATTCTTCCCAGCTTACTCTGTTGGCCTTTAAGATTTGATATTGCATGCCTATTATCTAGCAAGTAGCATATCTTGCTGTGAATCAGCATAGAGTCAAATGTGTAGATGGTAATCTGGTTGTAAGTGTAGAAAATTCAAATACCCAGCCACGGGATCTTCAATTAAAACATTAATTGTAGTTAATGATTGCTCTGGGATTGCAAAAAGATCTCTGAGGCCAATGCTCCAATTAAACTTTTTCTTCCATTTTGCCCTTTGTAAAGTTAGATTTGTCTGAATTGTGTGGCTGCTTAGTGTGGAGAATCCTTTTCAAAGCATGAAATGTTACCTTTACAGTGCTGTTTGACTATTTTGGACCCATCCATGGAGTGATTGATCTTTTACTGGAGCATGCTTGTTTGTGATACCCAGCAAGGGTATGAAACATTGATTGCTCATAGTGTGCAGAGCAACTATATGTGACATTTTTTTTGCATTTAAAGTGCATGGGCAATGTCACTTAACAAGCTCTCAATGTGATAATTTAATACCAAAGCAAGATGTGTTAAGACAGGTTGTCATTACCCAATTATTACCTCCATACTTAAATGCAGCGGTGACTTTGAGAATCAATATGCAGTGACACTTTTTAACTTTTTACCAGAGTCACAGATTGCCTAGTGATAAGAAATAATAATGGGTTTGCAAATGTATTAAAAAAAAACAGTTAATAGTTAATCGAACAAATCTAACCTGAAATACTGAAATCAATATCAATCTTGAGTCAAATAGACACTATGCAAGAAAGAATTGGTCTCTTGATCTTTTTCTCTCTCTAATTCTCAGACAATCTTTGCAGTCCAGGTTTTGACAGCAGATTTTGATTTGGGCAACATGCCGTCTCCTGTCTTCTAATGACACCCATGCACGCTCTATAATCCTTTCCTTGGGCAAGGAAGTCCTGAACAAGGATCCTTGGGTCAGCTATATTCCTTGGTTCAATGTTCAATTAAAGGAGAACAGGCATAGAAAATGGCCTTTTACTGGGCACCCCAGCTGAAATACTTGATCTAGAGTTTTCCTCTTCCCTAATCTCTTGCTTAGGCAGTATATTGAGCAGAGTTTGGACAGCCCATCTGACCTAGAATGGCACAGATGGAGGTAACCCCAAATTCAGATAATTATCACAGATGTAGGAAAGTATTGACCCCAACACCGATCACTGGAAAATGTCACTATTCATTTTGATTGTCCTAAAAACAAAAAAAACGCAGATTGCTGGAATAACTCATCGGGTCAGGCAGCATCCATGGAGGACATGGATAGGCACCGTTTTGGATCTGGACCCGTTATCATTCTGATCATAGTCAGTGAATGAAAGTTGGAAAATAGGGTTTTGTTATATCCTCCAGGTTTTACTATCAATAAAGTCATAAAGATATAAAGTCTCTTCAGCCCGCTGTGTCCGTACTAACCATTAAGCATCACAGTAATACAATTTTTTTCCACAATTTCCCCCTCCTGCAATTCCTGAGGCAACTAAAGGTAGTCAATTAACCTAATAACCAGCACATTTTTGGCATGTAGCAAGAAACCAGAGCACCTAGGGAACCACACTCGGTCACAGGAAGAATGTGCAAACTCCACACTGACAACACCAATGGTCAGGATCAAACTTAGAGTTTGCTACCATGAAAGCCTTCTATCTTTAGCTTTTTCTCCAAGCTCTTTACGTTGTGATTGTAATCTTTAACTACGCTGGGGTTAAGCAGAATTGATCTAAGTTGAAACCTTGAACTGTCCTAATGAAATTCTTGTAAACCCGGTGTCAGATGTGCTTTTCCACTGAAGACTTTAAAGACAAAATCAATTTAGAGGCTCTCTGTGCAATTGGTTCAGCAAGTAGCAGCAGCTTTTTCATATATTGAAATTCATCTACTCTTTTATAATTAGTTCAAGTTATGGGTGGTGTTTGAGACAAAGATAATTCTTTGAATAAAGAAATGGTTGACCTTTTGGAGTGAATGCTGCCTGTGGTGGGATTTGAAATGTCAGAACAATTAGTTGGTTGTGTTAGATTTGTGAGAAGCCGCTCATGATTATCTTTCATATTCTCCAAAGGGAATTTCGGACCCTGGTAATTGAAATGGTCTTAGCAACTGATATGTCTTGCCATTTTCAACAAATCAAAGCTTTGAAAAATACCTTGTTGCAGCCAGAGGGGTGAGTCATCATTTGGCAGAAGTCACCACTTTCAGTCAACTCATTGTCATTTTTGTCACGTTGCATTAACTCTAATGTAATGTTTATGTTTTTCATTTTTAACTAATATTAAATGAATTTGCCTTGTCATTTGTGCTTAATCTCTTAGACACTGCTCAGTGATATTAAAAAATTACTTGATTCCTGAACTCATATTTTAATTAAACTTTTCCCTGGTGATTAATATGCATATGTTTCAGCTACTCCAGATGCATTGCTACTAATTGGTGAATGCTGCTTTGAAAAGTGACAATGCTTCAGAAAACTTGACAGAACCACTTACACATATGTATTTGATACAAGACATTAAAGTTGGGGATAGAAATGTACTCAACATTGGTTTTGTATTGTAAACAGTCAGTATGTTAACACATTGAAAATGTTAAAATTCTTACTCTTCAATTCTTTTCCTTTCTGCAATTTCTTTCTGCACATAGGCGTATCAACAATTTAACAAGATTTTTTTTTGATGTCAGACTTAAATTGCACAGGAGGCAATTCGTGTTTTGGGGTTTGGCATGAACAAATCCAATGTGCTTGCCAGCAAACACTAATTGATTCTAATCAAAACTTAAATGAAACCGATCGAATAATGAAAGGCCTAGATGCAGTGGACGTGGAGAGCATGTTTCCAGTAGTGGGAGAGTCTAGGACCAGAGGACACAGCTTCATAATAAAAGGACGTACTTTTAGAATGGAGATGAGCAAGAATTTCTTTAGCCGAAGGGTGATGAATCTGTGGAATTCATTGTGGTAGAGCGAAAGACATTTGGTATTTTTAAAGTGGAGATTGATAGGTTCTTGATTAGTTATGGCATCAAAGGCCTATGGGGAGAAGGAAGGAAAAAGGGGTTGAGAGAGGAAAATAGATTAGCCATGGTTGAATGGTGGAGCAGACTGAACCACTGGGATAAGCCCGAGATCACCAGTACCTCCTCTTCAAGACCAAGTCTGAGCCACCAGGACAAGCCCAATATAGCCAGACACTCCTTCGATGCCAAGACTGGACTGTCATGACAAACCCGAGATTGCCAGAGCCTCCTTACTTGCCACTTGATGATAAGGGAGTGTACACCCATGCAGATCCGGACCTTCTCGTGGATGAAAGAAAGTTTCTTGGACAGAATAGGTAGTAGAAATGGTAGAACTGTTGGTTTAAATTGCACATTTTAATGCAAGAAGCCTGACGGGGAAGGAAGATGAACTCAGGGCATGGATGGGTATGTGGACCAGGATGTTGTAGCCATTACAGAAGCCTGATTAAGAGAGGGACAGGACTGGCAGCTAAATATTCCAGGGTACAGATGCTTCAGAAGAGATAGAGCTGGGGATAAAAGAGGATCGGTGTTACTTTATTAATTAGGGAGAATGTCAGGGCAGTAGTGAGAGATGACATTACTGATGGTTTGTCCAATGAGGCTAAATGGATGGAGCTGAGAAATAAGAAAGGGATAATCACCTTATTGGCAAATATGCCTGGAGTTTGCAGGCAGCTGCAGGACTAATAAGGTTTTCTTAATTGGGGATTTTAATTTTCCCAATATCGACCTGGAATGTTACAGTGCAAAAGGTTTAGATGGGGTGGAATTTGTCAAATGTGTACAAGACAGGCATTATGTAAGAGGGCCCTACACAGGCAAGGGCAATGCTTGATCTAGCTTTAGGGAACTCGGTGGGGCAAGTGGATGAAGTGTTCATGGATGAGCCTTTTGGGACCAGCGATCACTGTTCTATTAGGTTTTAGATAGTCGTGGATAGAGACAGGGTGGACCCATGAGTTAAAATTCTAAATTGGGGCAAGGCCAATGATGAGGGAACTCGCGCAAGCTGATTGCAACAGGTTGTTTGAAGGAAAAGGAATGTCTAGAAAGTGGAATGTTTTTAAAGTGTGCTGACAAGAGTAGAGGACCTGCATGTTCCTGTTAGAGAGAAGGGCAAAGCTTGAATGGCGAGCGAAATTGAGGCTATAGTCAAGAATAAGAAGCCATGGGGCAGGTACAGGTAGGGAACTGAGGAGCAGGTTGAAAAAGGAAAGCAGGAGGGCAAAAGGAGATAGCTCTGGCAGATAATATTAAGGATAATCCCAAGAGATTTCATAAATACATCAAGGGAAAAATGGTATCCAGAGAGAGAATGGGGTCCCTCAGGAATCAAAATGGTCGAGTCTGTGTGGAGCCACAGGAGATGGGAAAGGTCCTCAATGAGTATTTCTCCTCTGTTTTTACTACGGAGAAAGACATGAGGACTGGGGAACTTGGGGCAGTCAATGGGAGTGTCTTGAGAACAGTCAGTATTACAGCTGAGGAGCTGCTAAAAGTCCCGACACGTATGAAGGTAGACAAATCTCCCGGGCATACTCAAACATATCCGAGGACACTGTGGGAAGCTAGAGAGAAAATTGTAGGTGCCCTGGCTGAGATTTATGAGTCATCATTAAACTCGGGTGAGGTAACAGAAGACTGAAGAGTGGCAAATATTGGGCCTCAGTTTAAGAAGAGCTGCAGGGAAAAGCCTGGGAACAACAGGCCAGTGAGTCTAAAATCTGTGGTTGTAAAGTTACCAGAGATTATTCTGACGGAAAAGACATACATGCATTTAGACGGATAGGGACTCTAGATTAGGGATAGTCATTATAGATTTGTACATGAAACATCATGTCTCACAAATCTGATTGAGTTTTTTGATGATGTGAGCCACAAGGTTGATGAGGGCAGAGCTGCAGATGATGTATGTATGGATTTCAGCAAGGGATTTGAAAAGTTCCGCATGGTAGGCTGCGCTGGAAGGTTAGATCGTATGAGCTCTAAGGGAGCTAGCTGCCTGGATGATTGGGTTCATGGAAGCAAGTAGGGTGTGGTGGAAGGTTGTTTTTTGGACTGGGGGCCTGTGACTAGTGATGTGCCTCGGCTATTGGTGCTGGACCCAATGCTGTTTATCTGATCCAGATGAGAACCTACAATTCATGATTAGTAAGTTTACAGATGACATATAAGCGGGTGGTATTGCTGCCGAATCTTGATTGGTTGGGCAGGTGGGCTATGGAATGGTAAATGGAGATAATTGTAAATAATAATAATAATAATAATAATAATAATAATAAATACAAATAATTGCGAAGTGTGGCTTTTTGGGTAGTTAAACCAGGGGAGGGCCTACACAGTGAATGGAAGGGCTCTGGAAAGTGTTGTAGAGCAGAGGGTCTAGGAGTGCAGGTACATAGTTCCTTGTAAGTGGCGTCACAAGTAGATAAATGGTCAAGAAGGCTTTCGACACATTGGCCTTCATCAGTCAGAGTATTGAGTATAGAAATTGAGAGGTCATGTTACAAGACATTGGTGAGGCCACATTTAGTGTATTGTCTTCAGTTTTGGTTAGCCTGTTATGGAAAGATTTTGGTAAGCTGCAAAGGGTGGAGAGAAGATTTTCAAGGATGTTGCCAGGACTTGAGGGCCTGATTTATAGGGAGAGGTTAAGTATGCTAAGACTTTACTCCTTGGAGCATAGGAGGATGAAGGGGTGATCTTATAGAAGTATACAGGATCATGAGAGGAATAGATATGATAAATGCACAGTCTTTTATGCAGAGTATGGGAATCAAGAAGCAAAAGACGTAGGTTGAAGGTGAGTGGGAAAAGGAATTTAAGGGCAACTTTTTTTACACGAAGGGTGGTAAGTATATGGAATGAGCTGTCAGAGGAGGTAGTTGATGCAGGTACTATCGCAATGTTTGAGAAACATTTGGATAGGTACATGGATAAGATAAGTTTAGAAGGATATAGGCGGGCAGGTGGAAACTAGTGTAGATAGGGCATGTTAGTCAGTGTGGGCAAGTGGGACTGAAGGGCCTGTTTCCATGCTCTATGACTCTATAATTGTCTTTTGTTGCATTTAGGACAAGCATTTTTGCATAAGTGGTGATGTTACACATTTATTGAATTTTTGTGTATTACATATATATGTGTATTGTGCTTATAGGTCTGTTATTCCGCTGCAAGGAAGAATTTTATTGTTCTGTGTTGGTACATATGACAATTAAATGCTCATGCCTTGTTTGTGAAGAAACCTCTGACAAAGTTTTTTTTTGTATTTAAAAGTGAAACTTACTGGTACTGGATTAATATTATAATTCATCTCTCCTGTTACAGGATTTTACCCACACAGATCCGGGTATCGGACTGTGCCTTTATTTCCTGAACTGCTGACTTGTGTTCTCATTATCAAATCTAAGTCATTCTATGAACTCATAAAGTTCATTGTTTGCATTCTGTAAATCCTCAGGTGAGGTTACATTAACCTGCTAATTTTCAGATGTTGGTAACTCATTATTTTGTTGACTTGCAGGATTGACAAGTCAATGGCTCTGTCACTCTTGCTGCACACAGCTGACATCAGCCATCCTGCTAAAACATGGAACACGCATTATCGCTGGACAATGGCATTGTTGGAAGAATTCTTCAGACAGGTATTAATTCAGATGAGATTACGAATAAACTGATCAACTAGTGCTCTATGATTCTAATGTCTCAAAGAGTGATTTTGAATTTTTCAAGGGAGCACGAAAGGATAATGATTGTTTTAAGATATTGGATAGGTTAAGCGAGTTTTCATATCTGATACTGAGATACGGATACTAAGAGCTTAGTGTGTGAACTAAAGTCTTGAAATTCTTTGGTGGCTAGAAAGGTCAGAGCACCACAGAGTTATAGAGAGGGGCAGTAACATCACAGGCCCCTTAGGGCCATGCCGACCATCAACTGCCCTTTTACAGTAGTCATCATAGAGTTACAGAGAAAGAAAGTAGGTCCTTCGGCCCATGCCAAACGATGCCCCATTTACACTAATCCCACCTGCCCACATTTGGCCCATATCCCTCTAAACCATTCCTATCCATGCACCTGTACAAATGTCTTTCAAATATTATTAAAGTATCTGCTTCAAATATCTCCTCCGCTGGCTCATTCCATATACCAACATGCCATGTGTGAAAAAGTTGCTGCTGAGGTTCCTAAAATACGATACCTTGCACTTATCTGTATTAAACTCCATGAACCATTCCTCAGCCCACCTGCCCAATTGATCAAGATCCTGCTGTATTTTTTGATAACTATTATCGCTACCTATGATATGCGATAACTATCATCGCTACCTACCAGATGACTTGTGTCATCTGCAAACTTACTACTCATGCCTTTTACGATTTCATCCAAATCATTGATATAAACCACAATTAGCATTGGCCCAACACGGAACCCTTAGGCACACCACTAGTCACAGGACTCCAATCTGAAAAACAACCTACCATGACCCTCTGCTTCCTTCCATGAATTCAATTCTCTATCCAATTAGCTAGCTCTCCCTGGACCCGTGCAAACGAATCTTCCAGAGCAACCTACCATGCAAAATTTATCAAATTCCTTGCTGACGTCCATATAGACAACAGCAATGGCTTCACTCTCATCAACTTTTTTGGTTACTTCTTCAAAACACTCAAGACATGATTTCTCATGCACAAAACCATGCTGACTATCCCTAACCATCCATTGTCTATTCAAATGCATATATATATATATTATATCCCTCAGAATCCTCTCCAGTAATTTGCCTACCGCAGTTGATAGACTCATTGGTCTATGGTTTCCAGGTTTTTCCTTGCAGCCCATTCGTCACCCTCGAGTCTTCCTGCCCCTCACGCATGTCTAATGATGATTCATATATCTTGGCAGGGAACCCACAATTTCTTCTCTAACTTCCCTCTGTGTCCTCAGATATATCTGATCGGGCCCTGGGAGAATTATTTACCTTCGTACACCATAGAACATTCAGCACCTCCTTGAGCATAATGCAGACAGTCCTCAAGACATCCATTAACAGTTCCAACTTCCCCTGTCTTCATGTCTTTCTCCATGATAGACACAGATAAATACTCATTGAAGACCTTGCCAGTCTCTTGAGCCTCCACAAAAAGATGAGCACTTTGAATTCTGAAGGGACCTATTCTCTCTATTATTACCCTCGTTCCCTTAATGTACTTTTAAATCGCTTTGTATATTATCTACCAGAGCAATCTCTTGCCTCCTTTTTGCCCTCTGGTTTCCTTCTTAAGTATGCTCCTCAGTTCCCGAAACTCCTCCGGGGATACACTTGATCCCAGCTGCCTACGCCTGTCCCATGTCCTCTTACCTTTCCTTGCCACAGCCTCAATTTTTCTTTTGACTCCTCTCACTTTCTCCACGTTAAAGGTATAGACATGGGTATAGACTATGCCCGCTTTTCTGTCGGTTATGTCAAACATTCCTTGTTCCAGATGGACACAGGCAACTCTTTCTCTGCTACATTAATGACTGCATCGGGGCTCCCTCCTGCACCCATGCAGAACTCGTTGATTTCATTAACTTCACTACTAACTTCCACTCTGCCCTCAAATTCACCTGGACTATTTCCGACACCTCGCGCCCCTTTCTTGAGGTGGTTGTTGGTGAGTGAATTGAAAGAGGATGGTAGTCTGGATATCAGTCGGGAACTTGAAGATTGAGTGGAGGTAGTCAGGTCAGTTGTTGGGGCAGTAGGTTTCAGCTAGAGCAGGAGCTGAGCTAGAAATATATTTTGGAGACAGGGGTCGGGTTAATGATTGAATTTGAGGGCACAAAATTGGGATAGGTATCTGCTGCTAGGGGTGAGGGTTGTGTTAATGATTGAGTGAAAGGGGATAGTTGTGTTGCTGGAATACAATCATGGGAGGGTTGATGCAATCATGGGAGGGTTGTGTTAACAGCCAGATGATGGCAAGAGGACCCTGAGGACCCATCAATGAGAGCCCATCTAAGACTGGTTCGTAGTGCTGAATTCAGGGACTTGAACACCACACCAGTGAACCAGGCCTGCTCCTGTATTTGTATCATGTGGTGCTGTGGGCAATGCATGTATGATAGAAAATTGCAAACATGTAGTGCACATAAGGCATGCATGTAGTGCACTCATTACAAGGCACCGCGTGTGTCTGAGTATCTTGTACGGTGGCACAATCGCCCCCGTACAGACTTGGTGAACCTTGACGTTCATGTGACAACTCACTGATATTTCCAGAACTGAAAATGAAATTATACAAATTGAATAATGTAGCAATTACACACATTGTACTAATGATAGAATTTCTGGATAACGGGTGACAGCCGGAGTTTTGATTATGCGTTCATATGATGGGTCATCATTTTCTTGATTGTACTCCTTTATTTTGTCATACGCTAGGGTGACAAAGAGGCCGAATTGGGGCTTCCTTTCTCTCCACTCTGTGATCGTAATTCAACTATGGTGGCGCAATCCCAAATCGGTAAGACTCTCAAGTTCAGCTGGCATGGATCATATACTGTATATGCAGCGGAGATTAACCTGACAACTTGTCGGGCACAGACACTGGGCTGAAGGGCTTATTCCTGCCTTTTGTTATATGAACATTGTTATATGTTCTCACTGACTTTATTACAGACTGGTCATCCAACAAATTATTGCCATGTTACAAAGAGCAGTTCGCTCAAGGATAAAATGTTATCTATGATTTAAAATATGCGTTAATCTGGAAACAAATAAATTTCCCACCTGTGCAGTATCTAAATTATTGTGCGGTCACTAAAAAGCAGTGAAGGAGCTTGAATTAGAGATGAAAGTGGTGGCAATTGATTTAAATATCCCAATACTAGAGAACAATAAATGGAACAACTAATAACTTGAATCCTCTTGAAATCCTCAAGGTGAAGTTGGATATTTCAAAATGATCTACAGCAGCAATGAAAACAATACAGAAAAGTCAGAGTTCTTAATCTGTATATTCACAGTGGTTAGCCAGCATGAAGACTTTAGTGAATAGAAATACTTTAACTCTTTGTGTCACTTAACCAATGTAGGATTCCTTTGCAGAATTTGGTTAAAACTTCAGCTTGTAGACTTTGTACTTTGCTTTGATATGTGCAGTGGGACCAGCTACCATCTGCTTCATTGATGTTGAATACATTTGTTAATGTAATCATGCAAATATGAGAAGTAAGAATTACTGCTGCATGACAAATGAACAGTGTTCTTGGTGGTAATGGCACACTGTCCGGTTTACATCTGTAAATGTTAACCTAATTATTCTGGAGCTCGGAATGGTCAATGAAACAGACATTGTGGCAATCCAGCCCATGTTTTCTCCCCATTCAGTCGTGGACGGTAATTCATGCTTGCGCTCTGGAAGTGCGTCAAAATAGTTCCACTCTGAAGTATTTCTGGGACATACTTGCCACTGATTTCTGATTAAGTTCGCATCCCTTGGTAGGAACCTCCTGGCTGGAGTTGGACAGGTCATTAGCAAAGGTGCTCTACACTGCATCCAGTTTGAACATGAGGCAGTCCATCTCCAAACTTTTGCACGTGTTTTTGAGCAGGCAGCTTTACTTGCCTCCCTGTATGGTTGTGGCCAGCAACGAGCTGTTAGCTGCCATTGGCAGTGCGTGGTAGACTGTCGATGGAATGGTCTATGGAACAGCAAATGCTTCTTGAAGCGCAGTGAAGGCCACTTAAAAGGCCACTTTGTGCTATTTCAAACCACTCCAACCACTTCAATTAGAGCTCTGGTTTCCTTATTCTGCAAGATCAGTGAGATGCTGCACAGTACATACCATATCAAGTCACAGTTTCATACAGCAGAGAAACAGGCTCTTCGACCCACCAGGTCTGTGCCAACTGGTTAGCACCCATTTTACACTAAAACATTTTATTTTCCTCATATTCCCATTATCTCCCCCCCGCTCCCCAGATTCTACCACTCACCCACACACAAGAGGCAATTACAATGATCAATTAATGTGCAAACTCGCTGGTGTTTGGAAGATGGGAAGGGGCTGTGGAACCTGGAGAAAACCCACTCGCTCATATAAAGAGATAGCAAACTCCAAACAACCAGCGGGAGGTCAGGATTGAACCAATGAGGCCAGAGTTGTGAGACAGCAGCTGCACTAGCTGTGCCACATGTAGATGAAGGCATTGCTTATCTGATCTCTCAAATGGGAATTAAAATAATCCTCACCAATTCCCTGTATGGTTGTATCAGGCCTTTATCATGCATTTATGCAGACAAAGGGAAGTTCGAGAGATAATTTGTGGTGAACTTATTTGTTGATGTACGTAGGGCTAGATTCCTGGAAAACTTTGCATAAGGTGAAATGTTGTAAGTTAACGATGCTTTATGGGTGTTTCTTGAGCAGTGTATTTCTATGCACTGTGGTTTACTATTTGTAATAGTTTCATATATTGAACACATATACCAAAAGAAGCATTAGTTTGAATATTTATAAGTTGAACCTTCATAAATTGAGGAATTGTACAGACGAAACCTAGAAGAAATATTATATTTAGAAACATAGAAACATGGAAAACAGGTGCAGGAGGAGGCCATTCAGCCCTTTGAGCCAGCACCGCCATTCATTGTGATCATGGCTGATCGTCCCCAGTCAATAACCTGTGCCTGCCTTCTCCCCATAACCCTTGATTCCACTAGTCCTTAGAGCTCCATCTAACTCTCTCTTAAATCCATCCAGTGATTTGGCTTCCACTGCCCTCTGTGGCAGAGAATTCCACAAATTCACAACTCTCTGGGTGAAAAAGTTTTTTCTCACCTTAGTTTTAAATGACCTTCCCTTTATTCTAAGACTGTGGCCCCTGGTTCTGGACTCGCCCAACATTGGGAACATTTTTCCTGCATCTAGCTTGTCTAGTCCTTTTATAATTTTATACGTCTCTATAAGATCCCCTCTCATCCTTCTAAACTCCAGTGAATACAAGCCTAGTCTTTTCAATCTTTCCTCATATGACAGTCCCGCCATCCCAGGGATCAATCTCGTGAGCCTTCGCTGCACTGCCTCAATTACAAGGATGTCCTTCCTCAAATTAGGAGACCAAAACTGCACACTATACTCCAGATGTGGTCTTACCAGGGCCCTATACAACTGCAGAAGAAATACAACTGCAGAAGAAAGGGATGAAGAGATTTGTAGGGATGAAATTAAAAGAGTAATTAGGAAAGCATAAAAGGCCTTTACAAGCAAAGAAAAATATATTTTATCAGCACATTAAGAGTAAGAGGAAAGGTACATGGATAGGAAAGGTTTGAGGGATATGGGCCACATGTGGGTATATCGGACTAGCTTAGATGGGACATCTTGGTCAGCAAAGATAAATTAAGCCAATAGGGCTATTTCTATGCTGTTTTCATACTCTTATCTTTATTTTTATTTATAGTGAATGTCTCTTGCTATCCACTTTGCTGCGGTAACACTGTAAATTTCCCCGGTGTGGGACAAATAAAGGAACATATTATATTATTATTAAAAGAGTAATAGGGTCATGCGGAGATTTCAAAGAATAATTTGCAAGTGTCCTTAAAAAAGATGGCGAAGGGGTGTGGAGCAATCAGGAAAAAGAATGTAAATTGTCCCTGAGTTAAGGAGTAAGTATGTGATTTGTTGGATGAGGCAAGCAAAAATGGAGCGCATTAAGGAGAGCATCTTTGAAAATAAATACCTAACCAGATGCAGGTGAAATGCGTCCCAGGCTGGTAAAAGAAGCAAGGAAACCCAATACTTTTCAATTATTCCTGGATACTGGTTGGAGGATAGCTGATGTTACACTGTTCAAACAAAAAAAATTCCAAATAACCAAAGGTCAGTTGGCATTACTTGAGATCAAATGTAGCATGCTTGGGGGTACAAACTCCGTACAGACAGCACCTGGTGTCCGGCACTGTAAGACAGCAACTCTATTGCTGCATCACTGTGCTACCCTGGTGTGACTGTAATCGTGTATAGTCTTTTCTTTGACAGGATAGCACGGGAAACAAAAGCTTTTTGCTGTACCTCAGTACATGTGACAATAATAATAAACCAAACTACGACCATTAATACTTACCAGGACCCAGTTTTGTTTTTGAGTTTCACCAATGAGGCAGGGCAACTTGCCAACAACAGCAAATTTCCAAGCATCAAAAATTGAAAGAACAACTGATAATTGATTGGACACTCAGCAATGCTACTGTTTAGCTACTTGTTTAATGCTATTAATTCTGCAATCTGTTCCTATTTGAACACTGGTGAATTGGGCAGAATATTTTACGGCTGTATCAAACTAAATGTGTAATTGCTGAGAATAATTAAATTATTTCCTCGGGTGAACATTTAGAGAAAAAACCCACAGTGGGCTTTGGGACTATTGCCCAGGCTACATACAGTCCTGTCATCCTCTAACACATGGATAAATAAAAAGATTGAGAATAAATTATATGAAGCAAGATTCCAAATTGTGTTATGGCATTTACTCTCAGGGCTTAGCGACCATTGTCTACAATCCAGACAGCAATTAACTGAGATCAGCTTATTAATGATAATTGCCTTGTGACTTAATTATTTGATGTTTCTCATCTGATAATATATCACTGTAGATTTGGCAGAGTAATGACAGAGATAACCATTTTTACAATTCCATGAATGTATTTCCAATTACACAAATGCAAAATGTTTTGCTGACGGCAATTCAGCCTGAGCCAGCAGGTTGCATTTAAATGCTGGACTCATCGTGGAGTTCCATTAAACAGTAGGCACTTGGACTAGTCGCCCAACTCTTAGATTAAGAGTTTGAGACGGGTAACACCACCAGCTCGCCGTCTAAAAACAGCACCGAAGGGGCGCTGGCTAGCGAGGCTGGAGGGGGATCCACCGCCGGGGATGTGCACACATTCTCGGTGTCCGAGCATGAGGTGAGGTGGGCTCTGACGCGTGTGAACACGAGGAAAGCTGGAGGCCCAGATGGTATATCTGGGCGAGTACTAAAGTCTTGTGCTACTCAGCTTGCTCCAGTGCTCACCACAATATTCAACCTCTCCTTGGCAAAGTCCGTGGTCCCTGCATGCTTCAAAAGATCCATCATTGTACCGGTGCCAAAGAATGCCTCTCCAGCGTGTTTAAATGACTACCGACCTCACCTCGGTTGTCATGAAATGCTTGGAGAGGCTAGTCAAGAAGCACATCTGCGCCCTCCTTCCTCGCAACATGGACCCACTACAGTTCGCATACCGTCCGAACAGGTCCACGGATGATGCGGTCTCCCAGGTTCTACACACCGCTCTCTCTCATCTGGACAGCCAGGGGGGCTATGTGAGGATGCTGTTCATTGACTTTAGTTCAGCATTCAACACAATAGTCCCCAGCAGACTGGTTGAGAAGCTGCTGGAACTGGGGCTTAGCACCCCTCTGTGTGCCTGGGTCCTGGACTTTCTCACTGCCAGGCCCCAAGTGGTCAGGATGGGGGAACACACATCTAGCTCCCTCACCCTGAACATAGGATCCCCCCAGGGCTGCGTCCTTAGCCCCCTACTGTACTCCCTGTACACACATGACTGTAGGGCCAGGTTCAGCTCAAACTCCATCATCAAGTTTGCTGATGACACTGTGGTGGTGGGCCGGATCTCCAACAACGATGAGAAGGCCTACCGGGAGGAGGTGGCTGATCTGGCACTCTGGTGTCAGGACAATAGCCTCCTCTTGAATGTCACTAAAACAAAGGAGCTGATTGTGGACTTCAGAAGGGCTAAACATCCAAGGACGTACACGCCACTGGAGATAAATGGGTCTATTGTGGATAGGGTGAGCAGTTTCAAATACTTGGGAGTCCGCATCGCAGAGGATCTGACGTGGGCAACGCACATTGCCGCACTGGTGGGTAAGGCTAAGCAGCGCCTTTACCACCTTAGACAACTGAGGAAATTCAGAGTGTCGCTGAGGATCCTTCATTGCTTCTACTCTGGGGCTGTAGAGAGCATCCTGTCCGGCAACATTACAGTCTGGTTTGGGAACAGCTCTGCCCAGGACAGGATGGCCCTGCAGAGAGTAGTGCGTTCGGCAGAACGCACCATGGGAACTACACTCGTCCCCCTGCAGGACCTATACATCAGGAGGTGCAGATCCAGAGCAAGCAAGATCATGAGGGACCCCTGCCACCCCAGTAACGGACTGTTCCAGATGCTACGGTCAGGCAAACGCCTCCGCTGTCACGCTGTGAAAACGGAGAGGATGAGACGGAGCTTCTTCCCACAGGCCATCAGGACTGTCAACTTTGATAACCCCAGAGACTAAATTTTTGTCGACACTTTTTGTGCTATGTTTAGTAACTTATTAACTTTATTTATATGCTGTAACTGTAATTATTTTTGTGCACAACCCGCAGGCATTGCCACTTTCATTTCACTGCACATCGAGTATGTGTATGTGACAAATAAATTTGACTTGACTTGACTTGACACAAGAGAATTTGTGCCAGATCTGAGGTGGTTCAGGGAGTGAATATGATGATTTCAATAAAAGGGAATGGGTATCTCGTAAGTGTCTAGCCATTTGGATCGACTTCCAAGTCAGTTATAAGTTTTAAAGTATTCTGTCAGTAATTCAAATCTCTAAAGGCTTGTTAGTTTAGATTTTAATATACTTAAATGTGTAACAAATTATTTAAATGTTTAAAACATTTTAACAGTTTTAAAAATATTTTAGTCTACAAGCTCTTGAATGTGTTTGGAAGTATCAGAAATATACAAAGGATACTAAGTGTAGCTCAGTGGAGTAACTCAGTGGGTCAGGCAGCATCTCTGGGGAACATGGACAGGTGATGTTTCCTGTTGGAACCCTTCTTCAGACTGATTGTGTGGGGGGGGGGGAAGGAGAAAGCTGGGAGAGGAGAGGCAAAGTGTGGCAGGTAATAGGTGGAGAGGAGAGGCAAAGTTTGGCAGGTAATAGGTGGGCACAGGCGACGGGTCTGATAGGCATATGGTTGGAATTATGGCCAGAGATAAAAACAGAAGGTGTGAACTGAAGGATTGAAGAGTTGCAAATTGTGAAGAGCGAGGGAGAAATGTAGGAAGAGGGGGAGGGGAGAAATAGGTGCAAATCCAGATGGGGCACAGGGGAGGGTGGGGGGAGAGGTAAAAGTACGGGGGGGGGGCAGTGTAGAGGAGAAGGGAGTGGAAAGGGGGGATTGTTAGAGGTTACCTAAAATTGGAGAATTCAATGTTCATACCGTTTGGTTATAAGCAAAATATGAGGTTTGAGTGTGACCTTATTCTGGCAATGGAGGAGGCCCAGGACTGAAAGACCAGCATGGAATGGGAAGGAGCGTTAAAATGATTAGTAATCAGGAGATCCAATAGGCCTTGGCTGACCAAGTGCAATTGTTTAGTAAACTGGCCAAGGCCTACTGGATATTGGGTTATTGGGAAGAGGCTATTCTTGAACTCGATATTCACAACTTTTCAGACTCCTATACCTTAGAAACATAGAAACATAGAAAATAGGTGCAGGAGGAGGCCATTTGGCTCTTCGAGCCAGCACCACCATTCATTGTGATCATGGTTGATCATCCACAATCAATAACCCGTGCCTGCCTTCTCCCCATATCCCTTGATTCCGCTAACCCCTTGAGCTCTATCTAACTCTCTTTTAAATTCATCCAGTGAATTGGCCTCTACTGCCTTCTGTGGCAGAGAATTCCACAAATTCATAACTCTCTGGGTGAAAAAGTTTTTTTTCTCATTTCAGTTTTAAATGGCTGACTCCATTATCCTTTATTCTAAGACTGTGCCCCCTGGTTCTGGACTCCCCCAACATTGGGAACATTTTTCCTGCATCTAGCTTGTCCAGTCCTTTTATAATTTTATATGTTTCTATGGTAGGAGGGAATCAGAGTGGTGTGGATGTTTGATGAACCTGGCTGCCCTTTTGAGGCAACACCTGATATGGATTCCTCCTGTGGTGGGGAGGTCAGTACTCATGATGAACCATGTGGTGTCTACCATTTTTTTGTAATCTCCTTCATTCCTGGGAGTTTGAGGTGCCGAACCAGGCTGTGATGCTCCATAGTGCTGTTCTGTGAATCTTGCAACTGAAAATCTTCCTTTTTATGCAAATTGAACAAAAGCCTGATTTGGCCTGATTTGCCTTGTGATAAGAACATTCTCTGGGCATCTCTGCAAAGAGTTTTGAATCTAATTGTGCTGCTCAGCATCTTGTGTCTATTTAAAGGGAAAATACGTAGGGAGATCCACAAGTGTTTTTAATGTTATTAAAAGATAGTAATGCCATTTCATATACTCCAGTGTACCCAGAAGTGGGCATTAGATTGGTGTTCTTTCAGTTAAACCAATTTTCAACTAAACAGGACATTTTTTTTGTGAAATTATGTGAAAGAATATCTAGGCTTAATAGACAATAGGTGCAGGAGGAGGCCATTCGGCCCTTCGAGCCAGCACCACCATTCAATGTGATCATGGCTGATCATTCTCAATCAGTACCCCATTCCTGCCTTCTCCCCATAACCCCTGACTCCATTATCCTTAAGAGCTCTATCTAGCTCTCTCTTGAATGCATTCAGAGAATTGGCCTCCACTGCCTTCTGAGGCAGTGAATTCCACAGATTTACAACTCTCTGACTGAAAAGGTTTTTCCTCATCTCTGTTCTAAATGGCCTACCCCTTATTCTTAACCTGTGGCCCCTGGTTCTGGACTCGCCCAACATTGGGAACATTTTTCCTGCCTCTAACATGTCCAACCCCTTCATAATCTTATAAGTTTCGATAAGATACCCTCTCATCATTCTAAACTCCAGTGTATACAAGCCTAGCCGCTCCAGTCTTTCAACATATGACAGTTCTGCCATTCCGGGAATTAACCTAGTAAACCTACGCTGCCCGCCGCCAGTAGCAACAATATCCTTCCTCAAATTTGGAGACCAAAACTGCACACAGTACTCCAGGTGCGGTCTCACTAGGGCCCTATACAACTGCAGAAGGACCTCTTTGCTCCTATACTCAACTCCTCTTGTTATGAAGGCCAACATTCCATTGGCTTTCTTCACTGCCTGCTGTTTCTGCATGCTTCCTTTCAGTGACTGATGCACTAGGACACCAAGATCTCGTTGTACGTCCCCTTTTCCTAACTTGACACCATTCAGATAATAATCTGCCTTCTTATCCTTATCACCAAAGTGGATAACCTCACACTTATCCACATTAAACTGCATCTGCCATGCATATCATATCATATCATATCATATATATACAGCCGGAAACAGGCCTTTTCGGCCCTCCAAGTCCGTGCCGCCCAGCGATCCCCGTACATTAACACTATCCTACACCCACTAGGGACAATTTTTACATTTTTACATTTACCCAGCCAATTAACCTACATACCTGTACGTCTTTGGAGTGTGGGAGGAAACCGAAGATCTCGGAGAAAACCCACGCAGGTCACGGGGAGAACGTACAAACTCCGTACAGTGCAGCACCTGTAGTCAGGATCGAACCTGAGTCTCCGGCGCTGCATTCGCTGTAAAGCAGCAACTCTACCGCTGCGCTACCGTGACAACCAATCCAAATCACCCTGCAACCTCATAGCACCTTCCTCACAGCTCACACTACCACCCAGCTTTGTATCATCTGCAAATTTGCTAATGATGGTTACCCATCCAGTTCACCTCTTTGATAATCATCATTGTTTTATTCATTTAATGAAGGAGAAAATGTTACCGACCAGCATGCACTCATGTAGTATTTTATGCTGTTGGGCCCTTATGACTACTGTGGAGAATCCTTACAAAGTTTTCAGCAATTTAGCTGAGAACCTTGTAAAGTGCAGGGTCATAATTGCTATTGCTTGCAACATCTTTGTGAAAATATCAATGGGATGGTTTTTAGCAATCGTTTGAGAAGCATTTATTAATTGTAAGATAATTGGCGTCATTTATTTTAGGTTTCATTGATTTCATCGTGGAGCCAACGTTTTCTGTGCTGACCGACATTGCTGAAAAGATTGTAACTCCCCTTATTGTTGAAGCAGCCCGCCCGGGCACCAGTGCATTTCGACGATGCAGGTTAGTGTCTGAGATCAAATCACCTCGTCTCTCTGACTGATTGACTGATTTTTCATATAAGGTCATGTGATTCCATTTTAACTTCCCATTGTACACCGGTCCTGACATGGAATGCTGGGACTAGTGGAAAGGACAATTGACAAGCAACGGTACAGTCCTGATCCAGCTGCTCCAGGGAGAAGTTAATGAAGGATGGAGGATGGAAGTGAGGGAAACACAAAAAGTAAAACATGGGACCTCCATTCTTCTCCATTTCTCTCGCACCTCAATCCCCTTGATTCTAAAATTGGACTCTGGTACAGTCCAGTGTAAATAAGAAGATTAGGTTTGAGTAAGAAAATTGTGCCCCCAGTCGGTTAATTAAATCTAACTCGAGCTTCCTAACTTAAATTTAACCTAACTTAATCTAACTTAAAGCTGGAAAAGTAAATTTCAAAGATTTTCCTTGTGCTTTAGAAAAAGCTGAAGGTCACCCTAATTTGGGAAGGAGTATAAGTTTAATCATTTTAAAAGGTCACAGAAATCAAAATGTATCTTCATTGGCAGGCAAGTTACTTGTTTGCCCAAGTCCCATGTACACGCCAATCACAATCTAAAATTGAAGTCAACATGTACATCTCACTAAAAAGTGGGGTTGTCAATATGTAATATAGAATGGATGTCCCATTCTGTCCAAATAGTGAACTGACCCAGAAGGGTGAGTTTCATGTTTAGTGCTTGTTAGCTGCATCTGCATGAGGAATAAATCTCAAAATGGCTCAGGTTCAGGTTATGGATTTAAACTGATATTTGACCTGATTTGCCTTGTGATAAGAACAATCTCTGGGCATCTCTGCAGAGAGTTTTGAATCTAATTGTGCTGCCCACCATCTTGTGTCTATTAAAAGGGAAAATATCAACTTCATGATTTCCAAGTGTTATCATAACAATTGAGGATCTGAGGATTTTTTTAAAAAATCACCTAATGCTACTTACACTATTACTGAATAGTTGTGTTATTCCTTCTTTGCAAATTCCTTTGCAATATTACCTGGCATTTTCCTTTACAGTGCAGGAGCAAGTCTGTAGTTATATATGGTTTCACTTAGTTCAGATTTGCAGTGAAATAGTTGTTCCTAATGAATCAGTACATACATAGAGAGAACCCTATATCAAATCATGCCATAAATGAGTTAGCTAGGTAGTTGGATCAAAATGAGTGGACAGTTAACAATTTATAGAGGAAGAGTTGCTGTTTAGTGAACAAGTTGGCCTATTTCATCTAAATCAACAATCACTATATATCCAATTCATGGTATGATAACGTATGTTATAACAGAACTATCTGTCTTTAAGTATTGCAAAACAGTGGTTGTGCTGGTTGGGCCTCAGGTGAGAGCAGTCTTGGGTCGAAGTAGCAAAGCTCTTGTTTCAAATCCCTTCTTAGGAATAAACTTTAAAATGGAAACTGACATCCCGTGGCATGCTGAAGGGGAAAAGATGCCAACAAAATCCTATTTAATAAAGTCGTGCAAGGTAGATAGACCAAAAAAAAAAGTAAAAAGCTCCAGAGATTCAAGGGAAAATAGCAAGTTAGATTAAAAATTTGTCTCACTGAATGAAAGCAGAATTGGCGAAAGTTTTATGACAGATGGATACAGTGATGTGAGGTTCTACATTGGCTCAGTATTTTTTAGTATTTGCCATTTCAGTATTGCCATATTTTTCATGCAAAATATAAATGATTGGAACTTCAATGTTGGGGCTTTGATTAAAAAACTTGCAAAAATAGCAGTAAGTTGATGGTGAGGAGTGAAGCACTAGCTACAGGAAAATAGCAAAAGATTAATTATATAGGCAGGAAATTGAATTGTATTTGCTGAATTATAATTATATTACATTTGAGGACACTAACAAAGGGAATGCACAATAAATAACATGTTACCAAGCAGAGGAATAGAGTGTACCTGGGTTCCATGTTCACAGAATTCCAAAGGTAGCAAAGAATTGTAGACAATTTTGGCACAAAAGAAGTCTCACTTTCCAGTGCTAGGCTGTAGTTGTTCAGGTCACAGTTCTTCAAGTCCTGTTTAAATGCAATGAAGGTTTTGAACCCAACCACCCTTTCAGGCAGTGTGTCCTCGGTAGGAAAAAAACTTAACTTCCCAATATTTTATTCTGATTTTTCCTAACTAAATTAGCATCATCATCTTCTTTAGCAAAATATTCAACAAGAACATTAAACACATTCTTCATTTATGCAGCAGTACATTTTTGTTAAGTCATAGGATGATTGGCTAAAATTGTAAATAAGGCAAATGGTTTAGTTTAGAGATACAGCGCGGAAACAGGCCCATCGGCCCACCGGGTCCGCACCGACCAGCGATCCCCGCATATTAACACTATCCTAAACACACTCGGGACAATTTTTACATTTATCAAGCCAATTAACCTACATACCTGTACGTCTTTGGAGTGTGGGAAGAAACCGAAGAACTTGGAGAAAACCAACGGGGAGAATGTACAAACTCCGTACAGATGGCACCCGTAGTTAGGATCAAACCCAGGTCTCCAGCGCTGCATTCGCTGTAAGGCAGCAACTTTACCACTGCGCCTCCGTGCATTTACTCGCCATACTTGCATTTATCAGTTGATGCGTGGCAAACTTAATCAGGGTCTTAATTCTGGAATTGCAAGAAACTCTAATTAGGCCACAGCAAGAACATTTTTATTGTTCTGGTCACCAAGTCACAAGATATCAGTAGAGACGATGCAAAAGAGATTTATGGGCCTGTCCCACTTAGGCGATTTTAAGGCGACTGCCGGCGACTAGGCTGTCGCCGAACGTACGCCGGGGTGTCACGGGCATGATCGTGAGGAGTCTTCAATGAATCGTAGCGAATCTCGGCACATCGCGGAAATTTTTTCCAGATAGAAATTTTTCGGCGACAACTGGCTTGTCGCCAGGTATAGTAGCTTATTGCGGGCGCTGTCGCGTGCTGTCCCCAGGTTTGCTAGGTTGTCACAGATGCATTTAGAAGCATGTAATATTAAATTAAGAAAAGGCATTTGAAGATACCAGAAGATAGTTTTGTTTATTTACCATCAGGACATTTGACAGGTAGATTGGAGGCAACAGTTTGATGGTCAGGTAAGCGTGGGAATTTTGCGATGTTTCCGAAGACGGTGTAATCTCTTAGCCAGGTGCTAGTTTCACAAAAAAAGTAACTTGTATCGACCTGACTCGGCATTGTCGTGATCATTGTCGTAGGGTAAAAGAAAATTTTGGCGATCTGCTACGACTTTGACAGTCGCCGGCAGTCGCCTTAAAAATTACGTAACTGGGACAGGCCCTTTATAAGAACTTCACCAGTCCGATGGAGTGAAGGGAGATTGGCTAGGCTGGAGATGCTTTCTTTGGATTGAAGGACTAAAAGGAAATTGAAACGAGGTACTAAAGATTATGAGAGGCTTAAATGGGGTGAAAAGGAAAGACCTATTTCCCTTGGCAGTGAGGATAATAACAAAAAGGACATATATTTAGATCAATTGACAGAAGAATGGGAGGAGAGTTAAGGGAAACCATTTCCACTCAATGACAAGTGGATTTATAAACCAAGCGCTTCTGAGAGCCCTCTGTTTCTTCATTGAAGAATGACCTAACCTGCTCTCCTTCATCAAAATACTTATTCAGCTAACTGAACTTGTCCTCACATCGGACAATTTCTCTTTCAACTCCAGTCAGTTTCTCCATATCAAGGGTAAAACTGGGCACTCACAGGGCCCCAAACCATGACTGATGTTTTGTAGGATTAGTGGAACTGTCTTTGTTTTGGTCCTACTTGAACCTACTCTGTCAAAGAAGCATATTCTGATCCCAACTGCTCCCCTGCCTACTTAACCATTTACACATTTGGTCTTGCCCTTTTAGAAACATTTACACATTTGGTCTTGCTATTAGAAACATTCTCTTTTTCCACCTTCCCCACATTCTCAACTAATGAAAAATAATTTGTTATCTCTTTCCCAGTTCTCAAGAAGGGGTTCAACCCTAAAAGGTTAACCTTTTAACTTTCTTCAGATGCTGCCTGATTTGGGTAGTTCCAACATTTTATTTTAAATTTCATATTTTCAGAATCTGCAATTATTTGATTTTCATTTGCTTTGGTGTTGGCGACTGAAAAGCTGGTAGAAGCAGAAACCCTAACTATATTTAAAAAATAAGTATTAGGGTGGTCACTTGAAGAACCATCCACATGGCTCTGTTGATAAGGAATTAAATCCAATCCTTAGCAAAAATTGACATAGGATCAGAAGATGTAGAAGCCTTGTGGGGAGAGTTAAGAAACTGCAGGAATAACATGACCCTGATGGGAGATAAATACAAGCTTCTAAACAGCAGCTAGGATGTAGGGTACAAATTACACCAGGAGATACAATCTCATGTAAGAAAAGAAACGTTACAGTGGTCGTGGAAGATTTCAATATGCAGGTAGACTGGGAAAATCAGGTTTGTACTAGATCCCAAGAGAAGGAATTTGTAGAATGCCTGTGAGATGGCTTTTGAGAGCAGCTCATGGCCGAGCCCCCGAGGGAAAAGGAAATTCTGGATTTGGTAATGAAATAGATTTGATTTGGGAGCTCAAGGTGAAGGAATCCCTAGGAGGTAGTGATCATAACATGATAGAATTCAACCTGCATTTTTAGAGGGAGAAATCAAAATCAGGTATATTGGTATTACTGTTGAGTAAAGGTAACTACAGAGGGATGAGGGAGGATCAGGCTAAAGTTGGGTTTTAAAGGGACCCTCGCAAGAATGGTGGTGGAGCAGCAATGGCAGGAGTTTCTGGGAGTAATTTGGAGAATGCAGGTGCCTTTCATCCCAAAGAGAAAGAATGAGACATCTGTGGCTGACAAAGGAAGTCGAAGACAGCAAAAAAACAAATGAAAAGGCATTATAAAATGGTAAATATTAGCAGGAAGCTAGAGGATTGGGAAGCTTTAAAAAAACAACAGAAGGCAACAAAAATAGCAATAAGGTGAGAAAAGATGAAATATGAAAGTAAGCTAGCCAATAATATAAAAGATGATGGCAAAAGATTTTTCAGATACATAAAAATTAAAAAGAGGCAAGAGTGAATATTGGACCGCTAGAAAATGATGCTGGAGAAGTAGTAATGGGAAACAAAGAAATGGCGGACAAACTAAATACGTCTTTTTGTGTTAGTCAGCACAGTGGAAGGCACCAGCAACATGCCAGAAATTCAAGAGACAGGGAACAGAAGTGAGTGCAGTCGCTATTACTACAGAAAAGGTGCTTGGGAAGTTGAAAGGTCTAAAGGTGGATAAGCCACCTGGACTAGATGGTCTACACCCTGGGGTTCTGAAAACGATAGCTTTGTGAAGGCATCAGTAGTGATCTTTCAAGAATCAATGGAGTCGGTAATGGTTCCAGAGGACAGGAAAATCGTGAATGTAATTCCACTGTTTAAGAAGGGAGTGAAGCAAAAGAAAGGAAATTATATCCCATGAGGGCATAAACAGAACCTTTCCTTCATGTAATTTGTTATGTACCACAATTAATCCTCACAAGTACAATTATATCTGGAAATTGACAATAGACAATAGACAATAGGTGCAGGAGTAGGCCATTCAGCCCTTTGAGCCAGATGATTTACATGTAGCCTTTGTAAATTAGTGACCTGGTAGTAATCCTCCGTCCTTACTCTTCAAGGGGCAGGTGAGTATCAATGAGGTGAGTGTTCAATTCAGGAACCTGACCCTAACATAGTGGGTAGGTCTTCAGCCTTTTTTTTCTGAGTGTACCTCTCTGGAGAGCTGTAGCATAATATGGACATATTGTATGTGATCCAGTCTCCAATGTCATGATTGGCTGATTAATTTAAAATCTACTTTTTCTTCTGGGGACTGAGGAAATATTCCCAACCTGCATCATTGACCTCTCACCTCCTCACTGCAAGGATGTATCCACTGTCTGCCGTTTTTGTTTCATCTTACCCACTAATTATGTCGCTTATTTAGTTTAATCTCTGTGTACATTAACTTTATAGATTCTTGAGCCATTTTATGACTAATCACTACATATTTCACCCCCCCCCCATTAATGTCTGGGCCATTGTATTTACTTGTTCCTGCTGTTTTACCCTGAATCTGTTCATTTTCCTTGTGTCTAGTCTGAACAGTATTCCATCAACTGACGTGAAACATTCAAACTTGAAGCAAACAGGGGCTGAAGGATGTTCCTCAATAAATTCTTCCCTACTTACTGTGGATGTGAAGAACTTTAAAAGTAGCTGGAATGAAATATTGCAACAAAACCGTGAGAAATGGAAGGCACTGCATGCAAAAGGTTAGCAATGCATTATGCCCTAGGAAATACACGTCTCTTTCATTTCATTTTATGTATTATATATAATGTACAACAGAAAAGGCATAATGACTCACCTTTTCACTGAAGCCTCAACTAACTATTCTGTCCATGCAGGATCCACAACCTAGTGACCTCCTGAGCTAATTGTCATTTCAGTCAGTGGCCAGCTATCTTTCCTGATAATTCATTTATTTACATGTTCAAAGAGACTGCCATGATGTGAAAGTATTTTTCTGTAGCTAGGAACTTTGTGGGCATGGTCACTCATACTATGATTAGTTTAGTTTAGACATATAGCATGGAAACAGGACCTTCGGCCCACCGAGTCCATGCTGACCATCGATCACCCATCTATATACTAAAACTGACCATCGATCACCCATCTATATACTAAAATGTTTGTTTGTTTGTTTGTTCCTGAACTACAGCCAAAACGGTACACGATAGCATGCCAATTTTAGGCCCACCTTACTCATCGTCGTCCCTTTGGTGCTAATGGAAGAAGTTTCATTGAAATCGGTGTTATATTTTTTAAGTTATTCACATTTTAAAGTTTAAATCTATCTCCGAGGGAGGGGGGAGGGAAGGAGGGGGTGGAGGGAGGGAGGGAGGGAGGGAGGGGGAGGGGGGAGGATAAGGGGGGTTGAGGGGGGTGGAGTGGTGGGGAGGCGGAGGGGAGGGGAAGGGGTAGAGGGAGGGGTGGAGGAGGGAGGGAGGGGGGAAGGGAGGGGGGAAGGGAGGGGGGTAGGGGGAAGGGAAGGAGGGAGAGGAGGGGACGGGGAGGGGGGAGAGGGGAGGGGGAGGGGGGAAGGAGAGGGTGCTGCACCAATGCAGGAGAGGTTGGGCCCAACGGGTCCACTTGGTCTAGTTCACACTAGTTCTTTGTTATCCCAGTTTCAAATCCATTCCTTACACACAATGGGCAATTTACAGAGATGAATTGACCCACAAACCCATGTGTCTTTGGGATGTAAGAGGAAACCAGAGTACCCGGAGTTGCTGTTGGAAGCTTACTGGCTCTTGTAATAAGTCTGGAAATGTTTGGTGTTTTCAGCAATTAATTAATCCTTATTCCTGAATCACTTGAGCTGGATAACTTTGCAGCAAATCAACCCTTACTTGTTTTGCGATGAGAAAATAAGCTGAGCAATTTTAATTTGCATTCAGCCAGGCTGTTAAAATTGTCATCAAATAATTAATTATCAATTAATATTTAATGATAGGACAAATCCATTAGATTTAGAAACAAATTAAATAAAATTTCAAAACAAAATTTCCTCTGGAGTTACGACTACTGTGTCCACTATCACTTCAAGAATTTACTGTCAAATTACATCAGCCTCAACATATGTAAAGTGATGTCAAATAATAATGTCAAAAAAGCTTTCGGGCAGCACGGTAGCGCAGCGGTAGAGTTGCTGCTTTACAGCGAATGCAGCGCCGGAGACTCAGGTTCGATCCTGACTACGGGTGCTGTACTGTACGGAGTTTGTACGTTCTCCCCGTGACCTGCGTGGGTTTTCTCCGAGATCTTCGGTTTCCTCCCACACTCCAAAGACGTACAGGTATGTAGGTTAATTGACTGGGTAAATGTAAAAATTGTCCCTAGTGTGTGTAGGATAGTGTTAGTGTGCGGGGATCGCTAGGCGGCGCGGACTTGGTGGGCCGAAAAGGCCTGTTTCCGCGCTGTATCTGAAATATGAAAAAAATATATATATATAAATCAACTAAAATCTTCCATTGGATGCAGAAGTGTGCAAAAATGTTATGAAATGTCTATGCCTGGTCAAGCAATGAATGGCATATCAGTTGCTGCCAATAGAAAGTTGTGAGAAGAACACAAAGAGACTGAAGAAACTGGAATCTGGAGCAGAATGTAAACAGCTTGAAGAACTCGGGTGGGTCAAGTAGCATCTGTGGAGGCAAAAGGGATGTGTCAATGTTTTCTGTTCAGGGCTGGGGTAGGGGAAGAGGAAATATGGCCGGTATTTCGAGCTGGAACCAATTGTCAAATGGATCCAAGTGGAGGAGGGATGGAAAAGGTGAAAAAAGAGAGAGAAACTGGAAAGGTTAGAGTGAGAAAAGAACATAGAAGGTGTGTGGCTTACTTGAAATTGGAAAATGTAATATTTGAATACTCATACCATTGGGTTACAGGATACCCAAGTGAAATATAAGGTGTTCTAGTTTGTGTTAGTGAACATTGTCTAGGAGATCTTAGTTTCTTTGTTCATGAAACATAAGAAAAAAATGGCAAACAGCTACATCAAGTAATTAAGTCAGTAAAGGAGCGTTGGTCTTTATGAAAGGATACATGAGTTACAAAGCCTTTCTATAACGGGTTTTGTTGAGACTACAGCTGGTGCACTGTTTACAGTTTTGCTCTCATTTAAAGAAGGATGTACAGGCTCAGTAGGTTATTGCTGGAATGAGAGGATCCTATGTGAAAAGATTAAGCACAGTGAATCTATTATCTGGAGTCTAAACGAATGACAGATAAATTAATTAAAACACAGGGCCAGGAAAGAACAGATGTTTTAAGGATATTTCACTTAGGCAAAAAGTCTAGATCTAGATGACATGGTTTCAAGATAAGGGGTAGACCATTTAAGATCTAGATGAGGAGAAATTTCTTCTTTCAGCAGGTTGTGACTTCCATGAGCTTTTTTGATGGCTGATCCATTTAACATATTCAAAGTGGGTATACATTTTTGCACTATGTGGGAATTTATAATAGGACAGTAAAGTACTAAAAGATCATCTTACCAAATTTGTACAGAATGGTCAGACTTGTGGGCCATGTAGCTTGCTACACCCATTTATTGTGTTCTGATCAGTGGAATATTGAGAATTCCCAACCATTCCATGTGTGATTTTGCTTTCTAAATTTCATTTTGAAATTTGATTATAAAAAAAATGAATTGATGTCAATAATCCACTGAAACCAATTTTATTCGTGTGTTATCCATCCAATAGTGCACAACATTAGACCCTGAGAAATGTAGGAAAGTTAAAAGTTAAAGGTAAATAATTTAGATATCTATATACTAAAACTCTCATTTGTTTGTTTGTTTGTTCCTGAACCACAGCCAAAACAGTACACGATAGCATGACAATTTTAGGCCCACCTTACTCACCGTCATCCCTGGTGCTAATGGAAGAAGTGTTATATTTTTAAAGTTGTTCACATTTTAAAGTTTAAATCTTTCTCCTTGGGAGGGAGGGGGGGGGGGTGTGGAGGGAGGGAGGGGGGGTGGAGGGAGAGGGGGGAGGAGGGAGGATAAGGGGGGTTGAGGGGGATGGTGGGGGAGGGGGAGGGAAGGAGGGAGGGGGAGGGGAGGGGGAGGAGGGAGGGGGAGGAGGAGGGGATGGAGGAAGGGGAAGGAGGGAGGGAGTGGGGGAAGGGGGGAGCAGGGGAGAGGGGAGGAGGGGAGAGAGGGGAGGAGGGGGAGGGGGGGAGAGGAGGGAGAGGAGGGGGGAGGAGAGGGTGCAGCACCAATGCAGGAGAGATTTGGGCCCAACGGGTCCACTTGGTTTAACAGTGGAAAATGCGCTGTTGATATCAGCATAAGAATTTCTCTGTAATAAATCCAAAGTAATTATTTATGCAGTGTGACTAAAAACTCTCAAAATTGGTCTGGTGTCTGAAGATTGCAAATGTCCTAATGATGTTTCTATGATTTGTTTAATTAGATGCCGAAGAAAAAGCCCAAAGAGAAGCTCAAGAAAAGGCAGAGCAGGAGTCCAAGGAAGCACAAAAGAATGAAAATACAGAGCAACATCAAGATAACAAAGAACAAACAGTTGAACAGGAAAAGAGCAGTGATGAAGAAAAACATTTCACTAACATAAATCCTGTTCATACCACCAGTAAAGATGACAAGTCTAATGAGGAGGAAAGTCATTGTGAAGTAGAGGAAAACACTGAAAATGAAACTGCTGAAGGGAGAGTACAGAATGGTAATTCAAGCCTCATTAGTTTCATTTATGTGCTCAATGTCTTACCAACAGTAATTCTGACACTTCCTATCTATGCCCGTATACCATGGTATTCGCAATAGGGGGAAATGCCATTCATCCTGTCATATTTGTTCCTGCACTGGAACAAAGCAGAACTATTCCCCTTTCCATGCTGATATTTCATTTCTGATATTGGGGCAAGTACTTTCTTTAACCTTTTTTAATAACTTGCCTTGGGTAGATAACTGTAGATGCTGGTACAAATTGAAGGTATCACAAAATGCTGGAGTAACTCAGCAGGTCAGGCAGCATCTCAGGAGAGAAGGAATGGGTGACGTTTCGGGTCGAGACCCTTCTTCAGACTGATTTTGAATTCTTCAGTCTGAAGAAGGGTCTCGACCCGAAACATCACCCTTTGGGTATAGTGAAGGTATTTTCAAGGTTTTGTAGAGCTGAAATCAATTAAAAAGTGCAAAGGTTTGCACCCTTCAGAAATCTGAATCTGAGTCAATTGGTGAAGTGAGCAGAAACATTGCAAATGAAATTAATGCAGATTGTTAACATTCAACTGTCTGTCAGCTTCATTTCTTCATAGATTAATAATAACACATTTAAAGTATGCACAAGGTATTTGATAATGGATTGCATGTACTAGACTTCATTAATGACCAATAGAGCATACAAATATATTTTTGGATTCTAATTCTATCTCTTGAGTTTTGCTGATGAACACTTTGAAATGAGGTGAAATGAGGTGCCAGTTAGATCAGAAAGTGTTGTTTTATTGAAACTGTTAAGGTCTATTTGACTTGCCTCAGAGGAGTTGAAAGATAGATTGATTGGATTGATTCTTGCGTTGAGAAAGCTGAAAAAAGATTGACGAGAATGAACATACTTTTTATCTAATTAAAATCTGAGAGCACCATTGCTCAACATTTCCTCTCTACGTCAGACTGTAATCACCATCTGCTTTAAGAAGACCTCTATCATTCTGGTGCCAAAGAAAAACTAGGTAGAGTGCCTTAATGAATATTGCCTGTGAATCTCACAAAATGTTGGAGTAACTCTCTTGCTTGTAGCTCTGACATCCACTGTCATTAAGTGCTTTGATAGGCTAATCATGACACACATCAACTCCAGCCTTCCACGGAGATGTCAACTAACTGGCCCAACACTTATCCCTGAAACATCTGATTAACAAGTACATCAACATCAGATATGACCTTCTGAGTTAGTTTCACTTTGTAGCCTTCACCGACATCAAATGCCTGTTTATTGACTATAGCTCTGTCCTAAATACCATGATTGCAAACAAACTAATCTCCATCACTTAGACCTAGGACTCAGCACCCCCCCCCCCCCCCCCCCCCCCCCCCCACCCACCCAAACAAAATCTGTTTGTGATTATTAATGATGTTGGTCAATCCTCAGTTGTCAAAATATCAAAAAGCTAACGTGCCAAAGCTTGTTCATGTCTTTACACTTCTTGACATTCATTGGCATGTCAGGCCTGTTGTACTTCGTGGTCCGGTATCTGTTATACCTTTGTTATGACCCTGGACGGACCACAAGTACACGTGTTTAAAAGGTTATTATGCTGGAGCTTAAATCCAGGCTGTTTATTCCGTGGCCACCTGGAACCAGAGTGGCCACCTAATCACCTCATTCTCTTATATAGACATTACTATACAGGCAAACAAAGTAGTCCTTGTGATACAACAAAGTAGTCCCTGCAATATCACAACAAGGCCTATCATTCAATGTTGATGATTTCAGGAAGTTGCGATCTACTTAGGCTTTGCACCAATGGTGGAAAAATTAATATGACCATTAAAGGAAAATCTTGGAAGCAAGAATTTTGAATGCTTTTTTCAAAACTACAGAACAATCCTACATTCAAAGATAGGCATTCCATCTTTGCTGTGTCGGCATTCTTCAGAGATGACCTGTTAGTTTATCATTATCTATGCTAAATAACTTGAAAGCAATTGTAGACAACCACATGAAGTTTTGATCTAAGCCATCACAGACGCAGTTCTTCTTCTGAGTCCAGAACAAGGGGCCACAGTTTAAGAATAAGGGGTAGGCCATTTAGAACGGAGATGAGGAAGAACTTTTTCAGTCAGAGAGTGGTGAAGGTGTGGAATTCTCTGCCTCAGAAGGCAGTGGAAGCCAGTTCGTTGGATGCTTTCAAGAGAGAGCTGGATAGAGCTCTTAAGGATAGCGGAGTGAGGGGGTATGGGGAGAAGGCAGGAACGGGGTACTGATTGAGAGTGATCAGCCATGATCGCATTGAATGGCGGTGCTGGCTCGAAGGGCTGAATGGCCTACTCCTGCACCTATTGTCTATTGTCTATTGTCTATTGAAATGTGATAACTATATATGCAACCAAGCAATGCCATTTGACACAGCCATTTTAATTAACTGTCACACTAAGATCTTAAATCACAGCATCACACAAAGTGCACAAAACATATCAATTGTTAAACCCTCAAGATACCACCCGCGATCACTTATTATGAATGGAGAACTTCAAGATCACTCAAGTAACTGATCAACTCCAGATGCGTATAACCCTCAAATTGTCACGCATTCACTCTCACAAGAATAGAAACCAGTCTCATATCCAAGTGATGTCATAATCAGGATATAAAAGGTCAAATCAAATCAAGTTTATTAATTTATACATAAGTATGGCGAGGAATGACTACAATGAAAATCTTCCGTGCAGAAGCATCACAAGCACGATGATTCAGACAACACACAAAAACATAAATTATACATAAAGGTATACATGAATTACACATATATTCTGCAAAAGTAAAAAGAAAATGGCTGTGCAACAAATAAGACATCAGTTGAAAACATTAGAGAACAAGTCCATGGTCGTGCATGTGGTGGTCCATCATGATCCATTGCTGAGACAGGATTAGTATTGTGCAGGTCAGTTCAAGAAGCTGATGGGTGTAGGAAAGATGTTGTTCCTGAACCACCTACTGCAACAAGAAGTAATCATGGCCCAGATGGTGAGGATCCTTCATGATTGAGTCAGTGCCTCATATCGATGCTTTTAATGGTGGAGAAGGCTGTACCTGTGAAGGACAGGCTGAATCCGTCGCTCTGTGCAGACTCCAGCATTAAATTGACATACAAGGCCATGATGTAACTAGTCAGGATAGTTTCTACAGTAACTCTGCAGGAGTTTGCTATAGTATTCTGTATTATAAGATCTGTAGTATAGGATCGACTAAGCTTATATTCACTGGAATTTAGAAATATGAGAGGGGATCTTATAGAAACATATTAAATTCTTAAGGGATTGGACAGGCTAGATGCAGGAAAAAAAATCCCGATGTTGGGGGAGTTCAGAACCAGGGGTCACAGTTTAAGAATAAAGCATAGGCCATTTAGGACTGAGATGAGGAAAAACTTTTTCACCCAGACAATTGTGAATATGCCACAAAAGGCAGTGGTGGCCAATTCACTGGATGTTTTCAAAAGAGAATTAGATATGGCTTTTGGGGCCAACGGGATCAAGGGATATGGGGAGAAAGCAGGAACGGGGTACATTTTGGATTAACAGCCATGAACATATTGAATGATGGTGCTGGCTCAAAGGGCCGAATGGCTTACTCCTGCACCTATTATCTATGTTTCTACGTATTCAGCGACATGTCGAATCTCGTTCAACTTCTAAAACAATGTCTTTGTGGTTATATCTATGTGCTACATTTGTTTTGTAGGGTTGGTTCATGGAAACACTTCCAAAGCATCATTAAACAAAAAGAAAAGAAGAATAAATGGAAGTTTAGGAAATTAGAATGTACCTTTTCAGTTAAGGCAGATGTGAAAGGGATGGAGTGTTGTTATGGTATTCTTTGTGATTATCAATGATATCAGTCAATTCCCAACTGTAAAAATTGTAATTTTTCCATCTTTAAAAGCTACCGGCCAAGATTGAATTTTCATGCTGCCCAGCATTCCCCAAGCAGCGATGATGGACAACAGCCTGGCATTTAACTGTGTTGATTTCACAAAGTGGTCGCTTGAGTGCTTTGAAAAATGACATTCTTTGTGGCTCTTAGAAATGTTTGTTCCCATGTTAATGATGAAATACACATAATGTTCTAAGACATAGAGGCATGGTTGCCTCATTCTTATCTTGTATCCTGTTACACATTCATTAACCTATACATTACCATCTTTTCCTTTGCTTGCAAAAGGAATTACCATTGCTTTTCCTTTCAGCCCAGCTAACAATGGCTACTTAGCACTGCAGGGTTTTTAATTCACAGTCTGTGTTGGGCACTAAAATGTGAATTAAATGCCACAGTTCCAAAGTATATATGCATGACCAAAGAGAGCTGGATGCAGATGTATATAGATCCTCAAGCCACAAGAGACTGCAGATGCTGGTAGCTTGAGCAAAAACGGAACTGCTGGAGTAACTCAGCAGGTCAGGCAGCATCTGTGGAGGCAAATGGACAGTCTGAACAAGGGTCACAGACTAAAACATTGCCTGTCCATTTTCCTCAGCATATGTGGCCTGACCTGCTTAATTCCTCCAACAAAGTGTAATTTTTTGCATAAATCCGTGTAAATTGAAGAATGGATTGGTAACATGTGGGATACTGGGATACAATAACAGATTATAAAAGCAGGGAAGTTATGCTGAACCTGTGCAGGACAATTGGAGTATTGCATCCAATCCACAGTCTTGAGGCTGTCCAATCCACAGGCTGTGAGGGTCCTGGAGAGAGTGCAGAAAATATTGACTTGAATGATTCCGGTGAAGAGAAATTTCAGCTATAAGGCCTGACTGGAGAAGATGGAGCAAAGAATGTTGAGAGGAGATTTGAGAAAAACACAAAGTGCTGGATGGACCTAGTGAGTCAGGTAGCAACTATGGAGGCAATGAACACATGATGTTTTGGGTTGGGTCCTTTCTTCAGATTGATGGAGTAGGGGGTAGAAAGCTAGAAAAGAGAGCTAGACAGCTAGACAAACCCTGGCAAGTGATAGGTGGATACACGAGGAAGGATGATTGATGGATGGATGGGGTAAGTGACAAATGTTAGAGGTGAAAAGGAGATAAAAGGGAATCAGATGAGGAGGGAAGTGGAGGAGTGAAGCTGGAGGGAGGGATATGGGTGGAAGGGGGCATGAGGAAAGGGTGAACAATGGAAATAAAAAGGAAATGGAGAACTTCAGTATGGGAGTGTGGGAAGGAAGGGAAAGGAGCAGAGGGTGGGGGGTGGGGAGGGAGGGGTAGGAGATGGTGGGAGGCATGTGTGGGTACTGGGGTGGGGATGGAGAGCACGGGAAAGAAAGAGGCAGTGGATGGGTATCGGGGGGGGGGGGGAGATTTGATGGTGGGATTTATATTAAAAAAGCACCTAGAAGCCGCTCCAATTAAGAATAATTTGAAGATCAGCTGACACAATATTCATATTTTGGGCAAAAGACGCGTGTGTAACAAAACCTTTTTGATTCAGAGAGTAGTTGTAAGCTGAAATTCTGATAGAAATAATGTTGGTTATTACCTTCAAAAAGAAATTGGACAGGATATTGAGAGAGAATAATTGGCAGTGAGATTTCACTGTACAAGAAGGTGGCATTGACCCAAAGGGCCAGATGGAGGCCTCCTGTGCCATAACTTTTGCATCATTAAATCTCGAAGTGAATGGATTTAGCAATCTACATCCATATAAATGTTCTAATGTTGTAGTGATGTTCTATGTTTAATTTTAGGTGAGGGAAGACATGCCAATGCAAAGGCAGAAGAACATGAGGACACCGGTGGGAGAAGTAGCCAGTTGGAAACACAAGGTAGGTGTACATTTCTGCATATTATCAAGAGTCATAATCTATTCCAACACTATATAACCCATGTGTAGGAAAGAACTGCAGATGCCGGTTTAAACCAAAGATATACACAAAATGCTGGAGTAAGTCAGCGGGACAGGCAGTATCTCTGGAGAGAAGGAATGGGTGACATTTCGGGGCAAGACCCGAAGAAGGGTCTGAAGAAGGGTCTCATCCCGAAAAGTCACCCATTCTTTCTCTCCAGCGATGCTGCCTGTCCCTCTGAGTTTCTCCAGCATTTTGTGTCTATCTTCACTACATAACCCATGTTCTGTAACTCAAGTAATGCATTTTGAATGTACAAGACATACATAGATGGCCAGGGCCATCAAACAGGATTTTATCTCTACAAGGACTATTAGTGCTTCCTACCTGTACTGTCACAGATAGTTAGAACTGCAGCAGGTAAAGTAGTGAAAGACACAGTCAAATCATTTAAGATCGAGTCACAGTTACATGCCGAAAGATGGATCTATAGCCAGAGAACAATGAACCTACTGAAAAATGTTTTCATCTTGTGCAATAACTATTCACTTGTTGAACTTCTTTAAATGAGAGTTGGTATTACTTCAAAGCATCTTGCACAGTATTACAATTGAATGAGCCTAATAAATTAATCAGTTCTTAACCTGCCCATCACTGGTGCACCAAAGGATTTGGTTTATTACCATATCAAAATCAAATTAAATTTAAAATCAAATTTCTAAATAATTAAATATGAATGAATCAACATTTAGTCAGTAAATAAAATGATGACCAAATAAACAGTAATGAATGAAAAGAGCAATTATTCTCCCCCCCCCTCCCCCTCCCCCCCCGATAGATAACTCCAAACTAATAAATACCATTCAAAAGTGCTGATATAATTTTGGTTTGGTTTCCGCTGGCTGAAAATATAGCCTGGAAGCAAACATACACAAATGTGAATGGCAGAAGATAATTTAGTGTATCAAGCCTCTTGCATTACAATTACATTGTTGTTTATGCCCAAGGCTCTCTTGCTGAGAAGCAAACAAATGTAGCTCAAAACACAAAGCCAATTAATCAGGGAGAAAAATTGAAGTTTTCTTTTCATTATCATAAAAGAACAAAGTTAATGCAAAATGCATGTTATTGATATGAATGTATTAAAAATATTACCATGCCAATCTCCTCCTAAAGCTATGCAGTGAATTTTGACCAACTATGCAAACACTTTCCCTGGAACTACTCTATTCTGATAAAGTAAGCTCTAAATTGTCCTGCATTGTTTATGTGAGCTAGATCTAAAAAGATTGCAGGTGAATAAAATTGTAATTAACTTAGAAGGGAAAAAACATAAAAGTTGCCTTTACAGATCAGGGTTGTAGGGAAAGTTGTAGTGCTAAAAACAAAACTTCTTGCGGAACTCACAGGGCAAGGTTGCATCTGTGGAGGGAAATTGACAAATTATGCATCCGGCTGGGACCCTTCTTCAGATCCAATACCGTCTGTCTGTTTTTCTCCACAGATTCAGCTTGGAAAAGCTCTAGCTTGGAAAAGCTCTAGCTTGTTCTTTGCTGAAGATTCCAGCATCTGCAATCTCTTGTGTCTCCAAGTGATTGTGCTGATTGCATTAATGTATAACCTGCCAGTTTAAGGCCAAAGGTGGGAAAGGGCGTTGTGATTTGTGCAGTTCTCTACATTGGAGATGTTGTACGGTGAAGATCATGTCTACTGCGTCTCTAGGTAGATAGAATCAATACAGTGATTCGGGGAGCAGCTCTTTGACTGTTGGGTGACGAAGCATAGAATAACCCTGGTGATGACTTTCCTATGACAGACAGCCAGGGGGCTCCACAATCAGACTTGACTTTGTTCTTGAAGATGATTATGATTATAGCATCACTGAAGTTTTAGGATTTTAGTGAGCTGTCCGAGAAAAGCTACCGAATGCAGTCCCTGAGAGTTTTGACATTGATTTTGAGGCAACACTTCTATTTTGGGCCAAGTGGTTGGGGATAGTAGTAATCATTGATACCTATCATAATGTGCGTGATGCATTCTCCTCCCCCTACAATGATATAATCTAACAGATATCAATGAGGGTGTTGCCATGACATCTTGTGTTGACACTGGGCTTGTAGGAGTTAAACCTTAATTATTTGATTATCAGCCCTTGTCAGAGAGTTGCATCCCTTCACACTTGTATTGAAGTCGTGCAAGAAGATTAGTTTGTCCCTTTGGTATATGGATCAGGATTTCATTATGTATCAGTATTGAAATCCACCTGAATCTCAACTGTAGTTTCCAGGGTTGGAAGATATCAATTGGTGACCAAAGCATGGTGGCTCCTTTAATGACCTTGTAATGAGGCCTTCACTAATTCTGCAGGGACAATTGTTGAAATGCAGGATTAATCATTTGTTGATGGCAACGTGCAGCCCATGAAGACAGCAATATGTTTGCTTTTCTCATCCAGAAGGTGCACCAGTTTCTTGTTGTTTAAAATGGCATTCTCCTGCCTGATGTGTTTCACTCCTCAAACTATGATAGAAATATCAAAATGATTTGAACACAGTTTAAGGCATTGCTAATGAAGAAGTGTAAATATATGGTGACATTAAGAAAACAAATGAAAAGAAAACTTAGCTAAATTCACCTATTTAATGAACACGTGCAACTCTATTCAAATGAAGAGACGGTGTTCGATGCATCGATTCTGACTGGCATAAAGCTGAGGGTCTAGGTATGAAGTGTTTTTCATCCCCTCAGTACCATAAGGTCATGGATTGCACTTGGACTCAGTATGCCCAGGGGCACAATAGGATGTCATATGCACTTGTGCCTGTACTTCCATGCTACAGGGTTTAGGTAATCTCTATCTGTAGATGTTCACACTAACCAGTCCAATACAACTTCACCATGAGTATTTTTCAGAAGCTGCTTAGTTCATGACCTTGATAAGATCAGTGAGTTGGTACCCAAATGTAATAATTGCAATTGAACCAGTTGGTGAACAGAGAATGTTAGTTCAGTTGTGCACATTGTTGCTGATCAGTGGTGGCAATGTGGACATATTTAAGGTAACTTTCTGCTGTAGAGATACCCAAGGTGAATGAGTGTTCAACCCTCACGGTAACTGTTAATTCAGCCACATTGATTTTTTTTACAGTCCATTAATGTCTCTCTTCTTTTACAAGGTGTCAACTGATGTGGCAGACAGAAAAGAACAAATTCACACAACCCAATCTTTATTAATCCTTAGAATGCTGAAAGTATTCAACTCTCACAACACAATGACCTTGAATTTAAATCATTATCACTGCTCAATATATTAAATTTACTAAACTCATGGTTCATACTCAGATACTACCCATGTGAGATGAACTGCCTAGGATCACTTTGATGGATTATAGTCTTCTCTGAATTTTGTACTCGAGCTTTGCTCATCCTTCAATGTTAGTTGTTCCTAGGTTGTCACTGCTGATATACTCATAGAGTCATGGAGAGATGCTCAGCCTATCGAGTCTGTACCAACTATCAACTATCCATTTTTACACTAATCCTCCATTTATCCTATTTTTTGCTTCACCACTTTCTTCAACTCCCCCAGATCCTACCACTAATCTACATACCATGGGTAATTTATGGTGGTCAATTTATCTAAAAACCTGGATGCCTTTATGATGTGTGACGAAACTGGAACACCTGGAGGAATCCCGTGGAGAATTTGCAAACCCCACCCAAACAACACCCGATGTCGGGTTTGATCCCTGGTCTCGGGCACTCTGAGGAAGCGGCTGTACGAGCTGCACAACTGTGCCGCCCCATACTCAGTGTTTCTTTTATATATTTTAACATCAATCTTTAAGAATGCTGCGGGGGTTTCGACACCTCAACTGAGCCAATATGACATAGAGGAACATAGAATTGATTGCTCGTGACAGTTTTCTCTCTTGGGATTCATAGCTACTTCTTCCCACACAAGTATATCATTGTTTTAATCTAGTCCTCTATTACCTTTTATTAGGTTAGTCAAAAAAAAGCTCTTTTGTCTGTTTTTGAGACCTTGGATGGGAAATGTGTTTTTTCAGAGGTAATTTCTTATCTTACTACAAAGTGGTTATTGTCTGATTGTTTTCACGTTATTGGGCTCTGAGACCTTAAGTCCAGCAAAGCCAGGTGACTCCCAAGTGAGAATAATGGCAATGAGGGAACATTACTTTACAACTTTATTTCTTTATCTCATGAATGTCACATTTCAGTCAATTTACGCAGTTAAATTATCATGATGGATTTTCAATGCAGTTCCTGTTTCATAATTCTGAATTCAATCAATGCCAGAGAACACTTCCAATTAAGCTGTTACTAATCCTCTTAGCATTCTCAGAGAACTCCATGGACCATTAATTATCCTTAGATGTGACTTGTTCAAATTAAAAACACTGTCCAGTCTACTGCACTGAAACATTTTTAACCCACTGTATTGTTCTCTTCTCACAATAACATGTTGTTCATATAAAGTTGACTTCTTTCCCCAATATCTTTGTACAAATCTTTGTACATGTTGAGCTGCCAGCCACCTATTAAATTGAAAAAATAGGAATTTCAGACATTACCCAAGCCTAAAACTACAGCACAGTTCCTCCCCACATGTACTTATGGACAGCCTAGACAGACCAACAAGCATTTGGGAGATCAGTGGGTTGGATTTGGAGTAAAGCTGCAGGAAGAGGACATGACTGGATGGTGTGATCTGCAATGATAGATGCCGCGTTCTTGAGGCAGAACTTCATGTCGTCTTTTGATGCTTTCAGCTTATAAGAGGACATGCCCGTTTTATATTTTGCTAGTGCTTCTTTTGGCTCTGCATCCACCTGCACCCTACTCCCTCCAGCTAATTAAACATTTAGGAAAGATAGGCAAAGAGGAAAAAGGAGTGGGATCGCATTGCTAATAGGGTTGACAGCAATGTAGAACTTTGAAGCAATATAGATCATCAGATGATGGTATACAATTACAATTGGTTTGGGAAGAGCTAAGAAGGAATGAAGCAGAAAACATTGTTGGGTGTTATTTATCAGCCTCCGAATAATAGTTGTGAGTGCACAATATAAATTTGTAAAATTGGAAGCACTTTTAACAGGAGAGTACAATAATCATGGAGGACTTTAATCTACACGTAGATTAAGCAATTGGGCATTTAAAGAAATCATATGTAATTTGCAACAAGTACACATTCTCTTGTGGCACAAAAAATATAAACAGGAAATATAGACTGAACATGGATTACAAAGGGAATTAAAGAAAATCTTTAGGAATGAATTTTTGAAGTTGCCAGCAAAAGGAGAAACTTGAAGGTTATGGGCATTTTAGAAATCGGCAGGTGAACCAAGAAATTGAAAAACTAGTGAAAAGCAAATAAAAAATGTTTTAAGTTCTATGTAAATGGATATTAATTAACACTTTCGCTTTGCACTGTGTCAGAAGTAAAATAGCCTGTTTCCCTATTGTACATTGAGGAGTCAATGAGGAAACAAACTATTTCAGATTTAATACAACAAGGAAGCGCTCATTAATATATATTTTGTAAATAGGTCTGTGGGAAAGAGTAACTATGATATTTTGAAAAATTGAAAGTGATGTAGTTCTTATTTAAGGCTTAATAAGGCTTATTTGAAATAAAAATCACTAAAATGAATGACAGTGGATAAGCTATGAACCGCATTTGAAGTTTAACGATATGATTTGCAACAAATGTACATTCCTTCAAGGCAAAAAGCGTAGATTAGAGGAAAAATTAAAGATAGTAAGATCTAAGAAAAAGGCTATAAAGTTGCCAGCTGATTGTGAGCATTTTAGAATTCAGCAAAGTTGACCAGGAAATTGAAAGAGAAAGGAAAAATAGAATATGACAGCAAAACAGACAAAAACAGTTAAGAAAAAGAATGCAAGAGTTTCTTGTTACAAGGAAAAGATTGGTCTTGGCAAATGTGGGTTTCTCACTTTGGCTTCTTCATTTAGGTGCCCTCAGAGGGCAACTATGGTGGTGTTTGTTCAGAGTCAGTGAAGAATGCCAACACCGTCAACTCTTTGACAATATCGGAATTTTAGACTGCTCGGCAATTTTAATATAGGCAATGAGTTTTTACCTGGTCAGCAATGAGCTGAGCACACTTGAAATTTAAAAAAATTGCCATGCCAGCTGTGTACAAATCCTGGAAAATAGGCCAGGTACTGTCTGTTCTCTGTTCAGATATCGGCACAGAGGCAATCTTGTTGGACTTTGGAACTAATACTGTTGATGTCTCCCTGTTTGCTGCACCTTTAATAGCACACCATGTTCCTTCTCCTTTAGTTGGTCCTCTTCTGTTGTATATTGGTTTTGTACCTTGCCAACTGCCAATATGCATCTTATGCCTTTTTATGCTGCTGCCTAAAAGAATCCTTGAATATGTACTGCAGCAGAACTTTGTCCCGATCTGCATATGTTTTAATTAGACTTACTTAGACCATTCGAATCTAATTGTCTTTAACCAGTCTGCTCAGAAAGTTTAGCCTGCCAGGATCATTTGCAATTTGATTCCCTATGAACAGCAACTCTCCCAGTGCCTCACTGAATGTATGCTGGTAACGTATTGCTGCTGGTTGATGCTGAATCCCTGACTGTGTATGTCTCATCCACTGTGTAAGCACATGTTTATATCTTTGCTTTTTGGATAATATTGGACTGCAACTGGCTGCTTTCATTTGTTTATTTTGCCTTTACAAATCCATGTTGTGTATAATCACTTAATTGAAACAACAACCTGTCCTGAGGTGACACAGTTGAGCTGATTTTTTAAAAATCACCTCCTCATGGGAGGTGTGTGTTACTGGCAAAGCCATTATTGTCCATTTTTGTTGAATTGAGGAGACATTTGAGAGTTAATCTTGTTGCTGAATATGGAGTTACACACAGGTCAGAGTGGATAAAGAATGCAGGTTTCCTCCCCTGGAGGCAATTGTGAACCAAATGGGTTTTATACAGCAATCTGCTAATTTCATGGTTACGATTACAGAGATCAGTTCGGTTTCTAAAACGATTCCAAGCCAATTTAATTCCTAAAAATTTGATTTGCCTGTTGTCAGGGTGAAATTTAAGTCGATGTAACATTCAAATGAGTGAAGACCACCAATGATCTACTCCTGCTCTTATTTTTAATGTCACTATGTTCTTGTTTGAACTTGTGACCCTGGATCAATGGTCAGGAACAGCTGCACTCTTCAATACTCCCCTTCAGAACCGTGACAACAATGGATGGGTTTCCTGCCTTCATTTCCACGTGGCCAAGGTTACAGAAAATGCTGCTGTTGTAGCGACCATAGAGAATGGTCCAGGTCGTCGAACCCTCGGATTGGCCAGCGAGGTCACGTGTGAACGCGACCATGGGGATTGGTCCAAGGAGCGACATCGCTGATTGGCCAGCGATGTCATGTGCGCGTTTGGCGCCCGAAATAGCCAGTTCGGCGAAGTCTTCGAAAGAGACAGTAAGTTTTTGATGGTTGTCCTTTACCTTGTTGTTTAACTCTGTATTCGAATATTGCGGCTGCAATAAACTTCCTTTACAACCAACAAGTTTTCGGACTCGCCATATTGGTGACCCCGACGTGATCTGGACGATCACCGACTAAGCAGGAACCCGACGCCTCGTTGACGATGACCGCGCCGGGCACACCGGAGTTAAGCGCGGAAAGCGTTCACCTTCCGTTGTTTTGGACGCACGCACCGCAAGCTTGGTTTATACACACCGAAGCTCAATTTCACATAAAGAAGATATCGGACGAATCCACGATGTACTACTACCTCGTCAGCGCTCTATCGCCGGACACGACCAAGCGCGTGATGCGGTTTATCGTGAATCCACCTGCGGAAAGCAAGTACGAGGCCATGAAGAAAGTATTACTGCGAATCTTCGGGTTTAATAAGCATGGTGGTGCGGCAAGACTTCTGCACCTACCGGATCTTGGAGACCAACTGCCTTCCGTCCTCATGTCCGAAATGATGATGCTAGCCGGTGAGCATACGGATTGCCCTATGTTCGAACAGGCATTCCGCGAGAGACTTCCTGAGGATGTCCGACTGCTGCTCACGGATTGTTCTTTTAAGGACCCCGAAGCATATGCAGCGAGAGCGGACGCGCTCATAGCGGCAAAAAACAAGGCAAGCGGTTCGATCAACAAGGTCTCGACATCAGTGACCAAGCCACAGCGACGGCAAGATGGCGCCACGTCTCCCGCCAATTCTCCGAAAGCCCGCCAAAAAGATCCGCACAAGCGCGGCTGGTGCTATTATCACCTACGATGGGGTAGCGAATCCCGCAACTGCCGTTTGCCTTGTACCTTCGCGGGAAATGCCTCGGCCGATCGTACATAGGGGCAGTTACGATTGGCCAGAACCGGCGCCTCTATGTCCATGATCGATTCACGGACACAGAATTTTTGGTGGACACGGGAGCCATCGTCAGCATAGTGCCGCCGACCGACCTCGAAACCAGATCGGGTAAGACAGGTCCCACCCTCATCGCGGTTAATGGCAGCCCAATTCGCACTTTCGGTATACGGAAGATGTCCCTTGTGTTAGGCCTCCGCACGTACGAATGGCCATTCATCATAGCCGACGTCAAACAAGCGATCCTGGGCGCAGATTTTCTCTGGGCTTTTTCACTGGTCCCTGATGTCCGCGGTAACGACCTCCGACCCTCCGCCGAAGATGAGCACGTCGCTCCGACAATCGCCTCCTCGCCCAGCCCTACTGTCCAGGCCGTCGTCGCGGCCCCCGACTCGTACGCTGAGATTCTGGCAGAGTTTCCAGAGCTGCTCATTCAACGTTTTGACACGCCTTCGGCCAAGCACGGCGTGGTCTATCACATCCGCACCGAAGGCCCTCCCGTTTTCGCTTGGGCCAGGAGACTACCGCCAGACAAACTGGTGGTGGCACGGGCGGAGTTCAGGAAGATGGAGGAAATGGGAATTGTCCGTCAGTCTGACAGCCCGTGGGCCTCGCCGTTACATATGGTCTCCAAGGCATCTGGGGGGTGGAGACCATGTGGCGATTATCGGCGTCTCAATGCTGTCACCACGGCTGATCGCTACCCCATACCGCACCTACAGGACTTTTCATCTGGGCTGGAAGGAGCGGTGGTGTTTTCCAAAATCGATTTGGTGCGAGGATACCACCAGATCCCGGTGCGACCGGAGGACATACAGAAAACTGCAACGATTACTCCGTTCGGGTTGTTTGAATGGTTGCGTATGCCTTTCGGTTTAAAGAACGCGGCACAGGCTTTCCAACGACTGATGGACCGCGTGGGCCGGGGTTTACCCTTTTTGTTTATTTATTTAGACGACATCCTGGTCGCCAGCCCCTCAGTGCAGGAACACCAGGCCCACTTGCGGACCGTGTTCCAGCGGCTCCAAGACCACGGGCTCATTATCCAACCCTCCAAATGTCAATTCGGCCTTCCTGCTCTTGATTTTCTAGGGCACAGAATTACCCCTGCCGGCGCCTCCCCTTTGCCCGAGAAGGTGGAGGCTATCCGGGCATTTCCCAGGCCCACCACAGTAAAAGGGCTACAGGAGTTCGTAGGCATGGTTAATTTCTACCATAGGTTCGTTCCGGCAGCTGCGCGGGTCATGCGCCCGCTTTTCCAATGCCTTGCAGGGAATCCGGTAGAGTTGATATGGTCCCCGACCGCAGAGACGGCTTTTACAGCAGCTAAGGCAGCCTTGGCAGACGCCACCATGTTGGTCCATCCGAGCCCCTCCGCCCCCACGGCCCTGACGGTTGACGCCTCTGACGTGGCGGTGGGCGGGGTTCTGGAGCAGCAGGTCGGTGGCCGTTGGCAGCCTTTAGCGTTTTTCAGCCGGCAACTAAATTCGGCCGAGCTGAAGTATAGCGCATTTGACCGAGAGCTTCTGGCTCTCTATTTAGCTGTTCGTCATTTCAGGTACTTCCTCGAGGGCCGCCCATTTGTGGCCTTTACGGACCACAAACCATTAACATTTGCTTTTTTGAAATTGTCTGACCCATGGTCGGCCCGCCAGCAGCGGCACCTGACTGCTATCTCCGAATTTACCACCGATGTCCGTCATGTCGCGGGTAAGCTTAATGCCGTTGCTGACGCCCTGTCTAGACCCGCTTTTCCCCCTATTTCGGCGGTGGACTGCGAAGTGGATCCCCAGGAGCTTGCGAAGGCACAGCTTCTAGCGGATACCGTTTCGGCATACCGGTCCACCACTTCGGGATTGAAGTTGGCCCAGGTAGCTTGTGGGTCGGAAGGCACAAAAGTCTGGTGCGATGTTTCTCTTCCCCGTCCCAGGCCGGTAGTACCGCCCTCCCTTCAGCGCCGGGTTTTCGATGCCATTCATGGGCTGGCGCACCCGTCCATCCGCTCCACCTCTGCCTTGGTAGCAGCTCGGTTTGTCTGGCATGGCCTACGGAAACAGGTAGCGGGTTGGGCACGTTCCTGCGTTCCCTGTCAGACCGCTAAAGTCCTGCGCCACGTCCAGCCCCCCGTACAGGATTTCGAGGTCCCAGCAGTTCGTTTTTTCCACATCCACGTGGATTTGGTCGGGCCTTTGCCTTCCTCCCGGGGCTACACCCACCTCCTCACGGTGGTGGATCGATTCACCCGGTGGCCAGAGGCTTTCCCATTGTCTGATATTTCGTCAGCGTCTTGTGCTAGGACTTTGGCCCTTCATTGGGTAGCTCGTTTCGGGGTCCCGGCAGTTATTACCACTGACAGAGGGCCACAGTTCACTTCGTCCCTCTGGGCCGCGCTCGCAGAACTGTACGGTTCCAAGTTACAACCCACTACTGCATATCACCCCCAGGCAAATGGACTCGTAGAAAGGTTCCACCGTCAACTTAAGGCATCCCTCAGTGCAAGGCTTGAAGGCCCGGACTGGGTAGACCAGCTCCCTTGGGTTCTTTTGGGCATCCGGACTGCTCCTAAGCTAGATCTCGGTGCGTCGTCCGCGGAGCTAGTATATGGCTCGACACTTCGAGTACCCGGAGATTTGTTTCCGGACCTTTCAGACCAGCTGCCTACAGTCCCATCAGTGTTAGCATCTCTCCGGGAACGGGTGGGCTCCCTGGCCCCAGTTCCAACTTCACATCATGGGTGTCCCATGGTACATGAACCGCCTTCCCTGAAGGACTGTGAGTTTGTTTTTCTGCGTAAAGATGCCCATCGCGCCCCGTTGCAGAGGGTCTATCAAGGGCCGTTCCGGGTTTTGCGTAAGGGAACGGCTACCTTCACCTTAGACATGTGCGGCAAGAGTGAGCTCGTCTCGGTGTCCCGGCTCAAACCTGCACATTTGGATCCGGATCAACCAGTCCTGGTCGGTCAAACCCCTAGGAGAGGCCGACCTCCGTTAGTTCCGCTCAGTCCAGGACCCCCCGTTCCGACAGTTCCTCCAGGACCCCCCGTTCCGACAGTTCCTCCAGGACCCCCCGTTCCGGTAGTTCCTCCAGGACCTCCCGTTCCGGCTGTTCCGCCAAGTCCGGAACCCCCGGCTCCTGTGGTTCAGGCTGTCCCTCTCCGTACTCGTTATGGTCGCGAAATCCGGCTCCCTGCTAGGTTCCGCACCTCGGGTTCTGGGGGGGGTCATGTAGCAACCATAGAGAATGGTCCAGGTCGTCGAACCCTTGGATTGGCCAGCGAGGTCACTTGTGAACGCGACCATGGGGATTGGTCCAAGGAGCGACATCGCTGATTGGCCAGCGATGTCATGTGCGCGTTTGGCGCCCGAAATAGCCAGTTCGGCGAAGTCTTCGAAAGAGACAGTAAGTTTTTGATGGTTGTCCTTTACCTTGTTGTTTAACTCTGTATTCGAATATTGCGGCTGCAATAAACTTCCTTTACAACCAACAAGTTTTCGGACTCGCCATACTGTTACCATACATGGTGCACGTGCATAGAACAGAACTTCCTTTTCGCGGCCATTGCTATTTTTGCAAAATAATTAGCAATTTACTTGTCTTATCAAATCTGGGCTCCTGAGCATTAACAATACTTAGTTTGAGTGCATTCATCTGTAAGCTCACAGTTAAATGTCCCCCAATGCCCATTGCAGGAATGTGCCAAAATCAACGTGTCAATACCATTTTTTTAACTCACTCATATAATCCCAAATTACTTTCTAGTCTGACATCTGAGGATGATGGATAAACGTTGCTGCACAAAATTGACTGCATCAAACAAGATATTAATTGTGCACCGAATTACTAATAAACTATCAGAGTGTTAGATATCCAACCCAACTTTTGTTCACTCCAAATATGTAATAAATGGTTCACTCTAAATATGTACCAAACAGCATCTTGTCACAGCGACCTAAACTAGCAATCAATCCAAGCTGAAAATGAACTGAGGATTTCCCAACCTCTGTTTAAACCAACAATTTCTTGCTCATTTGCACTTTGGTCTGCCTTTTGGGCTGGGTGGGATTTTCTTTTATCACCCAGTTTTACATCATGGAGCCCAACTCTTTGCAGCATCACAACCACATCATCAAATGAGCATCTGGATCCTTTAGTGTAAGAAAATAACTGCAGATGCTGGTACAAATTGAAGGTATTTATTCAAAAAAATGCTGGAGTAACTCAGCAGGTCGGGCAGCATCTCAGGAGAGAAGGAATGGATGACGTTTCGGGTCGAGACCCTTCTTCAGACTGATGCCAGGGGGGCGGGACAAAGGAAGGATATAGGTGGAGACAGGAAGATAGAGGGAGATCTGGGAAGGAGGAGGGGAAGAGAGGGACAGAGGAACTATCCAAAGTTGGAGAATTCAATGTTCATACCGCTGGGCTGCAAGCTGCCCAAGCGAAATATGAGGTGCTGTTCCTCCAATTTCTGGTGGGCCTCACTATGGCACTGGAGGAGGCCCATGACAGAAAGGTCAGACTGGGAGTGGGAGGGGGAGTTGAAGTGCTCAGCCACCGGGAGATCAGGTTGGTTAAGGCGGACTGAATGAAGATGTTGAGTGAAACGATCGCCGAGCCTGCATTTGGTTTCGCCGATGTAGAGAAGTTGACATCTCGAGCAGCGGATGCAATAGATGAGGTTGGAGGAGGTGCAGGTGAACCTCTGTCTCACCTGGAAAGACTGTTTGGGTCCTTGGATGGAGTTGAGGGGGGAGGTAAAGGGACAGGTGTTGCATCTCGTGCGGTTGCAGGGGAAAGTGCCCGGCGATGGGGTGGTTTGGGTAGGAAGGGACGAGTGGACCAGGGAGTTACGGAGGGAACGTTCTCTGCGGAACGCAGAAAGGGGAGGGGTTCTCCCTCTATCTTCCCGTCTCCACCTATATCCTTCCTTTGTTCCGCCCCCCTGGCATCAGTCTGAAGAAGGGTCTCGACCTGAAACATCACCCATTCCTTCTCTCCTGAGATGCTGCCTGACCTGCTGAGTTACTCCAGCATTTTGTGAATAAATACCTTCGATCTGGATCCTTTATTTCATTACAGCATGAGCTTTGAACAAACACACTCTAATAAACATGACTCTTTATTCCAGCAACTCCACTAGACTGATTTTGTTGCAACCCAAACAGATGTCAGTCCCCTGATGCTGAATATAGTTTTACAGCAAAAGTAATCATATTACAAACAATTCCAGATAGAGATAGAGAAAAACAACATGGAAACACCCCTTCAGTCCATTGAACTTGTGCAGATCATCAACCACCCATTTATACTATTCCTCCTTTCATCCCTTTTTGATTCTCCTCACATTTTACATATACTATAAAATAGCCTTTGGTAGTTCTGGTCTAAATGATTTGGGGCAGAAGTATGGGTCAGTTGGCTGGTAAGCAATAGAAAGGCAACTGGCTGAATGGCAGTTGTGGGATCCTAAAAAATCATTTCCATAAAGGAAACATTGATTCCTCCCTCTTGGAGCCATTGCTAGTCACCTTTGAAAGAAACATTTAAATGTTGGTATGCAGAGCCATGTTGACAGTGGTCTGAACTGGTATGTTAGTTGCAAGAATGAGGTTTGAGCTTCCACTACAGTATGCAGATACAAGTCCTCCTGAAGCTATGAATGCCCTGAAGTTACAATCCCATACCTTGGAATGGGTATTTGGGAGACTGGTGGGATAGATTTGCTGACAGTTATGGGCTGCGGGCATGTTCTGCCTTGCGGGAACTCGGCTTACGGCTCTGTTGCAAGGTTAGGACCACAGTATATGTTAATTCTTCATATACCATAAATGAAATAAACCAGGCCTTTGCTCCATACAGAGCATAGACATTTCTGAGTATGAATAATAGTTTTCCAGCCACAGCAGATAAATCTGAATGATTGGGTTAAATGCCTTGGTTTAACTTCATGTTGCCCTTGGCCTGTATCTTTGATTTCTTATTTTTTTATTAATTTTACACAAATTTACACAGGACACCAACAAACAGTACAGGACAGTACAGGACATATATATCCCCTTCCCCATCCCCAAGGCTCAAAAAAAAACGGTCTGTGTTTAAATGTTACATGTTAGCAACAGCAGCATACAAATATAAATAAATGATTATGACTGTAGACAATATTTTCAGTTAAAGGAAAAATCTTTAATACTGTAGCTTTATTTAAATATATTGTTGGGTGGCCACATTTCCAACTTATAAACTGTTTGGGTTATAAACAGTTCTCAGGAACTGGGTGATTTCTAATTGTGTCTTTTGGAAGCTGAGACATGATGTGGCATGATTAATAGATCGGGAGGTATTGGAGCCAGTCAGTATATCCATGGTTAAAAGGATGAGCCCATGGTCCTTCCAACTTATGTGTGAATTTCAACTTGGTCTTGCCTGCACTGCTTGACATTTCACACATTCTTCTGGAATAAATTCTGGAATAAAGACAACAAAGTCACCTACTCATGACCTTTGGTGTTATAAATCTTTGCCTGGTTTAACTAATATGTCACTCTTGACCCCTAACTGTTTTCTGAAAAGACATAAAGATTATTCAATTTAAAGGAAATGATTGTGCTGTCCGAATTCATCCCAGGGAGGATGCTGTTAGACTCCTTCTGAATGCTGCCGCTTGAAAATTCTCATCTGAGTCCTCTGGAAATTGATTAATGTGTGTTCTTGCCTTCTGATAACTAGGCACCTTGGGTAGTCTTTCCTTCATACTAACTGTGAGCCACACATGCCTAGTGATCCACATAAGTGGATGCTATATTTAATACCTCTTTTATACTCAGAGTGCTCGTGTTTGAGCTCGGAATGTCAATTCAAATGACAGGGCACCATGACTCTTCCACAGTCTCAGCCCAGCCATGTGGAAGAAGAAAGACACATGGTGTGTTATGTTGAGGTGAAGGTCAAGAGAGAGTCAAGAGTGTTTTATTGTCATATGTTCCAGATAGCACAATGAAATTATTGCTTGCTGCAGCACAACAGAATATGTAAACATAGTACACTGTAAAGAATATCAGAAACGAGAGAGAAAAAAATAGTTCAATGTGTATATATATATGCATACTCACAAGTATGTACATACACACACACACACACACACACACACACACACACACACACACACACACACACACACACACACACACACATACATATATAAATGGACATAAGGTGTGCAATTTAGGATGAGAAGTATGTAAACGCCAGCTTCGATATGGATTCTGTGGTGTCGCCACAGTGGTGGATTATTGGACATATGTTTGTTTGCTACTGCTGCCATTCAATATGTGCCATTTATTCCTTGTAAGAGAGAGGAGAATACCAGTGATATTTTCAATGGGGACACAAGGAACTACAGATGCTGGAATCTAGACCAAAACACAAAGTGCTGAAATAACAGTGAGTCAAACTGCATCTGGGGAGGAAATGGATAGGTAATGTTTTGGGTTGTGACCTCTCTTCAGATTGGATCCCGACCCAAAACGTCGCCGGTCCATTTCCTCCTCAAATCCTGCCTGACCCACCGAATTACTCCAGCACTTTGTATTTTGCCCATCATTATCAAATTAATTCCTGCCCTTTCCACATAATTTTTGATTCCCTTACCAATGACAAAACCACCCATCACAGCTTTAAATATACACAAGCATTCTGCCTTCACTGCATTCTGTGGCAATCCCAAAGATTCAAAAGATTCAAAACCCTCAAAGCAGAAATTCTTCCTTGCTTCAGACTTAAGTGGTATGAGTCTCAAACCATGCCATCTAGTTCTGGACCCTCCAATGAGTAGAAAACTTTCCTTGGAATAGAAGACCAAAATTGCTTCCGGTACTCTAAATGTGCTTTGTGTAGTTGCAGCAGGATTTCCCAACATTTTTACTTCAATCCCCTTGAAGTAAGGGCCACATACTAATAACCTTTCTTACTACCTGCTGCATTTGTGAGGTTGCTTTCTGTGTTTCACAAACAAGACCCTTGGCTTCAAATAATTGGTGTTCGCCATGCATGTAATGAGCAAGAGCAGCACGTCCAGTGTTAACAGACCGGTGAAATCATGATAATGAAAGCATGAATTCTGATCCATCCTAGTCAAATGGGGGGAATCAGTCATGCACTGTGATTCCAGCACCTGTTCCCTCATCATGCACAGAATAACTGCGAAATTGAGGCCAAATCTGCCTGCATACAGGCTGGCTTCATGGAAGGAGCAGAGGGCGGTGGTGGAAAGTTGTTCTTTGGACTGGTGACCAGTGACTCAAGGATTGGTGCTGGGCCAATTGCCATCTGTGGTTTATGTCAATAATTTTGATGAGAATTTGCAAGGTGTGACTACTAAGTTTGCAGACAACACTATAGTTGGTGGTATTGTAGACAGTTAAGATGGTTATCAAAAACTACAGCAGGATCCATGTCAGCTGGGTAAGTGGACTAAGGAACGGATAATGGTGCTTAATGCAGATTAGTGTGAGGTGTTGTATTTTGGTAAGACAAACTAGGGCTGAACCTTCACAGTGAATGGTAGGGTCCTGGGAAGTGCTGTACAGCAGAGGGATCTAGGAGTACAGGTGCACAGTTCCCTGAAAGTGGCATCACAGGTAGATAGGGTGGTAAAGAAAGCTTTTGGTACATTGGCCTTCATCAGTTAGGGTATTGAGTATAGAAGTTGGGACGTTACGTTACAGTTGTATAAGACATTGGCGAGGCCGCATTTGGAGTATTGTGATCAGTTTTGGTCACCCTATAAGAAGAAAGATGTCATTAAGCTGAGGAGTGCAGAGAAGTTTTACGAGGATGTTGCCAGGACTCAAGGGCCTACGCAATAGGATTGGGCAAGTTAGGACTTATTTCTTGGAGTGCAGGAGCCTAAGAGATGATATTTTAGAGATGTTTAAATTCATAAAGGGAATTGATAAGGTAAGTCCCAGGGTAGAGGAATCAAAAACTACAGGACATAGTTTTAAGGTGAGAGGAAAGAGATTTAATAGAAATTTGAGGGGCAACTTTTTCACTCAGAGGTTGATGGGTATATGGAATGAGCTGCCAGAGGAGGTGGTTGAGGCAGGTACAATAACAACATTTAAAAGACTCTCGGATAGGAAAGGTTTAGAGGAATATGGGGAAAATAGAGGCATCTTGGTCGATATGCATCAGTTGAGTCATAGGGTGTTTCTATTCTGGATGACTCAATGAATCAAAATCCTTCCTGTGGTCTAAATGATTACACACTTCAGAAAATATTAATATCATTACATGTGACAGAAGCAAACAAGACAATTTGACATAATGACATAATATTTCTGATTTCTTCAGGGAAGAAAATCAGATCCCTATAGTATGTGAATGTAGGTCAACTCTCAGTTCTCGGGGAGAATAACCCCATCAATTGATGTTAACACAAAAATGCTGCATGGAAGGATGCATGTGTGCAGTATTGAATATTAGTTGCATTGAAATCAGCATTAAAATCTTTTATTGCTTGGTTTGGATCTGCAATAAGCTTCAGATCAAGTGCCATAAATAGTTAAAGTCCTTAATGTCCCTGAATAACTTAAGGCGAAGCTGGACTTCAATATTTATCAGGAGAAAGCTTTGTCTGCTCTGGAGCTTAACCAGCTGGAGGTCAGGATCGCAATGGGCAGCATTCATAGGGCTCCTCTGTGATTGATGGGAAGGCATCAGAATGCAACTCATAGCTGAAGGCTTCAATGTACTTCTATCTTTGATACTGCAATCTTGCTTCCTGCTCCGTAATTTCAGATACAGAGCATAACCTAATCCATTTTCCAGTTCTGATGAAGGATATTTGACCTGAAACATTAACTCTGGTTCTAGCTTCCACAGATGCTGCTTGACCAGTTAAGTTTTGCCAACATTGTCTATTTTTATTCCCTAATCCACTACTTATCCTACACGATGGCAATACATGATTTCTCTTTGTCCCTGGATGACTGCGTCAATAATCATCAGAAAGTGATTGCACCCTTTTCCATACAGGATAAAAAAACTAAACATGTCCTTCATCTAGTTTGTCTCAAAATAAGTCTAATCTACTCTAACAGTGTGGTAGCACTCAGTGGCTGCATGTTGCTTTCTTGCATCTGCCTTGTCCTAATTGGAGCCTGAGGTCCAACACCACCAGAACATACATAGCATGGCACAAAAAGACACCAATATCATGCAGGTTATTGCCAGCTAACATTAATTTCATGAAAGGAGCGTGTTGACACGATGCATTGATGCCTGCAGAAGATCATTGTGCTTTATAAGGTCCTGTCAGCAACACCATGGCATGATTAAAATATTTGGCAGATTTCTAACCATGATGGTGGCATGGTGACACTATTATTAGAGCCGCTGTCTCATAGCACCCAAGGCCCATTTCATTCCTGAGGTCAGATGCTGTGTGGAGTTGTACGTTCTCGTCAGGAAGAGCCTGTCCCACTTCGGCGATTTTTAAGGCGACTGCCAGCGACTGTCAAAGTCGTAGCAGATCGCCGAAAAACCGGTGACTTTTTTCCCCTACGACAATGTCTACGACAGGTACGATAACCTACCACCTAGTCGACGGCAAGCTACCGACAACCGGTGACCCAGTCTTCGCGACCTAGGACGTCCACCTATGACAGTGACTACGACAAGCTACGACAACCAAAGTCAACCTACCTCCACCCTCGACAAGCTACGACCCTTTCAGGTCACAACTGATGACAATGGTAGCCATTTCATGTAATTTTGGCGCAAAAATGGGTTTGTGTGGTGTCTCCGAACATTCTGCATCATGACTGCCAGGAAGCAACATATGATGGCATTGCTCTTACATCAAATGCAAGCCCTGCAAAATTCTGCAAGACAGAAGGACAAGAAGAATGGGGAAGAAGAAGCCCAAGAAGAGGTCTGTGTGGTTGAAGCCCTTGTCCCTGAAGAGACCCAATGCAGTGCAATGTCAAAATATATGAAAAGAGTTCGCTTTTCAATGCAGTGCAATGCTTGTGTTTGTGTTTGTTTTATTGGTCAAAATAAATGAAATTAAAATATTTGAAAGAGATGCCATGAGAAACTACTCTGAAATACAATAACTTCAAATGTCAATCTTTGGTCAAAATGACCAAAATTTACTTTATTCAAACAAGCAAAATTCTTATAAAAGGTGGATCAGCACCGGCGACAACCAAAGTCACCTGGCGACAACCTATGACAGCGCCCATGACAGGATACGACAGGCTACGATCATTGGCGTCAAGCCAGCAGTCGCTGGAAATTTTCGAGCAGGGAGAAAATACCGCGGCGACCAGAAAAAAACGATGACTTTTTGGCGACTACTCACGACCATGGCCGTGACACCCCACGACACACCAGAGACCGTGCGGCGACAGCTTAGTCACCAGTAGTCGCCTTAAAAATCGCCGAAATGCGACAGGCCCTTGACTGTGTAAATCTTTATTATGTTTGCTTGGCTCCATCCATATTCCAAAGATGTACGAGTTTGTAGGTTGATTGACCCCACTGTAAGTGACGGTAGACCCAAGGGCAGAGGGGTTTCTTGGGAATGTGTGGAGACAAGTAGGATTAATGAAGGGTTAATGTAAATGGGTGGTTGATCATCAGCAGGGACTCAATGGGACAAAGGCCCTGTTTTTTCCGTTTTATCTGTCTATAATTTCTGTGGCTGCTTGTTCGTTGCTCTATAGAAATCGGTATGGAAATCGGTGATAAGATATCCTGTCAAAGTAGCTGGCAGACAGATTATCCAACCAAGCTATCCACTTTAATATAATTTCCCAAACTATTTCATACTGATGCGTACTCCAGTGGATCACAGTGAACGCTTCTCAAAAATTCAATCAATATTTGGGCAGCTCAATGACTCAACTGCTGGAGCTGATTGAATGCCAGGCTCACATCTTATCATGGATGCTGTCAGTATAGAGTTTGCATTTCTTCCAGAGACAGTTTGGATTTCCACTCGGTGCTCCAGCTTCCTCCCAGATCTCAAAGACATGTGGTTTGGTAGGTTAATTGACTACAGTAATATTGCCCCAATGTGGGTGGGTAGTGGAGTGGGCAGAGTTGAGAGGAAATTGCAGAGAATAAAATGGGACTAGTGTACGTAAATGGTTAACCATCAGTGTGGGCTTGGTAGGCCATTGCTGTGAAAAGTATACATCTTAACTTGTGGAAATTGAATTATGTTGACATTTTTTTTACTCCACTCACCTTGTGGCCAAGAGATTTTTAAATTTGTATAAAATTACAGGTTGAACACTGATTTTCTGGCAACTGGGTCTGCCCACCCCTATAATCCGGACAAAATTACGAGACCTCAGTTGAAATTCCCTGAGCTGCCACAAAGGCATTGTGAGTGGCGAGCTCTCTTTAGGGTCATATCCCTCCATCATGAAAGAATCAACTATGCTCTCAATCTTCCCTCCTAACTTTTTTGCAAGCACAATACAGTAAACTCTCGTTTTAACAACCCCCTTATAACAGATGTCAGATATAGATGGACCTGCTGACCCATCCCCGCTCACACTGTCTCCTCACCCTTCTGTCCCCAGTCCTACTCGCAAGGGCTCCAGCAAGCCCTTCTTCACCCACCAATAGGATACAAGGTGCTGGAGTAATTCAGTGGGTCAGGTCTCTGGAGAACACAGAGGTGCCATCGGGAGCCTTCCTCAGACTGATTCGGTGGGCTGAGTTACTCCAGCACTTTGTGTTTCAATGTGCCCCCTCGGTCACCATGGGGCTCCCTCCCCTCTTACCTGCTGTCGCTTCCAATATTGGCGACCACAGGGAAGAAGGACATGGCAACAGAGGAGGGGGGGGGGGTTGTGTAGAACGAGGACGGCAGTGGTGATGGGAAGAAAGGAGGGGGTGGGAATTTGGAGGTGGGAGCTGCAACTTCCAATCTTTGGCCTCCCTCCCTGCCCCCTCCGCCCACCCCTGCCACCTTCTCTCACAGATTCGCGAACATTCTCCACCTTGGAGGCTCTGAACAGCCGTGGAGACGATGGGAGCCAGGGATGGGTCATCAGGTCATTCCATTCACATTCAGTTTACATTTTATATTTGTTTTATTTAAGTTTCTGGCATTCACATGGTTGTTTAGAGACATGAGAGGGGTGTCATGACGGGCCAGAGGTGTATTGACGTTGCATTATCACGTGTCCGCTGTTGGCCCAGAAAAATGGATAATCCAGAAAGGCTCTGGAACTGAGGGTGCCAGAAAATTGGTGTTCAACCGGCAACTATATTGCAGTATCTATTTTAATGATTATACAGAAATTTTAATATTTAAATAGTTGGGCAATTTTTATATGTATAAATTTCCTCAAATAGGGTGAAACTTTATATTTTTTTATGACGGATTGGAATAAGATATTGATAACATTTGTTCGTTTCTCTTGCAGGGTCGGATGAGCAGCCTGGCACTGGAAACTAGTCCGATTATTCTTGCTCAGCTCCTTCATTCTACATAGTTTGGCTTGCAGATAAAGGCTTGAACAATGTTTCAAATTCCGGTTCTTCCCATTGACTATTTAATAAGTACTAAGAACTAAAGACACTGGTTTTTCATTTTAATGTGTTCATTTTTTTTTCTTTAGCACTGCATTGAATTTAGACAAGTATAAAACATTGAGCACAAAACAAGTTCCCTCAGTTTTTATGTTAAATCTGGGCCCTAATTTCCAATAACTGATGTTTTACAGCGTTATCCTATTGACGAATCTTACGGTTCAAATAAGCACGCAGTGAAGTTGTGTAAGAAGTATACCTTGAATAATTGTTTGCTAGTGTAGCACAAAGAGTGGGACTATGGATGCTATCATGTAATTAAATAGGTAGTATCATAGGCAGTGAGGAAGGCTATCAAGAATTGCACCGTGATCTTAGTCAGCTGGTAAGTTGACTGAAGAAAGGTAAATGGAGTTTAATTCGGATAAGAGTGAGGTGTTTCATTTTAGGAAATCAATCCAGGATAGGACTTTCACAGTAAACTGTAGGGCTCTGGGGACTGTTGTAGTATAGAGACCTCAGAATATAAGTATATCATTCCCTGAAAGTGGAGAGACAGGTAGATAGGTTGGTGAAGAAAGCTTTCGACACTCTGGGCTTCATCTGTAAGTGCATTGAGCCTAGAGGTGGGAACATTATGTTGCAGTTGTACAATATGCTGGTGAGGCCATATTTGGAGTGTTATGTTCAGTTTGATCAACCTCCTGTAAGGAAGATGCCATTAAGTTGAAAAAAGCAGAACATATATTTACCAGGATGTTGCTTGGACTCGAGGGATTGAGTTAGAGAGAGAAATTGGGCAGTCTAGTACTTTATTCTGTGCAGCATGGGAGACTGAGGGGTAATCAATGGTGGTGTATAAAATAATGAGGGGCTTAGAAAGGGTGAATGCGCAAAGTCTTTTTCCCAGAGTAGAGGAATCAAAAACAAGAGGGTATAGCGGAGCAACTTTTTCACACAGAGGTCAGTATATATATTAACTGAGCTGCCAGATGAAATGGCTGAGGCAGGTCAGAAGCACCATTTGAAAGGCATTTGGGCAGGTACATGGATAGGGAATCATTAGAGGGATATGAAACCTCAAATCCCTTATGTTTTGCTAACTCTCCATAAATCCCACTATCTCCAAACATCAATGCACATGATCTCATCTTTAACATTAAATTGAACAACCGTGTCTTTATCTGCATTTTTCTCTTGTTCTTCACATAAATCTAAGTGTGGCTATGGCAGCATTTTTAACTGGAGAACGCTTAACCATAATTTTGGCATGCGCATCTAAAGCATTTTCTGATAGATTCAGTGAAGAAACATAATGATCCAAACAGTAATTACTTTCTCTATTATTTCAGTAAAACAAAGTTATTCTTTTCAATCATTATGGAAAATCACAATTTTCTTGGACATTTCTTCAAGTGCCTGTCATTGGATAAGTATTCCAGTTAAGCCATCACTGAACTAAATGAAACACAATGCAACCTTCTCAATGTACAATGCAACCCTTTTACTTCAAACATTTCTTTTGATTGATTGTTCATGCCCAACTGCACTGCAAGTCTGTGCCTGAGAAGAGCCGGAACTGTGGGTTGCTTTAGTTACTCATCCAATTAGTAGCTTGGGATTTGCACCGTATAACTGTTACCGTGACTGTCTGTCATTTGCCAATGATGCTTGATTACTTATAACGTACAGCATGTTGTTGGTACAAATTGTCAATATTGATCACTATATGTTATCTGGCACAGCATCCTAGACAATAAATGCAGATGATTAGCTAATACTACATTACACACTATTACACGCAAGGCAGTAAGAGTTTACCATTAACAGTTGCATAATGTTAACCATACTATAATGTAGAGGTGATTTATTTATATTATTCATCTGTCAATTCAAGCTGAGGACTTTAGAGTGTTTATGTTTAACTCCTGGTACCAGAGATGGGAAACCTTTTTCAAGACCTTTCGGATTGTGTCCATCATTTAGCTGTTGAACACTTAAAATGCCAAACCAGAAAGAACACAGAAGCCATGAAATACACAAGATTTTACTTGGTTCCTTGCCCCGTCTATATAGTTCATGTATTCTGGTCCGTATAAATATTATTCGTGGGCTCAATTGACTCAAAAGTAAAAGTCGTTTTTGAAATCATTCTACTTGACTGCAGTGAAGATACATATACCTTGTTGAAACACATAGTTGTTATCTGTGGTTCAATCTGATTGGCATAATATTTAGGCATGGAAATTCTATCCAATATAGATAATAACCCCTATTAATCTCAACATTAGTAAACTTGCTTCTAGGTTCTCCATCCTTACGACATGCATACGCATAATGCCTCTGGACATGCACAGAAATATCCAATGTCACGAAATCAACATCTGGGGTAAGTGCCCCATAACTAAAGGTTTACCCTCACTGTGGCTCTCCCTCAGTCGCACGCACCTCATCCTTCCACATCTGATCACAGCCCAACTCCACCTCTACTCTAAATATTCAATTCACCAAATGAAAGATTTGTTGTGAACCCCTTTGAATTTGGACAAAACAAATTTAACCCAGTGTGAATCATCCTTTTTACTCAACTTCTGAAGCTTAATTTTATTCAGTTTTCTTTTAACATCCCACAATCACAAGCCTGATCAAAATCATGCGTAAAAACATTTAGGCTGAAATTTGTGTGAAAATCACACAATGGAGCTAAAACAGATATCTTTGCTATGTTATTCTGCAAATCGTACTGAAACAGTTTAGATAGTATCCAAGTTCCTAATGTTATGCTGCGCCTTATAAATGGAAAGGTAGCTAAAGAAACATTTCTTATTATGCATGTTGATATCTAGTGAGACATTTCTGATATAATTAGTAAACCCTGTTCACTCTGTTATATGTATAATTGGTATGTCTAAGAGAAAAGATTAACGGTTGCATAGCTACGTTCATTTTGGATTGGAGTAATAGGCGGTCATTTATGTCTTTTAGCAGGTGTCTATGTATTGAGATATTAGCAGAAGAATGTTGAGAATGAGTCCAACGGTATTGTTGCATTGAATGTTAATATCTTTTAGCTCTATTTTATGTAGGTAGTTTGGATGTACTGGATAACGTCTTTGTGTTATCACTCCAGAGAGTGTAGAACTTGAGATGATTAAAATCTTGGATTTTTGATTTGTGAATACAAGATCTGAAAAGTTTTTAATAATAATTTCTGGTTTAAATTATCTCTAATCAGTTGATTCCAACTGAGGTAAACTTCATTGTGAAGTTATGCTATTTAAATTGGTCTATCCACTGGTGAGCGGGTAAAAATAATAAGCACTAATAGTAATAGGTTTTGATGAAATAATTCTAAAACTACAAGAGAAAGTTCTATTAAGGTCTGAAAATGACCGGAGTCCGCTTACAGGAGCTTGTGTTTTAGGGAAAGCAATTCAAGCTGCATCTTATTGAGAACAGCAGAATTTTAATTTACTGGAAAATTGTAAAATAACACAAGGTGATAATTCATTCAGCTACAACATTCGGGAGCAATGTTTTACTGCAAGGGAAAATCAGTTGATAACTTTGTGTGGTAGCAAATATAATTGTTGCCTATACAACAATCTGTCCTGACCACAAGCTCTTTATGAATGTAGCATTTCCCATTTAGTTTTGACAAAGTAAAACCTCTTTATATAATTCACATTTTATGCTGGATATATTCTGCATTTTGAAATCATCAGGTAATCCACACTTACTGAATTCATTTTATAAGTGGAACACTTTAATGAGGGCAGAATCGCATCACAGTTTTGCTTAAATGCATTTATCCATAATGATGAAGTGGCAGTGTTTGTATTTTTGGCATCTTAGATAAAAGGAAAGCTGATAGGGGCTAATGAAGGATTAGCAGTCTGAACTAGCAACATCATATTAATATCATGGCCTGTACTGTGTATGATTGAAATACTGAGGGTCTCCTTCAACATTCTCCTTCTGAATACAACAGGTTCATGTTTGCAATTTATTCCTTTTTTTTGAACATTCTCTAAATGCACTGCGAGATACATAATGTCAATTTCTGTAATTTTCCAAGAAACCTTGTGAATCATAATGCTTGTGAGAAATATGTTAATTGGCTGTGTGTACCTGTTTGTTATGCTTAAAAGTTAACATATGTAAACAATAGTCTCATTTATTCCACATCACTGTGTAGAATTGTAATGTCCAAGGTAAACACAGCAGTTTCTTTCTCGTTTCTATGTCTTTAGTTTGTGTGCTTCATTTGTGCGTTTAGTCCAGTTCCACATGTCTCTTTTTGGTAATATTGGATACTGTATTTCTTTGGTCTGGCTGTCCCATTGTGTAATATGAAACTAAACAAAGTGAAAACTGTCTGTCTGCAGTGATGTTATTTGTTTAATTTGATTGTCTCTTGAGTTGTGATAAGCAAATCTGAAATGATAGTTCATAATTATAAATTCTGAAATGGTAACCTCATTACCTCATTGTTTACCTCAATAATAAATTGTACTGGACCGAAAACACCAATGCGCTATACAAAAAGGGCCAGAGCAGACTTTATCTGCTGAGGAGACTCAGTTCCTTTGGAGTGCAGGGGTTCTACAACATGGTGGTTGCATCAGCCATTTTCTATGGAGTGGTCTGCTGGAGCAGCAGCATCTCAGCGGCGGTGGGGGAGAGACTTGACAAGCTGGTCAGGAACGCCAGCTCTGTCCTGGGTTGCCCCCTCAACTCAGTGCAGGTGGTGGGAGAGAGGAGGATGATGGCAAAGTTAACATCGCTGCTGGACAACGACTCCCACCCCATGCAGGACACTGTCACTGCACTGAGTAGCTCCTTCAGTGACAGACTCCTTCACCCCAAGTGCGTGAAGGAGAGATATAGGAGGTCCTTCCTTCCCGCTGCTGTGAGACTGCACAACCAGCACTGCTCCCAGCAGATGAGTCAACAGTAACAGTAACAGTTAAGGAATACACAGGTAACTGATGACAATTTATCCTTGTCTTTACTTTTATTTATAATGAATAATCTCTTGCTATCCACTTTGCTGCTGTAATACTGTAAATTTCCCCGGTGTGGGATGAATAAAGGAATATATTATTAGGAATAGAATCTGTGAGTTTAAAACAGCGGGAGCAAGCTCTTGAGTTTAAGAGAATGGGAGTCAGCTGTGTCCCAAGATGGTGCTCCAGAGACGATGCAAGAAGTGTCAGGAGAGGCAGCCAGTTGATAAAGCAGGAACAGTTTTGAAAGCTAAAATAAAAATAGAAGGCAAGGCCTTGATTGGTGGTGGTTGAAAGTATTCAGAATGAAATAAGTGCCTTGTGTAATTAATGTAATTTAATTAAAGAAAGAAAGGAAGTAATTTAACAACAGCTCATGGCACGACAGCTCGGTACCCTAAAGCATGCCCCTTGTGCAATGTGGGAAGCCAAGTATATTTCCGTTGTCCAGGGGAACACATGCAGGAGATATGTCTAAATGCAATTACTGAAAGTCTGCATTTATGAGCCAAAACTGCGATTGGAATCGCAGGGGAGAAAGAATGAGGCTGACGTCTTCATAGGTAGCATATTTAGAGAGTTAGGCAAAAACGACGAAAAAAAGCAGAAAGGGAATGGATGAGCTCCAGGCCAGAGATGAAGACACTGATGCAGGAGTTCCCCAAGGCCATATCTCTCAACATTCCTTATGGATACAATGGGGAGGTGAACTCTCAGTGGAATGCAGCAAGTTACAAGTCTGTGTCACCACAGACACAGGTGGTTAAGCTGGTTGAGCTACACAGGAGGGGAGAGAAAAAGAAGGCAAATGTGTGATAGGAGATTCATACAGGGATCAGGTAAGTGTCTGAGTATCAGCCAGAAATCCAACTCCAGGACAGTATGAAATGTTGTAGGAAGGAACTGCAGATGCTGGTTTAAATCGAAGATAGGACAGTATGTTGTTTCCCAAGGGCCGGAGTCAAGGATATCATAGAGCAGCTGCAGGGTATTTTGAAGGGGGAGGATGAAAGCCGTTCGTCAAGGAACATATCAGATACATTGACATAGATTTAAAAAAATAAGATTTAGATCCTGTCAACTAAGTATATGGAGTGAAAAATTAAAAAGTAGGATTTCATGGCTGGTTAAGTCAGGATTAGTCTTGGTGTCACAATGGTGCAAAATGGTGGGATTTAGATTCCTGAGTTATTGAATGGAATCTGATGAGACAGGACTTAACAAGTTGGACAGGTTACACCCAGGGAGGATTGGTACCAATGTCCTCACCAGGGTGCGCAATACTACTTTTGGGAGAATTCAAGAAGGTCTACAAGACAAGCAAGGAAACTACAGGACTGTGAGCCTAACATCAGTGGAGGGAAAGTAACTGGAAGGGATCCTGTGGGAAAGGATCCACAAGTATTTGGAAAGGAAAGGACTGATTAGGTATAGTCTGAATGGCTTTGTGCATAGAAAATCGTATCTCATGAGTTTGATCACATTTTTTGAAGAGGTCGTCTTTGAAGAGAGCAGAGCAGTAGATGTTGTCTACCTGTCTAGCAGGGTCTTTGACAAATTCCTGCACGGTGGCTAGACACACAAGAGGGTGAACTCGCGTGATATGGTTTATTTACAGTGAAGAATGGTAATGACAAGAAGTCACTAGTAGTGGGTCCACAGGGGGGCGCTGTTCCTGGTCGTCTGTGAAGAGAGACTAAAAATGTCGGGCTTGTCCCAGCTGCTCACTCTGGCCTCAGGAGGAGGTGCTGACGATCTCAGGCTTGTCTTGGCGGCTCAGTCTTCCTCCGAGTCAGCAAAAAGATGCATAGTAAGTAGTGTTCCACTTTCTCCCCCTTTGTTTATTCCTCCCCCTTTGTTTATCCCTCTCCCTTTGTTCACCTTTACTTCCCTGGCTGGAACTCCCTTGGTTTATAAGGAGTAGGGTTGACGAGGTGCGGGTGAGTTGGTAAAATAGCAGCAAAGTGTACACAGCTGTTTCTCCTTTGGCTGCGGCCTTGGTTCAGTCCAAAGCTCTGTCCAGCGTGTCAGCGTTTCCGGGCAGCCAGGCATTGCTTGCTCTGCTGGTCATGGGCTTCTCCTGCCCTGTCTGCTGGTAACAGAGATCTAAACGGCCCTTAGGGAGGTCACGTCATTGCACCTGAGGTTTAGTAGGCCCCTAATCTCTTGTGACTCTACACGAAGATGGCTATGCTGATAGACAATACTCAATAGACAATAGGTGCAGGAGTAGGCCATTCGGCCCTTCGAGCCAGCACCGCCATTCAATGTGATCATGGCTGATCATTCTCAATCAGTACCCCGTTCCTGCCTTCTCCCCATACCCCCTGACTCTTCTATCCTGAAGAGCTCTATCTAGCTCTCTCTTGAATGCATTCAGAGAATTGGCCTCCACTGCCTTCTGAGGCAGAGAATTCCACAGATTCACAACTCTCTGACTGACATTTTTTTTCCTCATCTCCGTTCTAAATGGCCTACCCATTATTCTTGAACTGTGGCCCCTTGTGCTGGACTCCCCCAACATTGGGAACATGTTTCCTGCCTCTAACGTGTCCAACCCCTTAATAATTTTATACGTTTCGATAAGATCCCCTCTCATCCTTCTAAATTCCAGTGTATACAAGCCTAGTCGCTCCAGTCTTTCAACATATGGCAGTCCCGCCATTCCGGGAATTAACCTAGTAAACCTACTGTGCACGCCCTATAAGGGGGCGTTTCTTTCCCTATCCACCATTACACCAACACCATTGTCAAGTTTGCAGACGACACAACGGTGATCGGGCTGATCACCAACAGTGATGAAACACACTACAGAGCGGAGGTGCAGAACCTGGCGGACTGGTGCTCAGATAACAACCTGTCCCTAAACACCTCTAAGACCAAGGAGCTGATCATCAACTTCCGAAGGCCACATAATGGGGAATACACTCCGATCTTTATCAACGGGGACAGTGTGGAGAGAGTGTCCAGCTTCAAGTTTCTGGACACTCACATTTCGGAGGACCTCACATGGTCCACTAACACTGCTGCGCTGGTCAAGAAAATGCAGCCACGACTGTTCTACCTGAGAACACTGAAAAAGACTGGTCTGCCCCAACAGCTGCTGACGACCTTCTACCGCTGCATCATAGAGAGCATCCTAACGCATGGCATCCCTGTGTGGTATCTCAGCTGCACGGAGGCAGAGAGGAGAGCTCTTCAGCGGGTAGTCTACAGAGCTCAAAAGATTATCGGGACACAGCTACCAGCCTTGGGGGGCATCTACAATACACGATGCCTCAGGAAAGCCACCAGCATTCACAAAGACTCTTCACACCCCTGCAATAGGCTGTTCGAACTTCTACCATCTGGCAGACGCTACAAGGGCTTCTACGCCCGCACCTCCAGACTCAGGAACAGCTTCATCCCCAGGGTCATAGCTGCTCTGAAACGGTCCTGCTGAGTCGGATGGTCACGTCGCACAGCGAACCGGCACAGACTTATTTGCACTTTATTCTGTTTTAACTGTTTCTAATTTTGTTTCTCTGGGTTGTCTAAATTTCTGTTGATTAGCTAATTCATTTATTGCATCGTATGGAAGTCACATTAACAATCTTGTTGTACCCCTGTACAATGACAATAAAGATATATTGTATTGTATTGTATTGTATTAATATATCTACAGAACCTCTAAGGATTTTCCTTCACCTTGCCTGCCAGATTCATTTCACATCCTTTACACCTCCTGATCGATTTCTTACATGTACTCCTTCACTTCTTATACTCGCAAAGACATTCCCGTAAATCTGAAGTATGCCTGCTTTTTCTTGATGAGGGCCTCTACATTTCTCGTCAATGAGAATTCCTTGAACTTGCCAGCCATGCCTTTCACTCTAATAAGAACATGCTGCCCCTGTACTCTTGCTACCTCACTTTTGAAAGCCTCCCACTTGCCAGCAACTCCCTACCTACAAACACTCTCATCTGAACAACATTCTGCATGTTCCCATCTAATACCTCCAAAATCAGCCTTGCCCTCATTTAAGATCTTAACCTATGGACCAGTACTATCATGCTTCATTGAGATCGTTCTGATGCAGGAGGAGGCCTGTCCAATATTACCCAGTTGACGAAAAATTGACTTGGGGCCGATCTCAGTTTCCAGATCATGGTCCAAAGCTTTAAAAGGCAATATCTCTTCAAGACGTGCAGATTCATAATCATAATCATACTTTATTAGCCAAGTATATTTTGCAACATACGAGGAAGTTCATTTGCCATACAGTCATACCAATAAAAAGCAACAGAACACACAAAATACATTTTCACATGAATATCTACCACAGTGACTCCTCTGCATTCCTCACTGTGATGGAAGGCGAAAAAAGTTCAATCTCTCCCTTCTTAGTCCTCAGGCGGTCGGGGGCCTCTAACCTTCCGTTGACGGGACGATCTTGAATCCCGTAGCCGGCGGCGGGCCTTCCTCATTGGGGCGATCAAGCTCCTGCATCGGGGGGGGGAATCTCAGCTCCCTCACGCTGGGCGATCTACCTCGGGTCGGGGCCATCGAATCTCGTGCGGCTTTGGAGCTTCCCGACATCGGTCTCAACCCGAGACTGCGAGATCCTTGATGTTAAAGTCCGCAGACTGCGGTTGGAGCGTCGATCCCAGGCGCGGAATCGGCTCCAATGGTAAGTCCATGCTCCGTGGTGGGGCTCAAAGTCAGTCCCGAGCAAGGCCTCCAGCTCCACATGTCAGGATGCAGAACGACCGGAGATACAATCCGGAAAACAATTGCATCTCTGGCAAGGTAAGAGATTGAAAAAAAGTTTCCCCTGACCCCTCCGCCCACCCCCCACATAAAACAAACCAGAGAACCTTAACACATACTTTCTAAACACACCAAAAATAACAAAAGAAAGACGAAAAAGACAGACAGACTGTAGGCGAGGCTGCCATCGCAGCACCACCCGGTGGAATCTTAGGTTAATTAGCAGGTTAATTAGCTTCTATAAATTGCCCCAAGTGTGAAGGGTGCGTAAGAGGGACAACATGGAACTAGTGTATGGGTGATCGATGTTCGCCATGGACTCAGTGGGCCAAATGGTCTGTTTCCACGTTGTCTCTAAATTAAACTAAACTAGGTGCTCTTCCAGATACTTTAGAAATGTGATAAGGTTTCTGCCGTCAACAACCTTTCGGTCAGTGAGTTCCAGAACTTTATTAAATGTTGAGTGAAATATTTTTTGTCTTGAAACCCTTTTTATCTCTTTACCAAATCTACTTCTCCTAGTTACTGTCAACTCTGCTTGAAGAAACGGATTAATTTTGATTACCTTGTCCAGGCCTCCGATAAATTTGTACACTTCAATTAAGTTAACATCTGGATTCCCTTGTTCCAAAAAAACCCAATCGCAACTTGGTCTCTTCTCATAACTATACTTTTCTAGTTCAAGCAAGAGTCTTATGAATCTTCTCTGCACCCTCCTTAGTACTTCCATTTACATCTTCTTGTGCGGTGATCCGAAATGTAGTCAGCAATCCCTCTGTAATCTGACTGATTTCATATTAAGACCAGTAAAAGGCAAACATTAAGCCTTTCTTCTTCATCACTCCACCCGATTGTCCGCCTACTTACAGTGATTTACGATAATTTACTTCAACTTTCCAATGCTGCTTTACACTTGAGTTCCTGCCATTTTTATCATGTATTTTCATGCCCTGTTCATCCTTCTGTAGTGCATTACTTTTTTTAATTTAATTTTATTTTTAAGTTTTACAGAACGTTTTTAAACAAGTCATTACTTGTTCTAGTGCATTACTACACATTTCTCCAGAATTGCCGTCTATCTGTTGACCCCACATTTAGTCCAATAAAACGACTAAGCCCTGCAGAACCCCATCAATCACTAAAATTCCCATCACTGTGATCTTTTATTTTCTGCAAATTTTAATTCAGTGCCATTTTCCATGGAATCTCACTGATTTTTATATTATTGATCTACCTGCCGTGCGATACTTGGTTAACTGCACTGTCAACACTTAAGCATAGACTAGGTTGCTGTGGACAATTTGTAATTGACTTCTGCATGATTAACAGGATGGCAGAACACATTCTTGAGAAAGACTAACCAGAAAACCATTAGTTATGAGGACAACTCCAGAAGCATAACACGGCCTCAGCAATCCTCTGTGATCACATAAGGTGGATAATCTCATTCAGTGCAAGGGGGAAACAGGACCTGATCATGCTCCTGTCCTTCCAGTGAAATCCATTCTAAATCAGCAAGGGGAAGAACCTTGTAGAATTTTCTTGATTTCTCTTTTTTTCAATTGAAGCTACAGTCCAAGATATATAATGAGTAACTATTGAGGATGTTTCTGGGGAAGAACAATCACATTTTACTTTATCTGCACCAATCAAAAGTGAATTTTATGTTTTGCAGCTCTCTGTTCAAGGAACTATTTTTGACAGCTGCTGTCTCACCAGACCTTTCAGTTTTTAAGCCTGTAGAGAACTGAAGGTCTTAAGAGTTCAGGCGTTGAATAGATGTTGCATTTCACTATGTTGTCTTTCTCGTATTTTGGAAACTTAAAGCTTCTACGTTTTTCCCCATAATAGCATTAAAAGTCTTTGAAGAGTGCACTAAGTCGGGGAGAAGAATTCTGAGAGGAAACCTGGAATTCAAAGCCACATTCATTCATTGCCTGAAGTACATTGCAAAAAGCTTACACATTTCACATTTGTGACACAGTAATGAGGTACCTATTTTTTGAAAAGCATTTCTCAGCAGCCTGACCCTATCCATTATGACTCAGAGCCTTTTGAATTGAAATATATTCCATTAGCTCCCTTGTTTTCTATTTGATACTGCACCAACCGCCTTGGTTGGGCTATAAACATGCAGTCCCTCATGCATGCAGTTGCAGATGTAAAATTTAGTGTTTGCAAGCAACAGTTTAAAAGATTTACTACCAGCATCAGATTTTATATGTGGTGGCAAAGGATTCCAAACAGGGATGGTTCTGGGGTACAGTGAGTAACGGAAACAGTCTTTGTTGGTCTTGATTGGTTTGGTTTAGTCGAGTTCCTGGTCTGTTGTCCGACTGTATGAAAGATGGGCAATGTTGGATGGAGCTAATGAGTGGGTTTCTTTGTAGACTGCAGTAAGCCTGGATATTATACGGCGTCTATGGAGGGTGTCCCATTTGAGTTCATGAAGAATTTCAGTGACACTACTGGTCCTTCTATAGTCACCGGTTACAAACCTGGCAGCTCTTCTCTAGACCTTCTCAAGGTTGTTAATGTGGGTCTCTTGGTAGGGATCCCAAATGGCACTACAGTATTCCAGTCTTGGACGTACTAGCATTTTGTAAGCAATGTCCTTTGTGGATTTTGTACAGTTCCAGAAATTTCGTCACAGGAGACCAAGGATTTTGTTTGAGCTTGAGATAGTTTGGTTAATATGTTTTGCCCAGCTGAGGTTGTCTGACAGTTTGATACCCAAATAGGGGTGATGTTTTACCTCCTGGAGTGCAGAGTTTCCCATGAAGTACTGATAATGATGAAAATTCTTCTTGTGGGTCATTCTCATGACATAGCACTTGGATTTGTTGAATTTCATCTGCCAAGAAGATTCCCACTTGCAGAGTGAATTAATGTCTTGTTGAAGGGTATCGCAGTCATTCAGAGAGTGTATGGGTCTGTAGAGAATCAGATCATCTACGAATAATCTGACCTCAGATGTTACACAAGTTGAAAGGTCATTTAAGTAGGTTAGAACGTGCAGGGGGGCCAGGACAGTACCCTGGGGTACTCCTGAAGATTGGGTGAAGATTGACCGTCGACTACTAACTTCTGATGTCATTTGGTTAGAAAGTTTTCAATCCATTTCTTGCTAGGACCTCGGATTCTAAGATGGTCAAGTTTTGATAACAGGCCTTGGTAAGGCACCACATCAAAAGCTTTACTAAAATCCATAATGCAAAGGTCGACTTGACCCTTTGCATCCAAATCTTGGGCTAGGTCATTAACCAGTCCAGCTAACTGAGTTTCACAAAATCGTCCTCTCCTAAATCCGTGATGTCAGTCACAGAGAAGTGAGAATCTCTCCAGATACGCCATATTGTTGCTATGCATAATATGTTCCAATTGCTTGCTCGCAATACAAGTAAGTGACACTGGACAATAGACAATAGACAATAGACAATAGGTACAGGAGTAGGCCATTCAGCCCTTCGAGCCAGCACCGCCATTCAATGCGATCATGGCTGATCACTCTCAATCAGTACCCCGTTCCTGCCTTCTCCCCATACCCCCTCACTCCGCTATCCTTAAGAGCTCTATCCAGCTCTCTCCTGAAAGCATCCAACGAACTGGCCTCCACTGCCTTCTGAGGCAGAGAATTCCACACCTTCACCACTCTCTGACTGAAAAAGTTCTTCCTCATCTCCGTTGGATGATAGTTGGATGGTGAAGACCTGTCCCCTTTCTTAACGATTGTGGTAACATTTTTTGCATAGAGCCAGTCTTTAGGCAAGGTTCCAGTAATTAACGACTTTTGGTAGATCTTTTGGAGTAATGGAGCAGCACATTATCAGGTCCCGTGGATTTATGAGCCTGGAGTTTTTTCAATAATTTTTCGACACCTGCTGTGGTAACATTGATGCTCGGCATATCTGGAACACTGCTATGTCCCAAGACCGGTACTGATGAAATGTCTTCCTTCGTAAAGACAGAACAGAAATGTTGGTTGAGTGCTTCTGCTTTATCCTTCGCACCAGACACAATAATGGAGATACACCAAACACTTCTGGACGTATAGCTTTCACGTAGTTCCAGAAAGGTTTGGCGTTTTCACTCTGGAGGCTTGTACCAATATCATGCACATAATCACGATGAAGACTTCTCATTTGCCTGTCGATCTGGTGCCGGAGGAATTTAAACTCGTCCCACGTAGAAAAATCACCTGTGCTTCTTGCCCGGTCATATAGCTTGCGCTTCTTCCTAATCCTCCTCCTAAGCGAAGCATTAAGCCATGGTAAGCTTGGTTTGGAAAAGGTCATTTTGTGAGGAATGTTGGCCTCATAGATGTTTAGAAACATAGAAAATAGGTGCAGGAGGAGGCCATTCGGCCCTTCGAGCCAGCACTGCCATTCATTGTGATCATGGCTGATCGTCCCCAATCAATACCCCGTGCCTGCCTTCTCCCCATATCCCTTGATTTCACTGGCCCCTAGAGCTCTATCTAACTCTCTCTTAAATCCATCCAGTGATTTGGCTTCCACTTTGGTTTTTTAATCATTTTAGGTCTGATTGAGACTTCCACAGTAATGATGTCATGATCATTTATTCCTGGTTTGACTTCTATTTTACTGGCAAAAGCAGGGTTGTTTGTGAAACACAGGTCAAGTAGATTCCTGCCCCTTGTAGGCTGAGTAACGACTTGTTGGAGATTATGATCAAGTACCATTTCAATCATTATCTTGCAAGGTCCACAGTACCTTCCACCAGGCAATAGGCTGTTGGAGTTCCAGTCTATGTCTGGCATATTGAAGTCTCTTAACAGCCAGATAGCGGCATGTTTAGGAATTGTTAACTGAGGGTATGGACTAATGCCAGAAGCAAGTGACAGTGACTGCATACTGTGGGTCCAATGGCAAAGGAACTTGAGTGTCATGTATGTATTGGAAACTATTTATAACAAAGTAAAGTTAAAGAATACATAAACTTAATCCATTTATCCTTCAAGTGAAGCTCCTTAGTGGTGTCCACCCTGTAGATTATGTCCCCTTTGTGATTGATATTTGGTTGCAAGAAGGCTGCTCCCTTCCTTTCAATTACACACAGATGTCATTGATGAATGCCCATAAGAATGTTTTCGCCTGGATTGGACAGATTCTGGTTGCTGCCCTAGTTTATTGGCATGAATGGGATAGGTGGTGGCATAGATGTGGTCGGCAGTCAGAACCTTTTTCCCAGGGTGAAATGTTAAAGGCTAGAGGGCAGAGCTTTAAGGTGAGAGGGGCATCATTTAAAGGAGACAGGGAGTGGTGGGTGCCTGGAACACGCTGCCAGGGGTGGTGGTGAAGGCAAATACGATAGTGGCATTTAAGAGTTTCTCAGAGGGTCACGTGGATATGCAGGAAATTGAGGTATATGCATCACGTGCAGGGAGAGAAGATTAGTTTAACTTGACATTATGTATAGCACCGATTTTGTGGGCCATAGGGCCTCTTCCTGTGCTGTATTGTTCAATGATCTCTTATCTAACTATGCTAAAGACACCTGCTGGCAATCAAACAAATCATCTCACTTCAGTTGTATATAGAACCATAAATCTGCTCCATAAATCATGATTAGACTGGCCAGGTGAAACACAAACTTCCGTCTAAAGTTGAACATTCAGCTCCTTAAGATGCCAATAAGATCAGTCAGGAAAGCAGGATCAAAAAGTCAGTTTATATCCTCCAGATAAAGTTGTAAGCTAGTTTCATCATCAAAACAGAACTTTTATCTTCATTTGCAGCACCACAAATCTTTTCAAGGCTTTGCTGTTCCCGAGACTCTACTTTTGCATAATAAAAGACGTCACATTTGAAGAAACAAGGATCGGCAGATGCTGATTTACAGAAAAAGACACAAAGTGCTGGAGTAACTCAGAAGAATGGGAACAGAAGTTCTAGAGCGGAAAAGAAATTAAGGGCAGGGCCAATTGTGAACGATGTGAGAGGGGAGGTAAATACAGAAGTTAAAGTGTTGTACTTAAATGCGCGTAGTATAAAAAATAAAGTGGATGAGCTTGAGGCTCAGTTAGTCATGGGCAAGTATGATGTTGTAGGGATCACTGAGACATGGCTACAAGAGGACCAGGGCTGGGAACTGAATATTCAGGGGTACACAACGTATAGAAAAGACAGACAGGTGGGCAGAGGGGGTGGGGTTGCTCTGATGGTAAGGAATGATATTCATTCCCTTGCAAGGGGTGACATAGAATCAGGAGATGTTGAATCAGTATGGATAGAAATGAGAAATTGTAAGGGTAAAAAGACCCTAATGGGAGTTATCTATAGGCCCCCAAACAGTAGCCTCGACTTAGGGTGCAAGTTAAATCAGGAGATAAAATTGGCGTGTCAAAAATGTAATGCTACGGTGGTTATGGGAGATTTCAACATGCAGGTAGACTGGGAAAATCAGGTTGGAAATGGACCCCAGGTAAGAGAGTTTGTAGAGTGCCTTCGAGATGGATTCTTAGAACAGCTTGTACTGGAGCCTACCAGGGAGAAGGCAATTCTGGATTTAGTGTTGTGTAATGATCCTGATCTGATAAGGGGACTAGAGGTAAAAGAGCCATTAGGAGGCAGTGATCACAACATGATAAGTTTTACTCTGCAAATGGAAAGGCAGAAGGGAAAATCGGAAGTGTCGGTATTACAGTATAGCAAAGGGGATTACAGAGACATGAGGCGGGAGCTGGCCAAAATTGATTGGAAGGAGGCCCTAGCAGGGAAGACGGTAGAACAGCAATGGCAGGTATTCCTGGGAATAATGCAGAGGTTGCAGGATCAATTTATTCCAAAGAGGTGGAAAGACTCTAAGGGGAGTAAGAGACACCTGTGGCTGACAAGGGAAGTCAGGGACAGCATAAAAATTAAGGAGAGGAAGTATAACATAGCAAAGAAGAGTGGGAAGACAGAGGATTGGGACTCTTTTAAAGAGCAACAAAAGTTAACTAAAAAGGCAATACGAGGAGAAAAGATGAGGTACGAGGGTAAACTAGCCAATAATATAAAGGAGGATAGCAAAAGTTTTTTTAGGTACGTGAAGAGGAAAAAAATAGTCAAGGCAAATGTGGGTCCCTTGAAGACAGAAGCAGGGGAATTTATTATGGGGAACAAAGAAATGGCAGACGAGTTAAACCGTTACTTTGGATCTGTCTTCACTGAGGAAGATACACACAATCTCCCAAATGTTCTAGGGGCTGGAGAACCTAGGGTGATGGAGGAACTGAAGGAAATCCACATTAGGCAGGAAATGGTTTTGGGTAGACTGATGGGACTGAAGGCTGATAAATCCCCAGGGCCTGATGGTCTGCATCCCAGAGTACTTAAGGAGGTGGCTCTAGAAATAGTGGAAGCATTGGAGATCATTTTTCAATGTTCTATAGATTCAGGATCAGTTCCTGTGGATTGGAGAATAGCAAATGTTATCCCACTTTTTAAGAAAGGAGGGAGAGAGAAAACGGGTAATTATAGACCAGTTAGTCTGACATCAGTGGTGGGGAAAATGCTGGAGTCAATTATAAAAGACGAAATTGCTGAGCATTTGGATAGCAGTAACGGGATCGTTCCGAGTCAGCATGGATTTACGAAGGGGAAATCATGCTTGACAAATCTACTGGAATTTTTTGAGGATGTAACTAGGAAAATTGACAAGGGAGAGTCAGTGGATGTGGTGTACCTCGACTTTCAGAAAGCCTTCGACAAGGTCCCACATAGGAGATTAGTGGGCAAAATTAGGGCACATGGTATTGGGGGTAGGGTACTGACATGGATAGAAAATTGGTTAACAGACAGAAAGCAAAGAGTGGGGATAAATGGGTCCCTTTCGGAATGGCAGGCAGTGACCAGTGGGGTACCGCAAGGTTCGGTGCTGGGACCCCAGCTATTTACGATATACATTAATGACTTAGACGAAGGGATTAAAAGTACCATTAGCAAATTTGCAGATGATACTAAGTTGGGGGGTAGTGTGAATTGTGAGGAAGATGCAATAAGGCTGCAGGGTGACCTGGACAGGTTGTGTGAGTGGGCGGATACATGGCAGATGCAGTTTAATGTAGATAAGTGTGAGGTTATTCACTTTGGAAGTAAGAATAGAAAGGCAGATTATTATCTGAATGGTGTCAAGTTAGGAGGAGGGGGAGTTCAACGAGATCTGGGTGTCCTAGTGCATCAGTCAATGAAAGGAAGCATGCAGGTTCAGCAGGCAGTGAAGAAAGCCAATGGAATGTTGGCCTTCGTAACAAGAGGAGTTGAGTATAGGAGCAAAGAGGTCCTTCTACAGTTGTACCGGGCCCTGGTGAGACCGCACCTGGAGTACTGTGTGCAGTTTTTGTCTCCAAATTTGAGGAAGGATATTCTTGCTATGGAGGGCGTGCAGCGTAGGTTCACTAGATTAATTCCCGGAATGGCGGGACTGTCGTATGTTGAAAGGCTGGAGCGATTGGGCTTGTATACACTGGAATTTAGAAGGATGAGGGGGGATCTTATTGAAACATATAAGATAATTAGGGGATTGGACACATTAGAGGCAGATAACATGTTCCCAATGTTGGGGGAGTCCAGAACAAGGGGCCACAGTTTGAGAATAAGGGGTAGGCCATTTAGAACGGAGATGAGGAAGAACTTTTTCAGTCAGAGGGTGGTGAAGGTGTGGAATTCTCTGCCTCAGAAGGCAGTGGAGGCCAGTTCGTTGGATGCTTTCAAGAGAGAGCTGGATAGAGCTCTTAAGGATAGCGGAGTGAGGGGGTATGGGGAGAAGGCAGGAACGGGGTACTGATTGATAGTGATCAGCCATGATCGCATTGAATGGCGGTGCTGGCTCGAAGGGCTGAATGGCCTACTCCTGCACCTATTGTCTATTGTCTATTGTCTATAAGGTCAGGCAGCATCTCTGGAGAACATGGATAGGTGATATTTTGGGTTGGGACCCTTCTTCAGACTGATTGTGGTGGGGGTGGGGGGGAAGAAAGGTGGAAGAGAGGAGGGGGAAGATAAAGCCTGGCAAGTGGATACAAGTGAGGAGGGTTTTTGATCGGCAGTATTTTCAGCATGGGTAAATATTTCAAAATGAACTGAAATGCTACACAACACAACGAGCGTCATATGACAATTCAAACAAAATTATTACCGGGATCCAACATCCCTTCAATAGATTGGATGTGATAGTCTATTACCGATAAATGTGAAAAAATATTTGTTTGATTCTGTGAGCCATATCTTCAAAGGGTCAAGACTGTTGGGAAATTGAGCATAGAGTTTGATGGATGATTCTCTGCCAACAAATCTGACGTGTTAAGTCGAAACTCAAATTCCTGAGGTATGCTCCACTGAATGCGAATTAGTATTGCTCATATTAACTTCTCTTTTTCCTTAGAGTCAAGAGTTAAGAGCGTTTAATAGTCACATGTACCGGCAATGGAACAATTTTTTTTTTATTGCTGCAGCATTATAGGCCCATTAACGGAGTACACACAAATATATATAGAATAAACAATCATACAATATATTGGTATTGGTACTTTATTTGGCATATGTATCGAGGTACAGTGAAATTCATTTTTGGATGCAGTTCAGTACAACTATACATAAGCACTTAGATACATTTTAGATAAGCATCTCATATACAATACAAGTGTATCAAGTCAAGTCAAGTCAATTTTATTTGTATAGCACATTTAAAAACAACCCACGTTGACCAAAGTGCTGCACATCTGATTAGGAAAAAAACAAAAAACAACATACAGTGGCAGGCAGCCAAACACAACGGCGCGGCCATCTTGAACAAAATGTTTAACTAAAGCAGAATGGTGAAGCAGTAGTACACCGAGACAGTATACAGAGTCGCCAGTTTGGTACCAGTAATACTAGTAATCAGTAATATAAAGTAAAGTCTGAAGAAGGGTCTCGACCCAAAACGTCAACTATTCCTTCTCTCCAGAGATGCTGCCTGTCCCGCTGAGCTACTCCAGCTTTTTGTGTCTTATCTTCGGTTTAAACCAGCATCTGCAGTTCCTGTACATACAAAGTAACCAGATCATAATAGCGTAAAGACAAGATCTGTAGTGTAACCAAAACAAAGGCCAGAGTGGATCATAGTTGCTGAGGTAGGATTGTGATGCTCATCCAATTTGCATGCATTTTGCCCATATTTCTCTAAACCTTTGATATGCATGTAGTTGTTTTTTAAATGCTGCCTCAATTTCCTCCTCTTGTAGTTAGCTCCATAGACTCCACCACCCACTGAGTGAAAAAGTTGTCTGTGAGGTTCCTATTAAATTGTTTCTCTCTCATCCTAGAACTATGTCCTGCTTGATTCTGATACTCTGGGTAAAAGACTCTGTGCACTCACCCTATCTATCCCCTGATGATTTTATATACCGCCATAAGATCATCCCTTAGCCGCCGACACTCTAACGAATAAAGTCCAAAAAGTCCAATCTCTCCCTATAGCTTAGGCCCTCAGTTCATGGCAACATTCTTGTAAATCTTCTCTCCTGGTTAATGACATCCTTCCTATAGTAGGGTGACCAAAACTGAGCACAATACTTCAAATGTGGACTCACCAACGTCTTGTACAACGTAACATTATGTCCCAACTTCTACACAGTAACTCCTCGTTATTACGGACCTCTTTACAATGGATTTCAGTTATAGTGGATGGATGGTCCCACAGCAATCAGACACCACTCTCTTGTTAAGAACAAAGGATGCTCGTTACACTCTGGAGGTCATTGAAATTGCCAAGCAATGGCCTTGACTGTCACTTATGCAATGATGAAGGATACCAAGTGCTGGAGCAACTCAGCAAGTCAGGCACCATCTCTGGGGAGTATGGATAGGTGTCTTTTCGGGTCGAGATCCACTACTGGATCACGTTGTGCACCCGGCCGCCATGATGCGGAAACCTGCAGCGGTGCGGGAGATGTAGAGCCAACGTTTACTGCCTCCCTGGTCTCCCTGAGACCAGGAGCACTGAACCTGCCGCTGCACCCCTACCCCAGCCACATCCAGGCCGGACCTACTGACCTTCAACACCAGGCTGGGCTGTTGACACTGGTCCGCATCGCCTCTCTGGGTGCTTCCAGGCCAGACCTACTGCCTCCACCCGCTGGCTCCCACCACCGACCCTTACCTGCACTCCGGCTGCCACAATAAATGACTCTGCCGATCCTCGCTTCTCCGCAGCCACAAGCAGGCCGGGGCTGTCATCTTACCTGGATTCCAGGCCTAGTTCCAGAGCGAGAGGCTGAAGGAGGGTCTCCACCCAAAATGTCACCCATCCATGTTCTCCAGAGATGCTGCCTGACCTGCTGAGTTACTCCAGCATTTTGTGTCCTTTTGTGTATTAACCAGCATTTGTAGTTCTTTGTTTCTACTACTTATACAATGATACTCTATTACTCGATAATCTTTTGTTTTGTTATAGCGGACAATCAGCAATAACAGATAGCGATATGAACATTGACCTCCAACTTCAGATAGTTCCTCTGTCCCTCTCTTTCACCTCCCCCTTCCCAGCTCTCCCACTGTCTTCCTGTCTCCTACTACATCCTATCTTTATCCCTGCCCCCTCCCCTGCCATCAGTCTGAAGAAGGGTCTCAACCCGAAACGTCACCCATTCCTTCTCTCCTAAGATGCTGCCTGACCCGCTGAGGTACTCCAGCATTTTGTAACTACCTTCAATTTGAACCAGCTTCTGCAGTTATTTTCCTACACGTATTCCACCCCTATGGTCTGTTATAAAAAGGGTTCACTGTACGCAATGCCCTGACTGATGAAGGCCATTGTACCAAAAGCCTTCTTTACCACCCTATCTATCTGTGACGCCACTTTCAGGGAACTGTGTGCCGCAATAAATGACTCTGCCGATCCTCGCTTCTCCGCAGCCACAAGCAGGCCAGGGCTGTCATCTTACCTGGATTCCAGGCCTAGTTCCAGAGCGAGAGGCTGAAGGAGGTAGATCCCCCTGCTCTACCACACAACCAGGGCCCCAAAATATCACTGTGAAAGTCCTGCCCTGGTTTGATTTACCGATATACAACACCTTGCACTAATCTGCATTAAACTACTTAGGCATCCCTCAGACCACTTGCCCAGTTTAACAAAATCCTCATGTAATTTTTGACAACCATCTTCACTGAGTACAATACCACCTGCTTTGACGTTTTCAGTAGTATCCAGTGAGTTGTGGAGCAACTGGGCAAAGGATTGGGCTGTATAAAGGGGTAATGAGCCACAATTGTTTTTTGTATTTTTGTCGCTGCATCTTTTTCCAAGAATGCTAGCGAGGTTTCATCATCCTTTGCAGAACCTCTTGCAGACAAGGAGACTGCAGTGCCTGCAATCTGGAACATAAAAAATACTGTTGAAAATCAGCTGGTCGAGCAGTACCTGTGGGGGAAAGACATTGTCGACGTTTTATTTCGAGACCCGGCATCAGGATTGAGAGTGGAGACGGAAGAAAGCCAGTGTAATGCATAGACGGGATGGGAGAGACAGGGCCAATAGTTAGACTGAGGAGGGTGAAGGAGTGGACAGTTGGAGCAAGGTGGGGAGAGGTGGAGTTGGGAGGCAGCTACTGGAGGGTGTTAAGCAGGCTCAGTTCAGTTTAATTTCTTGTCACGTGTACCGAGGTATAGTAAAAAGCTTTTGTTACGTGCAAACCAGTCAGCAGAAAGACAATGCATGATTACAATGGAGCCATTTATAGATATATGATAAGGGAATAACGTTTAGTGCAAGGTAAAGCCAGCAAAGTCCATTCAAGGATAGTCTGAGCATCACCAATGTTGTGGTAGGATGATTCAGTTGCCTGTTAACAGCTGGGAATAAACTGTCCCTGAATCTGGAGGTGTGCGTACATAACTCACATAACTACTGGTGCCAGAACCTGATAAGTAAGATAAGTGAGAATGGAAATATGGGAAGTGGTTGGGGCAGGACAATAAGAGCATTTAAAAGTCATTTGGACAGGCACATGGATAGGAAAGGTTTAGAAGGATATGGGCCAAATGCGGGCAAATGGGACAAGCTTAGATAGGACATCTTGGTCAGCATGGATGTTGGGCCAAAGGCCCTGCTGTATGACGCTATGCATTAGGCTTCACCCTGGCACTGGAGAAATCTGAGGGTAGACAGGTCAGCATAGAATAGGAAGGGCAGTTGAAATGGCATGTAAACAGAGCCCACTTGCAACTGTTTGACCTTCAGTAGTGAGTATATATATATTAAACTTGTGTCGTCTGGTGTGCTATCAGAAAATCTGTCCTGTTAAATTGCTACTCATGAATTTTGATAAATTAATTGAGCTACTAAAAGTAGCTATATATATTTAATAAATTATTTCCCAGTTATTGATTAAGCATTACATTCTTCTATTTTATGCACAAGCTGAGCAGAATTTATTCAGCTGCCTGCCTTTTGGTGAAAAAACCCTAAAATGTCACAAACTACTTTAAAATCTAATAGATTAAACTTAAATTGAATTATTACAGAATACATTGAATTTGTTTAGTGAGGAACTAAAAACAAGAATCATAGAATTACCAGCACAGGAGGAGGGAGTGTCATACAGTTGCAGGAGGTGGAACATGCCTGGGGATGTTTATTTATAATCTCCGCGGAATGTATCACTAGAAAATGACCGCATGGGTTTCCTCCAGGTGCTGCTGTTTTGTCCCACATCCCAAAGATATGCAAGTTGGTAGGTTAATTGGCCTCTGTAAATCGCCCATAGTATACAGGAAGTTAAGGCAAAAGTGGTATAACCATAGAACTAGTGTGAAACGAGTGATCAATGATCGATGTAGACTCAGTGGGCAGAAGGGCCTGTTTCCATAAGATTGCTCAATCCTAATTGTCCTTGGTAATGTGGCGGTGAGCTGCCAATCTTTAATGCTTGCGAACTATGAGGTGCAAATAGAGTTCCAGAATTTTGATCCTGTGGCAATGAATCATGATGACAAGTGGTGTTAATATATGATATTAGTGGGCAAAATTAGGGCACATGGTATTGGGGGTAGGGTACTGACATGGATAGAAAATTGGTTGACAGACAGAAAGCAAAGAGTGGGGATAAATGGGTCCCTTTCGGAATGGCAGGCAGTGACCAGTGGGGTACCGCAAGGTTCGGTGCTGGGACCCCAGCTATTTACGATATACATTAATGACTTAGACGAAGGGATTAAAAGTACCATTAGCAAATTTGCAGATGATACTAAGTTGGGGGGTAGTGTGAATTGTGAGGAAGATGCAATAAGGCTGCAGGGTGACTTGGACAGGTTGTGTGAGTGGGCGGATACATGGCAGATGCAGTTTAATGTAGATAAGTGTGAGGTTATTCACTTTGGAAGTAAGAATAGAAAGGCAGATTATTATCTGAATGGTGTCAAGTTAGGAGGAGGGGGAGTTCAACGAGATCTGGGTGTCCTAGTGCATCAGTCAATGAAAGGAAGCATGCAGGTACAGCAGGCAGTGAAGAAAGCCAATGGAATGTTGGCCTTCGTAACAAGAGGAGTTGAGTATAGGAGCAAAGAGGTCCTTCTACAGTTGTACCGGGCCCTGGTGAGACCGCACCTGGAGTACTGTGTGCAGTTTTGGTCTCCAAATTTGAGGAAGGATATTCTTGCTATGGAGGGCGTGCAGCGTAGGTTCACTAGGTTAATTCCCGGAATGGCGGGACTGTCGTATGTTGAAAGGCTGGAGCGATTGGGCTTGTATACACTGGAATTTAGAAGGATGAGGGGGGATCTTATTGAAACATATAAGATAATTAGGGGATTGGACACATTAGAGGCAGATAACATGTTCCCAATGTTAGGGGAGTCCAGAACAAGGGGTCACAGTTTGAGAATAAGGGGTAGGCCATTTAGAACGGAGATGAGGAAGAACTTTTTCAGTCAGAGGGTGGTGAAGGTGTGGAATTCTCTGCCTCAGAAGGCAGTGGAGGCCAGTTCGTTGGATGCTTTCAAGAGAGAGCTGGATAGAGCTCTTGAGGATAGCGGAGTGAGGGGGTATGGGGAGAAGGCAGGAACGGGGTACTGATTGAGTGATCAGCCATGATCGCATTGAATGGCGGTGCTGGCTCGAAGGGCTGAATGGCCTACTCCTGCACCTATTGTCTATTGTCTATTGTCTATTGATATGTACTTGACGTGCAACTGCTCCCAAATCCTTGATGATCATTTCCTCCTTCACCACAGGAGGAATTTTTCATTTGGAAGATGGAGCGGCCTTGTTGAGTTAGCATGTATTACCTTATACTGTAAATAATACAATGCAGCTATCAAATGGTATGAGAGAATATGTATGATAGCATTGTGGATTGCATTAGTCTTGTTGTAAAGCTTCTTAAAGGTTGTTAGAATTGCTCTTCTGTAGGCCTGTGGAGAGTATTTCATCTCATCCTGATGTATCTGGGAGACAGTGGTGCATCTGGTCGAGCTGCTGCCTCACAGCACCAGAGACATGTGTTCAATCCCAACCTTGGATCCTGACGTCTGTGTGGAGTTAGTGCATTCTCCTTATGACCACGTGGGTTTCCTCCGGGTGCTCTGGTTCCAAATACAATTGGGTTTGTGGATTAGTTTAGTTTAGTTTATTATTATTATCTGTGCTGAGATGCAGTGAAAAGTTTTTGTTTGCGAGTGATCTAGTTAAAATGAAAGACTCTACAGGAATACAATCATTCTGTCTAAAGGACAAAAGGTACAACATTTAATGCAAAGATATAACATTAAATTCTGATAAAATCCGATTATAGAAAGTTCAAAGGTCTCTAACGAGGTAGATGGGTGGTCAGGACCTCACTCTAGCTGATAAGAGAACCATTCAGTTGCCAGATAACAACTGGGAGGAAACTGTTCCCGAATCTGGAGGTGTGTGTTTTCAAACGACTGTATCTCCTGCCTGATGGGAGAAAGGAGAAGAGGGAGTGATCGGGGTGAGACTGGTACTTGATTTTGCTGATGTCCTTGCCGAGGCAGCGCTAAGTGTAGGTGGAGTCATTGGAAGGGAATCTGGTTTGTGTGATGGTTTGGACTACATCCACAATTCTCTGCAATTTCTTGCGGTTTTGAATGGAACTGGTCCCAAACCAGGCTGTGATACATCCCTATAAGATGCTTTCAATGGCACATCTGCAGAAGAGGGTTGTTGGGGACATGCTGAACTTCCTCAGCCTTCTAAGGGAGTGGAAACGTTGGTGTGCTAATCGACGTCTGTAACATTGCCCCAAGTGTGTAGCGAGTGGATGCGAAAGTGAGATAGCATAGAATAATCAATGGTTGGTGTGGACTTGGTGGTCCAAAGGATCTATTTCCGCACTGCATCTTTCAATCAAATCGATCAATCAGATGTCAGGAAGGCTTTGTAATTCAAGTGAGTAATTTGTCAAAATATATTTAACATCTGTCCTATTCTATAATGACATTATAGAATCTTCTCTACATCGGCGAGACCAAACGCAGGCTCAGCGATCGTTTCGCTCAACACCTTCGCTCAGTCCGCCTTAACCAACCTGATCTCCCGGTGGCTCAGCACTTCAACTCCCCCTCCCACTCCTAGTCTAACCTTTCTGTCATGGGCCTCCTCCAGTGTCATAGTGAGGCCCACTGCAAATTGGAGGAACAGCACCTCATATTTCGCTTGGGCAGCTTACAGCCCAGCGGTATGAACATTGACTTCTCTAACTTTAGATAGCTCCTCTGTCCCTCCCTTTCCCCTCCCTCTTCCCAGTTCTCCCACTGTCTTCCTGTCTCCACCTATATCCTTTCTTTGTCCCGCACCCCCCCCGACATCAGTCTGGAGAAGGGTCTCGACCCGAAACATCACCCATTCCTTCTCTCCAGAGATGCTGCCTGACCCGCTGAGTTACTCCAGCATTTTGTGATATATTCTATAATGACTGTACAGGGACTCTCCGACTTGCATAATAGGCGACCTATGTAAACTCGCATTTACATAACCAATTCACAATACGCGGTCTTGTTTCCCGAATGACCTGTGTTATTGCAACGGGATGATGGCGGGTGCTTCTCATCCACTTCATAGATATAAAAGCAGTACCTGGGCTTGGTGGAAAAGTGGCAAGGTGAGGGAGAATGGGGGAGGTGGTGGTGGGCCGAGTGGCTGAGTGTGCACCAGCGAGCCCTTCTTCACCAGCTGTCTCCTCCTCCTTCACCCCTGGAGTCATCGATATCTTTTACCTTTGGGTCCTTTGGGAGAAGGAGGAGGGAGGGATCGGCAGAGTGGACAAAGTGATGGGAGAAGGTGGAAGAGGCGGTGGAAGGGAAAACTGACAGAGCAATAGGCGATTGGAAAAAGCAGCAGCTGATGAGAGGGGAGGGAGCCCCATAGTGATTGAAGGCGTCTTGTCAGTGGCGGCGGCGGCCTGAAGAAAGCACTGTCAGCCAGGGGCTGCAACATGAGCCGCAACAACAGCCACATCAACCAAACAGTGCGGCAGCGAGTGAAGAATGGGTTGCTGGGGCAAACCAGCACTGTCAGTGACTAGTTTTAAGATGAAACAACACAAAGTGCTGGAGTAACTCAGCGAGTCAGGCAGCATCCCGGTGAACATGGATAGGTGATGTTTCGGGTCATCACCCGTCTTCAGACCAATTCCGTTGTTTTGTTTATTAACTAGCATCCACAGCTCTCTTTTTCTACGTGGTTTATAGCTGATTTTGACTTACGTAAAATTTGACCTAAGTAAGGGTTTACTGAACGTAATCTTTACGTAAATTGGGGAGTGTCTGTATTTAGTTGGGCTGATTTTTCTAGTCGATGGTAATTTTGAAGATGTTTTATGGTGAGAAATTAAACAATGATATGCAAGGCATTAACATTACTTGCAGCTTATCAGCATAAGCTTACATCTGGATGGGTCTTGCTGAATGTAGGCATAATCTTCCTCATCATTTTCACAGATCCAATTGGAACTGACCAGTGCTCTTATTGTTGATGTTATGAAAGAGATCATAGATGAAGATGCCAAAACTGATTCAAACTTGGAAGGTTACTCTGAGGAATTCCCTGCACTGATAATCAAGGGCTGAGATAATTCACTTCCAAAAAGTCAAACATCTTTAAAAGATGCAAAGGTAAATCTCACATGAGCAGATTTCCTTAGTTTTGAGAGGATATTAGTGTAGATCAATAGCTTGTGTGAAGGTATGGGTTTTCCTGGAACAGGTCTCCACAATACAGCTAAGGTGAGGTTTGGTCCCCTGGCTTTTTCTGTATGCAGTCATTTCTTGACATCATAAAGAGTGCTTTGAATTTGTTGAAGACTGTCCTCTGTGATGTGGTACATCCATAGGAGGTTGAGATGCATGTCATGTTGCCAAATGGAATTGCCAGTCCATTCCACTGACATCACGAAGGAGAGATGTTGAATTAACACTATAACTCCTTTTATAGTATTGATAAAAGTCAAGATCTACCCCAAAGCAATAATGATTTAGTAACACCAAGCCCAAGTTTTTAAAAGCAGAAGGGAAAAAGTAGGAAACACTGACTTATTGTAAGAGTTTTCTCAGCATTTATTTCTTTGGGTGAATATATGTTTTTGAAAAGGAACATGAGATAACGTAGTTATGATTTGGAACCATGCAGTAAAATAGTTGAAGGAAGTAGTGACTACAGCTGAAAATGTTTGAAAAGCTTTATACACATATATGCTTTTGAGAGGAAGACTGTCACCAAAAATAGGCTCTGTACTCATTGCACATAGGGTGGTGGGTATATGGAACCAGTTGCCAGAGAAGGTATTTGAGACATTTACGATGACAAGATTTAAAAGACATTTGGACAGGTAGATGGAGAGGAAAGATTTAGAGGGATATGGGCCAAGGTGGGACAAGTAGATGGGGTATCTTGGTCAGCATGGGCAAGCTGGTCCAAAGGGCTCGTTTCCATCCCGTATGACTATGACTTGTAAGGAATCTAGTTTCAAAAGAACTAGTTTTAGCAGTAGAAGACTTGAGATTTCTAGCAATGATTCACCAAAACCCGAAGGCTAAAAGAATTGATCAATAAAGAAGTAATTAAAGTTTGAACCAGACAGCCAGACCTGTGATACAAATGTGAATCTATAGCTTTATTTCTCTGTGCTTGTACTCTCTGTTACATTTGGAAAGTTAACTGCAATTTTCTGTCTACTAAGGGGGGTGGTGGTGGGGGGGGGGGGGGGGGGGATATTCCTAACTATATTTGAAAAATGAAAATAAAATTCAATGTGTTTTAAAATCTCTGATGCCAATCCACAACTGGTGATGCAGCTGTTGCACAGTGAGCAGGCTGGAGGCTTGCAACTTAAATGAAATTCATGAATAAAATCTTGAATCATTGATAAAATGATTAGACCCCTTAATTAAAAAAATAGTGTAGGAGGGAGGACAGAGCCTTGGGATTTTTTTTATTCATAAGAAAAATGTCAGTGCTGATCCATCAATAACATCACCAGGGCCAAACTCCAGCTTAATGAGGAATACAGCAGAGCATACAAGGAGCAGCCTCAGGCACAAGCATACCCCATTGAGGGTTTGACCTGGTGAAACTGCAGCGCAAGGGCACAAACAGAGAAAATTGTGGAAATATTCAGCAAGTCATGGGTGCTTCTCCTGCTCCAAGTGGCTGACTATGCAAATCAGACGTGGAATGGAGTGGTGGGGACATTGATACATTGCTTGTCCAAGCTGGCCCCTGCAACTCGAACCTTATGCTGCCACCAACACAGCTGGCCTTTATGGTCAAGTTTTAAGGCGAGCATTTTTAACAGCCCTGAACTTAAAGGGTATAAGATAGTGCCAGGAACGTGGTGACTCTTGTATACTGCCTTGGTGTAATCTACTATTCTGACACTCTTGTACTTCAGTATGATTGTGCCAAATATATGGTAAGATTGGTACTGAACTGAATGCAAAACATTTTCTACCTAGATAGAGGTGACAAGGTGCTATTGAACCATTGATTTTCAGCCTGCATGTTTGATGAATGGCAGAGACCAGCTATGAATGGGCAAAACAAGGCTGAAACAGGACAACTTGGGTCTAGACCTCATCACAGCCTTGGATCAAACATTGAGCGGAGAACTAAATTCCAGAGTTGAGATGAGAGTCCAATCTCTTGATATTAAAGGACTCTTTTTAGAAACATAGAAACATAGAAAATAGGTGCAGGAGTAGGCCATTCGGCCCTTCGAGCCTGCACCGCCATTCAATATGATCATGGCTGATCATCCAGCTCAGTAACCTGTACCTGCCTTCTCTCCATACCCCCTGATCCCTTTAGCCACAAGGGCCACATCTAACTCCCTCTTAAATATAGCCAATGAACTGGCCTCAACTACCTTCTGTGGCAGAGAATTCCACAGACTCACCACTCTCTGTGTGAAGAAATGTTTTCTCATCTCGGTCCTAAAAGACTTCCCCCTTATCCTTAAGCTGTGACCCCTGGTTCTGGACTTCCCCAACATCGGGAACAATCTTCCCGCATCTAGCCTCTCCAACCCCTTAAGAATTTTATATGTTTCAATAAGATCCCCCCTCAGTCTTCTAAATTCCAGCTAGTATAAGCCTAGTCTATCCAGTCTTTCTTCATATGAAAGTCCTGCCATTCCAGGGATCAATCTGGTGAACCTTCTCTGTACTCCCTCTAACGCTAGAATGTCTTTCCTCAGATTAGGAGACCAAAACTGTACACAATACTCCAGGTGCGGTCTCACCAAGGCCCTGTACAACTGCAGCAGAACCTCCCTGCTTTTATCCAAGTATTAGACAATAGACAATAGACAATAGGTGCAGGAGTAGGCCATTCAGCCCTTCGAGCCAGCACCGCCATTCAATGCGATCATGGCTGATCACTCTCAATCAGTACCCCGTTCCTGCCTTCTCCCCATACCCCCTCACTCCGCTATCCTTAAGAGCTCTATCCAGCTCTCTCTTGAAAGCATCCAACGAACTGGCCTCCACTGCCTTCTGAGGCAGAGAATTCCACACCTTCACCACCCTCTGACTGAAAAAGTTCTTCCTCATCTCCGTTCTAAATGGCCTACCCCTTATTCTTAAACTGTGGCCCCTTGTTCTGGACTCCCCCAACATTGGGAACATGTTATCTGCCTCTAATGTGTCCAATCCCCTAATTATCTTATATGTTTCAATAAGATCCCCCCTCATCCTTCTAAATTCCAGTGTATACAAGCCCATTAGACATCAAAAGGAAGTGGCTCCAAAAGCACAAAGTTTGATTGTTGGGAAAAAACAAAAGTTTTCTATTCCCAGAGCATCACTTCAGGAATTACTTTACAATATTTTTGGCCCAACTTAAACTGCTTTGCCAATGATTTTCCTTCCATCATAACATCAGATAAGGGGATATTCACTTATGATTGCACAATGCTCCATTCACCATCCCACAATAAATAATGAAATTCATACTTGCATGCAGGAAGTCTTGGGCATCATTTGGTTATGGGCTGATGGTATGTAGTCAGGTTTTTAGCAGAAGAGCATCAACTTCAATGGGGAACCTAATCATTAACCCTTGACCATCACTAACTGTATCATATCAACATTCAGGGATTGCTTATTGACCAGCAACACAACTGGATTAGCCACATAAATATAGTTGCTACAAGGGTAGGTCAGGGTAACCTGAAAGAGGTAACTCCTGTCCACTATGTGCAAGTCACCAAACAGGAGTGTGATAGATCATGTTTGGTTTTTCTGGATGAACAACAAAATAAAACTCTTAAACTTGACATCAAATAATACCCCTAGTTTATTAAGCAGCTGGCCAGCTGTGGCTGCAGTGTGTAACGTCAACAAGATTCAACACCATTGCGTGCCTGGCTGCTCCAACAGAACCCACCAAATCCATGACCTCTACCAGCAGAACGGACAAGGGCAGCAGTTTCATTGGAATTCCACCATTTGCCTGTTCCCTTCCAAGCTATAGATTGTCCTGACCTGAAAATATGTTACCATTCTATCAATGTTTGATGGGTTTTAATCCTGGCCCTCACTCCCCCAGAACATCCTACCACAACCGGAGAGCAGTGCTGAACTACTATCTACATCTTTAATGTCCCTCAGACGATCCATGACTGGACTTTGCTGGCTTTACCTTGCACTAAACATTATTCCCTTATCATGTATCTATACACTGTAACTGGATTGATTGTAATCATGTTTTGTCTTTCTGCTGACTGGTAAGCATGCAACAAAAAGCTTTTCACTGTACCTTGGTACACGTGACAATAAATTAAACTGAAATGTTGTGGAAGTACTTTCATTAGGAAGACTAGTACAGGTCGTGGATGTGGCTCACTGCCACCTACGTGAGGGCAATTAGGTTTGCTAGGGATGGTCAGTTCCTGAAAAATGAATGAATTGTATCTTTATATTCCACCATAGAAATTATAATTGATTATCTTCATTTTGTATTCCAGATCATTGCACTAACATTAAAAGAAAATCTTCCTTCCCCCTCTGGTTGCCTCCAATTCAGAGGATTGCCTGAGCTAAATTGTTTTGCCAAAGCTGTCTCTTAAAGTGCTCAGCAAAAAAAGTTGATCAATAAAAACGTTTGACAATGTAATTACTGACCCTGTCAAGGGAAAATATCTGTCCCAAAAAAAGATTCATCAAAAACTCTATTAAAGTGTTAACCAGAAAATGAATTTAAAAAAAATCTATGAACAATGTTGTATATCATGTTCTATACAATGTGTCAAATCCAGTGAGCCAAGAAATATAACAATTATACTAGCTAGATTGCCTTTCTTGTTCAGTGAATTTTGCCAAATTGGCAATTGGCTAGAACTTGAACGATGAACAAAATCCATCCATTGGAATGGTTCTGATTTAAACAAAAATGACTGCTTTATCTGCAATCAAAAACCTTTTCAACCCCAGGTGATCAATTTATACTCTAACATCCAAAAACTAATTTCAAAGCTATTAATATTTGTAATCGGAAAAGAGACGTATTTTTCTTTGGCTGGAGTTCAAATAACAATTATCTCTTAATCTTTTGTTCCAATTAATACCACCAAGTATTCAAATGTGATTAAATGTAAGAAAAAGCATTAGCTCAGATTCTGTGGTAAGCAATGAAGTTATGGCATTTGGCATGACTTCAAATAAAGCAGCCAAACATGAATACAGTTAAAGTCATACAGCATGAGATGGCCCACCAAATATCGAACACCCAGTTTTTTAATTATCTCTACATTCTCCCATCAATTCCCCCTGATTCTATCATTCCCCTATGTACTAGAGCAAATTTACTGCAGTCTATTAATCTACCAACCTCTATATCTTCAGGATGTGGAAGGAATCTGGGGCACTGGTAAAAACCCAATGGGAGAACATACAAATTCAATACACGCAGTGCCAAAGGTGAGGATTGAACCAGAATCACTGGAACTGCAAGACACTAGCTTTGTCAACTGAACCACTGTGCTGTTGAACATCGGGTGGTGCCAGCAATGGCTGCCTTGCCAACAGTCTGTCTGTCCTTTCCTTTGTGTTTTAATTGTATGTGTTAAATGTATGATTTAGTGTTCTTTAGCTTGTTTTATGTGGGGGTTGGCGGAAACTTTTTCTAATCTCTTACCTCGACGGAGATGCGATTTTTTTTTCCATATCGTATCTCCATCCGTACTGCGGCCTAACATCGAGGAGTTGGCGGCCTTTGCTGGGGACCAATTTTTAGAGCTCCACCGCGGTCGCTTGCGGACTTACCATCGTGGAGCTCGCGATCCCTTTGCCAGGGATCGACCTCGGAGCTCCAACCGTGGATACTTGCGGACTTAACATCATGGAGCCCGCGGTCTCTGGTCAGAGACTGACTTCAGGAACTTCAAGCCACAGGAGATTCGACCGCCCCGACACGGGAGCTTCGATCGCCCCGATGCGGGGGCTTCAACCACCGGCTGCAGGGGTGCTCCGAGCGCCCCGATGGATGGCTCGACTGCCCCGACCGCGGGAAAATAAAAAGGAAGAAGTTGGACTTTTTTGCCTTCCATCACTGTTAGGAATGTGGGGAATCCGTTGTGGTGGATGTTTATGTTAACTTTTATGTATTTGCATGTCTTGTTGCTTTTTTCCCCCGTATGGCTGTATGGTAATTCGCATATCACTAGCTTAATTGGTACATGTGACAATAAAAGACCTTTGAAACCTTTGAATCCTTTGTTCTCAGATGGATTGCAACTCTTTCAATGTTGGATACTGTCAGAGACTAGCTTTAGGCAATCTCTAGTTTTCAAAAATACCAATGGCATTAAATAGACTTGGCAACAATTCATTATGGAAAATGTCTTATTGATGGCAAGCCATACTCATTTGCCCAACTTTTTAAAGTTTTATGACATGTGAATAAAGATTGGAAAATGTAATTATGATCAAGGCTGAAAATAATATAATTACAGTTTAAATAATAAATTTAAAGTAATTGTTATTATTTTAAAAGCACATGAAATTTTGAACTAGTTGACTAAGGGAATGTGAACCCATGGTATGAAATTAGGTTTTGGCTCCTTAGAGACTTTGAAACAGTATTTATAGTTTAATATGCCGTGACCTGCCTTAAAAATATTATGCCGTGAGGTGTAATTATGCTACAGTGAGCACTGTTAATAAATACCATGAGTCAGTTTAGTTTAGTTTAGAGATACAGCGCGAAAAACAGGCCCTTCGGCCCACTGAGTCCGCACCGACCAGCGATCCCCGCACATTAACACTATCGTACGCACACTAGTGACAATTTACACATACGCCAAGCCAATTAACCTACATACCTGTACGTCTTTGGAGTGTGGGAGGAAACCGAAGATCTCGGAGAAAACCCACATGGTCGCGGGGAGAACGTACAAACTCCGTACCTGTGGTCAGGATCGAACCCAGGCCTCCACCGCTGCAAGCACTGTGAGGCAGCAACTCTACCGCCATGCCACCGTGCCGCCCTGAAATTGCTAGACATGCTAGAAGATATGTAGGTTTCTAGGTTAACTGCTAGAAATTATTTTTTCCCTGGCGCTGCACAGAGGAACTGCAGTTATTTGGCAATGATGTTCCTTTCCCTTTCCCACCCTTCATACCAGCATGCACACAAATAAACCACAAATCGCTTCCCTTTCCCTAATAAAGAGTTGGGTGTTACTAATGTACCAGATATCTGTAAGAATGAACTAGCACTTGCTGTGGTCGTGAAGGCGTGAAATCGCTATTGAACTGCATCTGCACAACACTGCTGTGTCATTCCTCAGGGATTGGAGAAGGCCCCGAATAATAAATAAAGATATGAATGAGCAATACTTTATTGTCACACGTGCCTAGGGTGCCTAGGTACAGTGAAATGCTTTGTTTTGCATACAACCTAGGCAGTACACAATTATCGCCACGTGTTGGCGCTGGCAAAGTTACAAAAGTACTGAACAGTCCTATCTTACTGCCTGCCAGCATAAGCTGAGGAAGAGGTGAACAAAAGTAAATTGTTCGAATCTTGGAAGGCTCACTGGGGATGAATCAGCATGAGCAAGTTGAGATAGCAGATATTCATGCATGGAGTGAGGAAATGACATACCAGGGATAGGACATACAAAGTCGGTGATAGGGCATTGAGGATTGTTTATGAGCAGAGGGACTCAAGTCCACAGTTCCCTGAAAGTGGCAACACAGGTTAATAGAGTGGTGAAGACATAATTTTACCATTAATATGCAAGGGGTAAAAAAATGTGTTCATATTAGCCCAGCAACACAAGAAAATAGACATTATCTCTGGAACCTTGCCTGTGGCTAGAAAAGGCACAAAAATCTCCATCATGGCTCCAGCAATCTCCTATTTTGCCTCTCTCAATAACCTGGCATAGAGCCCATCAGGCTCTGGAGATATATCCACCCCAATGGTCTTCAAGAGACCCAGAACCACCTTGATCCCAAATTGACCGAGGTTTTTAGTGTGACGATAGACACAAAATGAAAGAGTAATTTAATGGGTCAGGCAGCATCTCTGAAGAAAAGGAATAGGTGATGTTTTGGGACGAGACCCTTCATCACGCTAAGTTACTCCAGCATTTTGTGTCACTCCTCCGTGTAAACCAGCATCTTCAGTTCCTTCTTACACACCTTGACCATTTTAGTATACCACATGCTGAACACACTAGTCCCCATGTCCTTCATGGTTTCCACCAATGCAGAGTACTCATTTAGTATAGAAACAATGAACTGCAGATGCTGGTTTGCAAAAAAGACAAAATACAGGAGTAACTTAGTGGGTCAGGCAGCATCTCTGTATCAGTTAGTATCTTGCCAAGGTCCTTTGACAGATGGGGGGAATTAAAAGATATGGTGAAGCTGATGGACTAAAATGTATTTATTTCAATGTGATGAATATCCTGAGTAAAACATGAAATTAAAGCATGGATTGGTGCTTGTGCCTATGATGTTGTGGCCCTTGCAGAAACTTGGTTGCGAAAGGGATCTGATTGGCAGCTCAATGTTCCAGGGTTTCAATGTTTCAGATGTGATAGAGAGGGAGGTAAAAGAGGTGAAGAAGTTGCTCTACTAATCAGGGAGAATGTCTTGGCTGCATTTCAAAGCAAAAATACTGGACAGTTTGTGCCCTAAGGTAATATGAGTAGAACTAAAGCGTGAGAAAGGTGGACTATAGGCTTCCCATCAGGCAGCAGGAGATAGAGGGACAGATATGGAGATAGGTGTGGCGGATCAGGCCACTCCTCGGGTCAGCCCCCTCGTTACGTGACGGACAGGTGAAAGGGGTTAAAAGCCAGACCAAGGGAAGGCGTGGTTCATCCCTTGGAGAACTACGCTGTGGGCACCAGCTCACAGCCTAATAAAGAATCTAACTAAACACTGCCTGGCGTCTTGCCTTTTCTCTGGCCTCCGCCAGGCCACTACATAGGTGCCAAAGCAACAGGGTTGTCGTGGTGGATGAATTTAACTTCCCCGATATTAACTGGGACTTGCTCAGTGCAAAGTGCTTAGATGGGGCTTGTTAGATGTATCCAAGAGGGTTTGGGGAAACAGTATGGGAATAGTCCAACCACAGAAGTGAAAGAGTATGGGTAGGTTACTTTTTTTTCAGTGGAAAAGCATTTTGGGGTTGTGATCACAACTCAATAAGTTTTAAGATTGTTTTGAATAGAAATAAGTTTAGTCTTTGTGTCAAGGTACTAAATTGGAGTAAGACAAATTACAAAGGTATTAGGTAGGAGCTTGGGAGAGTATATTGGGAGAAGTTGTTATTGGATAAGCCCACATCTGACTTATTTAAAAACCAGTTGATGAAAATTCAGGACCACATCTTAGAAGCAGGGATGACCAAAGCAATGGTGAATTTGGTCAAAAAGGTAAAGAAAGCATATGCAAAATTTAAGCAGATAAAAATAGATGGGACTTTGAGGAATATAAAACAGGAACTTAAGCAGATGATTAGAAGGGCCAATAGGGGCCAAGAAATGGTGAGTTGGATTAAAGAAAATCCCAAGGGTTTTGTGTTTAAAAACAAAAGGGTAACCAGGAAGAAGGTATGACTGCTCAAGGATCAAGGTAGGAGTTTGTGCAAGGGTGTAGCAAGGTACTAAACAAGTATGTTGCATCCGTACTCACCAAGGAAAAGGACATGGAGGCCAGTGAGATTTCCGGTGTGGAGAATGATAATATGCAAGGGCAGTTTGGGATTAAGAAGGTGGTTCGAGAGCTCTTGAAGAACATTGAGATGGATAAATCCTCAGGGTCTGATGGAATCTTTCCAAGGTTACTGGCAAGAGCAGACATCGCAGGAGTCTTGAGGAAGATTTTTGCATCTTCTCTAGCCACAAGCAAAGTCTAGAAGAACTGAAGAGTAGTCAATGTTGTTCCTTTGTTTAAGAAGGAAGTAGAGAGAATCCAGGGAATTATAAGCTGGTGCTCCTCTCATCAGTGGTACGGAAGCTATTGAAAGGGATCCTTCGGGATAGGATTTACAACCAAGTGGAAGAGAACTGGTTAATTAGGGACAGTCAGAATGGTTGTATGTGGCAGATCATGTCTTATTAACTTGATCAGGTTTTTTTAAGAAGTGACAATGGTGTTGAATGAGGGTTGGGCGATGGTTATTGTCCATATGGATTTTAGTAAGGCATTTGATAAAGTCCCCCATGGTAGACTAATTCAGAAGATTAAGATGCACACGATTATCGGTGATTTTGTTGTATGGATTTAGAACTCTTATTCATAGAAGAAAAATGAATTTGGTGGAAGGACGTAACTTAGTCCGGAGGTCTGTGACAAGTGGTTCTGCAGGAATCTGTGCTGGGACCTTTGTTATAAACAGGTATGATAAAAATAAGTGACTCGGATGTAAATATAGATAGATTGATTTGTAAATTTGCAGACAACAATAAGATAGGTGGGGTGGCAGACTGTGAGGAAAGCTGATAAAGTATACAGTGGGATATAGATCGGTTACAGAAATGGCAGGTGGAGTTTATTCCAAGCAAGTATGAGGTATTGATCTTTGGGATGTTGAATGTAAGGGGAAATATACAATTAATGGCATGACCCTCAACAGCATTAATGTATAGAGGAATCATGGGATCCTATTTCATAACTCTCTGCAAGTGGCAACACCAGTAGATAAAGTGTTAAAGAAGGCATATGGTTGTTTAGAGATACAGCATGGAAATAGGCCATTTGTCCCACAGAGTCCACAGAGCTCCACATTGATCACCCATTCACACCAGTTCTATGTTATTCTACTTTCTCAACCACTCCCTATACACTCAGGGCAATTTACAGAAGCCAATTAATCTACAAACCCGCATGTCTTTGGGATATGGGAGAAAACCCGTGCACCGGAGGAAACCCAGTGTCACAGGGAGAACAGGCAAATTCCACACAATCAGCACCCAAGGTGATAATTGAATCGAGGTCTCTGGCACTGTGAGGCTGCAGCTCTACTAGGCATGCCACGGTGCCACCTAAGGCTTCCCTTCATTGGTCAGGGCGTTGACTATAAGAATCAGGAAGTCATGATGCAGCTTTGTAGGACTTTGGTTAGGCTACACTTGAAGTATTATGTACAGTTCTGATCACTCCATTAGAAAAAGGATGTGGAAACTTTGGAGAGGGTGCAGAAGAGGCTTGCCAGAATGGTGTCTGGATTAGAGGGTATTAGTTATAAGGAGAGGCTGCACATTTTAGAATGATTTTGACGTTGTTGGCGAACTTAGACAAAGAGGACCAGATGTTTGGTAACCTTTGCAAAAATGACTATGACTTTATGGGAACAAAAATGGGCAATCATAACTTCCAGTATACATCGTTTTACCTAATTGCACTGATTTTGTGCTCCAGATCAATCCTGTAGCACTTGATAAATATGTGCAATGTGATTGAATTGCTAGTTCGGTATACTTGTCTGATATCGATGACATAATGGCATAGAATTTCTGATGTTCCTGGGGGTGTTCAAATCTTTTAATCTTAAACCTGATGAGACTTGTTAACTCTGTGCTGATACCATTTTTACAATCACAATTAATATTAAATTACTTGCTTAGCTTTGTATTGGGGCTTGCTCTGCTGTCATGGTTAATATTAAGTTACGTGTTAGTTTTATATTGGCACATTTATGGCACCCTGAAGCTACAGATTTTAATCTTCTTTGCTCCAGAAATGTATTTCTTAACTGGGATTTTAAATTTAAGAATTATTTATCTCATTTAAAAAAATTAATTGTGTCTAATCAGTGTAATGGGCCAAATCCTGAGTGTGATGAAGAGTGATCAACCATTTGAGCTGGTAGAGCTGCTGCCTCACAGGGCAAGAGACCCAAGTTCAATCCCGATCCTGTCGGGTGCCGTCTATGTGGAATTTGTACGTTCTCCCTGTGACCATGTGGGTTTTCCCTGGGTGCTCTAGTTTTCCTCCCGCATCCCAAAGACATGCAGGTAAATTGGCTTCTGTAAGTTTTTCTCTAGTATGTGGGAAGTGGAAGAGAAAATGGGATAACTTAGGACGAGTGTGAACTGGTGATCGGCGGTTGGCATGAATTTGGTGGACTGAAGGATCTGATCTGTTGCTGTATTACTAAACTAAACTAAACTAAACTAAATAATGCAGAATGTCTTACACAAACATACTGTTGGTTCCGGTTATGCACATTCAAGCATCACAAATGTTTTAGCTCAAAGTAATGGGTGATTATTTACAATTTCTATCTAAGTCTTGCAGTCGGTCACTCAAGAATTGTTTTGTGTGATTATTGCATCCTCTGAAATTGGAGATCAAATATTGGGTCATCCCTATCAAATTCTTTAAGCACTGAACAACTGAGTGGCACAGTGGTAGAGTTGCTGCCTTACAGCGCTTGCAGCACTCAGGTTCAATCCTGACTACGGGTGCTGTCTGTACGGAGGTTGTACGTTCTCCTCGTGACCGCGTGGGTTTTCTCCGAGATCTTCGGTTTCCTCGCACACTCCAAAGACGGACAAGATTGTAGGTTAATTGGCTTTGGTGTTTGTGTAAATTGTCCCTAGTGTTTGTAGGATAGTGTTAATGTGCTGGGATCGCTGGTCGGCGTGGACTCGGTGGTCCGAAGGGCCTGTTTCTGCTCTGTATGTCTAAACTAAACTAAACTAAACTAAGCTCCCAAACCCAAACACTTATTTCCATTCCTCTAAACTTTCTACGAACACATTTTTAAAGTTTTGACTACATCTTCTTGGGGAGTGTGCTTGCTGCTTAAATAATCTTTCAGAACGCACTTTCCATGTCCTGATAACAAGAGTACTTCCAACAAACAGCTGGAGGAACTCGTGAAGCCAGGCACCATTGATAGAGGGACACAGACAGACTGAGGAAGGGTCCTAATCCAAAACGTTGTCTCCATTTCCCTCCTGATCCACCAAATTCTTCAGGCAACTTGTTTTTGTGCTCATGATTCCAGCACCTGCAGTCACTTTTGTCTCCAAGAGTACATCTAATCACTTTCTTCATGTATCCATGTACCTATTGTAGAAAGTAACAAAATATTGAGTGGAATGATTATCTCTTTCTCAGACCTTTTCCATAAATGTCTTTATTGTAAAATTCTCAATTTTATATATGCGTCCAATTTCTAGCCTTGATCAGTGAATAAATACCTTGACTACTCGAACAATTAGAAAATGTAATCATGACGTTGAAAAAGCAAATTAATTGCAACGGTAATGGCAATTTTACACATTTATGGAATCACATTGTTTCTGAGTGGTCTAATAGAAAAAAATGCTATTGAATTTAGAAAATTCAGTGTAAAAAACTCAATCTTTATAACCTCTAACATGGTAATTTAAAATTGTTGTTCCTGCATTCAAATCCCCCTGTGGGAATGCTCCTCTCTAATTGTCTCACACACTGATCTTGACATTCATCCAGTTACATAATCCTATATGTGCAATCCACTGTTGGCAGTAGTGGGCCCATTATAGCATAATTTAGTTGGACCTGCTGCTAAGCTTACACATAAAGAATAGCTTTTTTGTTGGATGAGATGCTGCAAAGTGACTAATACTTATGGGAAGATACCCTGCCAGAAGGCTAAGGGGCAAATCTGCTAGGAAATTCAAAACAATGGCTTGTGAAGAGGCTTGGCAAGCCACAGTGTTAGATTTTTTTTCTGTTGTTAAATTAATTGAATGATAGTGCATTTTACATTAAAAGCTCCAGAGTGCAACTTTGGAGTTTAATTTTCCAGAAATGTAAGGATAGTCCATGACCCAAATAAATGTGAGGTTTTGAATCAAGACAAATTAGATAGTAATTTTCGATGTTCTTTTTCTTTCCCGGTTCTGATAAAGGGTGCCACGGAAGCGTTAATGGTTTCTCATTCCACAGATTCCACTTGACCTGCTCGCTGTTTCCAATATTTTCTATTTTTTTTGTTTTTTCATTCCTAAAAGGCAGTTAAGTATGGTGCTTATGATGGATCAGGTATGCATCTCTTTAAGATTTGTATAATCTTACCATGGCTCAGTACATTCATTCGCTGGACTTCTGATGTCCTCTGCAGTGTTCTCAGTTTGCAGAAATATTTTTCCAAACCACACATCTTTTCCTGTCCAGGTTCCCATTGCAGGCTGTACTTTCTCTATAATTGCATTTTTTGGTTTGGTTTAGTTTAGTTTAGACATACAGTGTGGAAACGGGCCCTTTGGCCCACCAAGTCCGGGCCGACCAACGATAACCCACACGTTAGTTTTATCCTAGACCCTAGGGACAATTTACAGAAGCCAATTAACCTACAAACCCACATGTCTTTGGGATGTGGGAGGAAACCGGAGCACCTGGAAGAAATCCACAACCTCACAGCGAGAACGAGCAAACACCACACAGACAGCATTCAAAGTCAGGATCGAACCTGGGACTCTGGTGCTGTCGACAGCACCTTTTCCACAGTGCCACTCTTTTTAGACTTTCGACTTCAGAGATACAGAATGGCAGCAGACCTTTGGCCCAACGAGTCCACTCTGACCAGTGATCAACCCATACACTAGCACTATCCGACCTACTAGGGACAATTTACATTTTTTACCAATGCCAATTAACCTACAAACCCACACATCTTTGGAATGTGGGAGGAAATCAGAGCATCCGGAGAAAACCCATGCAGTCACAGGGAGAATATACAAACTCCGTACAGATAGCACCCAGAGTCAGGATCATACCTGGGTCTCTGGTGCCGTAAGGCAGCAACTCTACAGCTGCGCCACTGTGTCGCCCATTTTGTGTCATGCTTCACTAAATGTTCTCCACATTGGTGGCCATGTGACGTTTGTGGTTTGGGTTTGCATTGGTCTGCAGCTTTGCACGTATACATTCACCTTTCTAGAATTAACTGTGACTCGGGTGTCCACCAGGTGGCGCCAGCAATGGCTGCCTGGTCAACAGTCTGTCTGTCATCTTACTTCTTTGTGTTTTAATAGTATGTGTTAAATGTATGTTTCTAGTGTTCTTTAGCTTGTTTTATGTGGGGGTGGGGTTTGGGGGAAACTTTTTCTAATCTCTTACCCCAACGGAGATGAGATTTTTTTCTGTATCGTATCCCCGTCCGCACTGCGGCCTAACATTGAGGAATTGGCGGCCTTTGCTGGAGACCGACTTTTGAGAGCTCCACCGCGAGGAGCCTACGGGACTTTAACATCATGGAGCCCGCAATCCCTTCACAAGGGATCGACCTCAGAGCTCCAACCGTGGGTGCTTGCGGACTCAAAATCACGGTGATCGCCATCTCTGGTCAGGGACCGACTTTGGAGACTCCAAGCCACAGGAGCTTCGACCGCCTTGACACGGGGGTTTCGATCGCCCTCACGCGGGAGCTTCAATCGCCCCGATGCAGGAGCTTCGACCGCCGGCTGCGGAAGCTTCGATTGCCCCGACGGATGGACTTTTTTGCCTTCCATCACAGTGAGGAATGTGGGGAATCCACCGTGGTGGATGTTTATGTTAACTTTTATGTAGTTGTGTGTCTTGTTGCTTTTTTTCTCGTATGGCTGTATGGTAATTCGCATATTACTGTACCTTAATTGGTACATGTGACAATAAAAGACCTTTGAAACCTTTGAAACATTTGAAACTATTCCCTTTGGTGTGTCAAAATTAATCCAGCAGTGTCAGTTTACAATTTTCTACACTGGTATTTCCTTGAATGCCATCCCACAGAGCACTGATTCATTAATAACTTTCGGCAGTTCCTTTCTCTCCCCAGAAATGCTGCTCAACGTGCTGGCTTGCTCGAGCAGATTGTTTTGTCACTCCAGATTTCAACATCTGCAGACTCCTGTGTCTCCATCTAATCAAATCCATTGCCTGTTTATGGGAATGGACGAAGGAAAATAGAAGGCTTCTCAATCTATCAAACCGAAGAATCATCAGTGAGTCACAGATTAAATTAAAGTCTCCCGTAATGACCACGTTGTTTTTTCAATAGGTTATAATTCCCAAGAGGTACAAAAATTTGAGTCTACATATTAAGATTCCCTCGGTCTCATAGGGCATATATGGCAGAACACATTTCTGAAGGCCACCTACTTGGTCTCTTCCAAAACCAGGCCCCAGGCACAGAGGCGCAGCGGTAGAATTACTGCCTCACGGTGTCAGACTCCCTGGTTCAATCCTGACCACAGAGTTTGTACATTCTCCCAGTGACCACGTGGGATCCCTCTGGGTGCTCCAGTCTTTTCCCACATTACAAAGATGTGCAGGTTTGTAAGTTAATTGACTTCTGTAAATTGCCCCTAGTGTGTAGGATAAACTAGCGTGCGGGTGATTGTTGGTCAGCACAGACTCATTGTTTCCATGCTGTATCAGTAAATAAACTAAACATGATTAAGGTGGAGAAGTGGCATGGAGCCCTATATTTAGGAGAGAACCAGGAGATTGTTTATTTTGGTGGATGAGTTGGGTGGGGTGAGGGGTTTTAATTGGATATTGGATGTTTGTTATTGGGGGAAGTTAGAATAGAAAACAATCAAAACTTGGGCGGATGTTAGTAGGGTGGATGGGGATGGGGATGGGGATGATCAATGTTGGGTGGAGTGTTCTTGGTAGAGGATTGCGGATTGCAGAGACACCAGATGGTTCATTGGGAAGTAGGACGAGCTGTGGATGTAGGAGTTTGTGTTTGACAGCTGAAGAGGAAGACTCACCATGTGGAGGAAACCTCAGAACATGGGGTAGTGGACCACTTAGAGATGGGGATGCTCTGGGGAGGGGGGTCTTTTCAATGTACAGAAGAGACCCCAAGGTTGTGAGTAATTTATTTACTTTGCTTAAACTGTAATGATGTTCTCACATTTAAACATTTATAGAAATGCATTCCTAATTCTGTCTAATTTACTTTTTTTTAAAATTGTATTTAGTACAGAAGCTCTTACCTCATGCTGTCTCGGCAAGGCCACCAGCATAATTAAGGACGAGTCGCACCCTGGCCATTCCCTCTTCTCCCCTCTCCCATCGGGCAAAAGATATAGAAGTGTGAAAACACACACCTCCAGATTCAGGAACAGTTTCTTCCCAGCTGTTACTGGGCAACCGAGCCATCCAACCACAACTTGAGAGCAGTCCTGAACTACTATCTACCTCATAGGAGACCCTCGGACATTCTTTGTTCGGACTTTGGCTTTATCTTGCACTAAGCGTTATTCACATTATTCCCTTTATCATGTATATGTCCACTGTGAAAGGTTCGATTGTAATCATGTATTGTCTTTCTGCTGACAGGTTAGTATGCAACAAAAGCTTTTCACTGTACCTCGGTACATGTGACAATAAACTAAACTCATAAATAATTACATTAAATTTTACTTGACATCTATTTGTGCAATTAACTAACCTGACAATGCCCTTTTGCATGTAACAATTACCTTTGAACAGTTGCATCATATCAGTAAAGGTATTGAGTATAACAGTCAGCAAGTCATTTTGCATCTGGAGAAAACTTTGGTTAGGCCTCTTTGGTTTGGAGTACAGTTCTGGTCATCCCATGTCAGGAAGAATGTGGAGACTTTGGAGTGGGTGCAAAAGATGTTTACCAGGATGTTGCCTGGATTAAAGAGTATTAGCCATGAGGAGAGGTTGGACAAACTTGGATTGATTTCCCTGGAGTATCAGAGGCTGATAGGAGACCCAATAGAAGATTATAAAATTATGAGGGACATGGAAAAGCAGATGCGCAGTGTCTTTGCTCATCCAGATAATAGAGGGCAAGCTTTAAGATGTGAGAGGTAAAGTATAAAGGATATACTGTATATGAGGTAATGTTTTTACAGGAAGGGTGGTGGTGGCAGAAACGATAGAAGACATCGAAGAGGCATTTGGACTGGTCAGGTGCAAGCAGATTGGGTTAGTTTAATTTGGCATCATGGTCGGCCCATGAAATGAAAGGAATGAAAGGCCTGTTCCTTTGCTGTACTGTTGTATATTCTTCTCAGATTGCTATAGAGTTGAGCTTACTGATATTTTGCTGTTATGTCCCCAAATGCTGGTCCAATTCATATACTGAGGAAATAAATGATTGCAATATTTAATCCTGGAAGTTACTATTGGTTACCTTGTGTATCGAAAAAAAAAATCAAATCAAGCCCTGCGGTAAATTAAGGATGGGAGAGAAGGATCTAGGCTGTTAATGAAATTGTGACTCATCAGCACTTCAATTTCTCATCATGCCCTAGTTGTGTTGCTTGTGACATGGGTCAAATGAAAGTACCTTGGAGGAGGTAAGCAAGGAATTGGATAATATTGATCTGTCGAAGGTACTAGGAAAATAGAGAGATTCATTCAGTATGAATAGTTTACTGGCAGAATCAGTAACCTCCCCTAAATTAACATAGTTTGTGATAAATAAAGGTGTGTACTATGTACAGGTATTTCTCGTCACTCACAGTAAATGTGCTGCCTGTTACATAACACTGTATATTAAGAGTTTTGAGGTTTTGTAAAAGGCTACCACTAACAATAAAATTAATTTACACCACAGTAAATCATCAACTTTAAGAACCTTTTCCTCTTACTTCCACCCCACTATTCTATTATCTCAATTTATTTGCTGTTTCTTCTCCACACTTTGCCCCAGCAGTAGTCTTCCTTTTGAACTATTTAATTGGAGTCATTTCTTGGAAATATGGAAATTGGAATTGATTTAGCTGCATACTGTTGATTTTTTTGTAATTGATTCAATGTTTTCAAAAAGTATTTCCATTAGTCACAAATGCATATTTTTAATTGCATGCATTTTAACTTATTAATTTGAAATTATCCAATTTAAGATGGGATGGGATTTCTGTGGAATATATGTCAGTGAAATAGTGCGCATTGCAAGGTGCCAATAACTTGGAATCAGTCTTATCAGTGCTAATCCTCAAGATACATTAAAGATATATTACATATTCGCAATTGTGAATAAGAGGTAAATATCTGGGCATTATCATTCAGCATATTACTTCTCGTATGAAGCAATAAATGAATCAATCATCAAGACTTTTCAGTGTCTTTTTTAATCTAATGATTAGCATTTACAGAAATCTTAGGCTAACTGTACCAGTGTTAACCCACTTTCTGAAGGAAGTCAGCAAAATACTGTCTTAGTTAATGGTAAAGTTGACATGAGTACATGGTTAGTAAAGCTGACGAATAAACACACACACTTGCAGATGGTCAAAAGAAACCAACACTTCTGTCGTGAAATGATTTAAGTAGTTAATTTTTCTGCATCCTTTTCATCATCTTCTGTAAGCGCTGGCTGTTTCTCCTCTTTCATTAATTTTACACCTAAAATGGAAATACAATAGGATACATTGAAATGTTATTAACTATCCTGAAGTAAAAATTTAAAAATCATTGCACTGTAGACAGGTTCAAGCTGTGAGGGTTCATATTGTTATTTCATTGAATATGGCAGATTACATGATGAGTAATCAATAACAGCAGCATTTTAATGCCAAGGTTTTAAAATTACCTGTTTGATCATTCAATATGATTTCTGCGAAACAGAGCAGGCATCAGAAAAGCAATCTTGCTGGAATCGTGAGGTCAGGAAATGGATGAAGCGCATTGTACCTTAATCATTGACTCATTGGAGCACGACAGCTGGATGGAAATCAATTTTTGGAAATTACAATGCTCTATCTTTCTAGAGTGTCGGCAGCATTCGGAAATACCAAAGAGCAGAAGAAGGATTGCATAAATGAGGAAGCATAAAGGTACAGGGGATCATGGATGGAAATAGGTTAAGATTATCATCTTCGCTGCACCAGCCTAACTGGAGTCCTCTGCCACATAGAGTGATGTAAAGAAAGGCAACATCTTTTTGTTTTAGCGACATGGGCTGAAATCTGCTTATTGCGTTAGATGTGAAAGAGTGCTTCAGTCTGGCTGGAGCTATAAGATAATAATTGGGATAATGAAAGGATTTTTAAATAAGATTTTCATTTTAACATACTAAATAATAAGCGACTGCAATACTTGGAATTATTTGAGATATGAATGGATTTGGATTAGTTGAAATATGTACAGGATAGCTCTCAGGAACATGCAAAGGTTTGGAAAAGTGGCATCATAAGGAAAAAGGGAACGGATTAAAGATTCAATAGTTATTAGATAAGATAGGGCAGAAGGCAGGAACTGTACCCAAGATTTGGGGCACTTTGGAAATGATGTGGAGGAAGAAGCTGTTGAAGGCGATTTGTAAATGACATTTAAGTGAAAGTAGCTTGGCAGAGGTGGACAACAGATAAACATTGTAGAACAATGAAGGAATCTCATGCAGAGTGTTGTGGTTACAGTAAGAAGGTTTAAAGTATTAAGGTTGTATTAAATAAGGACATCATTGTATCAATTAAGAACACTGTTTTACTATTGTGCAATAGACAATAGACAATAGACAATAGGTGCAGGAGTAGGCCATTCGGCCTTTCGAGCCAGCACCACCATTCAATGTGATCATGGCTGATCATTCTCAATCAGTATCCCGTTCCTGCCTTCTCCCCATACCCCCTGACTCCGCTATCCTTAAGAGCTCTATCTAGCTCTCTCTTGAAAGCATTCAGAGAACTGGCCTCCACTGCCTTCTGATGCAGAGAATTCCATAGATTTACAACTGTCTGACTGAAAAAGTTTTTCCTCATCTCCGTTCTAAATGGCCTACCCCTTATTCTTAAACTGTGGCCCCTGGTTCTGGACTCCCCCAACATTGGGAACATGTTTCCTGCCTCTAACGTGTCCAACCCCTTAGTAATCTTATATGTTTCAATAAGATCGCCTCTCATCCTTCTAAATGCCAGTGTATATAAGCCTAGTCGTTCCAGTCTTTCAACATACGACAGTCCCGCCATTCCGGGAATTAATCTAGTAAACCTACGCTGCACGCCCTCAATAGCAAGAATATCCTTCCTCAAATTTGTAGACCAAAACTGCACACAGTACTCCAGGTGCGGTCTCACTAGGGCCCTGTATAACTGCAAGTCTCACTAGGGCCCTGTACAACTGTTCTTTGCTCCTATACTCAACTCCTCTTGTTATGAAGGCCAAATTCCATTGGCTTTCTTCACTGCCTACTTTTAATCCCTTCATCCAAGTCATTAATGTATATTGTAAATAGCTGTGGTCCTAGCGCAGAGCCTTGCGGTACCCCACTAGTCACTGCCTGCCATTCTGAAAGGGACCCATTTATCCCCACTCTTTGCTTTCTGTCTGCCAACCAATTTTCTATCCATGTCAGTACCTTACCCCCAATACCATGTGCTCTAATTTTGCACAGTAATCTCCTATGTGGGACCTTGTCGAAGGCTTTCGAAAAGTCAAGGTACACTACATCCACCGGCTCTCCCCTGTCCATGTTCCTAGTTACATCCTCAAAAAAATCCAGAAGATTAGTCAAGCATGATTTCCCCATCGTAAATCCATGCTGACTCAGAACGATTCTGTCTCTACTATCCAAATGCTCTGCAATTTTGTCTTTTATAATTGACTCCAGCATCTTCCCCACCACTGATGTCAGACTAACTGGTCTATAATTTCCTGTTTTCTCTCTCCCTTCTTTCTTAAAAAGTGGGATAACATTAGCTACTCTCCAATCCACAGGAACTGATCCTGAATCTATAGAACATTGGAAAATGATCACCATTGTGTCCATGATTTCTAGAGCCACCTCCTTAAGTACCCTGGGATGCAGACCATCAGGCCCTGGGGATTTATCAGCCTTCAGTCCCATTAGTCTACCCAACACCATTTCCTGCCTAATGTGAATTTCCTTCAGTTCCTCCGTCACCGTAGGATCTCTGGCCACTAGAACATCTGGGAGATTGTTTGTATCTTCCTTAGTGAGGACATATCCAAAGTACCGGTTCAACTCGTCTGCCATTTCCTTGTTCCCCATAATGAATTCCCCTGCTTCTGTCTTCAAGGGACCCACATTTGCCTTAACTATTTTTTTCCTCTTCACATACCTAAAGAAGCTTCTACTATCCTCTTTTATATTATTGGCCAGCTTACCTTCGTACCTCATCTTTTCTCCTCGTATTGCCTTTTTAGTTATCTTCTGTTGCTCTTTAAAAGAGTCCCAATCCTCTGGCTTCCCCCTCTTCTTTGCTATGTTATACTTATTCTCTTTTATTTTTATGCTGTCCTTGACTTCCCTTGTCAGCCACGGGTGCCTCTTACTCCCCTTAGAATCTTTCCTCCTCTTTGGGGTGAATTGATCCTGCAACTTCTGCATTATTCCCAGGAATACCTGCCATTGCTGTTCCACCGTCTTCCCTGCTAGGGTCTCCTTCCAGTCAAATCTGGCCAGTTCCTGCCTCATGCCTCTGTAATCCCCTTTGCTATACTGTAATACTGACACTTCCGATTTTCCCTTCTCCCTTTCAATTTGTAGATTAAAACTTATCATATTATGATCACTGCCTCCTAATGGCTCTTTTACCTTGAGTTCCCTTTATCAAATCAGGTTCATTACTCAACACTAAATCCAGAATTGCCTTCTTCCTGGTAGGCTCCAGTACAAACTGTTCTAAGAATCCATCTCGGAGGCACTCCACAAACTCCCTTTCCTGGGGTCCAGTACCAACCTGATTTTCCCAGTCTACCTGCATGTTGAAATCTCCCATAACCACCGTAGCATTACATTTTCGACATGCCAATTTTAGCTCTTGATTCAACTTGCACCCTATGTGGAGGCTACTGTTTGGGGGCTTGTAGATAACTCCCATTGTTGTCTTTTTACCCTTACAATTTCTCATTTCTATCAATACTGATTCTACATCTCCTGATTTTATGTCACCCCTTGTAAGGGAGTGAATATCATTCCTTACCAACAGAGCAACTCCACCCCCTCTGCCCACCTGTCTATCTTTTCGATAGGTTGTATACCCTGAATATTCAGTTCCCAGCCCTGGTCCTCTTGTAGCCATGTTTCTGTAATCTGACGCTGAAATCTTGGAAAGATGAATATGAAAGCAGATGATATTGATCTATTTCAGGAAATTGTAAAGTCAAATGTTTCAAGGAATCTCATTAAGCATTTATATTTCAATTAAGCAACAATTAGTTACAGCTGACACCTGAATTTGTCATTTCCCCGTGACCTGCAGTCGGTAATGATTTAGCATAAGTAACCTCTTGGCTCCCTGTTTTAATATCGAATTCTTTCATTTTTAAATACTTTCTTGCTTTCTTTAAACCAACACATTTTGGATTAAAATCTTATTTTCACACATCACAAATGTCACTATTTATATTTATACTAGTGCTCTGGAAGATATAAATATGTTTTGCCAATTAGTTGCGGGAGAGGCCAAATCAATTTTCTCAAATAGAAGTGTCTAATGGCCTTTTACAGGCATTTGTATATTTCATATGTATGTGCATACAGATATGTGGGATGTATATTTGCATGCATGTATGTGTGCCTGTATGTAGCTGGTTGTGAATAATTAAGTGCTCCCTTTCATGTCTAGATTCATCTTCTTTGTAGTGACCATTTAAAAAGTGTTTATTTACTACCTTGCTGATTCAGGTAAGCCTCAGCATGTTGTCATGCAATGCTTGAAAGACAGACCATGAAACACAGATCACAGACTATGAAACACAGAACACATAAAGATTTGCATCTGTGATTCATGTTTGATTTAATGTACATTACAAATCAGATCAACAAACATGACTTATTTAAAAAAAAATTCCAATGATCAACAAATAAAAGTTCTTCAGTACATGTATGCTGATCTCTTTGCTATATAATATCACAAATATACACCATATATTAGCTTAAGCCAAAGTGAAGTAGATAATGTGAAATTAATAGGAAGAAGGGTCACGACCCGAAACGTCACCTATTCCTTTTCTCCAGAGATGCTGCCTGACCCGCTGAGTTACTCCAGCTTTTTGTGTCTATCTTCGGCTAAAATAAAAGTTGTTTTTATTGATTCTTCCTACAATTTCTATCGTCTATAGATCATGGACGATACGGGGTCAATCCTGGTGGGAGGGGGTAATACAGATTTAGGATCTGGCAGCAAGGTTTGTTCAGCAAAAATAAATCTGAGGAAAATGTTTAGATAATAGGTAATGTCCAATGGAAATCATTGTTTTTTGCTTGTTGATTATATAAGAGATTGTTTAGTATCATAGTATCTGATCTCTTCAAAAAATGTGCCTTACATGTATATGCTACTGTGTCATGCAAAATGGGTTGAAACTGTGTCTCTGTGCCAAGCCATAAGTAGAAAACAAATATTCAGGATTACTCGTGGGAAATATTATAAGCAATTTAGTATGTTACAAAGAGTATTTCAAGTAGTTAGAATGGAAGATAAAATATCAACCAGGCAGCTGGTCTGCAGTACAGTACAACCCTATTGCGTAATAAAAATAGGTGACCTTTCTTTTTAATTACACTAATTACAGTGAAAGCATCATTTAGAGATAGATAATTACATTACCATTAAAAGGTTGACATCAAACTGTCACTGTATTCCACAATGTATAATTAGAATTTAAAATCCTGAATGATAATATAAACTTGCAACAAATAATCACTGAGAAAAGAAGCATATGCACCATGTCAGAGCCGCTAAAGAAATGCTTTCCAGGCAGTTCATCATGGATGGCCAACATTAAGGGAATTTAAAAGGATGAAAATTTGATTTTAATGGAATGACCAATCAAAAATATGGCTTGGAATGTTTATTTTGTTTGGAATTTTACTTTTAGATTGTGCCTAGGTAAATGCGGTTAAGGTCAATTTCTTCAACGCTGGCTTCTAGTTTAAACAGTTCTATCCTACCCATTCCCAAACCCTCTTCACATTGCCCTGCAAATGATCCTCTCTCTATCGGACTCTTTGAAAGCATTGGTTAGTTCTATTTCCACTATGGGCAACTTGTGGCACAGCAGTTAGTGATCTTGCCTTAAAGCTCCGAGGATTCGACTTGATCCTGTTCTTGGGTGCGGTCTTCATGGAGCTTTCCCTTTGACTATATGGGTATTGAACAGGTCTCTAGTTTCCTCCCACATCCCAAAGATGTGCTGCAGGTCATTTTGCTTCTGTATATTACCCTTAGTGTAAGTTTGTATCAAAAGTACTAAAGGGGAATTGATAGACATATGGGAGAAATGGAAGGGTGCAGAGAAATAGGGTGAACAGAATTACTTTGCTGAAAATTCGTATGGATCTGTAGAAGTGAATGACCTTGTGTGCTGCAATATTGAAGTAATTGTAAGTAAAACATTACGTCAGGCAACATCTGTGGGGGAATGGACGGGCAAAGTTTTGGATCAGGACTCTGCTTTGGACTTATTGTAGTAGAGTGTAGAATGCTGGAAAAAGGCGGGTGGAGACCTGGCAAGACACAGACCTGGCAAGTGACAGATGGATATAACTGAGGTGAAAACAGGGGGAGGCTTGGTATGGGGGGTCCGCCGTGAGGGGGTGGGTGGGGTAGGGGGGGGGGGGGGGGAGTGCGAGAACAAGGGGGACCTGGTGCGATATACTTTGTTACTTTATGTGGCGACTATTTGCATACCTTGGGTCAGCAAGCAAAGAATGTCACTGTGACTTGGCACATGTGACAATAACGTATTCAATCCAATTCGATTCAAGCTCAACAATGCTGCAATGAATTCTCATATCTCCACCAAATTAGACAATAGACAAAAGACAATAGACAATAGGTGCAGGAGTAGGCCAATGGGCCAGCACCGCCATTCACTGTGATCATGGCTGATCATCCACAATCAGTACCCCGTTCCTGCCTTCTCCCCATATCCCTTGACTCCGCTATCCTTACGACCTCTATCTGACTCTCTCTTGGAAGCATCCAGAGAATTGGCCTCCACTGCCTTCTGAGGCAGAGAATTGAATAAGTCATCGTGAAGATGAGATGAGACTTGGAAATTCCAAACAATAGAGCATCTGCAGCATATCATATTATCCTGTATTTGGCACCACATTGGTGCAGTAGGGTGGTACAGGGACACAGTGGTAGAGTTGCCGCCTTACAGCGCCAGGGAAGTGAATTCAACCCTGACTACAGGTGCTGCCTGTAAGCAATTTGTGCATTCTCCCTTTGACCACGCGGGTTTTCTCCGGGTACTCCAATTTCCTCCCACAGTGCAAAGATGTGCAGATTTGTAGGTTAATTGGCTTCTGTAAATTGTTTTTAGTGTGCAGGATGCAAAAGTGGGATAACGTAGAACCAGTGTCCAGGTGATCGTTGGACCGAAAGGTCTGTCCACACTACACTAAACTAAACTAAACTAAACTAAACTAAACTAAACTAAACTAAACTAAACTAAACTAAACTAAACTAAACTAAACTAAACTAAACTAAACATTGTGCAGGGGTGACATTTAGATCTGCACAATGAAAAGGGCACAGAACTCAGATGTCTATGAAGGATTCTGAGAGCAGGTGGAAAAAGAAGGCCATAATGATGGCAATGAGGTACTTTAATTTTGAGCATATTTTTGCTTTTGAGATAGCTGTGGGGAGCAGCTTTCTTGAATAAATGCAGTGCTTGTGGTCAAACAAATCCATCTATCCTGTTAGAAGGGCTTTTCCAATTTGAGGAAACTTTGGTAAGATGATGCCATCAATATTGTAGATGAAACACATTGTCATATTCATGGAAAAGGAGCTGATACCCACGTGAAGTCCAGAGTGCAGAAGCGGACTGAAAAGTATAATCAGCTGCTTCAGTCTGAAACGAACTGGAGGCTAGGAATCTCAAGGGCAATATGATTGGGTTTTCTCCGAGATCTTCGGTTTCCTCCCACACTCCAAAGACGTACAGGTATGTAGGTTAATTGACTGGGTAAATGTAAAAATTGTCCCTAGTGTGTGTAGGATAGTGTTAATGTGCGGGGATCGCTGGGCGGCATGGACTCGGTGGGCCGAAGGGCCTGTTTCCGCGCTGTATCTCTAAATGAAAAAAAAGTGAAATGATAATATTACCTTTAAAGGCAGAGCAGACCAACACAGCTCACTCAGTGACCACTTTTAAAATTCTTAGCCAATTAATACATTGCCCTTCTGTTAAGCAGATAAAGGACTGAAGACATTTGGACAGAATTGGCTCAGTATGCCAGTGCCATTCATCCAATTCTCATTTAGCTTCCAATGGGAAAGAGTCCTTGCCTTCAGGTTCCCTGCTCTGTTCCAGTCAATACTGGAGGTTCAATTGCAGCGTAACATTAATGCAAAATTTAAAAAGAAAACATCAACAGGTGTTGCACCCTTTATTAGAATTCTCAATATATTATTACCACACAATTATGTAGGCCAGTTTGAAGGAGGAAATTCTCCAAGTCATAGAGTCATAGACTGATACAGGGTGGAAACAGGCCCTTTGACCCAACTTGTGCACACCGGCCAACATGTCCCAGCTACACTAGTCCCACCTGCCTGCGTTTGGTCCATATCCCTCCAAACTTGTCCTATCCATGTAACTGTCTAACTGTTTCTTAAATGTTGGGATAGTCCCAGCCTCAACTACCTCCTCTTGCAGCTTGTTCCATACACCCACCACCCTTTGTGTGAAAAAGTTACCCCTCATATTCCTATTAAATCTTTTCCCCTTCACATTGAACCTATGTCCTCTGGTCCTCGATTCCACTACTCTGAGCAATAGATTCTGTGCATCTATCCGATTTATTCCTCTCCTGATTTTATGCACTAAGTCTGGGCCGAACAAATCTTGAAGTTTTTGGAGAGCCCTTCAAACAGGACGAAATATGGATTCCAATTGCTATACAGTTCATTCAATGTGTTTGGGACATATTTGTGGTTCAGTTTTACCGAAAAAAAATCAGAAACAATAGAAAACCAAATCTGATATCACCAGCTATCCATTTTACATACTTCTGGTTTGAATCTGGACAGCTCCAATAGTGCGATTGATAAGATTGATCTAATTTCTAACCGATAGGGTGAGACCCATAGGTGCAAAGAAACTAGGGACATTTATTCAATTCCAGGACCATCACCTATCTTTACATTTTATCCCTGAGATTAGTCCAGTCCAAAGTTAAATAATGTCATATGTGATATACATTGTCATTCATAAATCAAATATTAACACATAAAATTTGTTAAATTAGTTAACATCTGGAAATTCTGCACTGTTTTTTTGCCATAAACATTGTACACTGAAGGGCCTTAATTGTTCTGTACTCCTAACCTCACCAATTGACATTCTTTGTTAATAATTTTCACACCTGGAATTTGTTCACCTTTATCAAACTAAACATCTGGAATTTGAATTAACACCTGGGATTTGCTCGTTATTTATAAATCTCAAGCATGAGGAGTTTTCCACTTGTAAAACATCACACAGCTGGATTTGTCCAGTAAATAAAGTCCTCATCTGTGTTTTGTAAAATGATAATGAATCACACACCTGGTATATATCCAATCTCAATAAATTACACAATAAAACGGTCAATAAAACACTCTTCGGACTTATTAGCATCTGGGATTCATTCGATAATTGTTCTTTGCTTATATTTAATTTGATATTTATTCACAATCAATAAATCTCACTCTTGGAACCTGCTCACTATCCATTAATTACGCACCTAAGATTTGTTCACTCCTATTAAAATATATACCTGGAATTTATCCAGTGGCAATAATTTTAAATTTGTTCACTAAATAAATCACACACCTGTGATTTTTTTGCTTTGTTATATATGTCTGTCATCTGGGTTATGTCCAATTCTAATAAATCTAATATTTGTGATTCATCTACAGTTACCAAACACGACACCTTCATTATTGCATCGAATATAAATATTATGTCTGTGATTGGTTTACTTTGAATAAATCTCACATCTGGGATTTGTCCATTGCGAATAAATCTAAAGGTTTGGATTTGTCCACTGTTAATAAATTTCTCACCTGGAATCTGTTCATTGTTGCTATGTCGGACAACAGGCCCATGAGCACTTTCATTAAATCTCATTACTGTAATATGTGTTCTGTTAATGCAATCTCATTCTTGGGACATTGCCATTTTTTTTTTAAATCACACCTACGATTACTTTGTGGTTAATAAATCAAGTCTTTGGGATTACTCGGCAGAGAAGGAATGGGTGACGTTTCGGGTTGAGACCCTTCTTCTGACTGATGTCAGGGGAGGGGGTGGGACAAAGTTTTTGTCCCACCCCCTCCCCTGACATTAGTCTGAAGAAGGGTCTCGACCGGAAATGTTACCCATTCCTTCTCTCCCGAGATGCTGCCTGACCCTCTGAGTTACTCCAGCATTTTGTGTTTACCTTCGATTTAAACCAGCATCTGCAGTTTTTTTCCTACATAAGTATTTGGGATTGGTTCACAACTGTGATATTTTCACCCTTAATTATTAATACACCTAATAACTCTCCATTGTCAAAAACACCTAACAACTGTCATTTTGGAGGAATGTCATAGCTGATATTTGTTCACTGTTAACAAAACTTACACATGGAATTTGATCACCTTAATTGCATGTCTGGGCTTTGTCCACTTTTAATAATTCATGCAGAGAGGATTTGTTCATCTCCCTGTTATTTGTCCACATATCGATTCTCACAGCTGTGATTCCTTCATCATGAATAAATCTCAATCTCAGATTTGCTAATAACTCTTACACAGGAATGTCTTCACTGTTAATCGCAAAATAGGATTTGACAATGGTAAATAATTAACCCATCTGGGATATTAGTGTACAGCAGTGATTTCGAGTCATAGAGTTGTACACCACAGAATTAGCTCTTGAGCTCACCATGTCCACCCTGGTCTTGTTGCCCATCCTAACTAATTCCATTTCCTGACATTAGGATTGTATCCTCTACATTGCCTATTAGAATGCCTATCTAAATGTCTCTTAAATGTGGCAATTGGATATAATTCCTCATAACACTTCATCTGGCAGCACGGATTTGTCCACTCTTAACAATTCATGCAGATATCAACCACCTTCTGGGTGGAAAAACATCCCTGACATCCCCTTTCTTTCCTTTCTTTTCATCTTAAACCTGGGTGGCAAGGTGGCACAGTGGTAGAGTTGCTGCCTTGCAGAGCCAGAGACCCAGATTTGATCCTGCTCACAGGTGCTGTCTGTAAGGAGTTTGTACGTTTTCCCTGTTACTTGTGTGGGTTTTCTCCCGGAGCTCCGGTTTCCTCCCACACTCCAAAGACGTACAGGTTTGTAGGCTAATTGGCTTGGTAAAATTGTACCATTGCGACCAGTGCAGGGATCACTGATTGGCATGGACCTGGTGGGCCAAAGGGCCTGTTTCTGCGCTGAATCTCTAAAACTAAAAACTAAAACTATGCTCAGTTGCTGATACTGTACCATAGGAAAAATAATTTGACTACCCTATCTATGTCCTGATAAATGGAGGGAAGCAAGCTAAATGCCTTCTTCAAACCCTATCCACCTGTGTTGCTATTTTTAGGGAACTATGGACTTGGACCACTGGCATCTCGTCATCAACATTCCTTAGTGCGTTATCATTTACTGTGTATGTCCCACCTCTATATGTCTTCCCAAAAAAACATCATCTCAAACTTGTCAGATTAAATTCCATTGGCTAATGCTTCACCCATCTTCCCATCTGATGATAAAGACTTTGACAACCTTCACAAGAATATACACCCTCTCTTATTCCTTGGTCCTATCTATATGGTCTTATTGGACTTTCCATCCAGGATATCCTTTCTATATATTGGTGTGATGTTCTCCATTATCATAAGTGTGACGTCTTATTTTGCATGCCCCTCTGTCATGCCTTAAACTAGTATAACCCAGACAATTAAGCTGCCAGTCCTGCTTTTCACACAATCATGTTGCTGTGATCACAAAATTATTATCATTCCATGTGCTAATCCCTGCTCTAAACTCATCTGATTTGCTCATGAGGCTCCTTGCATTAAAACATGTACAGTTGAGCCAGCCAGCCTTCCCCATGCTGTTCACAATTAGTAAGTCTGACTCCTGTGATTTGTTCATTATTAATATATTTCATGATGTGATTCTTCCACTGTTAATTAATTTCACCCTTAGAACTTGTTCACTATTAATAAATCTGGGATGCCTGGGATTTGTTAACTGTCAATAAAACATGCACGAGGATTTGTTCAATATTAATAAATCCCTCATCTGGATTTATCATTTCCCAAAGAATATGATAAATGATACTAGAGTCATATAGCCTAGAAACAGACCCTTTGGCCCATCATGTCAATGCAGCCATCAGTCCTATCTATATGAATTAAATTTCCCTGCTTTACTTCCATATCCCTCTTTGCCTTGCCAAGGACCAGTCTAGATGCCCCATTACTTTTCCAGCCTCCACCACTCCATCTCCACTTGCTGCTCATTTCAAATACCGATTAATCTGCATGAAAAATATTACTCCTCAAATCCACTTCAAGCCTTCTTCTTACATATTAAAGCCACCCACAGGTAAACAGCCTATACAATCTCTCCTTCCTCTGCAAGCCAGTCCCAACAAAATCCTTGGGATTTTTTTCTGCACCCCTCTAGCTTAATCACATTTTCCCTAGAATCTTGCGACATAATATTCCAGCCATCACCAGACCAACGTTTTATACAACTGTAACATGGTGTCCTAACTCATGTGCTCAATGCGTCAACCAATGAATGCAAGTGTGCCATATACTTTCTTTACCATCCTGTCTACTTGTATTGTCCTTTCAGACAAGTGTTCTTTTACTCCAAGGTCTCTGTGCTCAACAACATTCACAATTCCCTGCCATTCATTGTGCACATACAGCCCTGGATTAATGTCCCCAAAATGCATCAGTTTTTTTGTCTGAGTTAAGTTCCAGCAGCCATTCCATTGCCCATCTTCTCAGTTGATGTATATCCTGTTGTAATCTTAGACAACCTTCTTCCCCATCCACTAAGCCACCAATTTTGGTGCCATCCACAAATTTACTAATTTTGCTAACTATATCCTCATCAAAATCATAAATGACAAATAACTGACAAACAACAGACCTAGCACCAATAATTGCAGATCATCACTGGTCAGAACCCTCCACTAGCACCCTCTACCTCCCATCACTAAGCCAATTTTGTATCTAACTAGCTAGCTCATCCTAGATTGCATTTGTTCTAATGTATTCAACGAATGCAAGTGTGCCATAAACTAAGTAGTGGGGGGGAAGGGTTAACAAATTGGGAATATGAAGATGAGGTTAAAGGGAATACAGGAGATATTGCAGAAGACTCTCGGAAGAATGGGAACAGAAGTTCTAGAGGGGAAAAGAGATTAAGGGCAGGGCCATTTGTGACCGATGTGAGAGGGGAGGTAAATACAGAAGTTAAAGTATTGTACTTAAATGCGCGTAGTATAAAAAATAAAGTGGATGAGCTTGAGGCTCAGTTAGTCATGGGCAAGTATGATGTTGTAGGGATCACTGAGACATGGCTACAAGAGGACCAGGGCTGGGAACTGAATATTCAGGGGTACACAACATATAGAAAAGACAGACAGGTGGGCAGAGGGGGTGGGGTTGCTCTGCTGGTAAGGAATGATATTCATTCCCTTGCAAGGGGTGACATAGAATCAGGAGATGTTGAATCAGTATGGGTAAAAATGAGGAATTGTAAGGGTAAAAAGACCCTAATGGGAGTTATCTATAGGCCCCCAAACAGTAGCCTCGACATAGGGTGCAAGTTGAATCAGGAGATAAAATTGGCGTGTCACAAATGTAATGCTACGGTGGTTATGGGAGATTTCAACATGCAGGTAGACTGGGAAAATCAGGTTGGAAATGGACCCCAGGAAAGAGAGTTTGTAGAGTGCCTTCGAGATGGATTCTTAGAACAGCTTATCATATCATATATATCATATATATACAGCCGGAATCAGGCCTTTTCGGCCCTCCAAGTCTGTGCCGCCCAGTGATCCCCGCACATTAACACTATCCTACACCCACTAGGGACAATTTTTACATTTACCCAGCCAATTAACCTACATACCTGTACGTCTTTGGAGTGTGGGAGGAAACCGAAGATCTTGGAGAAAACCCACGCAGGTCACGGGGAGAACGTACAAACTCCTTACAGTGCAGCACCCGTAGTCAGGATCGAACCTGAGTCTCCGGCGCTGCATTCGCTGTAAAGCAGCAACTCTACCGCTGCGCTACCGTGCCGCCGAGCTTGTACTGGAGCCTACCAGGGAGAAGGCAATTCTGGATTTAGTGTTGTGTAATGATCCTGATCTGATAAGGGGACTAGAGGTAAAAGAGCCATTAGGAGGCAGTGATCACAACATGATAAGTTTTACTCTGCAAATGGAAAGGCAGAAGGGAAAATCGGAAGTGTCAGTATTACAGTATAGCAAAGGGGATTACAGATGCATGATTTATTCACAAAATGCTGGAGTAACTCAGCAGGTCAGCCAGCATCTCGGGAGAGAAGGAATGGGTGACGTTTCGGGTCGAGACCCTTCTTCAGACCCGTCTCGACCCGAAACGTCACCCATTCCTTCTCTCCCGAGATGCTGCCTGACCTGCTGAGTTACTCCAGCATTTTGTGAATAAATCGATTTGTACCAGCATCTGCAGTTATTTTCTTATATTACAGAGGCATGAGGCAGGAGCTGGCCAAAATTGACTAGAAGGAGGCCCTAGCAGGGAAGACGGTAGAACAGCAATGGCAGGTATTCCTGGGAATAATGCAGAGGTTACAGGATCAATTTATCCCAAAGAGGCGGAAAGACTCTAAGGGGAGTAAGAGACACCTGTGGCTGACAAGGGAAGTCAAGGACAGTATAAAAATTAAGGAGAGGAAGTATAACATAGCAAAGAGAAGTGGGAAGACAGAGGATTGGGACTCTTTTAAAGAGCAACAAAAGTTAACTCAAAAGGCAATACGGGGAGAAAAGATGAGGTACGAGGGTAAACTAGCCAATAATATAAAGGAGGATAGCAAAAGTTTTTTTAGGTACGTGAAGAGGAAAAAAATAGTCAAGGCAAATGTGGGTCCCTTGAAGACAGAAGCAGGGGAATTTATTATGGGGAACAAAGAAATGGCAGACGAGTTAAACCGTTACTTTGGATCTGTCTTTACTGAGGAAGATACACACAATCTCCCAAATGTTCTAGGGGCCGGAGAACCTGGGGTGATGGAGGAACTGAAGGAAATCCACATTAGGTAGGAAATGGTTTTGGGTAGACTGATGGGACTGAAGGCTGATAAATCCCCAGGGCCTGATGGTCTGCATCCCAGGGTACTTAAGGAGGTGGCTCTAGAAATAGTGGAAGCATTGGAGATTATTTTTCAATGTTCATAGATTCAGGATCAGTTCCTGTGGATTGGAGGATAGCAAATGTTATCCCACTTTTTAAGAAAGGAGGGAGAGAGAAAATGGGTAATTATAGACCAGTTAGTCTGACATCAGTGGTGGGGAAGATGCTGGAGTCAATTATAAAAGACGAAATTGCTGAGCATTTGGATAGCAGTAACAGGATCATTCCGAGTCAGCATGGATTTACGAAGGGGAAATTATGCTTGACAAATCTACTGGAATTTTTTGAGGATGTAACTAGGAAAATTGACAGGGGAGAGTCGGTGGATGTGGTGTACCTCGACTTTCAGAAAGCCTTCGACAAGGTCCCACATAGGAGATTAGTGGGCAAAATTAGAGCACATGGTATTGGGGGTAGGGTACTGACATGGATAGAAAATTGGTTGACAGACAGAAAGCAAAGAGTGGGGATAAATGGGTCCCTTTCGGAATGGCAGGCAGTGACCAGTGGAGTACCGCAAGGTTCGGTGTTGGGACCCCAGCTATTTACGATATACATTAATGACTTAGATGAAGGGATTAAAAGTACCATTAGCAAATTTGCAGATGATACTAAGCTGGGGGGTAGTGTGAATTGTGTGGAAGATGCAATAAGGCTGCAGGGTGACTTGGACAGGTTGTGTGAGTGGGCGGATACATGGCAGATGCAGTTTAATGTAGATAAGTGTGAGGTTATTCACTTTGGAAGTAAGAATAGAAAGGCAGATTATTATCTGAATGGTGTCAAGTTAGGAAGAGGGGATGTTCAACGAGATCTGGGTGTCCTAGTGCATCAGTCACTGAAAGGAAGCATGCAGGTACAGCAGGCAGTGAAGAAAGCCAATGGAATGTTGGCCTTCGTAACAAGAGGAGTTGAGTATAGGAGCAAAGAGGTCCTTCTACAGTTGTACCGGGCCCTGGTGAGACCGCACCTGGAGTACTGTGTGCAGTTTTGGTCTCCAAATTTGAGGAAGGATATTCTTGCTATTGAGGGTGTGCAGCGTAGGTTCACTAGGTTAATTCCCGGAATGGCGGGACTGTCGTATGTTGAAAGGCTGGAGCAATTAGGCTTGTATACACTGGAATTTAGAAGGATGAGGGGGGATCTTATTGAAACATATAAGATAATTAGGGGATTGGACACATTAGAGGCAGGAAACATGTTCCCAATGTTGGGGGAGTCCAGAACAAGGGGCCACAGTTTAAGAATAAGGGGTAGGCCATTTAGAACGGAGATGAGGAAGAACTTTTTCAGTCAGAGAGTGGTGAAGGTGTGGAATTCTCTGCTTCAGAAGGCAGTGGAGGCCAGTTCGTTGGATGCTTTCAAGAGAGAGTTGGATAGAGCTCTTAAGGATAGCGGAGTGAGGGGGTATGGGGAGAAGGCAGGAACGGGGTACTGATTGAGAGTGATCAGCCATGATCGCATTGAATGGCGGTGCTGGCTCGAAGGGCTCAATGGCCTACTCCTGCACCTATTGTCTATTGTCTATTGTCTATTGTCTATTGTCTATTGTATTGAACCAGCCAACCATGCAGGATCTTATCAAAGGCCTTGCTAAGGTCCATAAAGATACCGTCCACAGCCCTGCCCTCACCAATTGTCTTAATCACATCTTCAGAAAACCCAATCAAATTAGTGAGACATGATTTCTCATGCACAAAGTCATGTTGACTGAATGTAATCAGTCTATTTCTTTCCAAATGCAAATACTGTAAATACAATAGAGTTGATGCCTTAAAGTTCTAGAGACCCAGGTTTGATCCTGACTGTATGAAGCAGGTGCTTTCATAAGTTCATAAGTTATAAGAGCAGAACAGCTGACTCTAGAGATTCTTGAAAGATCACTATTAATGCCACCACAATCTCTAAAACCACCTCCTTCAGAGCCTTGGGGTGAAGTCCACCCAGTCCAGGTAATTTATCCACCTTCAGACCTTTCATCTTCCCAAGCACCTTCTCCATAGTAATAGCCATTCCACTAACTTCCACCCCCTGACTCTCTTGAATTTCAGACACATTGCTGGTGTCTTCCACTGTGAAAACTAATACAAAAAACCTATTCAATGTCCAATGTCCACTTTTGCCTCTTTCTTACTCTTTATATATCTGAAGAGCCTTTTGCTATCCTCTTTTATATTAATGGCCAGCTAACTTTCATATTTCATCTTTTCTCCCCGTATTGCATTTTTAGTTACCTTCTGTTGTTTTTTTAAAAGCTTCCCAATCCTCCAGCTTCCCACAAATCTTTGCAATGTTATATGCCTTCTCTTTCAGTTTAATGCTGTCTTTAATTTCCCTGGTCAGGTATGCTCGCCTCATTCTCCCTTTAGAATCTTTCTTCCTCTTTGGAATGAAATCTCTGCCATTCCCTGTTCTCTCTTCTACCTTCTACCTTGAAAGCTTGAATATCCAGACTTAACAGCTTCTTCCCCACTGCAATCTGACTTCTGAAACAATCATCTCTTTCACGTCACCTTCCCCAAGGAGCCTTCCACATCTCTTAATCTTAACTCCACCTCATTCAAATATTCCATTGTGTACTTTAATATTCTTTTGGACTGCTGAGATTTTGCTCAACAATCTTACATCTTACAGCTCGAAGGGCTGAATGGCCTACTCCTGCACCTATTGTCTATTGTCTATTGTCTATTGTCTATTTTGCTGAGGCATTTGAAAGGAAAAGACTGAGATATTCTAACCTTGCAGTAGAGGCAGAGGAGCGAGGTTGGAGTGTAAGAGTGTGTCCAGTGGAGGCGGGGTGCAGGGGCTTTGTAGCCAGTTCCACTGCAAGGCTCCTGAGGGAAGTTGGAGTCAGAGGGCAGGCCCAAAGGAGGGCAATCAAAGAACTTGCAAATGCCGCCGAACGGAGCAGTCACTGGCTGTGGCTGAAAAGAAAAGATACTGTCTGGGCTGCCACGTGACCATCTAGAGGCTAACCATAAGACACACACCCAGGGCTGATCACCCTGTGGTGGGCCTGCCTCGACTGAGGGTGTCTTGTGATAAAAGGCCGAAACACAACTGAAGATGTGTCTGAATGGTAGTAACATCACCTAGTGGTCACCCCCAAGAACAACACCAGTCAATTGTAGTGCAAACCTTAGGGATTGTGACATCTAGTCCTAATAATCAAACTGTATGTATACGTTTACTCCATGGGTGTCTCTGTGAATAGGAATTTCATTGCACACTGGTGTATATGACAATAAATTAATTTAATCAATGATAGATACAGAGAGCTGGAGCAACTCAGTGGGTCAGGCAGTATCTCTGGAGAAAAAGGATGGGTGATATTTCGGGTCAGGATCCTTCTTCAAACTCTGAAGAAGGATCTTAACCCAAAATATCACCCATCCTGACCCGAAATGCTACCCATCCTTTTTCTCCAGTGATAATAGACAATAGACAATAGGTGCAGGCGGAGGCCATTCGGCCCTTCGAGTCAGCACCGCCATTCAATGTGATCATGGCTGATCATTCTCAATCAGTACCCCGTTCCTGCCTTCTCCCCATACCCCCTGACTCCACTATCCTTAAGAGCTCAATCCAGCTCTCTTGAATGCATTCAGAGAATTGGCCTCCACTGCCTTCTGAGGCAGAGAATTCCACAGATTCACAACTCTTTGACTGAAAAAGTTTTTCCTGCTTGACCCAACACTTTGTGTCTATCTTTGATAAAAACCAGATTCTGCAGTTCCTTGTTTCTACAATTAACCTGATCAGATCTGTTCTCCCTATTGACAATTCTCAGTACTTTGATTTTATTGATAATAAATCTCACATTTGAGATGTGTTAATTGTTAATCTCATGCCTTCAATTTATGCAAAGTGTTAATTGTTAATCTCATGCCTTCAATTTATGCAAAGTGTTAATTGTTAATCTCACTGTTAATACATCTACAATTTTCAGTTGGTTCACATTTAATTGTTATCACGTGATTTGGTCTGTTCCAATTTTGACAATTATGATTTATTTAGTTTAAACATTTGCATACACTGTTACTGTTGAGAAATCTCATACTTGGAGTTTATTTGACCGTCAATAATGTCATCTTTGTGTATTTATCATTGTTACATCTCACACCAGATACTTGTCCACTGTTAATAACTCTTACGCCCCAGACCTGACCTCTCTTCTGAACGTCGCACTAGGTATTTGTCAACTGTGTAATTAATCACACCTCTTGAATTTATTCAAGCGCTAACATATGAGACACAATTGAGGGTTGCTTGATTTAATTAAATCAAATACCTGATATTGCTTGTTCTTATTAAATGTGACATTTGATTTTGTCTATTGTTAATAAATCCCAAAGTTTTCACTTGCAATTTGTAAAGTCACAAATCGTCCTCTCTAGGATTTATTAACTATAGATAAATTTCACATGTGGCCATTTCTGATTGCCAGGGTCGGATTAACATAGTAGCAAAAGTAGCATTCGCTACGGGCCCCGCGCTTTTGAGGGCCACAAAATGCTTGAAATCGGCATCCCACTGAGGGACGCGGTGTTGCGTGCGCCATTCCCCAATCGCCGCGGTTAGAATGTGTTGGCGGCGGGGCTGTGCAGACCAATGGGCAGCCGGCGTGTCACTGCCCAACCGCCCAGTCTCCGGCCCTCTTACTCCACACACCTCCGGCCTCACCCAAACACCTCACTCCTCCGGACCTCTCTGCTCGAATATTGGCCTTGTCTCCCCACATATCCCGGCCCTCTCATTCCTCACTCATCGGCTCTTTTCTCTCAATTCCCCGGACCACTTTCACCACCACCTCCCCCCCCCCCCCTCCCCATCTCTCCCAATGCTCCGGCCCTCCTTCTTCCGACTCCTCCGGCGCTCTCTCCCCACTCCTCTGGCACTTGCTCCCCCGAATCCTCCGCTGCTCATTCTTCCGCAAACCTCCCGTCTGTTCTTTCCCTACCCCTCTGCCCCTCCCTCTCCTTGCTAGGGCCTTCTCTCTCTCTTCACTCCTGCGGTTTTCTCTCTCTTCCCACTCCTCCGTCTCTCTCCTTCTCCCCACTCCACTGGGCGTCTCTCTCCCCAATCCCCCTTCCCTCTCACCTCCCAGACTTTCGTCCCTCCAAATAGCTACTGTTCCAGTCCTCTCTTCCACCAATCTACCTCCCCCCTTTAATCCCAGTATTCTGCCCCACTCTCCCTCCTCTACTCCATCCCACTCTACCCCCTGCGCATCTCCATTATGCGTTCCCCCTTTCCTCCGAACCTCTTTCCCCCACACCTTCCTCCATGCCCCTCTTTCCATTTCTATAGGCACTTTCCCTCACACTTTCGGTCTTTTCTCAGACCCTACCCGTCCGTACCTCTCTCTCTCTCTCTCTCTCTCTACTCTTCTGGCTCATACTCCCAAAATCCTGCGACTCCCTCTCACCCATCCCAAAAGCTCGGGCCCTCTTTCTCACCAATCCCCCGGCCTTCTCTCCTCACTTCCCGGGGCCCTGTCTCCTCTTCCACTCTTCTACCACCTCCTCTACCCACACCTTGCATGCCTCTCAGCATCCACTGCTCCAGCGCTCCCTACCCCTACTCCGTCAATGATAAAAGAAGAAATTGTGGAACATTTGGATAGCAGTAGCAGGATCGCTCCAAGTCTGCAATGATTTACGAAGGGGAAATCATGCTTGACAAATCTTCTGGTATTTTTTGAGGATGTAACTAGGAAAATGGACAAGGGAGAGCCAGTGGATGTAATGTACCTGAAAGTTTTTGATAAGGTCCCACATAGGAGATTAGTGGGCAAGATTAAAGCACATGGTATTGGTGGTAGGGTGCTGACATGGATAGAAAATTGGTTGGCAGACAGGAAACAAAGAGTAGGGATTAATGGGTTCCATTCAGAATGGCAGGCAGTGACTAGTGGGGTACACCAAGGCTTGGTGCTGGGACCGCAGCTATTTACAATATACATTAATGACTTAGATGAAGGGATTAAAAGTAGCATTAGCAAATTTGCGGATGACACAAAGCTGGGTGGCAGTGTGAACAGTGAGTAGGATGCTATGAGGATGCAGGGTGACTTGGCAGGTTGTGTGAGTGGGCAGATGCATGGCAGATGCAGTTTAATGTGGATAAATGTGAGGTTATCCACTTGGGTCGTAAGAACAGGAAGGCAGATTATTATCTGAATGGTGTCAAGTTAGGAAATGGGGAAGTACAAAGAGACCTTGTTCATCAGTCACTTAAAGTTAACATGCAGGTACAGCAGGCAGTGAAGAAAGCTAACGGCATGTTGGCCTTTATGACAAGAGGAGTTGACTATAGGAGCAAAGAGGTCCTTCTGCAGTTGTACAGGGCCCTAGTGAGACCGCACCTGGAGTACTGTGTGTAGTTTTGGTCTCCAAATTTGAGGAAGGACATTCTTGCTATTGAGGAAGTGCAGCGTAGGTTCACTAGGTTAATTCCCGGAATGGCGGGACTGTCGTATGTTGAAAGACTGGAGCGACTAGGCTTGTATACACTGGAATTTAGAAGGATGAGATGGGATCTTATTGAAACATATAAGATTATTAAGGGATTGGATATGTTAGAGGCAGGAAACATTGTTCCCAATATTGGGGGAGTCCAGGACCAGGGGCCACAGTTTAAGAATAAGGGGTAGGCCATTTAGCGCGAAGATGGGGAAAAACCTTTTCACTCAGAGATTTGTAAATCTGTGAAATTCTCTGCCTCAGAAGGCAGTGGAGTCCAATTCTCTGGATGCTTTCAAGAGAGAGCTAGATAGAGCTCTTAATGATAGCGGAGTCAGGAGGTATGGGGGGAAGGCAGGAACGGGGTACTGATTGCGAATGATCAACCATGATCACATTGAATGGTGGTGCTGGCTCGAAGGACTGAATGGCATACTCCTGCACCTATTGTCTATTGTCTATTATAACATATGCTACTAGCCCCTCACTAGCTTAATCTGTCCCTGCTGATTGCTAATTAATCTAATTTTTAAGATTTGTTCCCAATGGATTGGAAAGATTTGGAGGGATATGGGCAAAAATATTGTAATTTTGCTCCATTACTATATTTACCTTCCTCTTGCATATATCTAATAATTTTTCCTCCACTGTCTACTGTCAGATATTTCTTCCATTTTTATTTTTTCACTTTTCAATAAATCTTGCACCTAGGTTTGGCATCTGTTAAAAACAAAATGTCACACTGTGTATTAGTTCATTTTTAGAAAATCACACAGCCCAGATTTGTCTGGGACTTGCTTGCTGTAATTAAATCAGATTCCGTCTGACCATTTCCTATTATTGAGGCAATTGATTATATTATTAATAAATATCTCACCTGGGATTTTATCACTCAATATAGGACACATGGGAGATTTGTTCGATATTAATGAATCACGCAAGTCAAGAATTTATCTGAATATATTTGACACATGATACCTGCCTGGATATAATTGTTCACTCAATACATTTTGCATATTCAATTTTTTCACTGCTAATAATTTTTCTTTCTGGGATTTGCATACTGTTAGTAAATCTCACACCTAGTATTTGTTTATTAATATTCAGACACACTCCAGGGATTTGTTCAGTGTTGACATCACGGATCTGAAAGTTTTTATTTCTTTATGAATATGACTCATATCCACATACAATTATTCAGTGTCAAGAACCTGAGATTCAAATGTTCATAGTTAGCATATCTCAGACTTAGGATATGATCACTGTTCATAAAACTCACATTTGTAACTTGTTTACTGTTAATGAATTTCATACCTTTGATTTCATCAAATGTAGTGAATTTCAAACCTTTTGTTGATTGACTGTGACTTAATCTCACAGTTTTGATCCGTTCTCTGTAAATAACTTTGACATGTATGATTTGTTGCAGATTAATAAATCTAATTCCTGGAATTTATTAATAAATGTCAAACCTTATCGGACTTGTTGACTAATAATAAATCACATCTTAGAGTCATAGAGTAATACAAAACAGAAAGAGGCCCTTCGACCCATCTCATCCATGCGACCAAAGTGCTTGTTTGAGCACCTCCCATTAGCCCGTGTTAGTCCATGCGCCTGTCCAAATTAATTTTCATTGTTACTGTAGCTTCATCAACTACTTCCTCTGGCAGCTCATTCCATATACCCACCACTCTCTGTGCGAAACAGTTGGCTCTCTGGTTCCTATTAAATCTTTGCCCTTCCACCTTAAACCTACACCCCCTAGTTCTTGATTCTCTATCCCAGGGAAAAGACTGTGCATTGACCCTACCTATTCCCCTAGTGATTTTATACACATCCATAAGTTCACCCATCAGCTTCCTGTGCTACAAGGAATAAAGTCCTAGCCTGCCCAGCCTCTCCTTATAGCTCAGACCCTCGATCCCTAGCAACATCCTTGTAAAATGTTTTCACTCCCTTCCAGCTTAATGGCATCTTTCCTATAGCAGGGTGATCAAAATGTAGCCTCATTTATCAAAATCGTTGATACAGATAACAAACAGCAATGTGCTCAGCACCAATTTCTGAGGCCTCCAGACCAAAAAGCTACCTTGCATCACCACCTTCTGCTTCCTATCCTGAAGGCAATATTTCATCCAGTAAGCTGGCTTTCCCTGGATCCGATGCACACTAATCTTCCAGAGTAACATACCATGCGGAATATTGCCAAAGACTACATCTGCAGCCCTGCCCTCATCAACCTTCTTGGTTATTTTTTCAAAAAACTCAATCAAATTCGTGAGATATGAACTTCCACACACAAAACCTTACTGACTACCCCAAATCAATCTCTGTCTTTCAAAATGCATGTATATCTTATCCCTCTGAATTCCATCCAGTAGCTTTCTTACCACATGTGTCAAGCTCACTGGTCTATAGTTCCCAGGTTTTTCTTTGCAGACCCTAGTCAAACCGCATGTCAAAAACCTTGGTGTGATATTTGACTCTGCATTAACGTTTGTCAAGCAAGTCAACGCTGTGATAAAAGCCAGCTTCTTCCAGCTTCGTACCATAGCTAAAATTAAACCATTCTTCCAATTTGACGACATTGAAAAAATCATCCTCCCGCCTAGACTACTGCAACTCCCTATACACTGGGATCAGCCAATCATCCCTGTCCCGCCTGCAATTGGTCCAAAACGCCGCAGCGAGACTCCTGACGGGTACCCGTAAAAGGGACCACACCACCCCGATTCTGACCTCTCTCCACTGGCTCCCAGTACAGTACAGAATCAACTTCAAGCTCCTCCTATTCACATACAAAGCCCTAAACGGGCTTGCCCCCCATATCAAAAATCTTCTAACCCACCACTCTATCTCCAGGTCCCTCAGGTCGGCCGACTTGGGGCTACTGACTATCCCACGGTCTAAGCTTAAGGTCAGGGGTGACCGCGCTTTTGCGGTTGCAGCTCCTAGACTGTGGAAAAGCATCCCTCTCCCCATCAGAACTGCCCCCTCCATCGACTCCTTTAAGTCCAGGTTCAAAACCTATTTCTACTCCCTAGTGTTTGAGGCCCTCTGAGGGAGGGGGGGGGGGGGGGGGCTGTGAACTGTTTATGTATGTGCTGTTAGGTTTGTGTGCCATTGTATGTTCGTTCTTAGTACCTGAACTGATGTACAGCAGTTTGGTCAACGTGGGTTGTTTTTAAATGTGCTATACAAAATAAAATTGACTTGACTTGACTTAGCAAAGACAGCTCTCAATAGACAATAGACAATAGAAAAAAGGTGCAGGAGAAGGCCATTCGGCCCTTTGAGCCAGCACCACCATTCAATGTGATCATGGCTGATCATTCTCAATCAGTACCCCGTTCCTGCCTTCTCCCCATACCCCCTGACTCCGCTATCCTTAAGAACTCTATCTAGCTCTCTCTTGAATGTATTCAGAGAATTGGCCTCCACTGCCCTCTGAGGCAGAGAATTCCACAGATTCACAACTCTCTGACTAAAAAAGTTTTTCCTCATCTCTGTTCTAAATGGAGCAAGGAGCTTGTGCTGTACAGTTATAGTTAGCTGTATGTCAAAGGTTGTCTATTAAGAACCTTGTGCTCCACATCAAGGGATGCCTATCTAGGACTTTGTGCTGCAATTCAAAAGATGGTCAAGGGTCCTTGTGCTGTAGAGCTATCTTAACCTTTGTCATACTGCAGTTTCCACAGAGAGAGGACGCAGAGATGATAATGATATTTACGGAGTAATTTAACCAGGCACATGAAAATCAAGGAATAGAGGAACATGTGCAGGCAGATGATATTAGTTTAATTTGGGTTCATGGTAAGCACTTACATTATGGGGCAAAGAGCCTGTTCCTTTGCTGTGCTTTGCTATTCTATATTCTATATGCATTCAATTTGTTCACTGTGAATACATCTCAAAGATTGGTTTTGTTCCCTGTGAATAAATGTCATATCTGGAGTTTGCACACTGTTAATAAATCCACCCCCCTAGGAATTCTTCATCATTGATAAATCCCACACTCTGATTTGTTCATGACTAATACTTTAAGTCTTCAGTTGGTTTGCTGTTAACCTTATGCCATTGATTTATTTATGTTAATAACATTACGATTGTGATTCGTCTGTTGTTAATAATTCTCACGCCAAGGATAATTTGTTGATAAATTTTACAATGTTAATCATTCTCACACCAAGGTTTGTCCATTGTTAATAATTCATGCAGCTGGCATTTATCCATCGTGACTGAATCTCACAATTGTTATTGTAAAATTTTGTGTGTTTTCCAAACCAGTAGTTTGTCCACTATATATAAAGATTCCAGCTGGGATTTGCTTACTATTAATAAATATCAAGGTTGTATTATGTTTATTGGTAGAAATTCTTATAACCAGAACGTTGTATTGATAAGTCACAAAGGAAGCATATATCCCCTGTTAATAGCTGTCACATTTGCCATTCTCTCTCCATAAATCTCCCACCTCAGATTATCTAAATATAGCAATGCTATTACAAGTGGCCACTTTGGAGGGCAGTTAAGAATCAACCATTGAGGTGGTCGGATTCACATGTAGGCAAGATTGGTTATTGTTTGAAAAATTCTTCCCCAAATAAATTAATGAATATGAGAGATCATTTATGACAATCCAATTTTTCATTGTTTTCATTGCTAAGATTAGTTGGTGTTTATTTTTACCTTGACCAGATTATTAACAATTTAAATTTTGCATGATGGGAATTCAATTCAGGCTTCTGAATTGTTAGTCTGCTAACTTAACCTTTTCACCAGTAGCATTCCATCTACACTTCATGCTGCCTTGGTAAGGCCACCAGCAAAATCAAGGACCAGTCTTACCACGGTGATTTAGGTGTGAAGAGGAGATTCAGGATATCAGGTTACATGTATGCTGAAGGACATTGTAGATGTTGTAAAATATGAAGCCGTACCACTTTGATCAAACAAATAGAAAAGCAGAATCCTTCAGATGTTATTGGTGGGTGCTTCAGATGTTGTTTAGGAGAATCAGGATGCCGTTGGTACATGAATCACTGAAAGCACCATAGAGTCAGATCAAGTAATTGGGAATGTAAATGATATGGTGACCTTAATTGCTTAAGTTTTGAATACAAAAGAAAATACATTTTACTGAAATTATATAGGGTTGGTAAGAACCCACTTATCGGGATGCATCGGGTTGGTTTGGGAACGGCTCCATCCAAAACCACGAGAAATTGCAGAGAGTTGTGAACGCAGTCTAGTCCATCGTGCAAACCAACTTCAGTTCCATTGATGCCGTCTACACCTCACGCTGCCTTGGCAGCCACCAACATAATCAAGGACCAGACTCACCTCAGCCACTCCCTCATCTCCCCTCTCCCATCAGGCAAGAGGTACAGAAGTTTGAAAAGGCATTGCTCCAGATACACAGACGGTTCCTTCACAGCTGTTTTCAGGCAACTGAACCATCCTCTCACCAACCAGAGAGCAGTCCTGACCTCACATCTACCCCATTGGAGACCTTGGAAATATTTTAAATTGGAAATGACTGGACTTTATCCTGTACTAACATCATACCCTTTATCCTGTACATGAACACTGTGGACGGCTTGATTGTAACCATGTATAATCTTTTTGCTGACTGGATAGCACGCAACAAAAAAGCTTTTCACTGTAACTCGGTACACATGACAATAATAAACTAAATTAAACTACTCCAAAACTGATCTAAACGTTTGGAATAATACATTATGATGTTATCTCCCAACCTCAGAAAGGTTCACCAGATTGATTCCTGAAATTCGTCTTGTCATATGAAGGGTGATTATACATGCTAGACCTCTGCTCTCGAAAGGGTAGGAATCTTTGAAGTTCTCCACCAGGTGGCCTTAGGAAGCTCGGTCACTGAGTCTGTTCAAGCGAGAGATCAATTGATTTTTGACAATTGAGGGTATCAAATTATTTAATGGAAAATAAAACATAAGAAAAATAAGTTGACCATTTAGCTCCTTCTGCCTACTCTGTCAGTTGATAAGATCATTTTAACCGATCTCAGCACTATTTTCCAGCTCTAACTCTATACAATTTCAAATCTCTAAACCTACAAATCTATTGATGCTTTTACTCAGCAATTCATCCCCACATCCTTCTTGGGTAGATAATTCCAAAGATTCACATTAATCAGAATGACGAACTGTCTTCTCAACTCTATTCTGAATGGACAACTTTTATTTTTAAGATTGTGACTCCAGTAATGAGAACCATCTGTTCTACATTTATCCCATCAAACTGTTAAATGTTGTATATTTCTGTGAGATCATGCCTCTTTCCTCTAAACTCCATCGATAACAAGTCTAGTTAACTCCATCGATAACAAGTCTCTTAAGGATAGCGGAGTCAGGGGGTATGGGGAGAAGGCAGGAACGGGGTACTGATTGAGAATGATCAGCCATGATCACATTGAATGGCGGTGCTGGCTCGGAGGGCCGAATGGCCTCCTCCTGCACCTATTGTCTATTGTCTATTGTCTATTTACTTAATTTTCCTTATACAACATATAAGATAATTAGGGGATTGGACACATTAGAGGCAGGAAACATGTTCCCAATGTTGGGGGAGTCCAGAACAAGGGGCCATGGTTTAAGAATAAGGGGTAGGCCATTTAGAACGGAGATGAGGAAGAACTTTTTCAGTCAGAGAGTGGTGAAGGTGTGGAATTCTCTGCCTCAGAAGGCAGTGGAGGCCAGTTCGTTGGATGCTTTCAAGAGAGAGCTGGATAGAGCTCTTAAGGATAGCGGAGTGAGGGGGTATGGGGAGAAGGCAGGAACGGGGTACTGATTGAGAGTGATCAGCCATGATCGCATTGAATGGCGGTGCTGGCTCGAAGGGCTCAATGGCCTACTCCTGCACCTATTGTCTATTGTCTATTGTCTATTGTCTATTGAAATGCCTAACCCAAGAGGGCATAGCTGTAAGGCGAGAGGGAATAGGTTTAATGGGGATGTGTGGGACAATTGTTTTACAAAGATTGGGGGCCTGGTACGCACTGCCAGGGGTGGTGATGGTGGTGGTGGAGGCAGGTACAATAGTGGCATTTAAGAGGCTTTACATAGGGATATCTATATTTAAAAATTAAAAAAAATGCTTATTATATGGAAGTTCAGGGAATAGTGGAATATTGATCATGTGCAGGCAGATGAGATCAGTTCAGCTAGGCATCATGTTCAGCACAAACATTTTGGGCCAAAGGCCCATTACTGTGCAGTATTGTTCTGTTCTATATTGTCCAGGAAGTTGGTGAGGCTGCGTTCGAAGTATTGTGTTCAGTTTTCATATCATATCATATCATATATATACAGCCGGAAACAGGCCTTTTCGGCCCACCAAGTCCGTGCCGCCCAGCGATCCCCGTACATTAACACTATCCTACACCCACTAGGGACAATATTTACATTTACCCAGCCAATTAACCTACATACCTGTACGTCTTTGGAGTGTGGGAGGAAACCGAAGATCTCGGAGAAAACCCACGCAGGTCACGGAGAAAACGTACAAACTCCTTACAGTGCAGCACCCGTAGTCAGGATCGAACCTGAGTCTCCGGCGCTGCATTCGCTGTAAAGCAGCAACTCTACCGCTGCGCTACCGTGCCGCCCTAGTCACCCTACTTTTGGAAGGAAGTCAGAAAGCTGGAAAGAGGACAGAGAAGATTTACAAGGATATTGCCAGAACTTGGGCTGACCTACAGAGAGAGTTTGGGCAAGCAAGGACAAGAAATATGTAGAAAATCAGGAAGGGAATTGATAGAATGAACACTCATCGTCTTTTACTTGGGGTAGGGAAATCAAAAACCAGAAGGCATAGGTTTAAAGTTATAGGGGAAAGACAGGTACATAGATAGGAAACGTTTAGAAGCATACAAACCAAATACGGGTAAATGGGAGTATCTTAGATGAGGCATCTTGGTTGGCACAGACGAGTTGGGCAGAAGGGCCTGTTTCTATGGTGTATGACTCTAAGACTATATGATTCTATGTTATTAGCTGGGACTCCATTTACAAGAAGTTGCAGCCTTTGTGTTTTGCATTGTGGTAGCTTTAATACAAGTGAATGCATAATAAAAAATGGATACAAGTTAATAATACAAAACCACAAATGTGAAAAACCTTAATCAAACTGGAATTTCTTTTCATCAAACTGGAAAATTTAAAGTGAATTAATTTGAAATTCTTCATATCAATGCTGTTGACATTGTGCAGCTCCAGTGGCATATTATCTATCGCCTATTATATTTGAAAAGAGGCTTTTGTATACTGGCCCCTTCATGCTGGGGTCAGTTCTATATGCATATGCAAGAGTGCTCAAGGAAACTGATATACAATACTGCAAAGAAAATGATAACGCATCTGTGTGCTGGAGATACTCCGGTTTCCTTCCTGCTAAAAGAATAGTATAATTTGAAATGAGCAGAATTTCAGTACTCTCAATTAATCATATCATCATCATCATCATCATATATATACAGCCGGAAACAGGCCTTTTTCGGCCCTCCAAGTCCATGCCGCCCAGCGATCCCCACACATTAACACTATCCTACACCCACTAGGGACAATTTTTACATTTACCCGCCAATTAACCTACATACCTGTACGTCTTTGGAGTGTGGGAGGAAACCGAAGATCTCGGAGAAAACCCACGCAGGTCACGGGGAGAACGTACAAACTCCTTACAGTGCAGCACCCGTAGTCAGGATCGAACCTGAGTCTCCGGTGCTGCATTCGCTGTAAAGCAGCAACTCTACCGCTGCGCTACATTAATCTCAATTAATCATTAGACTCAACTAATAACCCATTAGATTTTTTTTTTAGATTTAGAGATACAGCGCAGAAACAGGCCCTTCGGCCCACCGGGTCCGTGCAGCCCAGCGATCCCTGCACACTAACACTAGAGTCATACACCATAGAAACAGGCCCTTCGGCCCACCGGGTCCGTGCAGCCCAGCGATCCCTGCACACTAACACTAGAGTCATACACCATAGAAACAGGCCACACAATTAGATTGAGTGGTAATTACATAAGTGCCATGGTACCTGGAATAAGAGGAGGGATATACTGCACGGGGGTGTCCTTTCTTCGTGGTTTTTTCTGCACAATCTCCTTTGTCTCATCTCCAAGTTTCTCTTTTTCAGTTTCTTCATTTATTTCACAGGTTTTTATTAGCTGCTCTGAAAGGTTTGAAAAATCATCTGTGAGGAAGAAATGTGAAGAGATACATTTAAATAAATTTCCCAAGGAAAACACCTTTTTCACTCAGAGTTGTAAATCTGTGGAATTCTCTGCCTCAGAAGGCAGTGGAGGCCAATTCTCTGGATGCTTTCCAGAGAGAGTTAGATTGAGCTCTTAATGATAGCGGAGTCAAGGGATATGGGGAGAGGGCCGGAACGGGGTACTGATTGTGGATGATCAGCCATGATCACATTGAATGGCGGTGCTGGCTCGAAGGGCCAAATGGCCTACTCCTGCATCTAGTGTCTATTGTCTATAATCATAAGGTGATAAGTGATAGGAGTAAAATTAGGCCATTCGGCACATCAAGTCTACTCCACCATTCAACCATGGCTGATCTATCTCTCCCTCCTAAACCCATTCTCCTGCCTTCTCCCCATAACCCCTGACACCTGTGTAATCATCGAAAACACAAACATAAACATGCCAGAAAATAACTGTTCCTACATCCACCCATCTCTTGTAAGGATTTCCTTTCTTCTAGTTTCTCCATCTCTGTTGCATCCATTCTCAAGATAAGGCTTTCTGCTACAGGACATCTGAAATGTTCTTCAGAAAACATCACTCACATTTCCTCCATTCGCTGGACCTCTACTCTTATTTCCTACCCCTCCACTCAGACAGCATAGAGACAGAGCTCCCTTGATCCTCACCTTTCACCTTTCACCTTATACCCTTTGAGAGCAGTACATCAAACTTTGTAGTTTCCGCTATCTGTAACAGGATTCCACCACCAATCACATCATTCTGTCCACACCCCTTTCTGCTTTCCCCAGGGACCTCACCCTCTGTAACTTTCTGGTTTGCTCTTTCCCACTAATACCGTAGCAGCTGGAATGATGGTCCCTACATCTTCTCCCTCAACACCATCCAAGGACCGAAACAGCCCATCTAGGTCAGACACAGATTCACATGTACCTCCTTCAACCTCGACTACTGCGTCCTCACATGACTTTGCAGCTCCTGTGTTCAATGCCCTGACCAATGAAGACAAACATGCCTAAGGACTTCTTTACCACCCTTTCTAAATGTGTCACTGCTTTCAAGGAACTATGCATTTATATTTCTTGGTCCATGGTCAACAGCATTTCCCAGGACCTTGCCCTTCACTGTGTCCCTCTGCCCTCGGTTAACTTCCCAAAATACAACCCTTCACACTTGGCTGAGTTAAATTCCATGTGCCATTCTTTTGGTCACTTCCTCAGTTGATGTAGATCCTGTTGTAACATTAAACAACCTTCTTTGGGAAACCTGAACTGCTGTGGGACAGAAGAACCAGGTAATGCCGACAGAAGTTCATCCATGGTTGTACACCAGTTGAAAAACCATGAGCTACTCATGTGTAGGAAAAAAACTGCAGATGCTGGTTTAAATCGAAGGTAGACACAAAATGCTGGAGTAACTCAGCGGGTCAGGCAGCATCTCAGGGGAGAAGGGAGAAGGAGAAGGGTGATGTTTCGGGTCGAGACCCTTCTTGAGACTGCTGTACATGAGCTACTCATGTATAATTTGGCATGGAAAACAGTCAATTACACAATAAACTGAAAAAGGACAAACAAAAATGAAAATCCCATTGTATGGTTGTTGCAAGCTGTTATCAGGCAACTAAACCATCCTATCGCCAATGAGAGAGTGGTCCTGACCTACCATCTACCTCATTGGAGGCCCTCAGACTATCTTTAATCGGTCTTTACTGGATTTTATCTTGAACTAAAGTTATTCCCTTTATCCTGTATCTGTCAACTGTGGATGGCTTGATTGTAATCATGTACAGTCTATCTGCTGACTGGAGAGCACGCACCCAAAACACTTTTCATTGTACCTCAGTACAGGTGGAAAAAGAACTAAATTAAGCTAGTGTTCTAATAAATCATGGAAATTTGATCTTTGTTGCAGGTAAATTTTTTGTGAGTTACACCACTTTTTTGGTTTGCTCTCTCAGTGAATTTCAACAAAACATTGGTGCTTGTATTCATCATTTTGGTCCTACAGTCCGCTGTAAGGTAGAGAAGAGGCTACTTAACTTGAAGTGATTCAGAACAGTTCCTAAGTGTAGAAAGCAAATTCTCGGCAGAAATGTCAAGAAAAACCTTTCCCAATTGCAGGTGAGTGAGATCCAGGTATTTATTACGAGTGAGAAGATAAACAAATTGAGAAGGAAGAAACTATGTGGAGTGAAGGAATGTCAGAAAGAAAAAAATATCTTCACAATTGCTCTCCAATAAGCAGAGAGCAAAGTCTGGTTTCAAACAGCAGGGGGTGCATGGATCCTGTCAGGTAACTTCAGGCTGCAAAATGAGGATCAAACTGCAAAATATTCTTTGGCTCAGAGACTTGTTGGTATGGCATAATTTTCAGCCCTTTGGTTCTCATGCATGCACAATTCTGAATTGTGAATTTAAATCACAACATTCTTCTTTTTCAGCAGTTGCTTAGGATTGGGGATGACGAAGGCCAGGCATGAAAAGACAGAAGGTGTGAGACAAACGGATTGAAAGCTTGAGAATGTGAAGCTGAAGGAAGGATTATAGTGGAAGGGGGTGCTGGGTGGGGGGGGGGGGGGGGCGGGGGGGGGAGGGAAGGGGGAAAATAGGTGCAAGTCCAGGTGGAGCATTTTGTGAAGAAGATAGAAGCAGATAGAGTGGGGCTGGGGAATTATGAGATTGGAAGCTGTGGAGGGGAGATTGCCAAGGTGATGAGATCAGAGACTGTCTGGGAGATGATGGCCAGGTTTACATCTGTGGGGGTCATGGCCAAGGGGTAGGTATGAGGAGGTGTACGAGAGATGGCGCCTGGCCTCAGCTCAGTAGAGACCAGCCTGCCAGAGTACAATGCATCTCCCTTGACAGCGGGTTTAATAACAATGTTGGGATTGTTGCTGAGTCAGTGCATCTCCTCTAACCAGAGATTTATGTGCACCTCCTCTAACCAGAGGTTCATGTACACCTCATGTACACCTCATCCGCTGCATCCTGATGTGGCCTTCCGTGCAACAGCAGTACCAAGCATAGACTCGGCAACCCGTTTCACCGAACACTTGCACTTGGCCCACCAAGGGCTATTGGATCTCTTGATTGCTAACCATTTTAACTCTTTTTCCCATTCCCCTGCTGACCTTACTGTACTGGGTCTCCTCCATTGTCAAAGTGAGGCCATGTGCAAACTGGAGGAACAACATCTCATATTCCGCTTGGGTAGCTTACAACCCAACGGTATCAACATTGAATTCTCCAATTTTAGTTAAGCACAATACCACTTCCTTCCTTCTCCCATTGGTCCCCTGTGCCCTACCTGGTCTCGCACCTATTTCTCCACTCCCTCCTTCCACCTACATCACTTCCTCTAGCTTCACAATTCATGACTCTTCAATCCTTTTGTCTCCCACCGTCTGTCTTTTCATCTCTGGCCTTTGTCCAGTCATCTGCCTTCACCGGTATTAGACTGATTGTGGTGGTGGGGGAAGGAAGAAAACTGGAAGAGAGGAAGGGCTATCACTTGCCAGGCTTTGTCATGCCCCTCCTCTCTTCCAGTTTTCATTCTTCCCCCCACCACCACAATCAGTCTGAACAAATGTCACAAATCAAAATAGAGGTGTATAAGATCATGGGAGGAATAGATTGGGTAAATGCACAAAGTCATGTACCCAGATGAGGGGTATCAAGAACCAGAGGACATAAGTTTAATGTGAGGGGGGAAAAGGTCTAATAGGAACATGAGGTGGTAGTTATATAGACTGAGCTGCAGGAGGAAGTAGTTGATTCAGATACTATTGCAAGGTTTAAGAAACGTTTGCACAGGTACATGGGTAGGATATGTTTAGAGGAATATGGGCCAAATGCAGATAGGAGAGACTAGTATAGATGAGGCAAGTTAGGCTAAAGAGCCTGTTTCCACACTGTTTAATTCTATGATTCTATGACTGAAATATCACCTATCCATGTTCTCCAGAGAGGGGACCTATTGTGTTCCTCCTGCACTTTAAGTCTTTGTTTGTTCTGGATGTACATATCATGAAATTCATTACATATGTATACTTCATTGCATTACTTAATGATTCATTGCTCAGCTTCTGGATGCGCACGTATGCATTATCTGCATACTTGATCAACAGGTAAATTTGGAGACCAGTGGCTTTGGAGTGAAGGTAATGTTGACTGATAGCTTCACATTTCTCCTGGTTAGGTGTAAACACCATAGTGATGTTAGTACTGATTCAATGTAGATTTGACACATCCCTTCACAACCATTTCCAAGTACATGTATTGCATCTTAACATCTAGTAGGCCAAGGAGGACTCTCATCACACCCTTTGGAAGTTTTCAAGAGACTACTGAAGCCAAACTTGGCATTTGTAGCTATGCATACAGGAGGCCTAGTGCTGCTTCTCATATCATAGGAGCAGGAGGAAAATACTCCAAAGTCAGCCTTCATTACCAGAAGGGGCAGTGGAGAATGTTACTGGCCAGAATGCTCTATTCTCTCCCCCTCCTTACCCCCCCAGCTTTCCTCAGGAAGCAGTGCTCTTAAGATAGACACAAAATGCTGGAGTAATTCAGTGGGTCAGGCAGCATCTCTGGAAAGAAAGAATGGATGACGTTTCGGATCGAGACCCTTCCTCAGACTTCCTCGGTCTGAGGAAGGGTCTTCACCCAAAACGTCACCCATTCCTTCTCTCCACCTATCCATGTTCTCAGAGATGCTGTCTGTCCCACTGAGTTACTCCAGCATGTTGTGTAGAACTTCAATTTAAACTAGCATCTGCAGTTCCTTCCTACATGAGCAGTGCTCCTATTTGTACATGTCTACTCACCACAGAGCCATGGCTGAAACATTTGACTGTGAAAATAACTATTTTGATTAGGATGATTCCAGGCAGTGGTTGGCTACTGTCATATACCATTACTTATACTGTCATATACCATTATTAAAGAGGTAATAACAGTGCATTTGGATCGCAGTAAAAGGATTGGTCCAAGTCAGCATGGATTTATGAAGGGGAAATCCTGCTTGACTAATCTTCTGGAATTTTTTGAGGACAATAGACAATAGACAATAGACAATAGGTGCAGGAGTAGGCCATTCAGCCCTTCGAGCCAGCACCGCCATTCAATGCGATCATGGCTGATCACTCTCAATCAGTACCCCGTTCCTGCCTTCTCCCCATACCCCCTAACTCTGCTATCCTTAAGAGCTCTATCCAGCTCTCTCTTGAAAGCATCCAACGAACTGGCCTCCACTGCCTTCTGAGGCAGAGAATTCCACACCTTCACCACCCTCTGACTGAAAAAGTTCTTCCTCATCTCCGTTCTAAATGGCCTACCCCTTATTCTTAAACTGTGGCCCCTTGTTCTGGACTCCCCCAACATTGGGAACATGTTATCTGCCTCTAATGTGTCCAATCCCCTAATTATCTTATATGTTTCAATAAAATCCCCCCTCATCCTTCTAAATTCCAGTGTATACAAGCCCAATCGCTCCAGCCTTTCAACATACGACAGTCCCGCCATTCCGGGAATTAACCTAGTGAACCTACGCTGCACGCCCTCCATAGCAAGAATATCCTTCCTCAAATTTGGAGACCAAAACTGCACACAGTACTCCAGGTGCGGTCTCACCAGGGCCCGGTACAACTGTAGAAGGACCTCTTTGCTCCTATACTCAACTCCTCTTGTTACGAAGGCCAACATTCCATTGGCTTTCTTCACTGCCTGCTGTACCTGCATGCTTCCTTTCATTGACTGATGCACTAGGACACCCAGATCTCGTTGAACTCCCCCTCCTCCTAACTTGACACCATTCAGATAATAATCTGCCTTTCTATTCTTGCTTCCAAAGTGAATAACCTCACACTTATCTACATTAAACTGCATCTGCCATGTATCCGCCCACTCACACAACCTGTCCAAGTCACCCTGCAGCCTTATTGCATCTTCCTCACAATTCACACTACCCCCCAACTTAGTATCACCTGCAAATTTGCTAATGGTACTTTTAATCCCTTCGTCTAAGTCATTAATGTATATCGTAAATAGCTGGGGTCCCAGCACCGAACCTTGCGGTACCCCACTGGTCACTGCCTGCCATTCCGAAAGGGACCCATTTATCCCCACTCTTTGCTTTCTGTGACAAGTAAAATGGATGAAGGAGATCCAGTGGATGTAGCGTATTTAGACTTTCAGAAAGCCTTTGATAAGGTCCCACATGGGAGATTGGTGAGCAAAATTATAGAACATGGTATTGGATGTAGGGTATTGATGGATAGAGAATTGGTCGGCAGACAGGAAGCAAAGAGTAGAAATAAATGGGTCCTTTTCAGAATGGCAGGCAGTGGTAAGTGGAGTGCCGCAAGGCTCGGTGCTGGGGCCGCAACTATTTACAATATATATTAATGATTTGGATGATGGAATTAGAAGAATTCCTTCTAGCAAGTTTGCAGATGACACAAAGCTGGGTGGCAGTGTGAACTGCGAAGAGGATATTAAGATGTTGCAAGATGACTTGGACAGGTTGAGTGAGTTGGCAGATGCATGGCAGATGCAGTATAATGTAGATAAATGTGAGGTTATCCACTTTGGCAGCAAAAACAAGGAGACAAATTATTATTTCAATGGTGTCAGATTAGGTAAAGGGGAGGTGCAGTGAGACTTGGGTGTCCTTGTAGACCAGTCATTGAAATTAAGCGTGCAGTTACAGCAGGCAGTGAAGAAAGTTATGGGCTTCACAATGAGAGGATTTGAGTATAGGAGCAAAGAGGTCCTTCTGCAGTTGTGTAGGGCCCTGTTGAGACCACATCTGGAGTATTGTGTGCAGTTTTGGTCTCCTAATTTAAGGAAGGATGTCCTTGCTATTGACGCACTACAGTGTAAATTCACGAGGTTAATCCCTGGGATGGAGGGACTGTCATATGAGAAAAGATTGGAAAGACTGGGCTTGTATTCATGAGTTTAGATGGATGAGAGGGGATCTTATAGAGACATATAAAATGATAAAAGGACTGGACAAACTAGATGCAGGAAAAATGTTCCCAATGTTGGGGGAGTCCAGATCCAGGGGGCACAGTCTAAGAATAAAGGGGAGACCATTTAAAACTGAGGAGAGAAGAAACTTTTTCACCCAGAGAGTTGTGAATTTGTGGAATTCTCTGCCACAGTAGATAGTGGAGGCCAATTCACTGGATGAATTTAAAAGAGAGTTGGATAGAGCTCTAGGGGCCAGTGGAATCAAGGGATATGGGGAGAAGGCAGGCACAGGTTACTGATTGTGGATGATCAGCCATGATCACAATGACTGGCGATGCTGGTGCGAAGGGGCAAATGGCCTCCTCCTGCACCTATTTTCTATGTTCTATGTTCTATGTTCTACTTATGTTCAAATTAGAACATAAAACAGTACAGCACAGGAATAGATACTTTGGTCAACAATGGGTGTGCTGAACATGATGCCAAGACCAACAATTATCTGCCTGTACATAATCCAAGTCCCTCCATTGCCTGCATGTCCATGTGCTAATGCAAAAGCCTTTTCAATGCCACTATTGCATCTGCCTCCACGACCACCCCTGGCAGTGCATGTCAAGCACCCACCATCCCCTGTGTAAAAAAATCACCTCTTTTAAAATTTGCCCCTCACACCTTAAAGTCATGCTCCTCAGCATTTGATATTTCCATCCTGGGACAACGGTTCTGACTATCTACCCCATCTATATCTCTCATAATTGTATATCTATCAAGTTTCCTCTCCTGTTACAGAGAAAACAAGCCAATTCAGTCCAACTTCTCCCTGTAGTTATTACCCTTGAATCCCGGCAGAATTCTGGTAAACTTCCTTTGCAGCCTCTGCATATCAATTTCTGCATCTCTACTCTATGCACATAGAATTGTGCCTTATCCATAGAATTGTTTCAATGATTCTCTTCTGCTTTCTCTTTAAGTTCTTGCTAACTTTGTAAAGTACACTGCCTAGAGCTGATAATACTCCCATTGTGCCTAAAGTAGTGTTTTATTGTGACGATCACAACATGTCTTGTATTCTTTGGTATTTATTCACAAAATGCTGGAGTAACTCAGCAGGTCAGGCAGCATCTCGGGAGAGAAGAAATGGGTGACGTTTCGGGTCGAGACCCTTCTTCAGACTGATGTCAGGGGGCAGGACAAAGGAAGGATATAGGTGGAGACAGGAAGATAGAGGGAGATCTGGGAAGGAGGAGGGGAAGAGAGGGACAGAGGAACTGTCTAAAGTTGGAGAAGTCGATGTTCATACCACTGGGCTGCAAGCTGCTCATGCAAAATATGAGGTGCTGTTCCTCCAATTTCCGGTGGGCCTCACTATGGCACTAGAGGAGGCCCATAACAGAAAGGTCAGACTGGGAATGGGAGGGGGAGTTGAAGTGCTCGGCCACCGAGAGATCAGCTTGGTCAATGCGGACCGAGCGCAGGTGTTGAGCGAAACGATCTCCGAGCCTTCGCTTGGTTTCGCCGATGTAAATAAGTTGACATCTAGAGCAGCGGATGCAATAGATGAGGTTGGAGGAGGTGCAGGTGAACCTTTGTCTCACCTGGAAAGACTGTTTGGGTCCTTGGATGGAGTTGAGGGGGGAGGTAAAGGGACAGGTGTTGCATCTCGTGCGGTTGCAGGGGAAAGTGCCCGTGGATGGGGTGGTTTGTGTAGGAAGGGACGAGTGGACCAGGGAGTTATGGAGGGAACGGTCTCTGCGGAACGCAGGGAGGGGATGGGAAGATATGGCCGGTGGTGGGGTCCCATTGTAGGTGACGGAAATGTTGGCGGATGATTTGTTGGATCCGCTGGCTGGTGGGGTGGAAGGTGAGAACGAGGGGGATTCTGTCCTTGTTGCGAGTTGGGGGAGGGGGAGCAAGAGCGGAGCTGCGGGATGTAGAAGAGACCCTAGTGAGAGCCTCATCTATAATGGAGGAGGGGAAGCCCCGTTTCCTGAAGAATGGAAATAGTGACTCTTTCATTGTTTCTGCAGCTGCATCTAACTTGTAAACTTTAAAACATTCTCAATACTTTTTGAGTGGATTCATCCAAGTAAATACTGGTAGTATTCTTCAATGTCACAGGATCTCTCTTATTCAATATATTATGAGAGTATCCTTCAGTGTTTTTGAGTAAACTCATCCAAGCAGGTGGAGGGTGATACTTGACATCTTGACTACAACCGTGTTCTTCATGAGAAGAATTAAGGAGTTCAGGTTAGCTTATTGTCACTTGTACCGAGATACAATGAAAAGCTTTTTATTGTGTGCAGAAAGACAATACATGATTAGTTAGGATATAAATCTTCAACACAGAACATTCTGCCTCTAAGGCGTTCTTAGAGTCATAGTAATTCCATGTCTAGCCCAAGGAAACTTCAGATTAATGCTCAAACTTCAAATGTTTCTGGTGGACTTTCAGCAAATGTAATGCACATGAATGCGCATGAGTGGAAATTAGTTGAAGATCAATTTATAATGTGGCATAAATATTATTTGCAACTCAACTCAGGCAATCAAGAGCTAATTGATTTACAGACCCACACTGAAAGTCAATCAGCTGAAAGTCAATCAGCTCTTGATTGCCTGATTCTTTTTGCCTTGTTGATACTGCCAAGACTCCTCATTGAAAATACAGAGTAATTAATTCAGTCCTTATAGCTTGACCAGAGAGAGCCTTCACTGTTGATACTCCTATTTCTCTTGGGTCCTTTCTTCTTCCTGTTGTGCAGCTACACTTAATGCCACTGGTCTCACTGTCACTAGAATGTCACTAGATTATCACAAGACACAGTGAATGACAACAATGAAAAAGTCTTTCCTTGGAAAATACACCCCTGCATTGGTCCAGGAATCAAAATCTGTCCTCCACGAACCTATGCAACCAAAGACTCTTGCCTGTATGATATCATGGTCGGTATCATACCCATCATGGAGATAGAAAGTAGACCGGCTGATATTTAGGATGGGCAGCCAACTCTTCCTTTTATACCAAAAATCTAAATAACACAATCAGTTCTGTTGTAAGTACTCCCTCAAATAGTTGGGGGTTTAACTTGGTTTAAGTGTGTATATGCTGATAACTGTTGACAATACTGATATTCAAATTGGAATATTAAGTTCTTTGTTTGTTGTTTTTTGTTATTTCTCTTCCCTTTCATGTCCAAATATAAATAACTTTACTGTCAAATTTTCCAGTGGAGGTATAGTTTATAACTGAGAAAGTCAATCAACTGGAATGGGTATAGGTGAACTAAGAAAATGGGCACCAAGTGGCAGATGAAATTTAGTGGCAGATGAAATTAAAGTGATGTGCAAAATTAATTTATTTTGCAGACAAAGCAAGGAGCGGCAAAAAGCCAGTTCTGTGCAGGGGCTTAGGAGATCACTCTTAGAGATTTTTGAATGTGACTTGAAAAAAATTGGGTTTCATAAACAGATGTAGAATATAACAGCAGGAAAATTACCTTGAATCGTAAGTCTCGATGAGGTTACAACTAGAATAGCATCAAGTTCTGGCCACCACTTAGGAAGAATATGATGCTACTTGAGAGGATGCAGGTGAGATTTAACAATGCTTTCAGGAATGAGGGATTTTAGCTACAGGTTTGGGAAATTTTATTATTGGATACAGCAATTAATGAGAACATTGTCATCTGCCATCAGTTTTACTGCATTTATGTAAACTTTCTTCTTGTATGTATTAACAACCAATCTAAATACATTGGCAGATTGATCACCCTTTCTGTATTGCCTATTCAGCAAATGCATATTATCTATTGCAAATGCAAATAACCTATATTTTGTGCCAACCATATTGGCGATTGTAGTACATGGACTGTGAATCAAATTTGTACTTTGAGCTTTTGAAGAGATGCGCCTTCCATCTGTGTCTCCATCTGGCGAGTTTGCCAATTTCATACCCTGAAGCAAACTCCACTCATGTTTCAAAGGAACATCTTGCACTCTTTCAGCTTGAATGATCAAATCTTTTTTCATTGGTGTGATGAACTGCCTTTGTGGACATCACACCAGATTAATTACCTAAGTGCTTGCATAGCTGATTGCTGCTGTCAGGCATGTCATCTTGTGCTTCAGGTGACCACACGTACTCTGTTGCCATGGTGATTTAGATTCTTGTTTTAAATCTGCAATGGAACAGAGTAAAAAAACAGAGTCAAATGAAAAATTCAACCCAGTTTGCAAAAAATAATTAATGTATTAACTTATGTATTAAATGTGAGAAGCAATGGGTAGTTTAGTCGAAGTCCCAAGAATTAATGCATGTCATTATCTGAAGTGTGGTGGAGGCAGAAACTTCCACCATATTTAAAATGTACCTGGTTGAACACTTGAAAAGCTATGGATTAAGCGCAGGACCATGGAACCTAATTGGAAAGCAAGTAAAAACAGCACAGCCAGTTACTCCAGCATTTTGTGTCTATATTTGGATATAAAATTGGATGGGCGTGGTTAGAGGTGGTATGAGAGGATAGACACAAAATGCTGGACTAACTCAGCAGGACAGGCAGCGTCTCCGGAGAGAAGAAATGGGTAATGTTTCGGATCAAGACCCTTCTTCAGACTGAGGTATTGAAGGGATGTTTTTCAGATGGGAGGCCTGTGACTAGTGGTATACCTCGGGGATCAATGCTGAGTGTTGTTTTCCATATATATTAATAATTAGGATGCGAATGTGGGTGACATGATTAGTAAGTTTGCAGATGACATCAAAATTGATGGTATAGTGGACAGTGAAGGATTTTATTCATGGGAGGTTGTTATGGGAAATTGTTATGATGTTTATCGACATCAGGATCTTGATCGGTTTGGAAAGTGGGCAAATGAATGGCAGATGGAATTTAATGCAGACAGGTGTTAAGCAATGCATTTTAGGAAGTGACACCAGGACAGGACGTCAATGGTGAATGGCAGGGCTCTGGGTATAGCTCCTTGCACCAAAGGAACTAGTTCCTTGTAAAACAAAGGAACCTAGGGCTACAGGTACATAGTTCCCTTAAAGAGGCGATAGAGGAAGAGGATGGTGAAGAAGGCCATTGGCATGCTTGCCATTATTGGTATAGACTCCATTTCGACAGTCTGGGTGGAACCTGGGTCCCCGGCATTGAAAGGCAGTAACTCTGCCGCTGCACCACTCTGCCCCTGATCTGGAGCAAAGTGATGGAATGGACTGTCAACAGTAATTTCAAACAGAGCTTAAAACAATAACTTGTTTGGCGATGCGCAATTTGGCTTCAGGAAAGACCAGCTGCCACTAAATTTCTTTGCATTCTTCGCATATATATATATATATATATATATATATATGTAGAAAATAACTAAATTCCAAAGGCAAGGTAAGACATGGACCTACAGCTCTGTCATTATGAATCATGCTGCCTCGGTCCATAGTCTAACATGTCCAAACATTCCTGGGCCAGATGTAATAGAATCAGAAATTTACAATGTAACAGCAGTACCTTGCGCGCAAGCCTGCCACATTGACACAATTTAAATCTAGTTCACTGCTTCTGGGTTCTGTGTCATTCAGGTATTTATTTTAAGCCGGTGAACTTTGGTTCCACCACCCTTTCAGGCAGTGAGTTTCAGATCCCCATGCTTGGTAGAGCTCAAACATTTCCTCTCAAGTGTCTTTATACCACGTCTTCAAGTCGAGTTTATTGTCATGTCCACATGTAAGATGAGGTACAAATAAGTTGAGAATATGCGGCAGTATATCATACACAAAATCATAAATTAGATACCAATTACATACAAGTTCTGCAAAACAGTGAAACAAATAATATGGCAAGTAATAACAAGGCATAAGTGCAAACATACACAATTAGAAAACGAGTCCATGGAAGTGCAAGAAGTAGACTGTAATGTTCTGTTGCTGAGGTAGTATTAGGGTTGTACAGGTCAGTTCAAGACCCTGATGGTCGTAGAAAGTAGCTGCTCCTGAACCTGATGGGATGGGACTTTGGGCTTTTGTGCCTCCAGCCGGATGATAGCAACGGGAAAAGGGCATGTTACGGATAGTGGGGATCTTTGATGACAGATGCTGCCTTCTTGAGATAATGATCTATGTAGATGTTTCAATGGTGGGGAAAGCTGTGCCTGTGATAGCTGAACACACAACTTACTGCAGCCTCGTGTGTTCCTGCCTATTGCAATTGCCATAGCAGCCCCTGATGCACTAAGTCAGGATACTTTCTGCAGTGCCTCTGGAGAAATTTGCTAGTGTATTTCGCAACATGTCAAATCTCTTTAACCTCCAAGAAAATAAAGATGCTGGTGTGCCTTCTACATGTGCCGGGCCCAGGCCCATTCGAGATTTTAACACCCATGAATTTAAAGCTGATAATTATCTTCACTGCCAAACCACCAATGAAAACAGGTGCGTGGTCTCTTGACTTCCCCTTTCTGAAGTCAAAGATTAGTTCCTTGGTTTTGTTGATGCTGAGTGAGAGGTTGTTGTTGTGGCACCACTCAACCAGGTGTGACCTAGCTCTCTACTGTATGCTGACTCATCACTCGTGATTCGATCAACAACAGTGGTGTCATTGGAGATTTTGTAGGTGGCATTGGAGATGTACTTAGCCATACAGTCATGGGTGTAAAGAAAGTAGAGCAGGGTAAGCATGAGGCCTCGAGGTACACCAGTGTTGATGGTCAGAGAGGAGATGTAATTACTAATATGTTGAGGAAGTCAAGGATCCAGTTACAAAGGGAAATGCAGAAGCCCAGGACCTGGAGCTTGGTGATGAGTTTAGAGAGCATGATAGTGTTGAATGTGCCACAGAAAGCTGTGGAGGGCCAAGTCAATGGAAATTTTTTTTGAGGCAGAGATAGATTCTTGATTAGTACAGGTGTCAATGGTTATGGGGGAGGGCAGGAGAATGGGGTTAGGAGGAAGAGATGGATCAGCCATGATTGATTGGTGGATTAGGCTTGATGGGCCGAATGGCCTAATTCTGCTCCTATCACTTCTGACTGTATGACCTTATGAATGCTAAGCGCAACTGATAAATAGCAACCTGATATATATGTTCCTGTTATCTAGATGGTCCAGAGCAGAGTGGCGAGCCAGTGAGATGGCATCTGCTATTGATCTGTTGTGGCGATAGCCAAAGTGAAGCACATCTAGGTCATTTCTGAGGCAGAAGTTCATTAAGCAACCTCTAGAAGCACTTCATAATGGAGGATGTAAGTGGTAATAGATATTTGTCATTGATGTAGGTCACCATGCTCTTCTTGGGCAATGATACAATAGTTCCATTTTGAAATGGGTGTGAGCCTTAGAGCACAGAAGTGAGATGTGGAAGAAGTCCTTTAATACTCCAGCCAATTGGTTCATACCGATCTTTAACACTTGACCAACTATGCAGTCTGGCCCAGATGCATTCCATGGATTGACCTTCTAGAAGTTAAACTCGGATGTCAGGCTTTGAGACTGAGAGCAGATTCATCAGGTGCTGTCAGAATATCATGTAGGAGTTGTGTTGTTCTCCCTTTCAGGGTGTTCATTAAACGCAGTAAACTCAACTGTAAGTCATATGACATTGCCACTAATGCTACCTGGGTTCACTTTGTAGGAGATGATTGTGTGTGACCCCCGCCATAGCTGTTGAGCATATGACTCTGGCTTGGCCTGGAATTGTCTCTTTGTACACTTGGTGGCTTTCAGAAGCTCAAACCATGTATGATACTGGATCTCCTGTCTTAAACACCTACATTTATCTACATTCCTAGTTATTGTCTTGTCTGCTATTCCTGTTCTCTTTCTTAGGTTTCTCCTAATTGTATCCTGCCACAGTCTTCCTTGTTCCAAATAAAACAGCCCCACACACATCACATTATGCTGACTCATCACTCGTGATTCGATCAACAACAGTGGTGTCATTGGAGATTTTGTAGGTGGCGGGGAGCCCCGACCGCCCCGACGTGGCAAGTTCAACAGCCTGACCTCGGGAGAAGACGGCAGGGAAGAGAAAATACATTTTGGCCTTCCATCACAGTGAGAAGGGACTGGAGGAGACTCACTGTGATGGATGTTTCTTTTTGTTTGGTGTTAGTGTATGATTGTATGTGTTATTGCATTTTTATTGATTATTCTTATTGGTCTTAGTGTTTCAACTGCGGGTAATGTTTCATTTCACTACACATTTATGTGTATGTGACAAATAAACGACTATTGACTATTGACTATATTGATTACTCCTCATCCAGTCTAACCAGGCTTTTGTGCCCTGGTAACATTCTCCATGCAGATTTTACATCTATCTTCTGCCTCCAAAGTCAAGCTAGTATTTGGTCTCTAATAGTATTTGGTCTCTAATCTACTCTTTTCCCTCACAATTTATTGAACGTTTGGGTTTTCCTTGATTTTATCTGGAAATATTTTTTCTTTCATCCACTTGCCTTTCTAACATCCCTTTTTAATTTCATCTTAGCATCTTTTACAGTCCCTCCAGTTTTGCAGTTTTGAGCACTCGGCACCACGCTTTTGCTTCATCCTTCCTTATATGCTCTTCAGCATTGACAGGCATCTCGGATTAGGCATTTTCCTTGATCCTTTCATGGTTATATGATTGTTCTGGACCCCCAAATGTTTTGCATTAGTCCGACTTCAGGTATATGATTCCAGACAATTTATGCCATGTCATATCTCAATACAGTGAAATTGTCCTTGCCCCAATTTAGAATTTATACTCCCCATTTACTTTGCTCACCTTTCATAGCTACATTAGATCTAAACTTAATTGTGATCACTGAACCCATGTATTCTCCCAATGCCACCTATTTGATTTGACCAGATTCTTTCCTGAGAGCTAGGTTTATGTTTATCCTCTCTCGTTGGGCTTGCTACATACAGATTAAGATTTGTCTTGAATGCATTGTATGAATTCTTCTATTTTGTTTCCACTGGTGCTATACCCGACAAGATTACGTTAGCTAAAGTCCTTAGGTTTTGCTGTGTTGTTCTTTTCATACTTTTCAATTTTTTGCCCATGTAGAATAATGCGTTATATGACACATTCAGTTCATCAAGTTCATGCTAACTCAATCTAATATTATTGGATTAATTTACTGACTTCACCCATATAAATACATTTCGAATATATTAATGATGGCAACTCACCACAGAAAGAACAGCACCCATTATGAACCAAAGGGACTGTCTGTGTGTGGAGTCAAAGGGCTGAGTGAGAACTGGGTGAATAAATGCTTCTCATCTGAAATCACTAAGGAGAAGGACATTGTTGTTGAAAAACTTTTGATCCGATGCAAATTGACTTAGTAACAGTAGATAAAAGACTATGGTGGTTGTTTATTTTTGTGATTGGAACCCTGTGTCCTTATCGCCTACCACAAGGAATGGTGTTGAGATCCCACCGTTGGTTATGTATATTAGTAACCTGGATAAGTGTAAGAGGTATGATTATTAAATTTGTAGATGGTGGGGTTGTTGATAGAAAGGAGCATTATCTTTGGCTACAGGAGAATATTGATCAGTTGTAAAATGGACAAATCAATGGCTGATGGATTTTAATCCTGTTAAGTGCAAGAGGTGTACTTTAGAAGGACTAATATGCATAAGATACACACAATTAATTTTAGGGTCAGAGGCTATATTGAGGAACAGTGCTTACACATGTAAGGATCGCAAAAGGTTAAAGTGGTGAAGAAGGCATACAGAATAAGTCTCCATTAGCCAGAACATTAAAAAAGAGAACCGGGGGATTGTGGTACAATTTTATAAAATATTGATTAGTTCACAACTGCAGTAATCTGTACAGCCCTGGTTTCCACACCATAGGAAGGATATAATTGGACTAGAGAGGGGGGAGAATATTGTAGATCAGTGCATGTTCCTTTAACATAGTGACCTCACCACTACTAACCACTCCCCATTGTCTCTGGTATAATTGTAACTTCCCCACCTCCAGCTCGCTCTCTAGTGCCAGTGATGACCACGGACAGCTAGGGCATAATGTATGTGTAGTGTCATTAATAAACTTATATAGTAAAAGACTCTGCCTACGAGTGGCATCCTTTTACATGGTGTCAGATCGGTAGACTTGCGTCTCCTGTTTATCGGTTTTTAGTTTATCATTTGTTTCTCCCAATTGTGTCCCCTCCTTCCACTTTGCCATGTCTTCCTCGTGTCGTCGTCCGGACACGCTCGTTTTCGATGAGGACATAGTGCACCGCTGGACTGTCTTCCAGCGGGACTACGAACACTATATAGCGATTGCCTATCCTGATGCAACTGCTGCGATAAGAGCTCACCTGCTCCTCAACCTGGCTGGTCCGGAGGCAATGGAACGCTATGCGTTGTTCCAATTCGTCCCTCCGGAGGACCGCAACGACCCGGTATGTCTCATGGCTAAGTTCACTGCCCCGTGCGATATACCCACCAATAACATTATCGAACGTTTCAAATTTTTCTCGCGGCGTCAGACTCCAGGGGAGCACGTTGACGCCTTCATTGCATCTTTACGACATATGGCTCGGCGGTGCCGCCTTCAAACGATTACACCCGACGAGATGATCAGGGACGTCCTGGTCAACGGTCTCCTAAACTCTAAGCTGCGGGATGAGCTCCTGATGAAGCCTGACCTGTCGCTGACGGACGCCATACATGCCGCACGCATGGCCTCTGCTGTTGGCTCAGTATCTCGGCCGGCGCCCCAGGACATAAATTTCACCGGCCGCCGGCGATTGAATGACCCGCAGACCCGGGTCGCCCCCTCCGCGCCCGCTATGGTCACCCCTCGCAGATGCCCAAACTGCAACTTCTCGTCACACAGGTATAACGTTTGCCCAGCGCAGGGCAAAACTTGTAATTCCTGCGGGAAGCAGAACCATTTTTCTGCAGCTTGTCGTTCTCGTGGGAGACCTGTCCCTGCTCCTAGAGGGAGTCTAAACAACCTTGCCAACGATGATAGCGAAACCGGTTCCCGGAACCAACATGAGGTACTCCATGGCTCAGATACGACTTCCTCCCATGGAGACTCTCTGGTGTTTTCGCTCTTGGGAGCACCTGCATTGATAACGGATCCATCCGTGCATGTTACAGTCAATGGACACTCCTTCCCTGCCAAGGTCGATACTGGGGCGTTTGCAAATGTTATGTCTGTGCGCCTCTTCAAGCAGATAAGTTCGGGGGAGAGGGTTACTCCTGACAACTCCCGCCTCCATGCCTATGGGGGAGGCGTTCTGATTGCCGTGGGAAAGGCAACGGTTATCTGTACTGTTCTGGAGACCTCTCGGCCCCTCACGTTCCTCCTGCTAGCATCTGAAAACGTCACCCTGCTGGGCGCCCGTGCATGCCAGGACTTTGGTTTGGTCTCATTTCACCGCGACATCCACCTGGTGCAGGCCCCCATGGACCCCCTGATCGAGTACCCTGACCGATTTGATGACGTCCTGGGGAAGCTGCCCTGTGCCTACAAGATCGTTGTGGACCCGGGGGTCGACCCAGTGGTCAGACCGGCCCACCGTGTGTCTTTTGCCATGAAGGGCCGCGTGGAGTCCACACTACGTGGCATGGTGGACATGGGCATCCTCAAGGAGGTGAGTGCCCCCACCCAGTGGGTCTCCACCATGGTGGTCGCTGCCAAGAAGGACGCGAGCGAGATCAGGATCTGCATCAACCCCAAGGACCTGAACCTGGCTATTAAACGCCCGCACTACCCCATGCGGACGGTGGAGGACGTCGCGGCACAGGTCGGTCCAGCCACGGTTTTCTCGGTCCTGGATGCCAAGAGCTCCTTTTGGCAGATACCGCTGGATGCACGTTCCTCCTTCCTGACCACCTTCAGCACACCGTTCGGCAGGTTCCGTTTCCTCCGCATGCCTTTTGGGATCAACTCGGCAAGCGAGGTTTTTCAGCGTACGATGGAGCAGCTGTTTGCTGGGTTGCCATGCGCCATCATCGTGGATGACATCCTGGTGTACGGGAGGGACGTCGCTGAGCATGACCGACACCTCCGCCAGGTCCTGGACAAGGCTCGTGAGATCAACCTCAAGCTTAATCGAAGGAAGTGTCGGTTCCGCGTTGAGGAAGTCACCTACGTCGGCCACGTTTTCACGGCGGGTGGCCTGAAGCCAGACCCCGCGAAGACGGCGGCGATCACCGAAATGCCCGCTCCCACTGACGTGCCCGGCCTGCAGCGCTTCCTGGGCATGGTCAACTACTTGGGTAAGTTCATACCCGACCTCAGCGAACTGAGTGCCCCCCTGAGGGAGCTGACCAAGAAGGACAATGCCTGGGTCTGGCTCCCGCACCACCAGTCGGCCTTCGTGGCCCTGAGGTCCAGACTCGCACGGACCCCGACTTTGCAGTTTTTCGACCTGAACAGGCCAATTGTCCTCACCTGCGATGCATCTCGGTTCGGCCTTGGTGCTGCCTGCCTGCAGCTCTACGACGACCGACAGCTGCCCGTCTCCTATGCCTCTCGCACAATGACCCCTGCTGAACAGCGCTACGCGCAGATTGAAAAGGAGCTCCTTGCCGTGGTGTTCGCGTGCTCCAAATTCAGAGACTACGTTCTGGGAAAAACTTTCACCATCGAAACAGACCACCAGCCGCTGGTCTCTATTTTAAACAAGCCCATCCACGCAGCCTCGTCCCGCTTGCAGCGAATGATGCTGCAGCTGCAGCGTTTTACATTCGAAATCGTGTACCGCAAGGGCAAGGAGATGTTCGTGGCAGACACTTTGTCCCGTGCCCCACTACCTTCCATTTCCCGCCATCCGTACGAATCGGCTGACCTGATGGTGTTGAACGTCAACATCGTTCCATCTTGGCAGATGCAGTCCCTGGTCACACACACTGCCGCTGATCCGAACCTTCAACAGCTTAAGGGCGTCATCCGCCGTGGCTGGCCTGAACGACGGTCTTCCCTGCCGGCTGGTGCCGTGCCCTACTTCCTGGTTCGGGATGAACTGGTGCTGCACGCGGGCGTGGTGGTGAAGGGTCACAAGGTTGTGGTGCCGGCTGCGCTGCGAGATCACTACTTCCACACTGCCCACAACGGACACCCAGGGGTGGAGGCCACGTTATCCCAGGCCCAAGCACAGTTTTACTGGCCTGGCATGGTCAAGGAGATCCGGGACAGGGTCTCCGCCTGCGCTGCCTGCAACAGCCTATTACCTCATCAGCAGCGCCAGCCTCTCCTGCAGCAGCCGGCTCCCGAGTTGCCATGGATGGCTGTTGCCGCCGATATTTTCGAGTGGCGTGGCAAACACTACCTGGTATTGGTGGACTCCTACTCCAGCTGGTTCGAGGTGGACCTGCTGCCATCCCTCACGTCTGCTGCCGTCATCGGGAAGCTTCGCCGCCACTTCTCTACCTTTGGTTCCCCGGCATCTCTCCAGTCCGACAACGGCAGCCAGTTTACCAGCGCCGAGTTTGCTGTTTTCGCAAATCGGTGGAACTTCCGCCACATCACCAGCAGCCCCGAGTACCCGCAAAGCAATGGACTTGCAGAGCGCGCTGTCCGCAGCGCTAAGGAACTGATGGAACGTTGCCGGCTTGACAGTTCGGACTTGTACCTTGCCCTCCTCAACCTCCGCAACATCTCCCGGGACCCCGCGCTCGGTTCCCCTGCCCAGCGCCTCATGTCCCGCACCACTAGACCCCCTATCCCCGTCTCCCAGCAATCCCTGCAACCCACGGCTCGGAGCCCTGCCGCTGTCAGGGAGCGCATCACTGAAAAGCAGCTCATTCAGAAGCGCTCCTTTGACAGGTCGTCCCGTCCCCTTCCACCTTTGTTCGCTGGCCAGGTTGTCCGGATGGAGTCGACCTCCGGTCACCACCGGCTGGCCGTGGTCGTCGGCAATGCTGACTCTCCACGGTCGTACCTGGTCAACTACGAGGGCACCGTGTACCGTCGTACCCGCCAGCACCTGATGCTGGTAAACGAGCCTGCACCGCCTCCCGCGATCCCGTATTCACCTCCCGTCCAGTCCGCGGTGCCTGATGTGCCTCCTGCTCCGGTACATCCGCAGTCGCCCCAGCAACCTTCCCCTCCCTCGCCTGCGCGTGCATCGCTTCCCAGTCCTCCTCCTTCCCCTGGTTCCCCAGCCTCTGTACCCGCACCCGTTCATGCTGCTCCTTCGACCGGAGGGGATGGTGGGTTGCGCACCCGCTCTGGGAGAGTGGTCAGGCCGCCTGTCCGGTACGGTGTGTACGAGTAGTCTGCTTGTAGTTTGAGCCTAGCGCATGAGCCGTGGTCACTTTGTTTCCAAGAGGAAGGATGTAGATCAGTGCATGTTCCTTTAACATAGTGACCTCACCACTACTAACCACTCCCCATTGTCTCTGGTATAATTGTAACTTCCCCACCTCCAGCTCGCTCTCTAGTGCCAGTGATGACCACGGACAGCTAGGGCATAATGTATGTGTAGTGTCATTAATAAACTTATATAGTAAAAGACTCTGCCTACGAGTGGCATCCTTTTACACTAGGATGTGCCTAGGATGGGGCATTTCTGTTATAGACTGGTTAAGTAGAGTTTTTATTCCTTAAAGTGAAGGAGGATGAGGGGGGGGGGGGGGGGGTCTGATAGAGATATACAAAATAACAAGGGCCATAGATAGAGTAAATGCCAAAATCTAAAGGTGTGGATTTCGAGCAGGTGCTATGAAATTTAGAGGGATCTGAAAACAGATTTTTTCATCCAGAGGTTTGTTGGATTCCAACATTTAAGATGTATCTGGATGAGCACTTAAATCACCAAGGGAGAGACCAATGGTACAGATATCTATTTAATGGTCAGCTTGCATGTGGTATGCAGAAGAACTTGTTTTTGTGCTGTACTACGCGAAGAATCTAATTAAAATGCCTGTTGATCATCTCTGCTTCCACCACGTTCAAAAACAGCAGATTCCTTGTTATTATTACTCATTGCTTAAAAAATAATTTAAAATCCTTTTTGAATTTTGAATCCTCCCTGTGCCTTTTGCCCATCCTATCCTTGTACCATCAGGTAATAAGAACTATTATTTTTCTAAGTTTTTAAATAATCTTGTACATCTCAATTAAATATCCTATTCATCTCACATTTACTATTCTTGTACATATCCAAATGTTTTTTAAATGTTGTTATAGTACCTCCCCCAACTACCCCCTCTGACAGCTCATTCCATAAACCCACCGCTGTCTGTGTGAAAAAGTTGCCCCCTGGGTTCCTATTAAATTTTTCCCCCCTCACTTAAAATCTGTCTTTTGATTCTTGACTCAGACTCTGTGCATTCATCACGTCTATTCCTCTCATGATCTTAAACACCTCTATAAGATCACCCCTCGCCTCCTGTGGTTCAAGGAATAGAGTTCTAGCTGCCCAAACTCTTCCTGCAGCTCAGGCCCTCGAGTTCTGGAAAATCCTTGTAAATCTTCTCTGCACTCTTTACAGCTTAACAACATCCTTCCAATTGCAGGGTTGCCGAAACTGAACAAAATACTGCAAATGCAACCTCACCAACATGTTGTACATGCATAACATAACATTCCAACTTCTATGCTCAATACTCCGTCTGATGAAGGCCAATTACCGAAAGCACCCTACTGATCTTGACCACCCTACCTGTCTATGATACCACTTTCATGGAGCAATGCACATGCACTCCTGGATCCTGCTGTTCTACAACACTCCCGAGGACCCTGCCATTCACTGTGAAAGGCCTGCTCTAGTTTGACTTCCCAAAATGCACCACCATGCTTTAAACATCTGCTTTAAACTCCATTAGCTTTTCCTCTGCTCACTTGCCCAGCTGATCAAGATCGGGGGCATTAAGTATAAGATTCAGGAAGTCATAATGCAGCTTTACACTACATTGGTCATTGCATGCAGTTCTGCTTACTCAATTACAGGAAGGATGTGGAGGCTTTGGATAGGGTGCAGAAGACATCTATCAGATGGCTGCCTGGATTAGAGGGTATTAGAGGGTATTAGCTATGAGGAGAGGTTAGACAAATTTGATTGTTTTCTCTGGAGTGCTGAAAGATGAGGGGAGACCTAATAGATATTATGAGAGGTATAGATTGGGCAGACAGTCAGAACATTTTTCCCATGGTGAGTATGACAAATCGAGGGCATAGCTTTAAGTTGAAAGGGGCAAAGTTTAAAGGAGATATACAGGGTATTTTTCAACTAAGAGAATAAAGGGTGTCCGGAAGGTGATGCCAGGGGTGGTAGTGGAGGCAGGTATGTTTAGGGTAGGCACGTGAATATGCAAGGAATGGATGGTTGTGGATCATGTGCAAGCAGATGAGATTCATTTATGTTGGCATCGTCTTTGGCACAGACATCGTGCCTGTTCCTGTGCTGCACTTCTCTATGCACTGTGTTCTAATGAAACTGTCTGCAGTGTCAATCTGCATCACTTATAATTTGTATAAGTCAGGATCATGGTTCCTCACTCTATGGTCACTTATTGTATTGACGGTATACAAAGTAAATTATGTGTCATCTGTCGCAATGGTGATGGTGTGTGAAATCCTTTTGTAACTTCTTATGAGAGAACTGTTTCTCTCTGAGCTAGTGCTGATTAGAAACAGTGTCATTATCTATTGCCTGGTATTTAGATTTTCAAGCTGCTTCTAAATGTCCCTTTTTTTCAGGCACATGCAGCATTTTGCCTCTAAAAGAAAATAGCATTTATTGCACTAAGTCATGCTCTAATGGAATGGTCACCTTTTACAGATGGATGTTCCTGAAATTTCTGACTTTTATCTCTGTGGAAATCATAATCCTATAAACCAACATGAGGCTATGTGATGCCTAACAGCTTAGAATGGATACTTTAGTCCTGTAAATCACAAATGATCAAATCTCTCAGTGTATGACTCTTCAAAGTTGGAAATACCATGGTAGGACTTTCTGCACAACCACTCACTATTTCCATCTTCTGATTGTGCATCCTGAATTTATAGCTTTCTCAAATGTCTGTATATTGAAGAACTCTAACTTCCGCACCGCCTCTTTAAACGTGAGCTTTACCTTTCTGTACAGCTGCTAATTTCATAAAGTGTACAATACACTTTATGTCAATTTCTGTGAGTAAAAAAAATGCATTCTTTCAATCCCTCACTGTATGCAGCATTGAGTTGCAGAGGATTCTCAGCACTCCCAGGCACCCAAAAAAATAATTGACCATGTACAAAATAAATCTTTGTCCTCCTCATGTAGGATGTGAACAATTCACAAGATATTTCACACAATCTCAGTTTGCCAGTGAAACTCATTTGTGCATGTGCCTGCGCTGTTCTTTAACTTAAGTTAAATGGAAAAGTAGGAAAAGCTCTGCTTCAATTCTATAAGGTATCTGGCATGCTATGTATAGGATCATTCTGCATATTTTAAGGAAGAATATTAATGCACCAGAGACAGTTCAAAGGATTTCTAGATCCTTTCCTAAAATGTGCAGATTGTCTCATGAGGTTGGATAGACTAGCCTTTTATCTTCTCAAGCTGAAAAGAATGAGTGGGATTTGATTGATACATCTATGATTCTGAAAGGTCGTGACATGGTGAATGTGAAGAGGATATTTTTTTCTTGTGAGAATCTCTTGAAGCTTAAAAACAATATTCACCCATCTAAGACATAAATGAAGCAAAATACTTTCCCTCGGGGAGTTACGGGTCTTTGGAACTCATTTCCTCAAAGTACAGCCGAATACATTTAAGGCAGAAGTAGATCATATGAATAAATAAAAGTTGATAAAAGTAGATGAGCAAGTGGCAAATATGGGTAGAATGGACTGCAGAGTAGAGGTAATGATTAGACAGCTTACAGAATGGCAAGATAGACCCAAAAAGCTGGAGTAATTCAGCGGGACAGGGGCAGCATCTCTGGAGAGACGGAATGGGTGACGTTTCGGGTCGAGATCCTTCTTCAGACTGGTTAGGGATAAGGGAAATGAGTGATATAGACGGTGATGTGGAGAGATAAAGAACAATGAATGAAAGATGTGCAAAAAAGTTACGATGATAAAGGAAACAGGAAATAAGCTGTTTGTAGGGTGAAAATGAGAAGCTAGTGTGACTTGGGCGAGATAGCGAGAGAGGGCATGTCAGGTTTACCTGAAGTGAGGGAAATCAATATTATTATCACTGGGCTGCAAACTTCCCAAGTGAAATATGAACGGGGGTTTCCCTCTCCCATCATGGATGAGGTCCTCACTTTTGTCTACTCGGTACGCCGCAGCTCCAGCCTTGCTCCCCCTCCCCCTAGTCACGACAGAGTCCCCCTAGTCCTTGCCTTCCATCCCATCAGCCGTTGCATACAACACACAATCCTCCGAAATTTCCACCACCTCCAACGGGATCCCACTACTAGCCACATTTTCCCATCTCCAGCCCTTTCAGCCTTCCGCAGAGACTGTTCCCTCCGCAACTCCCTGGTTAACTCATCCCTTCCCACTCAAACCACCCTCTCCCCAGGTACCTTCCCCTGCTACCGCAGAAGATGTAACACCTGTCGCTACACCTCCTCCCAAGACTCTGTCCAGGGACCCCGACACTCCTTTCAAGTTAGGCAGAGGTTCACTTGCACCTCCTCCAACCGCATCTGCTGTATCCGTTGTTCACGATGTGGACTCTTATACATCGGCGAGACCAAACGCAGACTGGACAATCATTTTGCTGAATACCTTCACTCAGCCCGCCTGAACCAACCTGATCTCGGTTGCCGGACAAAATAATTCTCCTTCCCATTCCTACGCAGACCTTTCTGTCCCCGGTGTTCTCCATTGTCAGAGTGAGGCTAAATGCAAATTGGAGGAACAGCATCTCATATTTCACTTGGGCAGCTTGCAGCCCAGTGGTATGAATGTTAATTTCTCTCACTTCAGGTAGCCACTGTATTCCCTCTCTTCCTCTTTATCCCTCCCCCACCCAAGTCACACTAGCTTCTCATTTTCACCCAACAAACAACTTACAATGGCCTGTTTCCGTAATCATCATTACTTTTTTGCATATCTTTCATTCATTGTTCTTTATCTCTCCACATCACTGACTAAATCTCTCCTATCCCTTATCCCTAACCAGTCTGAAGAAGGGCCTCGACCCGAAACGTCACCCAGAAACTTCTCTCCAGAGATGCTGCCTGTCTTGCTGAGTTACTCCAGCTATCTTCGGTTTAAACCAGCATCTGCAGTTCCTTCTTACAAATTGGCAAAGCAGGCTCGAGAGGTTGCGTGGTCTGCAATTATTCCCAATTCATAGATGTTCATTAACAAGGCACTGCTCAACTTGGACCCAATTCAGTCCAGCAAGCACAGGAATAATAAGTGATCAGGCCCCTGCTAGCCCTGCAAATCACTAGGACTTTTCCAACATTGCACAGGCCCTTCTCGAGCTCACGCTGCTAAACAACAGTTTGCACAAGTACTGATAAACCTTAATAACAGATCTTGACACTCACTAACCTTCTTTGAAAAGTGCCTCGTCCATCTCTAGCCATACTCTACCATGTCCAATCACCTCTTTACTCCCCCCACTTTATCCCTACAGTTCATCAACTGCCCAGAGCTGTGCTGATCGTCAGCTATGCCCAAGTCCTACTGATCACCATTCCCCATTGCTTTGCCAATGAGCAGCATCCCTCCCGATTGTGTCCATAAGCAGCCCCCACTACTCCTTGTAATAAAACTGCACAGCATTGTGAAATAGCAAACACCAGAGTACATATTTTGTCAGTTTCCAAAACTAAAGGAACAATTAGTTTTAGCTCAGTCAGACTGTGTTAACCACAATCTAGTTCAGTTCCCTTCACACACTTCCAAAAGTAATAATTCAGCAACTTTTGCACGACTGTAGCAGGTTTATCCAAAATTGTAAACACAAAATCTGAATCTGTTGTATAAATGTCAACACCTAGAGTAATATTTGAATACTAAATATTGTGCTGGCACATATCTCCTTCAACTGTCACCTAATACAACGGGGTCGATTCAAATCTTACAGGGAAATATATTGTGGGCCACGAAAACGAAGAGATCGCAAACAGAAGCAATTTTTTTCGACTGTAAAGTTTGCATTTTAAAAGAAAGGTCTGGTGGACAGACAAGCCGTATTTCCTCTGTGAGCAACTAATAAAAACAACCAAATGTAAAAAAAAATCAGTTCAGAGTTCCCTCTGACAGCATCAAACAGAGCATTTTGTTACAGAATCAAACAATAGTACGATTGAACAAGTTTTCATGGCCCTTCAGAAGGCACTGTTGATTCACAGCACAAACCTTGCTTACAATCCATTTCTCTTATACCAGGATTTTTGACAAACAATGAATTTTAAATCCTACTAAAGTGCACATAGTACTGCAAAATTGACCTTTTAAAATCCAAGTCCATACTATTATATCCACATTTTTTACTGAAAACTTTATCATATTTACCCCATTGTTGATATCTAGATTTCTTTTTTTGTTTTTAAATATCAGTGCAGTAGTTTTCATGTTCTAGCTGCAAAGTAAGTACAACAAAAAGCGCACACAGATTCAGCAATATAGAACTTCTCACCAACGGAGAGCTGACAGCTGTCTTCAGTGAAGGAGAATCTGGCTGCTCTACTGCTCTGAGCCTCACCTCAGGCTTATCTACCCCACATCAGTTGTTGTCATGGTAATACCATGTTTCCATGGCTTTTCCTCACTTCCAATTAATCTCTTTCAAAATATTAATTATGGCCTGAAGACTTTTTTAAGAGTCTGGAAACTAAAGAATAGCATCTACCATAGATTATGGCAGAAATAAACATTAAGAGAATTTGTAATGCCTGACATTCTCAAGGATTTCATGAGATACCAATCACTATTATATTTTAAAAGAAATCCATCAGTTGTATTTATTCCTTCATAGAAAGTTGTAATCATGGTCTGTGCTTACCATTGAAGAATGTTCCAGAAATCTGAACAGATTTGTAAGTAGTAGTTTGCATTAAGTTGCTGTTGACATTCTGATTGTCCATTTGATGGGGAGTGAAGGGCAAAATGTCTGGAAGGTTCCTTAAATAACTAAATTTAATTGGAACCATAACCCTTAAACTAGTAGACGTTATTCACATTTGGCTGTCTTTATTTATTGCTCACTTGCAATGGGACCTTGGGTTAGAAATTCATCAAAATAACCTCAACAAATTGTTGAAAATCAGCTTAAACCAGAGTAGAATAATTTTACACATTTATCACACATCGGCAAATTTGGCAGCCCATTTTGTTTGGTGGGATTTTTCTTCTTCCTAACTTATTTTTTCTGATATAAAACTCCACTAAGTGACATCAATTGAAGCGCAATGTGCTGCAAATTGATTTCTATTTATTCATGGCACAACCAGGTTTTATGAATCACAAAATAAATAAAGAATGTCTGGAAAACAAACATCAGGAGCGAGGGTGGGCATTTGGGTCCTCGAGTCTGCTCCACCATTCGATAATATTAGGGCTGATCTGGCTGATCAATCTCAACTGCGTATTCCCCGCCTCTCCCAAAGAATGGTGAAAATACTTCTGATGAAAAGTCAATTTCTGAATTATTTTTTTTATTCTCCTTACAAATACTCACTAAAAACATAAATAATTGTAAAATCATGTGACTGACCCTTTGTTATCTCTCTTCCTCACAGCCACGTTATCTCCATTGAAATGTGAGAACTAATCCAAACTGGTGCAGGATCAATGCTTCCATCTCAGCACTTAGTGAAGGTGGATTCACCAGCAGGAACCAGCTGCCGACATTTTCGGCATATCCATCATCAGATATGCATGTGCCAATTCCTGAACTTGCTGGTCAACTAAATGCCAGTGGTTCAGGATGAAATTGTTGTTCCCAAAACATAGCACAATCTCCCTCAATGTCATATTCATGGTGTTTGATTCGGGATGAGGGTTTGGAGCAGAGTGCTCTGACAGCACTTTTGCTCCAGAGGGAAGGCCTGAAAGTTATTTGTAATATGATGATCTGTGTTTGTCAGGAGGTATCCTCCTCTGAGTCTATCATCTCTTCTTTCATGGTTGGAGGTTTTACAGTCAAGACAGCAGATGGCAATTCCCCAGATTTCTCTGTATAGTAAATGTTTCCTTGTAAATTAACACTTTTCAGCACTTGTAGGTAGAAATGTTGCACCTAGCTCATCCCAGCCACAGTCCCTGCCTGCCTATACATACCTGGTCTAGAAGCAAATGCCAATGTCACAGATTCACTACACCTAGGTGATGAATAGTAAGGCTTAGCAAAGTCCAGAGTGATGCCTTAAACTCATCTAAAGTTCTGTTAATACCTTGGTCCTGGAGTGTCCTATTGATATTGGTATTGGTTTATTATAACGTGTACTGAGGTTCAGTGGTATTTTTCCATTTGTATTAGCACTCAAACAAAAATTTTCAGAGTTCAGCATATGGTGTTAGTGTTTATAGCATTACAATTACAGAGAAAATACAGATAAAGTGGAGCAAGGTCCGCACTGAGGGAGGTTGGTAGATTGGAACTAACTCTAGTATATGGGAGGACTGTTCAGTAGAGTCATACAGTAATACAGTAGGACTGGAGAGGCGATCTCCCAAGAGCTTATCCAAAATCTCAAAGTTGTGTTTTTACACTCAATTTACACGCTTTCATCCGGAACAGTCTTATAGAGTTTTACAATCAGGGGTAGAGATCATGCACTAACTTTCTATTACTCATTCTAGCCAGTATTCACGTATTGATTTCACCAGCACTGAAATAATGGTGGGACATTTTAAAAACAAACAATGAGATGCTGCTGCCAATTTAAACTATCTCATACAAAGAATGAATATTCAAGTTGTTGTCCCAATGGTTTCTTTATTAGGTAAAGGTAGGATTACACCTATCTCTTAGTTTTCTCAGTTAGTGTACTGGAGTGTTATATTGCCTCAATAGGGTATCATCTATAGAATGTACAATTGTACAATCATATCTTGTATTATTTAAGTTTCGTTTTAGGTAATAAAAAAAGAGTAGAAATCCTTCTAATTCTACTTTTAAATAATTTTAATGTAGAATTACTCTGTAAATGCAACCTATTCCATTTTTTACACAATGCAGGATCAGATTCAGAAGATATTTTCTTAAAGATTCCAAATTAATGTAAGAAAATATTAGCTTAGATTTGCAAGGGGCTTTAAGGGTGCCACTGAACTTCAGGAATCTGACCTCCAGCAGGCAGCTTGGATTTCTGAGCAGCTCCCCAGGGGAGCAGTGATGGCTCAGCAGAGAGCAAATCTTTCAGGATAGATGATCCCATTACCACAGCTTTGCCAGTGCCACATCATGTGAGATTGCAATCTATGATGCCAGATTACCTAGGCGCAGAGCCCATGGAAGCATCTGCAGCTCATACACGCAAAGTTTGCCGGTTCAAGTAACAAGCTGCCAGGGACAAATACCATGTCAGAGCAGCACCAGGCAGGCCAAATTACATAGAACACAGCCCTTGAGATGTGCAGAGGTTAATCAATGGATAACTACATCAATAAGCATGGGTGTGCATGTACAGAGTTGAATGGAGCTTTGGTGGTCAACCTGAAGGTGGGAGGATCTGCAAAACCAGATGAAGTTGAGAACTTTAATATAATGATAATATATCTTCATATGCATGCATTGATGGCAGATCAGTAATTGGTGATCTCCCGAAATGGCTTTGAGCAGATGGTAGTGCGCCACCTTTTTGAGCAATCACTGTGGTTGTGATGAGGTTTCTCCTGCTGTCAAGTGAGCAGTCCAAAAATGTTAACCCATTGCAGTGGAAAAGTGCAAATATATTTAAACATAGGATGGTGTACATTGTGGAGGCGATTTTGCAGATGGTGGCATAGTCTGCATGTTACTGCTGTCCTTGTTCTCATTGATAATCAAAGTAATAGGCTTCGCAGTAAAGTCAAACAAAACCTCAGCAAGTTATAGCAAAGTATGTTGTGGATAACGACGTTGGTGGAGGGAGAAAATGTTTTTGATGGAGGGAGGAAGTATGTACAGTGGCAAATCAAGAGGACTGGATGATACTGAGCTTCCACAATGCTGCTATTGCAGTACTCGGCAGGGAAGTGGGAGTTGTTTCATCATAATCCCAACTTGTCCATTGAAAATGAGGGAAATAACTTGAAGTGTCAGGAGTGTAATATCTTGCTACAGAACACCCAAACTGTGGCATGGTCATGCATTCATGCTAACTTTGTACCTATTTGAGATACGTAGATTTCTGAATAGTGATGTCAAAATCTCGCTGTTATGGTTTCTGGTGTTGTTAATACCATTGAACATTAAGGATGGGGGCAGTGGTGTGGCTGGTCAGACACTGCATTGTTGAAGTTGCTTGCCCCACACTAGTTTATTTGCATTTTAAATGCCACTTGTCAGCTCAAACTTTATATTACACAGCTCATGCTCATGCTGGATAATATGCAAGCAACGTTTTTCACTATCTTGGTGCACGTCATGATAATAAATAAATAACCAATACCATCACGTTGTTTGTGGATATGGGCAACTCCATTATTTGATCATTAGCAATTCAGTTCTCCTGGCAATGATCACTAACTCGTGACTGGCGCATGGGACAATGAGTCTCTGCATGATTCCACAAACAGAGTCTTCCATCATTTTGTCTCGCCTCATTCTTTCTTCTTATCCTCTTCCCCCTATTCTTCCTTTTCCTATTCCTGCTGCATTGCCCCTGTCAGAGGCTGGGTTGTCATCTTGGCCAGGTTGTTGATGAGTTTATGCCCTCCTGCAGAGTTCCAACAAAGTTCCTGAACAGCATTTAATATTCTAGTTAAACACATTGCAGCTTCTCAGATGTTCAAAAATTACAGATAATCAGCCATTTGAGTCTTGTTTTTCTCCTCTCTGGTAAGTTCAGACTTTTTTATTCCCTTCTATTTATTCCTCTCTCAGAATTGTTTTTGTTCACTAGCCTTTACTACCGTTAGTTGGCATGGTGACTAGTCAGTATGTCCTTCTCTCGATCTTATGGCCTTCCCTTTGTTTGTTCTTTCTGCTCCACTACCCCCCACCCCCCCCCCCACCCCCTTTCTTCAAGTTCTAATTTAAATTCGTTCACCTGAAGTTTCAATTCTGTATCTCTCTCTGTAGATGTTACTTGACTTGTATTTTCTGTTTACATTTTATAAAGATTTGCTGAGGCTTCCTTATTCATTAACTCCATGATTCATTTACAAATTTTGGCATCTCATACACTTTTTTAACTCTATCCTCAAATTACCATGCCACTTTCAGCATGCACTCCTAGATAGCTCTTTCCTCCATCTCTTTTAAAATCATGCCCTTCAAGATACATTGGTTCTTCTGAAGAAGGGTCTCGACCTGAAACATCACCACTTCTTTCTCTCCAGAGATGCTGCCTGTCCGGCTGAGTCACTCCAGCATTTTGTATCTTGCTTCTTGTTGTTTTTAACAAGTTTTAACACCTCAGTTCTTCATATTAAACTTTATTTGTCTCGTGTCCAGCAACCTGTCTAAATCCTCTGGAAGTCTGTTTATCCCCTCCACATATTTTAGTGTGTTTCAGGTTTTGTATTCCTCCCATGTCCTGAACAAGTCCATGTAAGCTCTCCCTTTCAGAGTATGTTCACCTTCTACATATTGTTGTTCTCCACCCATGTTCCGCCGTCAGATTAGTTTAGACGTTCCCAAAATACACTTCTTTGAAAAATATTCAAAGATTCTGAATTCACTACACATGGAGGAAGAAATTTCCAAAGATTCATGACCGTCTGAGACAAAATAACGTTTCTATTTTAAATGTTTGTTGCCTTTTTTAAAAAAGAAATCCAGCAACCATCCATCTGCCAGTTAACATTTAAAAAAATAAGATGTTACATTTCCTTCAACTTTTTTAAAATCATTTCCTAGCCTTCAAAGTACCATTGCATCTGTCTAAAGAGCATAATTTACACACCTGAATCCTTTAATATTAAAACCGCAGATTCATGTAAGAGCCAACTAAATGCCCCAAAGATGGAAATTTAACATGATTCCAGATGAATGAACTAATAATGGCCTAATAGCCTTTCTCATCAATTTTGAAGTATGTGTTTAAACTGTATGTGGACCTGAGTTTACAAAAGATCAATCAATGAATGGTATCTGTATCAACACCTCCTCTGCTCTTCGTTTCCCAGTTTCAGGTGCACCCAAAATGGCAACCAAGGGCCAGATCTGAAAATCACACTTTTACCATTCAATATTCTTGCATTTGTTTCTGAAACTACCAGAAGAGCCTTCATTATGTTTACTACTGTTGATTAGTCGTAGGATATAGTATAACCATGCCTGGATTCTCAGCTCTCCTCCCGGTAGCCAGTTTGCGATTAGTTGATGTGGAAAATCAATTTGGATGCTTCATGCCCAGATGCTGATGTAAAATGATACCAGTGGAAATCTGAGATTTTAGATTTTTTTCCAGCTGAACCATTGAACCTGGTGTAACCAGCCTGGGCACTTTATTCTTTAGGCCGGTAGTAAGGTCAAACAGTAGGTCTCTCTGCATTTCATTTTGATCAAGGAAATGTATCAATTTACTAATTATAACATTTTCCTGTTGTTGTTGACCATGGGTCCATTTTACATTATCAAATAAAAAATGAAGCAAATATTTTTCTTTACATATTTTTGTTCCAATGTAAACATTTTTCATAGATTCCAAGTAGTAATAACTGATGTCGATTAGACCACATTTTGTACCAAAGCTCCTCTATGTTGCTGTCATTGTCAGACTTATTTCCATTGAGATTATGAAATTGTCAAATTAATTACTTTGTATGCTTTAAGTCATTTTGTTCTCTTCAACCTCATTTTTAAACACATTTTTATTCAATTTAGTGTGACTAAGAGGATTAGCATAAATAAAATTGCAGGTTGTTTATCCATGCATTGGATTCACTTTGATATGAAATCTTGCAATTTTCCAGCAATGTCTCTGAAATACAAAATACTCCACATCTGATGTCTTTATTTTTCAGTTATCACTGCGGGCGACCTGGTTTTCGAACTCTCCTGCCGTAAACGGCAGTGGAGGCAGAGTCTCTGAATATTTTAAAACCAGAGATAGATAACAGAAAAGCATGGGAGTGAAAGGTTACCATAGGTAGACAGATACGTGGAGTCGACGTAACAAACAGATCAGTCGTGACCTTATTAAATGGTAGTGCAGAATGGTAGTGCAGAGGAGCTGAATGGTTTATTCCTCTCCCTGATTCATAAGCTCGTACATTCAGAACATTTCGCACAATGTATGCGTGTTTACTCTGGGGGTGATTATAATTAGGGTTTCTGCAAAAATTAAATGCGTAATCAAGAAGTTTTCTCCATGAACCACTCAATGTGTTGTGTAAGAGTCCAATTGTATTGTCTCCGGAGTTTCATTAATACAGCTGAAAATGGGTTCAACACAAAACAAAAAAATCTTTTAATAAGGATGTTCAATCTTTCATCTGAACATAATCTAAACTCTGAAAATTACTTCTATAAAAATTATACTGAACCTTTTCCTAGTTATAGTGGCATACAGGTTTGTTTCTTAGTAAATGAATAATTGTACATTCAAAGCTTTAAAAATGGTCTATGTAATGTTGCCAAAGGGAGATAAAAGAACATTTTAAAAGCTTCAAATTCACTTCTTATAGACCATATGAGGAACCTTACTGTGGTTCGGGTTGAACACCAGTTTTCTGGCAACTGATGGTCTGCCCCCCCACCCCATTCCCCCCTATAATCTGGACAAAATTACGAGTGTAATTGGCTGTCAACCATCATTTGCAGTCATAGGCAATAACAGGCACTACTCCCTCCACTATTGCTGATGACTGAAGATGACGGTTAATAGACAAAAGGACACAAGTGCTAGAGTAATTCAGCAGATCAGGATCTCTGGAGAACATGGATAGTTGACATCTGGACCATTCCTCGGACTGGTTCAGTGGGCCGAGTTACTCCAGCACTTTGTGTTTCACTGGAAAACAAGGCGCTGTCACCATGGGGCTCGCTCCCCTCTCATCTGCTGTCGCTTCCAAGGTGGAGTCTGTCAGCGACTCCGGGAAAGAAGGAGGTGGGAGGGAGGGGGGGGGGTAGGAGGTGGGACGGAAAGAGGCCGACTGGACAGAGCGATGGGTGAAGCAGGCGGCGGTGGTCAAGCAGGGAGCGGATGAACAACAGCCAAGTAAGAGGAGCTCGCTGGTACACCTTGTGAGTCGGGAATGTGGTTTTATAACCGGGGCTCTAGACGGCCGTGGAGACGGTGGGAGCCGGTGATAGATTACCCAGAGAGCTGTGAATCTGTGAAATTCTCTGCCTCAGAAGGCAGTGGAGGCCGATTCTGTGGATGCTTTCAAGAGAGAGTTAGATGGAGCTCTTAAAGATAGCGAAGTCAAGGGATATGGGGAGAAGGCAGGAACGGGTTACTAATTGTGGATGATCAGCCATGATCACATTGAATGGCGGTGCTGGCTTGAAGGGCCGAATGGCCTACTCCTGCACCTATTGTCTATTGTCTATCAGCAGGTCATTCCATTCACATTCAGTTTCCATTTTATTTTGGTTTTATTTAGGTTTCTGGCACTCCCTGAAATCGTTCGGATCTTCGGATCGTTCACTTGTTGTGGTGAGGCTTGCTTGCCCCCATGATTCCGAGGTGTGATGCCGTTGGAAGCACTAGCTTCTGGGAGGGCCACCCATGGTGGTAAGGTCAAGGATGCGGGTCCAGACTAAGAACGATCGAATCTACAAGACCTCAACGGGTGGAAGAAATGATCTTGAACTCAACGGCTATGAAGGCGGATGAAGGCTGCAACAGATCTATCAGCTCCAATCATTTTGGTTCCCTTGCCATTAGAATTAGTTGATTGATTTGTGAAGGACCGTGTACTTCTTGGAGTGCAACATCAAGTATACGTTAAACAAACGCAAGTCTTCGTTCTGTTAAGGAACGTAGATCCTCGTCCGCGAGGGATAACCACGACGGTGGTGCTTTAGAGACATGGGAGAGGTGTCATTAGCAAGCCAGGGGTGTATTGGTGTTTCATTAACACGTGACCCCTGTTGGTGCGGAAAAACGGATAATCCTGAAAGGCTCCGGATCCGAAGGTGCTGGAAAACGTGTGCTCAACTTGTAATTAGTTTTGAGGTGTTTTGTAAAATGGGCAATTTTTTGGTGCAATTTTGTTAAACTGACACAAAAGTAAGATCACAGAAATAAGACCAGAGACAGTGGTGACTCAATCAGATCTAGGTATAACCCTACTTGAGGTCATTTTGTTATTAATCTGAAAATCAAAAATGAAATTTCAGATGCTGAAAACTATAAATAAAAACAGAAAATGTGGGAAATGCATAGCAGGTTGGACAACATCTGTGGAAAGAGAACATTTTGGGTCAATCACCCTCTGACACAGTAGGAAATGGGAACTCTTTTTCTATAGAAGCTGCCTATCTGCTGAGTGTTACCAGCATTTTCAGTTTTTTCAATATCTATCCTCCTCGCATTTACAAGCTTAATGTCATCATCATAGTTTGTGATTTTATTTTGCCTACTCATGTCCAAATCTATTTTAAAAAAATACCAGTGACACCAGGGAAATAACACTTAATACTCCACAGTGCAAAATTATATCACTAGCCATGATTTTCTGCGGTCTGCCCCTCGGCCAATTTCTTAACTGTGTTGCCATTGACTCCATTTAATGTCCTTCTGTTTTGCTAATTATCCACTTTTCTGAGATATTACCAATTTCCTTCTGAGGCTATGCATATACCACATTATCTTGTCAATAAGCACAATCATGTTGGTGAACCACAACTACCGAAACATGCTGGTGTACCCAAAAAGGTGCGTAACAGGGCACAAGTGGTTCCACTTGCACCCAGCCTGAAGCATCAGCAGTACTGATCAGCTGTGGCTGGGATTGGGTGTGCTGAGAATACGGAACTATTGATGGTGTCTGAGACAGAGGGATTGATTCAGGGTATCAGTGCACTGATGCATAATAGTGAGTGGGGGATATTGACAGTGATGGATGTTCAGGGTTGAGGGATTGAAACATTGTGTTGTTAGACTTGGATGATCATTGGGTTGAGGAGGAGAAGCATGGAGACAGAAAGTGGTGGGAAGAGGGCCAGTTCAATGCAAGTGCAGGGGTGGGGGTCTAAAGAATGAAGGTGCGAGTGTATTGAACTTGAACTTTTTTTTCCCATATTCAGAATCCAGAATTTGATCTGAACTTGACTGATGGATAAGATGGCCAAGGCAGCAACCCAATGAGTGGAAATGTTCACCCTATTTTCCTCTCAATGGATGCTGCCTGGTCTGCTAGTCGCTTACAGCATTGTCTGTTCTTGCTCCATTATTCATTTGGATATTTATTATACTACAGGCAACATGCAAACACTAATATACTATTCATTTTAACTTCAAACACAGCACAGTTTCCTTTAAATTCAATTATTAATTATTATTCGTGCACAGTATTCTCTTTAACTACAAATATCGTTCATTATGGTATAAGTTCAGAGGACTCTGTCCACTTCTGGATGTGAAGCCGCTGATGTTTGTAGTTCTCTATTAAGTTGCTAAGTTTTGCCAAACTAAAAATGGATGGAATGGAGTGACAACGGCTTGATGCAGATTGATAACCTCATGCCTCATGATTAATTCTGAACTTTAACTGCATTCAAGTAAGAAGGAAACTCAGCAGAATGCAAAGCTGTTCCCAATATACAGCTGGAAAATGAAGAACATAGAACAAGTACAGCACTGGAACAGGCCCTTCAGCCCACAATGTTTGTGCCACCATATTAAACTGATCTCAACTGCCTGTACATGATCTATATCCCTCTATACCCTGCACTTCTGTGTGCCTATCAAAAAGCCTCTTAAACTCCACTATCATATCTACCTCTACCCCCACCCCTGGCAATATGTTCCAAGCCCCCAACACCCACTGTGTAAAAAAAACTTGACCCACACATCTCCATTAAATGTTCCCCCTCTCACCTTATAGCTATGCCCACTATTGATGGCCATTACAGGTTCTGCCTGTCTACCCCCATCATAATTTCATACAGCAAAAAGCACAAAACATATCTATAGTTTCTGGAAATATGAATTGGAACAGAGAAATAAGAACAGATTATCTTCTTTCTTGCAATGACGTTCCATGTCTTCCAATACACTTGGTTATCCCTTTCCCTGGTGGAGTCAAGGGTGAGGGTGGGGGTTAGAGCACCACTGATCATTGTGCGCTACGGTCCCAAAATGGAGATCCCCCAGCTAAATCTACCACAGACTCAGTTTGACATGAGTCTATCACCCTTACACTAGTTCTGTTATCCCACTTTCGCAACCTACACATTCGGAGCAATTTAACAGAAGCCAATTAACCTACAGGGCCCTAGTGAGACCGCACCTGGAGTACTGTGTGCAGTTTTGGTCTCCAAATTTGAGGAAGGATATTCTTGCTATTGAGGGCGTGCAGCGTAGGTTTACTAGGTTAATTCCCGGAATGGCGGGACTATCATATGTTGAAAGACTGGAGCGACTAGGCTTGTATACACTGGAATTTAGAAGGATGAGAGGAGATCTTATCGAAACGTATAAGATTATTAAGGGGTTGGACACGTTAGAGGCAGGAAACATGTTTCCAATGTTGGGGGAGTCCAGAACAAGGGGCCACAGTTTAAGAATAAGGGGTAGGCCATTTAGAACTGAGATGAGGAAAAACTTTTTCAGTCAGAGAGTTGTGAATCTGTGGAATTCTCTGCCTCAGAAGGCAGTGGAGGCCAATTCTCTGAATGCATTCAAGAGAGAGCTGGATAGAGCTCTTAAGGATAGCGGAGTCAGGGGGTATGGGGAGAAGGCAGGAACGGGGTACTGATTGAGAATGATCAGCCATGATCACATTGAATGGCGGTGCTGGCTCGAAGGGCCGAAGGGCCGAATGGCCTCCTCCTGCACCTATTGTCTATTGTCTATTGTCTATTGTCTATAAATCTGCACGTCTTTGGAATGTGGGAGGAAACCGGAGCATTCGGAGAAAACCCTCATGGTCACAGGGAGAACACACAAACTGTGCGCAGACAGCACCCGTAGTTATTCAAGGTTATACGTCCTATAGAAATGACAGGCAGGTGGGCAGAGGCGGTGGGGTAGCTCTGCTGGTGAGGGATGAAATTCAGTTCCTTGCGAGGGAAGACATAGGGACTGACGAGGTAGAGTCACTGTGGATTGAGTTGAGGAATTGTAAAGGTAAGAAGACACTAATTGGTGTTATCTACAGACCCCCAAATAGTAGCCTGGATGTAGGGTGTAAGATGCAGCAGGAGTTAAAACTGGCATGTAAGAAAGGTAATGCCACTGTGGTGATGGGCGATTTCAATATGCAGGTAGACTGGGAAAATCAGGTTGGTTCTGGATCCCAAGAAAGAGAGTTTGTAGAGTGCCTCCGAGATGGATTTTATGAGCAGCTTGTAATGGAGCCTACCAGAGAAAAGGCAATTCTGGATTTAGTGTTGTCCAATGAACCAGATTTGATAAGAGAACTCGAGGTAAAGGAACTGCTTGGAGGTAGTGATCATAATATGATTAGTTTTATTCTGCAGTTTGAGAAGGAGAAGGTTAAATCGGAAGTGTCAGTGTTGCAGTTGAACAAAGGGGATTATGAAGGCATGAGAGAGGAGCTGGCCAAGGTAGACTGGAAAGGGATCTTAGCAGGATTGACGGTGGAACAGCAATGGCAGGAATTTCTGAGCATAATCCGGAAGACGCAGGATCATTTCATTCCAAAAAGGAAGAAAGATTCTAAGGGGAGTAGGAGGCAACCGTGGCTGTCAAGGGAAGTTAGGGATGGAATAGAACTAAAAGAAAAGATGTATAACACAGCAAAGAGTAGCCAGAAGCCAGAGGATTGGGAAACTTTCAAAGGACAACAGAAGGTAACAAAACGGGCAATATAGGCTGAAAAGATGACGTACGAGGGGAAGCTGGCCAAGAATATAAAGAAGGACAGTAAAAGCTTCTTTAGATATGTTAAGAGAAAAAGAATAGCAAAGTCAAATGTGGGTCCCTTGAAGGCAGACACAGGTGAAATTATTATGGGTAACATGGAAATGGCAGAAGAGTTGAACAGGTACTTCGGATCTGTCTTCACTAAGGAAGACACAAACAATCTCCCAGATGTACTGGAGGACAGAGGATCTAGGGGGGTAGAAGAACTGAATGAAATTTTCATTAGGCGAGAAATAGTATTGGGTAGACTAATGGGACTGAAGGATGATACATCCCCATCCTTCTAAATTCCAGTGAATACAAGCCCAGTTGACCCATTCTTTCATCATCCTGCCATCTGAGGAATTAAACTGGTGAACTTATGCTGCACTCCCTCAATAGCAATGATGCCTTTCCTCAAATTAGGAGACCAAAATTGCACACAATACTCCAGGTGTGGTCTCACCAGGGCCCTGTACAACTGCAGTAGGGCCTCCTTGCTCCTAAACTCAAATCCTCTCGCAATAAAGGCCATCATGCCATTGGCTTTCTTCACTGCCAGCTGTACCTGCATGCTTACTTTCAGTGACTAATGTACAAGCACACCCTGGTCTCGTTGCACCTCCCCTTTTCCTAATCTAACACCCTTCAGATAATAATCTGCCTTCCTGTTCTTGCCACCAAAGTGGGTAACGTCATATTTATCCACATTATACTGAATCTGCCATGCATCTGCCAACTCACCCAACCAATCCAAGTCACTCTGCAACCTCATAGCATTCTCATCACAGCTCACACTGTCACCCAGCTTTGTGTCATCCGCAAACTTGGAGATGTCCCATTTAATTCCCTCGTCTAAATCGTTAATATACACCGATCAGCCAAAACATTATGACCACCTGCCTAATATGCTGTTGGTCCTCTGTGTGCTGCCAAAACAGCGCCGACCCGCCGAGGCATGAACTCTACAAGACCCCAGAAGGTGTCCTGTGGTATCTGGCACCAAAACATTAGCAGCAGATCCTTCAAGTCCTGTAAGTTGCGAGGTGGAGCCGCCATGGATCGGACTTGTCGATCCAGCACAAGATGCTGAATTGGATTGAGATCTAGAGAATTTGGAGGCCAGGGCAACCAAATGGAGGCCAGGGCAACACTTTATCATGTTCCTCAATCCATTCCCGATTAATGTGTGCAGTGTGGCAGGGTGCATTATCTTGCTGAAAGAGGCCACTGCCATCAGGGAATATCATTACCATGAAGGGGTGTACCTGGTCTGCAGTGATGTTTAGGTAGGTGACACGTATCAAATTGATGTCCACATGAATGGCCGGACTCAGGGTTTCCCAGCAGAACATTGTCCAGAGCATCACACTCCCTCCACCGGCTTGTCGTCTTCCCACAGTCGGTTCGGCCAGACGGGATAGCTTTTGTTGCCCTTGCGCATCGATGAGCCTTGGGTGCCCAACACCCTGTCGCCGGTTTGTGGTTTGTCCCTCCTCGGACCACTGTCAGTAGGTACTCACCACTGCTGACCGGGAGCACCCCACAAGCCTTGCTGTTTCAGAGATGCTCTGACCCAGTTGTCTAGTCATAACAATTTGGCCCTTGTCAAAGTCGCTCAGGTCTTTACTCTTGCCCATTTCTCCTGCATCCAACATATCAACTTCAAGAACTGACTGTTCACTTGCTGCCTAATATATCCCACCCCTTAACAGGTGGCATTGTAGCAAGATAACCAATGTTATTCACTTCATCTGTCAGGGGTCATAATGTTTTGGCTGATTGCTGTATATCATAAATAACTGGGGTCCCAGCACCGAGCCTTGCGGCACCCCACTAGTCACTGCCTGCCATTCTGAAAAGGAGCCGTTAATTCCCACTCTTTGCTTTCTGTCTGCCAACCAATTCTCCATCCATGTCAATACCCTAACCCCAATACCATGTGTTCTAATTTTGCATACTAATCACTTGTGTGGGACCTTGTCAAGGGCCTTTTGAAAGTCCAGATACACCACATCTACTGGCTCTTCCTTATCCATTCTACTCATTATATCCTCAAAAAATTCTAGAAGATTAGTCAAGCATGATTTCCCCTTCATAAATCCATGCTGACTCTGACCGATCCTGTCACTGCTTTCCAAATGCGCTGCTATAACATCTTTAAGAATTGACTCAAGCATCTTCCCTACTACCGATCTGAAGCTAACTGGTCTATAATTCCCGTTTTGTCTCTCCCTCCTTTCTTAAAAAGTAGAGTTACATTGGCTACCCTCCAGTCAACAGGAACTGATCCAAAGTTGAGAGAACATTGGAAAATGACTACCAATGCATCCATGATTTCTAGGGCCACCTCCTTGAGTACTCTGGAATGCAGACCATCAGGCCCTGGGGATTTATCTGCATTCAGTCCCAACAGTTTACCTAACATAATTTCCTGACTAATGTGGTTTCCCTTCAGTTCCTCCATCCCACTAGATCCTCGATCCCCTAGAATTTCTGGGAGATTGTTTGTGTCTTCCTTAGTGAAGGCAGAACCAAAGTACTCGTTTAACTGTTCTGCCATTTCCTTTTTTCATGTGACATGTCAAGGTCAGGACCTTTCTTCAAAATGATGGCGTTAGATGAAGGTTCATGGGACAAAGCTCACATGGAATGCTAGTACTGACATGTGACACCCAGTCCCAATGCTTGATTTCTTTTCAATCCCTGTGGTAACATTGCTTCTTAAGCATAAAGTGGACTTTATCACACAACAGCTTTGTGGACAGCTTCCTATAGAATGCCACTGCCATAATCATCTACATAGCAAATTAGATCTTAATGACAAACTTGAACATTTTCAGAAAAAGCTTGTAAATTTACAAATGAGGATAAATATCTATCAGTTTAGTTTTAGTTTAGTTTAAAGATACAGCATAGAAACAGGCCCTTTGGGCCACCGAGTTCATGCTGACCACTAATCCCTTGTTTACATTAGTTCTATGCTAGTGTTCCACTTTCTCATCCACTTTACATACTAGGAGCAATTTTCCAGAGGCCGACTAACCTACCAACTTGCATGTGTTACGGATTTGGGAAGAAAACGGAGCACCCAGAGGAACCCATGTAATCACAGGGAGAATGTGGAAACTCCACACAGACAGCAGCCGAGGTCAAGATCAAACCCGGGTCTCGGGCACTGTGAGGTAGCGGTTCTACCAGCTGCACCGTTGTGCCTCCCTGAAACATGGACATTTATAGATATGATGATATTAAGAAGCTGGATCACATCAATACATGCTCGTTCTCTTAAAGCTTCTCAATTTTGTTCTGCTCAGACTTGAAACTAAATATTGGTGTCTTTCTATTCGGTGATAATGAGCAGCTGAATGTTCATCCTACATGCTGCTGTGTGCAGGAGTGTGCATGAATTTATCAGAGCGGTGAATTAATTTTAGTGCTCCTGAAAGGAGGAATAAATTAACACAAAAGGCGGCTGCCTATCTTAGCACTTGCATCATGAAGTAGGTATTCAAATTGAAATGCAAATAAGATGCTGTTCACTCGTTGTGAAAAGCATATGCCAATGAGTTGCACGGGCAATTTATTTAGCAATTTTTGGGTACAGCACGCAATGTCCTAATTCAATATGTGATCTGCGCAATGAAAGACACTTCTTTGTATGTGACATTGATGGCATTGTGCATAGCACAATAAGGTCCTATTGTGCTCTTCGCACGATGCGCAGAATGAAAATTCACTCTGACATTTGAAAGGATTCAAAGTAAAATAGGTGTAGGCACCCTGTCTAATTGTTAACCAGCCTGTATCAATGGCACCAATCTGTCAATTAGCACAGACCTTTTTTGCAGTGATATTTGTGGCCCTTTTTACACCATAGCCCATTGAGGGAAACGTAACAACTTACTTAAGCATTTGGGTAGAATGGTCAGTCAGTGTTTGGCAACCTTTCACATGTATTGACACCAAATAGGCAGCTCCAATTTTAAGACCCCCAGCTTCATTGGAATGGGAAATTCTGTTTGGTTGCCAGAGATTGAGGCAAAGATGCAGCCAGATTACCAATCGCAAGGAGGAATGAGGCCTGGAAGGCAGAAAGCCATGATAGGGACTTTTGGGAGTGGAGCAATGCAAAGATGAATAAGGCTGAGCCAGCAGGAATTCTAGGGGCCGATCCACAATGGAGGAGAGTGACAATAGACAATAGACAATAGGTGCAGGAGTAGGCCATTCAGCCCTTCGAGCCAGCACCGCCATTCAATGCGATCATGGCTGATCACTCTCAATCAGTACCACGTTCCTGCCTTCTCCCCATACCCCCTCACTCCGCTATCCTTAAGAGCTCTATCCATCTCTCTCTTGAAAGCATCCAACGAACTGGCCTCCACTGCCTTCTGAGGCAGAGAATTCCACACCTTCACCACTCTCTGACTGAAAAAGTTTTTCCTCATCTCCGTTCTAAATGGCCTACCCCTCATTCTTAAACTGTGGCCCCTTGTTCTGGACTCCCCCAACATTGGGAACATGTTTCCTGCCTCTAATGTGACTTAAGGGCCTGTCCCACTTAGGAGATTTTTTAGGCGACTACAGGTGACTAGGCTGTCACCACATGGTTGCCGGGGTGTCGCCAGTATGGTCGTGAGTAATTTCCAAAGAGTCGTAGCGTCTTTCTGGTTGCCACTGGATTTTCAGAATGTTGAATTTTTTTTGCGACAGTGGGCTTGACGCCGATGAGCGTAGCTTGACGACTCCTGACGTAGGTGCTGTCATAGGTTGTCGCCAGGTGACGTAGGTTGTCGCCAGGTGCTGACTTCGGTGAATTCCAAGTGTGGACTTGAACTGATCACCCATCAGTGTAATGTGTCCATAAATGGTTAGGTTTTATATGATTTTGCACTTGTATTCTGTTTGAAGTTTGAAGTTTATTGAAACTATTGAAGTTTATTACAATATTTTTGTATGCACTGTTGTACGTTCTTATCAACCTAAAACATTTTGTTTGTTTCAATATCAATAAAGGACATTCTTGACATTTTGACGGAAAATTGATGTATGAAGTTGTTGTATATCAGAGTAGTTTTCATGGCATCACTTTCAAATAGTCATGATGCAGAATGATTGGAAACCCTACCATACACCCCCTTTTATAGGGAAACTGTGTGAAACGTGAATTGTCTTCAGTTGTCTTCAGTCTTCAGGGTTGTAGCTTGTCGTAGCTTGTCGCGGGTGGACTTAGGTTGACTTTGGTTGTTGTAGGTTGTTGCCTCTGTGGTGGTAGGTTGTTGTAGGTGTCGTCGTAGGTGTCGTCGTAGGTGGACGTCCTACTCATGACAATTGGGTCGCCGGTTGTCGGTAGCTTGCCATAGCTTGATGTCGACTAGGCGGTAGGTTGTTGTAGCTTGTCGTAGACATTGTCGTAGGGGGGGTCCAGTCGCCGTTTTTTGGGCGACGTGCTATGACTATGGCAGTCGCCTAACAAATCGCCTAAGTGGGACAGGCCCTTTAGTGTGGAAGATCGGTGGGTGTGGCGGCAGAAAGAAGCTGAGGAAGCAGTAATCACAGGCAGATTTCAAAGGACCAAGAAGGCAGGAGTGGGGGAAGATGGGTGCATGAATGCAAGACACCAAGAAACAGTGTATTTATCTCATCCAATATTTCAACCAATTCACTTTATTTACAATATTGTCAATAACTTCCTACACTGCACAGATTGCTGTAAAATATCCATTTAACGAGACGGTAAGGCAATTGATTACAAAATTTGTTTTTTTTAACACACTGTTAATGACACTTTCCTCAAACTACTTTAAAGAATAAAATACATCAACAATTTAGTGTAATTTAGTTTATCATTGTCTCATGTACAGCAATAGAGTGAAAAGCTTGTTCTGCATGATATCCAGGCAAATCATGCTATAATGAGAAGAATAGATCCTCTTCAGGGAGAGAGTCACTACATTCCAGTGCCATCTTGAAACTTCCAACTATCGAAAAAGTCCAATCTCGGCCTAAAGAGATGTGCAATTTCTTATATTCTCCTTTTAAGGCCAGTGTCCTTACAACACTGGATCGATGAAATAGGGGTTGGTCGGTCGGTCGGTTGGCCCCTTCCACCATTACTCTGTGCAGCTACCACTCACTAGATCCACTCACTCACCCGGTTGATATCTGTGACCCACCCTTTGTTTTCCTAATTTTCTTTATAAGCAACTCTCGACACTTCTTATCGTTTTAATAAGCCTCATTTGTCTTTAGTTCCCTATACATGCCATATGTTTCTTTTTATTCCTTGGTCTAATCATCAATGATCTTTGATATCCAGGATTGGCTGAACATGTAATCCCTGGCTTTTACCCTTGAAAGGAACACATTGACCTTGAATAATTTCTCATTTGAAAGTATCCCACTGTGCAGATGTAGACTTGCCTGCAATCAATTGTTCCTTAGACAAGGCCTATCTTATTTTTAATGAAATTGGCATTCCCTGAATTCAATACAGTTGTTTCTGGTCCATTCCTATCTTTATCATTAACTACATTAAAATGTATGGAATTGTGTCATTAATGCCATGATGCTCCATCGGGGACTTGGGGTGGAGGGTATTACACCAAGGAGTCCCCTGCAACCTGTTCCTCGCGTGGTTCACAGACTCGCCAGCCGCCTGCCACTTTTGCGGGCTGGAAGAGTCTGTGTACCACGTGTACATGGAGTGTGTGAGTCTGTGTACCACTTGTATGTGGTGTGTGTGAGGTTGCAGCCCCTGTTCCAATATCTAAAGGGGCTGCTTCTTGCCTACTGGCTGCACTTCTCACCCACCATCCTCATCTTTGGACACCCTGTGCATAGGGGAGAGGGTAGGGCTGAAGACGTCCTGGTTGGGTTGGTCTTGGGCCTGGCCAAGCTGGCCATCCGCGACTCACGGCACCAGGCGGAAGAGGGCTCTGCCCGAGCCAGCTGCCTACCCCTTTTCCAGGGTTACGTCCGCGCCCGGGTGGTGCTGGAGAGGGACTACGCGCTGTCCACGGGTACCCGGGGGCATTTCCAAGACCGGTGGGCACCGCGGGGGATTGGATGCATCCTGGATAGGGATTGTAATAGAATTGTATAATAGTTTCATTTGGTATATTTGTTTGTATTGTATTCTGGTGGTGGATTCTGTTTTGTTTTACTGCATTGTAAATATTGTTTGTAAATAATTGAATACATTTTTTTGATTATAAAAAAAAAGGATGCTTCCCCACTGACATTCCTTCCATATGCCCCACTGCACTCCTCAAGAATAGGACCAGCAGTGTTCCCTCCATATGCCCCACTGCACTCCTCAAGAATAGGACCAGCAGTGTTCCTTCCCGTGTTGGTCAATCCAATTACTGCGTCAAAAAGATCTCTTGAACACATCTCAAAAATTCCACCCCCTTTGACCCTCGTTTAGTAATATATTTCCAGAAATGAAAATCCCCTGATAGTAAAGTCCTACTTTAGTTGCATTTCTCTAAAATCTGCCTACATATCTGCAGCTGGAATTTATTCCATAACATTGACTACTCCAGTAATGGTGCAGAATTTCTTCAGTTTTATAGCATTGATGTTGCTATACAATTACCAGTTAAGAAAAATCTAAAAATGCAAATTCTCAAATGTTTTGGAGCTGTTTGCTTGATTTGCTTTATTTTTCCATTCATTGTTTGCTGTTATTCATTTTGGTTTGATGCTTTAAACTTACATAATTAGGCATTTTCAAGTATCTAATTTAGCTTCCAGCTGGTGTGTTCAATTTTTGTTTTGTTTATCCATTTTCAGGATCTGGAGTTGAATTCACAACTGTTCCCTAATTAACCTTTAGAAAGTGATGATGTGCAACCTTCTTGAACTGCTGCAGTCCTTCTGGTGAAGTAGACAATAGACAATAGATAATAGGTGCAGGAGTAGGCCATTTGGCCCTTCGAGCCAGCACCACCATTCAATGGGATCATGGCTGATCATTCTCAATTAGTACACCGTTCCTGCCTTCTCCCCATACCCCCTGACTCCGCTATCCTTAAGAGAGCTCTATCTAGCTCTCTCTTGAATGCATTCAGAGAACTGGCCTCCACTGCCTTCTGAGTAGTTCATAGTGCTATTGGGTAAGTAATTCCCAATTAGATTTTACTAATAATAAAGTTTAAAATATTTCTAAATCTGGATGGTGTTTTGCTTAGATTTAATTTGCTTAGAACTTGTAATTTCCTTTTGCTGCCTACCATAGTCCTTGATGGTTGGGATCATGCATTTAATAGATGCTGACTTAACCAAGGTGATTAATGCATGGATTCCATTCAAAAGTTGCTTTTTTTTGCAAATGCAGCAAGTGATTAATAGTTCATTTCAACTTGACCGTGATGCTGGTTTGATGATTGCACAATGTTTGATTTCCTTCACAACTCCTCACCAAATGTTGCAGCCTATGGCTACCTGCTATAAAGCTTAAGCAACATTCAGGCATGAAATGATAAGTGGCAGGTAACATTCGCTCCATAGACGTATCAGGCAATAACCAACTTGATCAAGAGAGAATTTAACTGCCTATCCGTGACATTTGATGGCATCACCATCACCACACCCTACACTAAAAATAGTATCCCAAAGGTCACCATTGATCAGAAGTTCATTTGAACCACCTACCTGTACTGTGGCTACAAGAGCAGGTCAGAGGCTGGAGCAACTCAGAGACTTATATATAAATGTCCCAGACATAAATGTAGCTGGGTCAGTGAGTACGTTTGCTGACAAAACCAAAATTGGAGGAATTGGAGACAGTGACAGTGAGGTGACAGTGTCAGAAGTTACAGCGGGATCGAGATTAGCTGCAGAAATAGGCCGAGAAATGGCAGATGGAGTTTAACCTGAGCAAGTGTGGGTGTTGCTCTTTGGGATGTTGAATGTGAGAGAGTATAGTCATTAATAGCATTGAATTGCAGAGGGATCTTGGAGTCTGAGTTCATAGCTCACTAAAGGTGGCAGCACAAGTAGATAAGGTGGTAAAGAAAGCATATGGTATGTTTGTTGTTATTGCTTGGGGCATTGAATATAAGAGTCAGGACTATTCCACTTCACTATATTCTTCTTGCTACCTCAGAGCAAGGCACTGAAGAGGCTATTGGGCAGCTGAACAAGATCTTTGAGGCAAATTAAATATTTTCAGTACTTCAAAAAATTTACTCTGGTTTTCACCGAATCCCAAAGATGAGCAGATTGGAAAATAGAAAATGCAAGGCTTAAATATGCAGGGGAGCCATATTTAGCAGGGATGTTCAAGAAGTGTCTCAATCTTATTGACAAAACATTCCATGCACTTCCTTGCACTAAGAAAAACTGTACCGAACCAGTCTGGGCAGCAGTGGTAGAGTTGCTGCCTTACAGAGCCAGAGACCCAGGTTCCATGCTGACTATGGGTGCTGTCTGTACGGAGTTTGAACGTTCTCCCCATGACCTGCATGGGTTTTCTCCAGAATCGCCGGTTTTCTCCCACACTCTAAAGATGCACAGATTTGTAGGTTAATTGGTTTGGTAAAATTGTTGTTTTTTTCCTAATGTGTAGGATAGGGTTAATGTGTGGGGATTTTCACGGTCTTGGTGGGCCGAAGGGCCCGTTTACACTCTGTATCTCTAAACTATCTCTAAACTAAAGCAGTCAGACCAAATTAAATATGTGGTGAAATAGTGGGACACTTATATATAAAAGGAAAGGCAGTGGAAAAGGTTGGATACAATAACAGTTAATGAATAGCTGCTTGAATTTCCTTCAGCACTGAAATCATTTTTATTTATTTCGAAGCACAACATGTTACCCAAGTCTTTTCCTTCCTTACTTTACGTTGCACAAATGTTTTATATTTTTCCCTCTGCTTGCAGTTATGGATATAGTTACTGCTTATATTTCTATTAAAATCCACATCACATGACCCAGTTTGTATGGCACTTCATTAAAATAAACGAATGCACCAATTAGCATTTGACTACTTGTACTCTTCGGCACAGGTGGATGGTTGATTGATGTTTACGACCAAGCTACTATCTCTTCTCATCTTTCCATTTGCAAATGTTCTCTGTCTTCCCATTGTTCCTATTTTCAGTACCTGCAACCATGTTTCAGGATAAATTTATGAAGACATCAAAGCTTCGTCGGTCCTAAAATTTCAGGGGTTTTTTTTCTTCACAAGATGTAAAGTGTGCATTATTTCCTTGTATGAATTAAATTCAGGATCATTGTTTGAAATATTCAGAGTTTAAGGAGATTGAAAGAGATAGAGATCTAATAATTCAACTGCATCACACAGCATTGTTCCGGGTGAATTTGAAGTTTATATTCACAAATTGCTTAATCATTATACACGATTTGCAATGTTTATGTGCGTAATACATTATGGCCATGCACTGTCGTTGTTTGTAGGATAGAGTGAATTCTATCACGGGATAGTGATTTGGATCGTTAGCAATTGAACCGTAGTCACATTTTGCAATGGAGATACCGTGATCCCATTAAGAGTCATTATATTTTCACGGTGCTCTGTTCACTGCAGCTGTTCCTGCTAATGGGTCACACAGGTGCTTTATACATCCTCGGAAATTTGTTGCACTGCAATTTGGAGGCTTCCTGGGGAATTGGGAGGATATAACATGCTGCTGCAAATGCATCAGATGAGGAGCAATGTCCACATGTTAAGTCAACGACATGCGTGATTCTTTGAGGATTTCCTGAGCTGTAGGAAAGGCAGAGAAGTCTGAAAACCCTGTAGGACAAAGGATTTGTGCCTCTCCCTAATTCAATGAGGGCTAAAGTCAATGATTTTTGACAGAGAAGAGGTTGATTGTGATGCTGTTCAAGGAAATAAGAGAGTCATAGAGTCATACAGCATGGAAACAGACTAATTCGGCCCAGCTTGCCACACCGAGCAAGGTGCCACATCTACACTAGTCCCATGTGCCTGTGTTTGGCCCATGTCCCTCCAAAACCTTCCTATTGATATATTTGTCCAAATGTCTTTTAAATGTTGTTATAATATATGTCTCAACTACCTCCTCTCACAGCTCATTCCATACACCCACCACCAAGTTGCTGCTCAGATTTGTATAAAATCTTTTCCCTCATAAGTCACAAACTTATGGCCTATTCCTTGATCCACCTACTCTGGGCAAAAAGACTCAATGCAACTTCATTATCTATTCCCTTCATCCTCTTATACACCTCTGTAAGATCACCCTCAGCCTCAAATGCTCAAAGGAATACAGTCCTCGCCTGCCCAACTCTCTCCATAGCTCAGACCCTCAAGTCCTGGCTACATCTTCGTAAATCTTCTCTGCACTCTTTCAAGCTTAGCAACATCTTTCCTATGGCAGGGTGACTAAAACTGAACACAATAATCCAACTGTGGCTTCACCAGTGCCTTTTACAACTGTTAACATAACATCCTAACCTGTAATTAATGCTCTGACTGATGAACGCCAATGTGCTGAAAGCCTTCTTGACCACCCTATCTATCTGTGACACCACATTCAAGGAACTATGTACCTGCATTCCTAATTCCCTCTGCTCTACAACACTTCTCAGTGCCCTGCCATATACTGTGAAAGCCCTGCCTGGTTAGACTTCCCAAAATGCAACCCCTCACATTTATCTGCATTCCTCACATGCAACCATTCCTCTGCTACTTGCCCAACTGATCAAAATCCTGCTGTAATCTTTAATAACCATCTTCGCTCTCCACAATACCACCCACTTTAGTGTCATCTGCAAACTTACTAATCATGCCTTGCATGTTCTCATCTAAATCATTGAAATAAACCACAAACAGCAATGGGCCCAACACCAATCTATGTGGTACACCACTACTCACAGTAAATGAACCTTCCACCATCACCCTCTGCTTCCTTCCATGAAACCAATTTTCTATCCATTCACCTCACTCTCCCTGGATCACATGCGATCTAACCTTCCATACCACCAGACCATGTGAAACCTTATCAAATACCTTGATTAAATCCATATACACAACGTCTACAGGTCTGTCCTCATCAATCTTTTTGGTTATATCTTCAAAAAACACAATCAGATTTGTGAGGTACAATTTCCCCGCGTACAAAACCGTGCTGACCAACTCTAATCAGCCCTTGTCTATCTAAATGCATGTATATCCTGTCCCTCAAAATACTCTCTAGTAACTTTCCGACCACAGATGCTAGACTCACTGGCCCATTGTTCCAGGCTTTTCCGTGCAGAACTTTCTTAAATAGAGGCACAACATTTGCCAACCTCCAGTCTTTTTGCACCTAACCCGTATTTCATGATCACTCATATATCTCAGGCAGGACACCCACAATTTCTTATCTAGCTTCCCACTGAGTCCTCGGATATATCTGATCAGACCCGGGAGATTTGTCTAACTTCATATACATTAGGATGTTCAGCACCTCCTCGACCATAATATTGACGGCCCACATGACACTTCCATTGACTGCCCCAAGTTCCTCAATCTTCAAGTCTTCCCTATGGTAAAAACAGACGACAAATACTCATTGAGGACATTGCTCATCTCCTGTGGCTCCACACAGAGATGGCCACTTTGATTCCTGAGGTGCCCTCTTATCTCTCTGGTTACCCTTTTCCTTTAATTTACATAAAATCTCTTTGGATTATCGTTTATATTGTCTGCCAGAGCTATCTCATACCCCTCTTTTGCCCTCCTGATTCATTTCTCGTGTGCTCCTCAGTTCTCGAAACTCCTCCGGAGATATACTTGATCCCAGCTGCCAATAACTGTCCCATGCCTTTATTTTCTTGACCAAAGCCTCAATTTCTCTCATCATCCAAGCTTCCTTGCCCCACCGGCCTTCCACTACACTCCAACAGAAACATGCATACCCTAACCTCTTGTCATCGGATTTTTAAATGCATTCCACTTTCCAAACATTCCTTTTCCTGCAAACAATCTGCTCCAATCTATTTGAGTAAGTTCATGTCTAATACCATCAAAGTTGGCCTTGGCCCAATTTAGAATATTAACTCTCGACCTGACACTGTCTTTATCCATAACTATCTTAAAGCTAATAGAATAGTGGTCACTAATGTCTAAAGGCTCATTAATAAAAACCTCAGCCTCACCCAATTTCCTAAGACTAGATCAAGATTGCCCTCTCCCATGTAGGATCTACATATTGCCTGAGGAAACTTTCCTGAATACATATGACAAATTCCCCCCATCTAAACATTTTGTACAATGACAGTCTTTGATTGTCTCCATTTCCTCTTACAGAGATGGACGGAGCGAGTACATATTTTTACAAGGAATCTGTGCTTCCTGAGGGTTCAAGAACAGATAAACTAGACTCGTGAGACCCTTCTTCCTGTGTTACTGGGAGCTCTTCAATAATAAAAATCACTTTTGTTCTGAAAAGTCTAACTGCTCTGTGACCTTGAGAAGAAGTTTTTCATAGGGATGAGAACATGTGGTTCATTTATCCTAAGACAGCCTATAGTACCTGCCCCAATTTGGTCACTGCATCACACAAATGGTTAAACCTTGGTGAAACAAGGAAACATAGCTCCTATTGCCTAAGAAGGCAGATGAAGATATTTAAGGAAGACAGCAACATAGAGAGGCCTTTCAAACTATTAAGGTGCAAATGTTTACTCAAGTATTCACTTCTTTCTCCAAACCCCACTTTTTGTTGTCATAACAACAGCAGTAACACCATGTTCACTTGGGCTAATAAGTTCATAAGTCATAAGAGCAGAATTAGGCCATTCAGCCCATTGGGTACACTCTGCCATTGAACCATGGCTGATCTATCTTTCCCTCTCAAACCCATTCTCCTGCCTTCTCCCCATAACGTTTGACATCCTTCGTAATCAAGAGCCTGTCAATCTCCACTTTAGAAATACCCAATATCCACAATCATCTGTGGCAATGAATTCTACAGATTCACCACCCTCTGGCTAAAATAATTCCTCTTCATCTCCTTCCTAAGATTATGCTCTCTGGTCTCCCACTAATGGAAACATCCTCTCCACATCCACTCTATCCAGACCTTTCATCATTTGGTAAGTCTCAATGAGATCCCCCCTCATTCTTCCAAACTCCAGCGAGTACAGACCCAGAGCTGTCAAAAGAATATATTCCAACTGCAATGGATCATACAGATATATTCTTCTTCAAGCTTTAACCTTTCCTCCTGTGAATACTATGTTTAGCTTGCTGGATATTGACCATGACAGCCATGATATTCCTCAAGTAACCATTGAACAGTGAAAGTGCATCATTTTCAGTCTTACCTTGAAAAGGAATTGCTGCATTAAACAACCAAACATTTCTAGCAGATGCTAATTGAAGAAAATCAATAAGGATTATAGATTTATAAGCAGTAAGTGGCTTCATGACAATTTTACTTTACGCCGAAATATTGTCAAGGATCCTTATACAAAAGGCTGATTTTTACAAATGATTTAGCTTTCTCATATCTTAGCTTAGCTAGCTCATGCGTGACTCTTTCAATTCATAACCTGTTCCTTTTCTCCAGAGATGTTGTCCGACCCACTGAGTTACTCCAGCTTTTTGTGTCTATCTTCAGTTTAACCCAGCATCTGCAGTTCCTTCCTACACTCTAGATCACTCTGCTTAACCCTAGTTCCTCAGCTTACCCCGTTATGGAATATTTCTGGTCGGGATGCACTCTGCTCAAGGAAATGTCTCTATGTCCTTATGAAGAGAGATTTGGAATGGGTATATATTTGTGTATTGTGCATTGTGTTGGGATTCAAGAAGAGGTTGTGGCCTATGAGAGGCATAGATAGGATGGATGGTCATAGCTTTTTCCCCATGGTGGAATTGCCAAATACTAGAGACCTCGGCTTAAGGTGAAAGGGGGAATGTTTAAAGGAGATTTATACAGCAAGTTTTTTCCACTAAGGGTGATAGATACCTGGAACCAACCACATGAGGTAGTGGAAGCAGATATAATAGCAGAATTTAAGAGGCATTTAAACATATAGTAGCAATTTTTAGGCATATTGTATGTAGTTCTGATCGCCACACTATAGAAAAGAAACAATTGTGCTGGAGTGAGTGCAGATGATCATTGGGTTTGGAGAGCTTCGGTCCTGGGAAGAGATTAGAAAGGCTGGGCTTGATAGGCTGGGCTTGTTTGCCCTGAAGGGTGACCTGAGAGCAGTATATAAGATTGTGCGAGGGAGAGATGTTGCATATTATATTGTGGCTTAATAGGACACTGGTTTGGCTGCATTTGGAGTATTGAATGCAAATCTAGTCACCCCATCGCAGGAAGGATGTGAAGGCGTAGCAGAGGTGCAGCAACGGTTCACCAGAATCCTGCTTGAATTAGAGGGTATTAGCCACAAAGGATGTTGGATTGTTTTCTCTGGAACGCTGGAGGTTGAAGGAAGACCTGAATGAAGTGCAGTATATAAAATGACAAGAGGCATAGATTGGGTGGATAATCAAAACTTTTTTCCCCCAGGTCAAAGAATCATTTAAAGGAAATGTGCGAGGCAAGTTTTCTACATAGTGTGGTGGGTACCTGCAGCATGTTGCCAGGAGCAGTGGTGCAGCCAGCTATGTTAGCAGCATCTAACAGGCTTTTAGATAGGCACATGAATATGCTGGGAATGGGGGGGATATGGCTCACGTGCAGGGAGAGGAGTTTTCTTTAACTTGGCGTCATGTTTGGCATTGACATTGTAACCTGAAGGGCCTGTTCCTGTGCAGCTCTGTTCTCTGTCTATGTTTAATAGAAGGGTAGATAATTCCAGCCTTCCAGTCAGCCTTTTTGCACTGTAATTTGCCTATCGTTACATCAGGTTTGCAGCAGGTGCCACCTTCCTGGCCTGGCATGTCAGCAAAGACAGGAGATTGTTATTGACTTAAGGAAGCGAAGCAGTACCCACATCCCAGTCTACATTGATGGTGCTAAAAAATAGAAATGGTTGAAAGCTTCAAATTCCTAGGAATAAATATCACCAGTAATTTGTCCTGGACCTGCCACATCAAAGCTCGGGCCAAGAAAGCATACCAACGCCTATACTTCCTGAGAAGGCTTAGGAAGTTTGACAAGTCCCCAACAACCCTTGCCAACTTCTACAAATGCGCCATAGAAAGCATCTTATTGGCATACAGCCTCGTTTGGGAACAGCTCCATCCAAGACCACAAAAAAATCCTGAGAGTTGTGGAAGGAGCCCAGACCATCACACAAACTGGCCTCCCTTCCATTGACTCCATCTACACTTCACACTTCCTCGGCAAGGCCACCAGCATAATCAAGGACCAGTCTCACTCTGGTAACTCTCTCTTCGCCCCTCTCCCATCAGGCAAGAGGTACAGAAATTTGAAAACACATACCTCAAGATTTAGGAACAGTTTCGTCTCAGCTGTTATCAGGCAACTGAATGGTCCTCTCATCAGCTGGAGTTCTGTCCTGACCTCCCATATACTTCATTGGAGACCTTTGAACTATCTTTAATCGGACTTCATCAAACGTCAATATTATATCTTTGCAGTAAATGTTGTACCCTTTATCCTTTACCTGTGCACAGTGGACGGCTTGACTGTATTCATGTACAGTCTTTTCTTTGACTGGATAGCACGCAAACAAAAGCTGTTCACTGTACCTAGGTACACGTGACAATAATAATAAACTAAACGAAAATAACCTAAACTACACTCATGCCTGGAACATCCAGTGCCTCAGACACCTAGGACATCCTCCACAATAATTTTCAACGACGGTGTCCCACAAGGATGCATACTCAACCCCTTACAATACTCCCCATACAATCACAATTGCACAGCTAAATTTTGCTCTAATCCCATCTACTAATTTGTAGATAACACCAGTGTAGTGTTTAGTTTAGTTTAGTTTAGTTTAGAGATACAGCACGGAAACAGGCCCTTCGGCCCACCGAGTCCGTGCCGACCAGCGACCCTGCACATTAACACTATCCTACACACACTACACATACATCAAGCCAATTAACCTACATACCTGTATGCCTTTGGAGTGTGGGAGAAACTGAAGATCTTGGAGAAAACCCACGCAAGTCATGGGGAGAATGTACAAACTCTGTACAGACAGCACCCGTAGTCGGGATCAAACCCGGGTCTCCGGCGCTGCAAGCGCTGTAAGGCAGCAACTCTACCACTGCGCCACCATGGCCGCCCTTAGTGATCTCAAACAATGTCGAGATGGAGTAGAGGATGGAGATAGCTTAGTAACATGGTATCAAGACAACAAATCTGACAAAGGAGCCTGTTATTGATTTTAGGGCGAATGATGAAGCATATGCCCCAATTAGCACCTATTGTGCTGAACTGAAGATGGTTGAGAGCTTCATGTTTCTCGGTGTAAATATTACTGATGTCAGAAATTTTGAAAAGCAAAAGGAAGGTTAGTTATTTGTGTTTAACCCAAGAGCTGGGTTATACTGATATGGGAAGCATGATGGGAAGAAATGGGTAAACACAGGAACCTGAAGAATGGTCTCGACCCGAAACGTCACCCATTCCTTCTCTCCAAAGATGCTGCCTGTCCCGCTGAGTTACTCCAGCATCTGCCGTTCTTTTTTACACAACCTAAGGATGTTAGTGAGGCAATAAATAGATTTATCATGGAGTTTAGGTTCCACAGCATAGCTAGTTTAGTTAAAATAAACATTGGGGATGGGGGGCGGATTGTACACCAAGCTGAGCATAATAAAACTGATCAGGCGTATTGATATTTATAGTGCCTATTTGTTAAACAAATGGGTAGAGGGGTTTTCTAAGTAACAGAGAGCATAAGGTTAAAGATAACTCTGGAGAAAGGGGAAAAGGCAAAAATGAAAGGTTACAAAGATATTGATCAATGATGACTTATTTCAAAAATATAGAATCCACAAGTAACCGTTGTGTTATGAGAATATAAAAATGCTATAGGTACTGTGAATTTTAGAAACATTTTGGGTTCTCTCAGAGTGTTTTGCAGTGTGCACCGTTAAGGCCTTCAATAAACCGACTTGTTCGAGAAACTCACTGATCTACGAGATGTTTTATTTTGCATCTGTTCCTATTGCAGCTGGCCCCAAGTGAAGCCAAATTCAAGGTACAGGTATAACACAATATTCCCTCCTGCAATTACCAACAATCTGTCATGGAGCAGCCATGTTGAAGCTATGGCCAGAAAAGCACAACAAAGTTTCTAGTTCCTTAGCAGACTGTGGAATTACGGCATGTCTTCAACAACTCTTACCATGTTCTGCAGATGCACTGTGAAAGCATACCAACAGGTTGCATCACAATATGGTTTGTGACTAGCTCTGCCCAAGACTGCAAGAACTTGCAGAGAGTAGTGGCAGGAGATAGGCCATCATACAGACTAGACTCCCCACCCTTAATTCCATCTGCACATCACGCTGTCTCAGGAGAGCAACCAACTTAATCAAGTAACCAAGGGCATTGCTCACCCTGGTCATTCACTCTTCTTTGCGCTCCCGCGATGCAGAAGATATAAAAGCATGAAAGCACATGCCACCAGACTCAGGAACCGCCTCTTCCCCTCTGTTATCAGACTTCTGAATGGTTTTCCCATAAAATAAGGTCTTTTCCCATTCGCTTGACCTACTTCATTGCAGACACTGGACTTTTACCGTGGAACTACTACATTACAATACGGAGAATTATATTCTGCACTCCGGTATTTTAGTATTTTCTCTTTGCTCTAACTGTTGTATTTGTGCATAGCTTGATTGTACTAATGTATAGTAATGTCTGGTTTATTTGCATAGCACACAAACAATAGCTTTTCACTGTATCTTGGGACACGTGACTATGATTAACCAATACCAATATCTTTTTTCCCATTGTAGAGATATTGAAAATAAGTGGGCATAGGTTTAAGGTGAGAGATACAATTTTAAAGGGAATCTGAGGGGTAGATTTTTTACATACAATGTGCTGCCGCGGTGGTTGGACAGTCAATGTGATGAATGATCAGGTTTTGCTCTGGATGGTGAGTGCCCCGTGTGGCTGCGCAGCGAAATCTGGGTTAATTGGCTGTTGGACACATGTAAGTACATTTTATGTATAACCAGTGGTGAGAAAATAACATGCAAACATCCCCGGCAGCAGAGTCGCCAGCTGGACGGCATAGTGGCGCTGCTAAGAAAGCTGCCGCATGACAGCACCAATTACCCAGATTCAGTTCTTGTTTTCAGTGCAGCCTGTATGGTGCTTACACATTCTCCGTCTGATTGCGTGGTTTTTCTCCTCCCCGCCCCCCCCCCCCCCACCCCCTCCCACTCCTCACACACCCGCTCCTCACCTCCCACCCCCCCACCCCCTCCCACTCCTCACCCACCCCCCGCTCCTCACCTCCCACCCCCCACCCCCTCCCACTCCTCACACATCCCCGCTCCTCACCTCCCACCCCCTCCCACTCCTCACCCACCCCCACTCCTCCCCGCCCCCCCCACTCCCTCCCACTCCTCACACACCCCCGCTCCTCACCTCCCACCCCCTCCCACTCCTCACCCACCCCCACTCCTCACCTCCCACCCCCCACCCCCTCCCACTCCTCACACACCCCCGCTCCTCACCTCCCACCCCCCCAACCCCTCCCACTCCTCACCCACCCCCGCTCCTCCCCGCCCCCCCCCACCCCCTCCCACTCCTCACACACCCCCGCTCCTCCCCGCCCCCCCCACCCCTTCCCACTCCTCACCCACCCCCGCTCCTCACCTCCCATCCCCCCCACCCCCTCCCACTCCTCACACACCCCCGCTCCTCACCTCCCACCCCCCCACCCCAGCAGGTCAAATGACCTCCTTCTATCTCATTAGGAAATATGAAGTCTGAGAGGACTGCGCTTGCTGAAGCATGATGCTGCTGGCACTGTACAGGCTGTCCCTGGGTTTTGAACACCCAATCTATGAACATCCCAACATATGAACAAGCTCCTTTGTTATTAAATTTGACATATGTGCATACATTCATTCCTGTGAGCAGCAGAACTAGTTTCCTCTCTCTCTCTCTCTCTCTCTCTCTCTCTCTCTCTCTCTCTCTCTCTCTCTCTCTCTCTCTCTCTCTCTCTCTCTCTCTCTCTCTCTCTCTCTCTCTCTCTCTCTCTCTCTCTCTCTCTCTCTCTCCCCCTTCTCTCCCCCTCTCTCCCCCTCTCTCCCCCTTCTCTCCCCCTCTCTCCCCCTCTCTCCCCCTCCCTCCCCTCTCCCCCCCTCCCCCCCTCTCCCCCTCCCTCCCTCCCTCCCTCCCTCCCTCCCTCCCTCCCTCCCTCCCTCTCTCTCTCCCTCTACTTTTGGTAGTTGTTCTTTCTTATCATTCGTATGTACTTTTTCATGCCACTGTGGGGATATGGTTTCCACAATGATTGATTTTTGTGTATTTTCTAACTTACAGACAAAATTCAACTTGTGGACGTCTGTGAAAACTGTGTCAGAGTAGGGCATACAGTAAGCTAATTTATGTAAGCCATGCTGCACTGCCTAAAGACCAGCTCCAACACATGCAATCTGCTTCTGGATGGCAGCATAGTATTCCCAGGTGGTATGTCTCTGCTTCTGGGACACAGCCATATGTCCCCTGTTGGCAGCATGGGGAGTCTGATGGGAGTGAACTGAAATGCCATTATAAAATGTAGCCTTTTCTTAACCTCTATCCATGGATTAACAGAAGCAAGTGCTTGCTCCATCGCTGACACTGAGGTGTCCTCTTCTGAACTCTGCAGGAGACACTGAGAATGGGGAAGAAAGGGTACTCCAATATCCCTGGTACATCTTTCAAGTTTTGCAAGACAGGTCAGAAGTGCAACATGCATATCAAATTATGTTCCTACCAGCTTGTTGATATAATGCTTTCCTATTGGAGTCATAATCGTAGAGTCATACTGCACAGAAACAGGTCCTTTAGCTCAACCTGCCCATGCCAACCAAAGTGTCCTATCCATGTGATCCAGAACAAAACTAGTATACGATAAAGGAACAACATTAGCCACTCTCCAGTCCTCGAGAACCCTGCCTGTACCTAGAGGAGACACAAAGATCTTCGTCAAGGTTCCCTCAATCTCCTCTCTGAATTGCCTCAATAAGTTGGGATAGATACAACCTGTCTACCTGTGATGCCACTTGCAAAGTACGATGTACCTGCACTCCGAGATCCTACTGCTCTACAACCATCCCCAGAGCCCTACCATTCATTGTGCAGTTCCTTCACATGTTGGACTTCCCAAAATGCAATACCTCAAATGTCTCTGTATTAAATTCCATCAACTGTTCCTCAGCCTATCTGCCCAACTGATCAAGATCCTGCTGCAATTTTTGTCAACCATCTTGACTATCTACAAGAACACCCACTTTTGAGCCATCTGCAAAGTTGCTAGCCATGCCATGCATGTACTCATTCAAATCATTGATACAGATGACAAACAGTAATGGGCCCAGCACTGAATCCTGAGTCACACCACTAGTCACAGGCAATAGAATAGGAACCTAACACCATCACCCTCTGCTTCCTTCCCTGAAGCCAATTTTCTATCTCATCAGCTATCTCTCCTTGAATCCCATGCACTTCAACCTTCCAGAGCAACCTAGCATGCAGAACTTTGTCAAATGCCTTGCTGAAATCCATATTTACAAGATCTACAGCTCTCACCTCAACAACCTTTTTGGTTACATCATCAAAAAACTCAATCAGATTCCTGAGCCACAACCTCCCACAGACAAAGCCAAGCTGACAATCCATTATCAGCCCTTGTCCATCTAAATGCATGCATATTCTATCCCTCAGAATGATCTCTAGTAACGTTACGACCACAGACGTTAGGCTCACAGGCCTGTAGTTCCCAAGCATTTCCCTGCAGCCCTTCTTGGATAGAGGCACAATATTTTCCACCCTCCCATCTTCTGGCACCTCATCAGCATTTAATGACGACTCGTAAATCTCAGCCAGGGCTCCTGCAATTTCCTCTCTAGTTTTCCATTGTGTCCTCGGATATGTCTGATTAGGCCCGGGAGATATGTGAACTTCATATGTATCAGGACCTTCAGCACCTCTTCAACCATAATACTGATTGCTCTCAAGACACTTCCATTGACTGTCCCAAGTTCTCCAGTCCTCATGTCTTTCTCCATGCTAAAAACAGAGGATAAATATTCGTTGAAGACCTTGCCCATCTCCTATGGCTCCGTGCAGAGATGATTGCTTTGATTTCCGAGGGGTCCCACTCTCTAGTTACACTTTTTCCCTTTATGTACTTTAGTTTAGTTTAGATCCGGAAACAGGCCCATAGGCCCACTGGGTCCGCGCTGACTAGAGATCCCTGCACACTAGGGTTGCCAACTGGCCCGCATTAGCCGGGACATCCCTTATTTTGGGCTAAGTTGGTTTGTCCCGTACGAGACCGCCCTTGTCCCATATTAGGCCCGGGGGAGGGGGTGGGGGGGGGGGGGGGCGCTGTGAGCCCGGACACTGTAGGCCTAGACGCTGTAGGCCCCGACGCTGTAGGCCCCGACAGTTTAGGTTCTGACACTCTAGGTTTCTGACATTTTAGCTCCGGACAGTCTAGGTCCGGCGGCCTCGGCGCCGCCTAATGGAGGCTGTGCAGCAACCCGCCTCCTGGCCCGGGCGGCCGTCATTGGTGGAGCGGGAGCATGTGGCCGCTGGCTGGGTGATTTCACGTGGGGCGCAGGGCGGTGACATCACCTTGTCCTGTATTTGAGAGCGAAATAGTTGGCAACCCTACGGCGCACTAACACTGTCCTACACACACAAGGGACAATTTACAATTTTACTGAAGCCAATTAAACTACAAACCTGTACATCTTTGGAGTGTGGGTGGAAACCAGAGCACCAGGAGAAAACCCATGCAGGTCACAGGGAGAACATACAAACTCCATACAGAGCACACGTGATCAGATCGAACCCGGATCTCTGACACTGTAAGGCAGCAACTCTACCGCTGTGTCACCGTGACGCCACTTATGAAATCTCTGGGGATTATACTTAATGCGACCTGATAGAGCTATCTCCTGTCCTCTTTTTGCCCTCCTGATTTCCTTGTTTAGCTTGCTTAGTTCGTGAAACTCCTCCAGGGATACATTTGATCCCAGCTGCTTATACCTGCCCCATGTCTCCATCTTACTCTTGACCAGAACCTAAATTGTCCCAATTTAGTATTTTCACTCATAGGCCTGCTCTGTCTCTATTCATGACTATTTTAAACCTAATAAAACAACGGTCTCAGATCCCAAAAGGCTCATCCATGAACACTTCATCCACATGCCCCTCCCAATTTCCCAAGTCTAGATCAAGTATTGCCTTCTCCTACATATTGCCAGAGGAAGCATTCCTTAAAACATATGACACTCCAACGACGTACAGGTTTATAGGTTAATTGGCTTGGTAAATTTAGAAATTGTCCCTAGTGGGTGTAGGATAGTGTTGGGCCGATGGACCTGTTTCCGCGCTGTATCTCTAAACTAAACTAAACTAAACTAAACTAAACTAAACTAAACTAAACTAAACTAAACTAAATTTGACGCCATCTAAACCTTTTGCACTATGACATTCCCAGTCAATTTTGGGAAAATTAAAATTCCCTACTGCTGCCTGCAATCTCTTGACATATTTGCTTTTCTAATTCCCATTGTCTATTTGGCGGCCTGTAGTGTATGTACTCCCCAAAAGGTGATCATCCCTTTCTTGTTCCTCAGATCCACTCATATAGCTTCACTAGACGAACCATCCGTAATGTCACCTCTGACTACTGCCTTGACATCATCCTTAACCTCTCCTGAAGCACCTGTCCCCTTGAGCATTGAGCTGCCAGTCCTGACCCTCTCTTAACCAGGCTTCTGCAATGGCTACAATGTATCCATGCCCTAGGTTCGTCTGCCTCATCCATCAGGCCTCTTGCATTCAAATAAGTGCAATCTAAACCAACATTCTTTCCTTGCTCCCTGACTTTCTCCTGCCTATTCTATCCACTAAACTTTCTCTCATCAGCCTCCGTATCATCTTCTAACCTCTCACCTGCCTCGGTCCTGCATAGGATCCCACGCCCCCCCCCCCCCCCCCCCCCTGTGCCAATCTAGTTTAAATCCACCCGTGAAGCACACGTGAACCTTCCTGCCAGGATATTGGTACCCCTCCAGTTACTGTGCAACCCATCCTTTTTGTACTGGTTGCCTCCACCCCAGAAGAGATCCCAATGGTGTAGAAATCTGAATCCCTGCTCCCTGCACCAATTCCTCAGCCATATATTCATCTCCTCCATCTACCGTTTCTACTCTCACCAGCACGTGGCACTGGAAGCAATCCTGAGATCACTACCCTGGAGGTCCTGCTTTTTAGCCTTCTACCTAACTCCCTCTTCTCATATTTCAGAACCTCCTTCCCTTTCTTACATAAGGATAATATATCTTTTATCCGGATCGAATCCTCAAAACTTGCTTATATTTCATTACATTTGCCATCTCACAATGAGAAGTCCAGATTTGGTGCACAGATGGAAAGTCAATTGTGATCATCTGTGAAGAAGGTTTTGACTCATGTACTTGCCCACATTGACCATGAAATTCCAAGTTTCTTGACAACTATGAAATAACTATTAAATATTAGTAGGATCACGAGGAGCTGCCACCCTTTAACCAGTAATTCAGGCCATCAGAACAGTGTTACATTTTATAACGTGAAAATTAGTTGCTCTTTTAAAACTGAGTTTTAGAACAACTCTGTGTCGGGCAAAACTGCAGTTGCTGGTTTAAACCGAAGATGGACACAAAATGCTGGAGTAACTTAGGCAGCATCTCTGGAGAGAAGGAATGGGTGACGTTTTGGGTCGAGACCCTTCTTCAGACCAGGGTCTCGACACTAAACATCACCACCGTTCCTTCGCTCCAGAGATGCTGGAGTTACTCCAGCATTTTGTGTCTATCTTTAGAATAACTCTATTTGATTTGAGACTTTTGTGCACACTTTGAGCACCAAGCAAACTCAATAGCTCCACCAAGTGGCAAATCTTCAACATTTAACTGCACGGTCCCTGAAAATGGGCATTGGGCTAGTTATGATCTTTTAGCGCATGCTCATTGATTGTAATTTGGAGCTGAATGGCATCTCTCTGAATATCTGCTCATTATAATGATTTCTGGTTACAGAGTAACACCTCCGTTAATTAGATGCATGCGGCTGCGCAGGAACCAATTTCCTAACATGCGACATCAGTTAAAATTAGAGGGAGTTGTCACCTGCTGAGGAAGTTGGATGTTGGACCAGGTGGTTGAAAATGGAAGAGGTGCTTGGATTCTCAAAGTGCTAGGAGGCCTTCGGGACATGTTTAAAATGCAGAGGGAACAAAGATGAGAACCCAGCTCCAAGGACCTGGATGCAGTGTTGCCAGTAATTCAATGAACTCACATGATTAGCCAGAGTCAATGGCATATACTCACCCACTGCTCAAGTCAAGTCAAGTCAAGTTTATTTGTCACATACACATACAAGATGTGCAGTGAAATGAAAGGTCACCCACAGTCCAGCAATAGAGCAATAAAAATAAACAATTTCACACACAATCACAACCAACACAAATTTTAAAAAAAGAAACATCCATCGCAGTGAGTCTCCTCTAGTCACCTCCTCACTGTGATGGATGTTTCTTTTTTTTGTGGGCGGGCGAAGACGCAGCCGCTGCATGTCGGGGTGGTCGGGGCTCCCGACATTGAAGCCCCCGCCGGGCGGAGAAAATCCCGCGGCCTATTTCAGGCTGCGCCGGACGGTGAAAGGTCCACAGCGGGCCGACCCAAGCCCTGCGATTCAGGGTGGGCGATGACGCTGCCGCTGCCAGAGCTCCCGAAGTCGGCCCCAAACCCAGGGCAAGGCCTGCGAGCTTCCAACGTCTCCGGAGGGCAGCCAGCTCCGCAGATGGTAAGTCCGGTCCACGGGCTCTGCGAACCAGAGCCCCAGGTGGTCCCAGCTGGAGGCCGCCAGCTCCAGGTGTTTGGCCGATGTTAGACCGCAGCGGGAACGGAGACACGACCCAGAAAAAAAGTCGCATCTTCGTTCGGAAGAGACAATTTTACAGTTCCCCCCCCCCCCCCCCACATAGTACACAACAACAAAAAACTACATCACATCTAAACACTACAATAAAAAAAACAACATAAAACACAAAGACAGACTGACTGTAGGTGAGCCGCAGCTTATCCCCATTATCCCCAGCACGGTAGCGCAGTGGTAGAGTTACTGCCTTACAGCGAATGCAGCGCCGGAGACTCAGGTTCGATTCTGACTATGGGTGCCATCTGTATGGAGTTTGTACGTTCTCCCCGTGACCTGCGTGGGTTTTCTCCGAGATCTTCGGTTTCCTCCCACACTCCAAAGACGTACAGGTATGTAGGTTAATTGACTGGGTAAATGTAAAAATTGTCCCTAATGTGTGTAGGATAGTGTTAATGTGCGGGGATCGCTGGGCGGCGCGGACTCGGTGGGCCGAAGGGCCTGTTTCCGCGCTGTATCTCTAAATCTAAAAAAATCAATAGTCTCTTTAAACCAGGATTAGTACTCCCATCTCATCTTCACACATTTGAAGCCTCAACCTATTGCTCACAGCTTACACATACCATTGTTCAACCATGACAGACAGTTTGTTAAAACACATTGCAGAACAGATTTTGCACACTGAAAACAACCTGGATGAACGTAAAGCTAGATTCACCTTCCTTAGGGAACTGAGAGACAGTTCTGTGCTCTGTTATGCACACTGTTAAGTGTCTCACCTGACTGTGCCATACAACCCGAGGGCTTCTCACTTCACTGGATGGATCAAAGGGCGCCCTCAGGCAGGGTTATGGATGGAAGGTTCTGCTTCCTAGTTATCTCCTAGCTCAGCACTGGCTGTCGTAGTGAGTTCCTGCTCCTTGGACCTGGAATATCCATGAAATCTTGTCTCTAGTACTTGCCGTGAGAATTCACTTTGGCTATCCTGAAATTTACTAAGCTTACACTTGAAGAACTACACACTGCGACCAATAGCCTTGAAACAAAATGCCTGAGGCCTTGTTAATAATAGTCCAATCCAATTTAGGGGATGGTATACACTTCATTTTGAAAGGAATTAAATGGGACCAATCAGCATGGATTTGTCAAGGGAACGTTGGACTGATATTTGAATTATTTGAAGAGGTATAAGCATACAATGGAAGACCCCAGTGGCATGGGGGGACACCGCGAGGGGGGGGGGGTGGAGGGGAGGAACAATGGAGGACCCATGGGGGGACCACCGGGAGAAGGGGGAACAAAGGAGTAACTTTGTCAGCGTCGTATGTGCCGACTATCTGAAGACATTGTGTATGCAAGCAAAGAATTTCACTGTGCCTAGTCACATGTGACAATAAAGTATTCCATTCCATTGCATTCGAAGGATGGTCACTGAGGACAATACGTTTATCGTGGTCTCCACAGGTTTTTGCAAGGCTTTCAACAAGATCCCACTTGGCAGGCTGATCAAAAACTGGAAAGGATAATTTCCATGTCATCGAAGGGATATATTGGATCAATACTAGCTCACTGCCAGCAAGCAAAGACTGACAGGTGTTTGAGTGTCCGGGAGGCTGTTATCAGTGAAAAACTATTTTAAAAATAGGTGAATCATGTAGACATTTGCTTATGATACAAGTATCGTCTATGTGCTATGACAACGCGGAGGAAATCTTTGAACAACAGGAAGATATCGATAGTCTGGTGCTTCATAGTGACAACGGTCAAGTAAAGGGTAGTAGTTCAGTCTTGCAAAGTGCGAGATAATATATTTGGAGAAATACAACAAGACAAAGGAAAACAAAATAAATTGGAACATATTTACCCTTTTGCTCCACGAATATATTGGGCGATGTGGAGGACAGGTTAATAAGATGGTTAAAAAGACAAACAGGATGCTTTCCTTCCATAGTCAATAGACAATAGACAATAGGTGCAGGAGTAGGCCATTCAGCCCTTCGAGCCAGCACCGCCATTCAATGCGATGATGGCTGATCACTCTCAATCAGTACCCCGTTCCTGCCTTCTCCCCATACCCCCTCACTCCGCTATCCTTAAGAGCTCTATCCAGCTCTCTCTTGAAAGCATCCAACGAACTGGCCTCCACTGCCTTCTGAGGCAGAGAATTCCACACCTTCACCACTCTCTGACTGAAAAAGTTCTTCCTCATCTCCGTTCTAAATGGCCTACCCCTTATTCTTAAACTGTGGCCCCTTGTTCTGGACTCCCCCAACATTGGGAACATGTTTTTTGCCTCTAATGTGTCCAATCCCCTAATTATCTTATATGTTTCAATAAGATCCCCCCTCATCCTTCTAAATTCCAGTGTATACAAGCCTAATTGCTCCAGCCTTTCAACATACGACAGTCCCGCCATTCCGGGAATTAACCTAGTGAACCTATGCTGCACGCCCTCAATAGCAAGAATATCCTTCCTCAAATTTGGAGACCAAAACTGCACACAGTACTCCAGGTGCGGTCTCACCAGGGCCCGGTACAACTGTAGAAGGACCTCTTTGCTCCTATACTCAACTCCTCTTGTTATGAAGGCCAACATTCCATTGGCTTTCTTCACTGCCTGCTGTACCTGCATGCACAGAAAACAAATACAGGAAGGTCAAGCTGGAACAGAATGTTACACTAGTTAGACCAGAACTTGAGTACTGTATACAGTTCTAGTCACCACCACGTTACAGGAAAGAATTACAAGGATGTTACCAGGACTGGAACATTTTAGCCCCCCAAAATAATTGGACTTCTGTGCTGCATATTTTCCATGATTATGTTTGCACACTTCAATGAGAATAATTGTTTTTTTCAAATGATGATGACAATTTAAATATGTTTAGTTTAAAGATACAACATGGAAATAGGCCCTTCAGCCCATTGAGTCTACCCCATCCACATGTTCACATTGGTTCTATGTTATCCTGCATTTGCATCCACTCCCCAAATTCTAGGGGCAATTCATAGAGGCCAATTAACCTACAAACCTGCACATCTTTGGGATGTGGGAGGCAACCGGAGCACCCAGAGGAAACCCACGCATTCACAGGGAGAACGTGTAACCTCCACACAGACAGCACCTAAGGATCAAACCGGGATCTCCAGCGCAATGAGGCAGCAGCTCTACCAGCTACGCCACTATGCCACCCATGTTTATGGAATGAGCAGTGGTGAAAGTGTATAGCCGTGGGGAGTTAGCATAAGCAGACACAACTTTAGGTTCTGTCATGTGCTGATGCATTCATATGATTCCTAGAGAACATAACAGGCAACGACTATGAATGAGTGAAGTGCTTTTGGGTCTTCCATGAGTGGATTTCAATGATGTATTCCCCATTAATAAAATGCCTACTTCTATGCAATATTAAACATGGTACTTGAGTAAATCCCTGTATAAATTAAATATGGCTCTTAAAACTCTGAATGTCAGTGTGTCTGCAATCTTAAACAAAGCTGCCACCTTGGCCTTACAACCCATCACTAAGCTGCACCAAAGTGTGTACTGCTCACTTGGAGAACTTAAATGTGGTTAAGTCATAAAACTAGACTATAGGTGACTCAAAGGAGAAAAGTATCTTGAAATGGGAACTGAACGCATTTTCTCCTCTTATCCTGTCAGCAGCCAGCATCTACCATGGGATGGCTGAATCTATGTCTGCATAAGGCCCCCAATAGGACCCTCACAAGATCCAAGCCAGGCTAAGAGCAAATTAAAACAAAAATCTGAGGAGGTCTCCTCTACAACTTCTGAACCCACAGAAAGAAGTGATGTACAGCACTTCCACATTCAATTACAGGTCAGTTACGTTATCAGTAGTGGTAGGAAAATGATTGGAGTCCAATCTGGGGGATGGTATAAAACTCGGTTTTGTAAGGAATTAAACAGGAACAATCAGCATGGATTTGTTAAGGGAATAAGGGATATTTAGGGAGTGATGTTTTTACTTTGTACTAAGTTATGCATGCATGTGAAAGTATATTTTCTTTCGTTACGAGAATAATAAACATATAGAAACATAGAAAATAGGTGCAGGAGTAGGCCATTCAGCCCTTCGAGCCAATACCGCCATTCAATATGATCATGGCTGATCATCCACAATCAGTACCCCGTTCCTGCCGTGTCCCCATATCCCTTGATTCCGCTAGCCCTAAGAGTTCTATCTAACTCTCTTTTGAATGCATCCAGTGAATTGGCCTCCACTACCATCCGATGCAGAGAAATCCACAAATTCACAACTCTCCGGGTGAAAAGGTTTTTCCTCATCTCAGTTCTAAATGGCCTACCCCTTACTTCTTAAACCGTGGCCCCTGGTTCTGGACTCCCCCAACATCGGGAACATGTTTTCTGCCTCTAATGTGTCCAATCCCCTAATTATCTTATATGTTTCAATAAGATCCCCCCTCATCCTTCTAAATTCCAGTGTATACAAGCCTAATTGCTCCAGCCTTTCAACATACGACAGTCCCGCCATTCCGGGAATTAACCTAGTGAACCTATGCTGCACGCCCTCAATAGCAAGAATATCCTTCCTCAAATTTGGAGACCAAAACTGCACACAGTACTCCAGGTGCGGTCTCACCAGGGCCCGGTACAACTGTAGAATGACCTCTTTGCTCCTATACTCAACTCCTCTTGTTATGAAGGCCAACATTCCATTGGCTTTCTTCACTGCCTGCTGTACCTGCATGCACAGAAAACAAATACAGGAAGGTCAAGCTGGAACAGAATGTTACACTAGTTAGACCAGAACTTGAGTACTGTATACAGTTCTAGTCACCACCACGTTACGGGAAAGAATTACAAGGATGTTACCAGGACTGGAACATTTTAGCCCCCCAAAATAATTGGACTTCTGTGCTGCATATTTTCCATGATTATGTTTGCACACTTCAATGAGAATAATTGTTTTTTTCAAATGATGATGACAATTTAAATATGTTTAGTTTAAAGATACAACATGGAAATAGGCCCTTCAGCCCATTGAGTCTACCCCATCCACATGTTCACATTGGTTCTATGTTATCCTGCATTTGCATCCACTCCCCAAATTCTAGGGGCAATTCATAGAGGCCAATTAACCTACAAACCTGCACATCTTTGGGATGTGGGAGGCAACCGGAGCACCCAGAGGAAACCCACGCATTCACAGGGAGAACGTGTAACCTCCACACAGACAGCACCTAAGGATCAAACCGGGATCTCCAGCGCAATGAGGCAGCAGCTCTACCAGCTACGCCACTATGCCACCCATGTTTATGGAATGAGCAGTGGTGAAAGTGTATAGCCGTGGGGAGTTAGCATAAGCAGACACAACTTTAGGTTCTGTCATGTGCTGATGCATTCATATGATTCCTAGAGAACATAACAGGCAACGACTATGAATGAGTGAAGTGCTTTTGGGTCTTCCATGAGTGGATTTCAATGATGTATTCCCCATTAATAAAATGCCTACTTCTATGCAATATTAAACATGGTACTTGAGTAAATCCCTGTATAAATTAAATATGGCTCTTAAAACTCTGAATGTCAGTGTGTCTGCAATCTTAAACAAAGCTGCCACCTTGGCCTTACAACCCATCACTAAGCTGCACCAAAGTGTGTACTGCTCACTTGGAGAACTTAAATGTGGTTAAGTCATAAAACTAGACTATAGGTGACTCAAAGGAGAAAAGTATCTTGAAATGGGAACTGAACGCATTTTCTCCTCTTATCCTGTCAGCAGCCAGCATCTACCATGGGATGGCTGAATCTATGTCTGCATAAGGCCCCCAATAGGACCCTCACAAGATCCAAGCCAGGCTAAGAGCAAATTAAAACAAAAATCTGAGGAGGTCTCCTCTACAACTTCTGAACCCACAGAAAGAAGTGATGTACAGCACTTCCACATTCAATTACAGGTCAGTTACGTTATCAGTAGTGGTAGGAAAATGATTGGAGTCCAATCTGGGGGATGGTATAAAACTCGGTTTTGTAAGGAATTAAACAGGAACAATCAGCATGGATTTGTTAAGGGAATAAGGGATATTTAGGGAGTGATGTTTTTACTTTGTACTAAGTTATGCATGCATGTGAAAGTATATTTTCTTTCGTTACGAGAATAATAAACATATAGAAACATAGAAAATAGGTGCAGGAGTAGGCCATTCAGCCCTTCGAGCCAATACCGCCATTCAATATGATCATGGCTGATCATCCACAATCAGTACCCCGTTCCTGCCGTGTCCCCATATCCCTTGATTCCGCTAGCCCTAAGAGTTCTATCTAACTCTCTTTTGAATGCATCCAGTGAATTGGCCTCCACTACCATCCGATGCAGAGAAATCCACAAATTCACAACTCTCCGGGTGAAAAGGTTTTTCCTCATCTCAGTTCTAAATGGCCTACCCCTTACTTCTTAAACCGTGGCCCCTGGTTCTGGACTCCCCCAACATCGGGAACATGTTTCCTGAATATCGCTTGTCCAATCCCTTAATAGTTTTATATGTTTCTATAAGATACCTTCTCATCCTTCTAAATTCCAGTGAATACAAGCCCAGTCATTCCATTCTTTCATCATATGACAGTCCCGCCATCCAGGGAATTAACCTTATGAACCTATGCTGCACTCCCTCAATAGCAAGAATGTCCTTCCCCAAATTAGGAGACCAAAACTGCACACAATACTCCAGGTGTGGTCCTTTTCTTAAAAGGTGGGATGACATCAGCTACCCTCCAATCCACAGCAGCTGATCCAGAATGTATAGAACATTGGAAAATTATCACCAATGCTTCCACAATTTCTAAAGCCACCTCCTTGAGTACCCTGGGATGCAGACCATCAGGCCCTGGGGATTTATCATCCTTCAGTCACATCAGTCTACCCAACACCATTTCCTGACTAATGTGAATTTCCTTCAGTTCCTCCGTCACCCTAGATTCTCTGTCCCCTAGTACTTCTGGGACATTGTTTGTGTTTTCCTTAGTGAAGACAGAACCAAAGTAACTGTTCAACTCGTCTGCCATTTCCTTGTTCCCCATCATAAATTCACTTGTTTCTGTCTTCAAGGAACCCACATTTGTCTTAACTAATCTTTCCTCTTCTCATACCTAAATAAGCTTTTACTATCCTCCTTTATATTCTTGGCTAGCTTACCTTTGTATTTCATCTTTTCTCCCCTTATTACCTTTTTAGTTACCTTCTGTTGTTCTTTAAAAGTTTCCCAATCCTCTGGCTTCCCGCTCATCTTTGCTATGTTGTACGTCTTCTCTTTTAGTTTTATACTGTCCTTGACTTCCCTTGTCAGCCACGGTCGCCTCTTACTCCACTTAGAATCTTTCTTCTTCTTTGGAATGAAATGATCCTGCATCTTCTGGATTATTCCCAGAACTTCCTGCCATTGCTGTTCCACCATCAGCCCTGCTAGGATCCCTATCCAGTCAGCTTTGGCCAGCTCCTCCCTTATGCCTCCATAGTCGCCTTTATTCAACTGCAATACTGACACTTCTGATTTTCCCTCTGAAATTGCAGATTGAAACATCATATTATTATTGTATTAATGTGCAAAACTATTTTCTTGATTTATTCATTCATGTATAAAGAACATAATTATGTCATTTGAGTGATGGTGCACTGCATGAATTTATGGGGCTCATTATGGATGGTTGAGTGCATTGTGTTTATGGCATTACACGTACATGGTAGTGGAGCTTATCAAAGCTATTATTGTCTGTGCTTTGCACATCAATCCACTGGTGATACTGAAGTTAATAGACAATAGACAATAGACAATAGGTGCAGGAGTAGGCCATTCAGCCCTTCGAGCCAGCACCGCCATTCAATGCGATGATGGCTGATCACTCTCAATCAGTACCCCGTTCCTGCCTTCTCCCCATACCCCCTCACTCCGCTATCCTTAAGAGCTCTATCCAGCTCTCTCTTGAAAGCATCCAACGAACTGGCCTCCACTGCCTTCTGAGGCAGAGAATTCCACACCTTCACCACTCTCTGACTGAAAAAGTTCTTCCTCATCTCCGTTCTAAATGGCCTACCCCTTATTCTCAAACTGTGGCCCCTTGTTCTGGACTCCCCCAACATTGGGAACATGTTATCTGCCTCTAATGTGTCCAATCCCCTAATTATCTTATATGTTTCAATAAGATCCCCCCTCATCCTTCTAAATTCCAGTGTATACAAGCCCAATCGCTCCAGCCTTTCAACATACGACAGTCCCGCCATTCCGGGAATTAATCTAGTGAACCTACGCTGCACGCCCTCCATAGCAAGAATATCCTTCCTCAAATTTGGAGACCAAAACTGCACACAGTACTCCAGGTGCGGTCTCACCAGGGCCCGGTACAACTGTAGAAGGACCTCTTTGCTCCTATACTCAACTCCTCTTGTTACGAAGGCCATATTTACTTAATGTTGCATTAGTAAATGTATCTCTGGCAGGAAATAGGAAGAGCTCTACCCCTATTTATATAAATAAATATATTTAAATATATTAAAATAAAGAAACAGGTGGACTACACCTGTTCCTTCTGCAGGTCCACACCTCACTGACAGGCAATGTTTTCCAGAACTTGACCATTCTGGAAACATCATCTGGAATATGTTCATAAGTTCAGAAGTTATAGGAGCAGAATTAGGCCATTGGGCCTATCAAGTGTACTCCGCCATTCAATCGCGCCTGATCAATCTTTCCCTCTCAACCCCATTCTTCTGTTTTCTCCCCATAACCCCTGACACCTATACTAATCAAAGTTGAAGGCACCTTCAATTCAGCCCAGACACCTGAAATGCATCTTTAGCATAACCTCATGGTCTAGATAAACTATTCATAGTAATGTTATAAGACTTTATTCAACATGTGGCATAAACCAGGTTTGAACTGGGTCCTTATCCATCACCATCCGTGTGTGTGTGTGTAGGTCCAAACATATCAAGAAACTGTCTGAACTGCAAGATTAAAGCACTATGGATACTTCTGGGAATAAGCAGGCAAAAGAGGGATACGAAGAACTGCAGATGCTGTAATCTTGAGCAAAAACAAAGCTGGAAGCTGCAACAAACTGGAGGGACAGCACCTCATATTCCACTTGGGTAGCTTATGACCAAATGGGATAAACATTAAACTCTAGTAAGACTTCTAAGATTTACTGCTAAGGCTACTCAAGTTCAGAAAAGTTCTAAAGCATAGGAAGTAAATTCTTAGTAGAAGTTTTATTAAACATCTTTTGCATTTGACAGAGAGCCAAATATTTATCACCGGTAAGGAAATAAACAAAGTGAAAATAAAGAAACGTGTGGACTAAAGCAAAGGCAAAATGGAAAAATATATTGGCAGTTGCTTTATAATAAATGGAGAGCAAAGTCTGGACTCAACAGTAGGAGGTGCATAGATCCTATCAGGTAACTGCAAGCTGCAAAATGAAGATAACACTGAAAAATATTCTTTGACTCTTTGGTACAGCGTCATTTTGGTGCTATAGATCCTCATTTTGTGCATAATTATGATTGTAAATTACAATCGCACCAATGTGGCATGTTTCAGTCTAATTACTGAATTGGATTGTGCGCACATCTGTTTTGACCATTGTACCCAGGCCTGTGATCCTAGTTGACCGGGATGCACTGCAAAGCCTGCAAGTCCTGCAAGGCCTCCAGTGAGCCAAGGGACAATCCCACCTGGACAAGGACCTATCCTCAGAAGAGAGGCAGGAGGTCTGCTTGAATGAACCCTGCCATAGCCTGTTGCCTGCATCTGTGAGCGGTCATCTTGGGTCAGGCTTGGGAGCAGACTGATGAGGACATTTCCCAACTATCTCACTCCACTGTACACGAGAGATCAGGTGCTTGTGATTCAATTGCAATTTGAACTCGATAAGCAGCCCCTTTAGGTACTTGGAGGAGAGCAAGGTCTGTGGTAAAAAGATTGTCTCCTGACACACAGCACTGGAAAATGGAGTCAAGGAATGCTGTAGTGACAGGAGACTTGGTAATTAGAGGGACAAACAGGAGATTCTGTTGCCATGTGCAAAAGTCTAGGATGGGATGTTGTCTGATGGATACCAGCATCAAGGATGCCTCCAAGGGATTGCAGGATATTCTCAAGGGGGAGTTGGAGCAGTCAGGCTGTTGCATACATGATACCAACAACATCGGTAGAACAAGAGATAAGGTTTTCCAGAGTGTATACAGCGAGGTTGGAAAAAGATTGAACAAAAAGGATCTCAAGGATTGTAATCTGTGGATTACTCCAGGTGCCATGTGTTAATGGGAGAAGGAATAGGAAGATAGGGTAGATGAATGTATGACTGCAGAGCTGGTGCAGGAGGGGGGGATTCTGGTTCTTGGAACATTGGGAACTTCATCTGGTGCAATGTTGACCTTTACAGGATGGATAGGTTGCATCTGAACTGCAGCGGGATTTGTTGGGCCTCAGATGGGTTTAAACTGGTCAGGTAAGGGGCTGGACTCAAACTAGTAGTGTGGCAAATCAGAAAATTGATGTGTATATAGAAGTAAAAGCAAGCGAAGAGAATCTTGCCAAAAGTGTTGCTAAAAGGTATTAAGGCAACTGTACATTGTAGAACCGCCACCTGCATGTTGCCCTCCGAGTAATTCACCAACTTGATTCAGAAATACATCATTATTCCATCTCATTACTGGGTCTTAATCATGCATCTCCCTTCCCACAAGACCTGTGGGAGTGCTTCCAATAGAAGAGTTCCAGCAATTCAAAGTTCCTCAGCACCCCTTTCTCATAGGCATTAAAGGATACATAAATGATTTCACCACCTGATTGCTCAAATCACTTATTCAAGACATTTAAGTCTTGCCTTTCTGATCCCCCTATTCTTTAAGACCAAGTCAAACCGACAGTAAATTCCAACAAAACACTGACCTGACCATGAAACTTCAGATTCCAAATGTCTGATTAGGCTGTCTTATTGTAAATGTCAGCTGTTCAGCTATTGTTTATTCCCTTGCAGAACAAATTTGTCCAATGGACACAGCTGATTATAATCCATGAACTGTCATCGACTGGTTCAGTTTCCATGGATCAGCTCCACCCAGCAACATTTTCAACATGAGCGGTGACTTGGAGGAGACAACATTGATGAACATAACTCAGTTTCTATGATGTTGGGGATGTTGATGTCCATTGGTTTGACTGGTATTGCTGAAATTTGAAAGATAATCTTTCACAAGGAGCTTTTATCTTGAATAAATGATCTGAACAAATGGCACGGATCGATATAAACAGTGACACCCTCATGAGTAAATAGAACTGTAGGCTCAGTAAACTGCTGATGCATTTTGTTTTCACAGCTAAAATGATTAAAAAAGGAATGAAAGTTATTCATCATACTCTTGACTCATCCAAAATGCTTATCATATCATATCATATCATATATATACAGCGCGGAAACAGGCCTTTTCGGCCCACCAAGTCCGCGCCGCCCAGCGATCCCCGTACATTAACACTATCCTACACCCACTAGGGACAATTTTTTACATTTACCCAGCCAATTAACCTACAAACCTGTACGTCTTTGGAGAGCAGAGCAAAGCCATATGTTTTTTTCTTGGTAATAGATTGAGTAAAATTCATCTACCTAAAGAAATATGAAAGAAAGCTTGATCCACATCATAGTTATATGCTAACATTTAGATTTAGGTTTAGGGTTATTATTGTCACATGCGCCGAGGTACAGTCAAAAGCTTTTTTTGCATGCTGTTCCGTCAAATCGGATTATATTAAACACAATTTACAATCAAGCCAGACGCAAGTGAAATAGGCAGAGTGAAGCATTGTTGCTCAACAGTTCCGGGGACAAAGTCCAATGTTCTTCAATGCCTTCCATCACAGTGAGGGTGTGCCTAGAGCAATCACTGTGATGGCTGTTTGTGTAAAAATTGTATCTGTGTGTCCTGTGCTTTTTGTTGTCTACTGCCGGACCCTGACGTGAGAGGACGCTGGCGTTGTTTATTCGCCGCTTCTCCGTTAGGATAGTTTGTCTGTTTGTTTTTATGTTATGATTGTTTATGTAAAGCGCTTTGAGCTTCTGGAAAGGCGCTATATAAAATAAATGCTTATTATTATTATTATTATTATAATGAGGTAGAGGAGAAACTGTTAAATTTTCAAATTAGTGTTTGGAAAAGTTGGAGATTTCTTTCAAAATGGTCTTTTTATGTCAGACCATAAGCCCATAAAACAGTAAGACATAGGACCAGAATTAGGCCATTCACCCATCGAGTTTGCTCACCATTTACTTACAATTGTTTCCATAGACAAGATGAAGATATTGTAATGTATTATCTGATTCCATGATCTGTGTGGCCACCAATACACTTTGTGTGAACAACACGTTCATAAAATCAGTATTATTCTTGAAAAAGCAAAAAGACAAAAGAGTTGGGATCCTTGATTAGATCCTTCTGGAATGAACATGAAGATCACATATTGTGCTCACATGAACGCAATATGTGATCTGAAGATTAGGCAACCTGATCTCATAGTTCCTCACCATCTGGATCACCTGATCAAGTATTATAATACCACTAGATAAAAATACATTAATGTATACTTCTTCTTTCCAGTTCTTGTTCTTCTAAATTTTAGTCAAGTAATTTACCAAGGGTTACATCTGGTACCTCTATGGAACATCTATTCTTTCTGTGAGCCGAAATGGATAGGGTGATTTTGGGAGCTGAGGAAGAATTTCATATCTCTGATTGGTGCTTCATATCTCTGATTGTCCTCACCTAGAATGCCCGTGTACCCATTTCACTGTTTACTAACTCAGGGCCAGGTGTAATATCTCACTGTAATTTGACTGCAGTCATTTCAGTACAAACTGCAGGGGATTGACCTAGAGAGTCACTAAATTCACAAGATTCATGATATAATGGAATAACACATCAAAAATACATTAATATTACTGTACAGAATTAAACTATTACTGAAATTTCCCACTGGTAAGTAATTTTGCCAAATGCATGATACTACAACATTAATATATTTAAAAACAGAACAGTAACATTGTTTCAGAGCCTTTGTGTATGATTACATCTAAAGACTGGTATAAAGTTGCACTTCACTTTACTGACTGAATCAGTTTGTACTTGTACATGGTTCCCTGAAAGTGGGGTCACAGGTAGATAACAGGGGTAGTCAGCATGGTTTAGGGATAGTCAGCATGGTTTTGTACGTGGGAGGTGTCTTACAAATCTGATTGAGTTTTTTGAAGACGTGTTCAAAAAGGTGGATGAGGGCAGAGCTGTAGATACTGTATACATGGATTTCAGTAATGCATTTGACAACGTTCTGCATGGTAGGCTGCTCTGGAAGGTTAGATCGCAAGGGATCCAAGGAGGGATAGCTGAATGGATAGAAAATTGGCTCCATGGAAGGAAACAGAGGGTGATGGTGGAAGGTTGCTTCTTGGACTGGAGGTCTGTGACTAGTGGTGTGCCTCAGGGTTCGGTGCTGGGCCCGTTGCTGTTTGTCATCTACATCAATGATTTGAATGAAAACATACAGGGCAAGATTAGTAAGTTTGCTGATGATACAAAAGTGGGTAGTTTTGCAGATAGTGAAGATGGTTGTGAAAGATTGCATGATACTACAACATTAATATATTTAAAAACAGAACAGTAACATTGCAAAGATTGATTGGCCAGGTGGGCTGAGGAATAGTTGATGGAATTTAATACAGAGAAGTGTGAGGTGTTGCATTTTGGACATCTAACAAGGGCAGCACCTACACAGTGAATGGTAGGCCTCTGGAGAGTGTTGTAGAGCAGAGTGATCTAGGAGTGCAGATGCATGGCTCCTTGAAGGTTGAATCGCAGGTAGATAAGGTGGTCAAAAAAGCTTTTGACACATTGGCCTTCATCTGGAGTTTAGAAGGATGAGAGGGGATCTCATAGAAACATATAAAATTATAAAAGGACTGGACAAGCTAGATGCAGGAAAAATGTTCCCAATGTTGGGCGAGTCCAGAACCAGGGGCCACAGTCTTAGAATAAAAGGGAGACCATTTAAATCTGAGGTGAGAAGGAACTTTTTCACCCAGAGAGTTGTGAATTTGTGGAATTCTCTGCCACAGAGGGCAGTGGAGGCCAAATCACTGGATGGATTTAAGAGAGTTAGATAGAGCTCTAGGGGCTAGTGGAATCAAGGGATATGGGGAGAAGGCAGGCACGGGTTATTGATAGTGGATCAGCCATGATCACAATGGATGGCAGTGCTGGCTCGAAGGGCCGAATGGCCTCCTCCTGCACCTTTTTTCTATGTTTCTATGTTTCTATCAGTCAGAGTATAGAGTATAGAAGTTGGGAGTTCGTTACAGTTGTACAAGACGTTGGTGAGACCGCATTTAGAATATTGTGTTCAGTTCTGGGCACCATGTTATAGGAAAGATATTGTCAAGCTTGAAAGGGTTCAGAGAAGATTTACGAGGATGTTGCCAGGATTAGGCGGTGAGATCTATAGGGAGAGGTTGAGTAGGCTGGGTCTCTATTACTTGGAGCGCAGGGGGATGAGGGGTGATCTTATAGAGGTGTACAAAATCATGAGAGGCATAGAATGGGTTAATGCACAAAGTCTCTTGCCCAGAGTAGGGGACTCTAGGACCAGAGGACATAGGTTCAAGGTGAAAGGGAAAAGATTCAATAGGAACCTGAGGTGTAACCTTTTCACACAAAGGGTGGTGGGTGTATGGAACAAGCTGCCAGATGAGGTAGTTGAGGCTGTGACTATCCCAACGTTTAAGAAACAGTTAGACAAGTACATGGATAGGACTGGTTTGGAGGGATATGAATCAAGCGTAGGCAGGTGGGACTAGTGTAATTGGGGCATGTTGGTCGGTGTGGGCAAGTTGGGCCAAAGGGCCTGTTTCCACACCCTATGGCTCTATGACTTTATAGGATGGTATTGAAAGTTTTTGGAACATTCACCTTCATAAGTCAGGATGTTGTTGTTCGTCCTTCGGGTTCGAAGATGACTATGACTTCACTTTCAGTTGGAGGATTGGTGACTGTTGGTCCGGAAGTGACTGGTGAGGCCAATCCGGGCCCGGAAGGCATGCCCACACGTAGGACACAAGTGGATGGCTGCTGCAGTGGAAGTGGAGGTAGCCCGGGCTTTGCGCGCGGTGCGTTTCCTCTGGGCCTCTGCAGTGCGTCTGTTCTCTGCTGCACGGGCTCCTGTGGTGTGCTTGCTAAGCCAGGTTGGACGGTCCAGAGCAAGAGACCACCAAGTGCTGAGGTTGATGTCCAAGTCTTTGAGGGACACTTTGAGGCAGTCCTTAAACCATTTCTTCTGTCCTCTTACTGAGCGCTTGCCCTGACACAGTTCTCCATACAGAAGCTGTTTTGGCAATCGACAGATAAGTCAGGATACTGAGTAAAGAATATATCCTTATGTTAACAGTGTAGAAGACATTGATGAGGCCACATTTGTAGTACTGTATTCAGTTTTAGTCACCCTTCCATAGTAAGAATGCCATTAAGCGGAAAAGAATGCTGAGAGGATTTACGAGAATGTTGCCAGGAGTCGAGGGCTATAGTAAGAGGTGAGGACTAGAACTTTATTCCATGGAGCGCAGCAGGCTAGGGATGATTTTATAGAGGTATGTAAAATCATGAGGGAAATAGATAATGTTAATGGAATGAGCTCCCAGAGGAGGTAGTTGCAGCATGTACTTTAACTGCATTTAAAAGACACTTGGACAAGTACATGGATAGGAAAGGTTTCGGGGAATATTCCAAAAGCAGGCAAATATACTAGCTTCGATGGGGCATCTTAGTTGGCATGGATGAATTGGGCAGAAGGGCTTGTTTCCATGCTGCATGACTATGATTCCTTAGGATTTTCTGCAAGCATTTCATGAAGTCCCACGTAAAAGGGTCAGTGTAGACTAGAGCATAGATTAAAGATTGTCACGAAAACAGAAAGGAGAATCAACTGAATACTAATTTGTTTTCCTCGCCACAGATATTGCCTGCCAGCTGTGAATTTCTGGCATATTCCGTTTCGATTTTAAAAAGCAGTGAATTGTGCTATACTCACCGACTGCAGGATTCCAGACACTAGTGTCTCCCAGGGATTGCAATTATGACTTCATTTCCGATATAAATGACTTGGATATGGATGTGCAAGGTAAAATCCCACCATTAAACATGATTCAAGGAGGTGTGGTAACCAACAAGGAGTAGTGCAGTGCGCTGCAAATTAACGCAAAGGGGTTATAAGAACAGGCAGATAAACTCAAGATGACATTTAACACACAGAGGTGTGAAGAAGGGCATTTTAACAGAAAGAATGAGCAGAAAGAATATGCACTAAATAGCACAGTTCTGCGACCATGCAGGAGTAACAGGACACACATAAAGCTTTAAAATAGCAGAACATGTTGAGATAAGGGAAGTGGGATTCTGAACAAAAGCAGAGATGTCCAGTTAAATTATTATATAATATGGGTTATACCACAACTGGTGTCCAAATTTGGTCATCACACAAGAGAGGATACGAGGAAAGCTGACAAACGTGAACCCTAGAGAGAGCAATTGCAGTCACCAGGTTAGACTGGCGAATCTGGGACTGTTAACCGTGGAACAAAGAGGCTTAACAGGAGATTTAATAGAGGTATGCAGGGTCAGAATGGGTTTAGATTGGGGTAAATAAAGAAAATACATTTGCATTAACAAAGAGTTCAAGGATCTGGCTGCAGAGAGTTAAAATGATGCAAAGCTGACATGGGTGATGTAGGTAAAGAGTCTTTATTTAAAAAGCAGAATGTCATGATCTGAACTTTATTGTTAAGGATGTTGGAAACAAAGCCGCTTGGGTTTTTCAAAAGGGAATTGGATAGGCATTTGAAGAAGGATAATTTGAGGACCTTTGGAAAAGAGTAGGATCATCGTAAAGACTGGATGCTTGATTATTCCTTGATTATACAATTATATACATATCCATATCTACTAATTAGGTTTATGTGGATAAGGTCAATAATTTAATCCACACGTGTTAAATGTACATATTCAAGATATTTGGAATGTAATTAGATCCAAATAAATAAATTCAGGGATTGCAATGATTCCCTTCAGCTCAATTTGTTCGTACTGACTAAGATGTCCTTCAGTTATTCCCACTCGCCTGCCATTAGCCCATATCCCACGAAACCTTCTCTACCTCAAATCTTCCTCATTTCAATGTCTTTTAAACATTGCAAGTGTACCAGCCTCTACAGCTTCCTCTGGCAGCTCATTTATTTATGGGATTTTGTTCATGATTGGTCTTTTTACTGCTGACGAATTAACCTGCAGAAGTTTTACTTCTGTTCATTGCATAGATTAAATGAAAATGTAAAAATAAATAAATATCTCTCTTAGCAGCAGGATGAAAATGCCATTGAAACACGAAGTCTTGCTATTGCTGTGATGTCACTGTTTGATCAGCAGTTCATGAAGAGGTTTTCATTGAAAAGATGATCCAGTACCGTGAAATGAAAAGATTTTCCAGATATCTGATGTTATTAAAGCAAAGAAGAGCCGAGTCATGCAGACCAGAATATTCTTTGGTTTTAATAGCTTTCTATTCGAGTTCATTTAACATGAAATGATGCTACTTTAAAGCTATGATTTCATCAATTTATTTTGGCATACATTCTCATAAGAATTCTTTAATGTATTTCAAAGTGATCCAGGAGGTACTTGAACTGGCTCCATCATTTAATAAATCATAGCTGATTATGTTCTTCAACATAGCCTTCTCTGCTGCATTCCCAAATCCCTTGACTTGCTGATGTCCAAAAACCCATTTATTTCAGCCTTGAATGTATCCGAAGACTGGGCCTCAACACTATTCTGGAATAGAAATTTTAATGATTTGCAAACAGTAACTTGATTACTATTTGGCATCAAATTTGATTACTATTTGGTATCAGTTCATAATTCATTGGAGGTGAAATAATTGTGGGTGCCCTGACCCCCTCATTCCATTGGATAGTGGAGCAGTCTTGGGGGACTGAGGAACCACTTCTCGTTCTATTCTTTATATTGAAAATGTTGATAATAATTTTTAAATATATAATCGTTCCAGAAATCCATATATATGTCTACAGCTCTGCCTTCATCAACCTTTTTGGTCACATCATCAAAAACTCAGATTCGCGAGACACGAATTCCCACGTACAAAACACTGCCGACTATCCCTAATCACCCTTTGTCCATCTAAATGCATGCATATCCTATCCCTCAGAATACTCTCTTGTAACTTTCTGATTACAGATAATAAGCTAACTGGCCTGTAGTTTCCAGTGTTTTCCCTTCTTGAATAGAGGCACAAAATTTGCCACCCAGTCATCCGGCACTTCGCCTGTATTTAATGATGACTCGTAAATCTCAGCCAGGGCACCTGCAATGTCCTCTGTGGGACACTCTTCCCACAGTGTCCTCTGATATATCTGATCAGGACCAGGAGATTTGTTTACCTTGATACGTGTCGATACCTTCAGATGTAATTTAATCTGTAAGAGTGAGATGAAACACTTTATAGCTAGGGTCCTGAGGAGCTTGGGATCATCATGTACAAGTCCACAAATCCTGAGGTAGTGCTGCAGTAGATAAAAGTGACATAGATGGCACTTATGGCACTTAAGCTGGGCAAGAATAGAAGAACAGGCAGGTCATGGTACACAGAGCAAATGCACCAGAGCTTCTCCAGGATTTTACCGGGAAGGAGAATTTCAGACACGAGGAGAAGCATAAGTTTAGGATCTTGGAGCGGGGAGTGCTGTGAGGTGTACAAAGTAATGATGGGCGTAGATAGGGCAGATAATAGGAAAGTTTTCTCCAGCAGAGGTATCTAAAATAATGGACACAGGTTTAGAGTGAGAGGTTTAGAGAGGATCTGTGCAAGAATTCTTTTACCTAAAGATTGTTAGAGTTGAAGCCTGAGTAGGTGGTGGTAGTCGGTACTCTCACAACAATTAAGAGGTATCTAATAGTGAAGATAGACATAAAATGCTGGAGCAAATCAATGGGTCTGGTCGCATCTCTGGAGAAAAGGAAAAGGAATAGGTGACATTTCAGGTCGTGACCCTTCTTGAGACTGAGACTTTCTGTTTTCTCAATCGGAGTTCTCAATCTTTGGTTGAAACCAGCATCTGCAGTTCCTTCCAACACGTATCTAGTAGTGCACTTGTTCTCACCAGAATATGAAAGACTAAAGGGCCTAAAGGGATAAATATTGAGGGCCTGCTTTTGTGCTGTTGGACTCACGATTCACCGAGTTTTAACTGGGAACATAGGAGTTGTTATAATCATTTTTTTTAAAATATAGACTCAATTACAATAGACAATAAACAATAGACAATAGGTGCAGGAGTAGGCCATTCAGCCCTTCGAGCCAGCACCGCCATTCAATGCGATCATGGCAGATCACTCTCAATCAGTACCCCGCTCCTGCCTTCTCCCCATACCCCCTCACTCCGCTATCCTTAAGAGCTCTATCCAGCTCTCTCTTGAAAGCATCCAACGAACTGGCCTCCACTGCCTTCTGAGGCAGAGAATTCCACACCTTCACCATCCTTGGTACTTTAAATATGCTTCACAAGGTCTTAAGATTTACATCTTTGTTAAGTATTACAGCACTTAGTTCTATCCTAGTAACAGCCACTTTAGAAACAGCGTATAAAGCCAATAAATGGAACCAAGCTGTGGTAATTCCACGTGAGACTCGCTGTAATAAATTATTGAAGTTTGCATCTGTTTTCTTATTTTATCAATTTACATGTTTTAATTAAGCATTGACAATTAGTGTTTAGTAGAAGAGCTTGATTCAGTTAAAGGGATAACTAAGATACGAGTTCACTGAAGATCACCAAACATAAGAAAATATGAGAGATGTGCAGTCCTTGCAAAAAATATATTTTGTCCCATATTATATACCCTTCAGATTCCTGTTCTATTGCTTTAATGACCTGCGTCACATAACAGAAACTGTTAGGATTTTTGTGCATGAATCTGAAATGAAGGAAGGTATCAATAATTTAAAATTATTTTATTAGTAAATAAAACATAATATACACTCACGAATTCCCACTGTTGACATAGAAAATAAATTATTATTTCTTACAATCAAAAGGTACATAGATGGGAGGCATTGATGTCACGAGTAACTATGGTAGCATGATCAGGGAAAACAAAGAAAATTTAGCGGTGAAAGGCCTTGAAGTGTATTTAAAGATACTCGAGGAAAGTTTAAGGCTCATTTCCTGCAGATACTAGGTTGAATTTAAATTGCAATTAAAAAAGCTCTTCCAAGATTCTCTCTTTCTATGGACTCAGCAAATTCAACTTGTTTCCATGAAAATAAACTTGTTTAACAAATATTTTTCTCACGGTAGCTGGAAAACTGGGCTTGTAACAGCATTTTGGGCATTGCGCATTTGCTGAACACCAATTTCCAAGATCGATGGCGAATTGCAAGTGTGCACTTTTACTATTGTAAATTAAATAACATGTTAAGGCACGCTTCACCAGCTCACTTTGGAAGAATGCCGATTAAATCATTGGTGATGTCTTTCCTCCTCCGTTACTGTTTTGACATCTGCCTTGTTACAGTGGGCGGTAATGATCAGCCTAATGTCGCGTGTTATGGTCCACTGTTTTCTGGCGTGAAGGTGTTATTAGTAATATCTCCAATTGTTCAAAAAACTCCAAAACAAAAATTATAAAATTATTTTGCAGGAGTTCCAAACCAGCACTGAATGGCTTCCTCATGTGAAGCTACTCCGTGTTCAGGATGAGCATGGTCAAATTTCAAACACTTGCATCACAACAAAACTCTTTCATTGTTTGATGGATGTCAGCAAGACATGAGTGCATCCTACAATAGTTGGGAGGGAAGGGATGGCAGACTCCTCGGAACTGGGGATTGAGGAACCTGCACAGGCTTCTGAAGAGCAGTAAGTAACAAGCTGAGTGCAAAGAACACACATGCAGTGGAATTCTGTGGAGGCCAATTCACCGGATGCCTTCAAGGGATATGGGGAGAAAGCAGGAACGGTGTATTGATTCTGGTGCTGGCTTGGAGGGCTGAAAGGCCTACTCCTGCACCTATTTTCTATGTTTCTATGCATGGAGGTTTCCTGAGAAATGATAGAACATTATGAGCATGCTCTATGAAGGTCTACATTTTTGAGAGCCCCTGCATTAGACTCAAATCCTCTTTCAAACTTGAAGCAAAAGTTGAATGAACCGGAAAATCAAAGATGCTGATCTTGCTTTATTTTGACTTCTGATCAGGTATCACGTGGCAGGAGGGCAACCTGCAAGAAGCCTGAGCCAATGTTCTGACTTAGTCCAGCAGTCCTTGCATTGCTCTCAAACTTTAAGAAGCAAACAAATTGCATCTAGAATTTTTTTTAATGCTGGAAACACTCAGCAGGCCAGGTAGCACCTGTGGAGAAGAGGAAGAGTTAAAATTGCAGTTTGAAGATCACCTACAAATATGCATCCAACTCACACATCACCCGAGCTTTGGAATACATTTCTGAATTTCTCTGATGGCTGTATTAAGATTCTGCAATCCAAACTTAAGAGCATAGTGGGAATACTTTTATCACAAGCACTGTCAGAGTAAAAAAGATTGCTCCTCACCACCTTCTCAAAGCCATTAAAAATTGGGCCTTAAATGTTGACCTACTTGCAAAAGCTGCATTTCTTGACTGGCTGAAAAATAATCTCAATTCACCCTATTATATCCTCTCTGTGCTGGTTATCAGAGCACATGCTCCATCAAATCTCATAAATACAAGGTCAAGCATTTTATTATTTAAAACTACATTCATAAAATGAGAACACAACAGAATATTACAGTAGAGCACAGGAACAGGCCCCTTCAGCACACAATGTCCACCCCAAACATGATGCCGTTAAACTAAACTCCTCAGCCTGTATATGATCTGTACACCTCCATTTACTGTGTATCCTAAAAGCCTCTGAAATGCCACTATCTGACTCTACCACCACCCTTGGTTGAAGTGCATTCCAGCCACCGCTCTCCAAAGTGGTTGCCCCATGGCCAAACCAAAGTCCCATTAAGCAGCAAAATGACTTTCTAACTCATGAACTGAGTTCCCTGACCAATGGAAGCGTGGTTGGGGAAGCCATACATCTTCATCTTCTAGATCAGCCAACCACAGGGGACTTTATTGAATGCCTTACTAAATTCCACGGAGCCAACATCCACTGTCCAACCCTCATCAATCACCTTTGTTATCTCCTTAGAAAACTCAAAGTTCATAAGACGTGACCTGTCATGGACAAAGCTATGCTGACTGTCCCAAATTAGCCCATTCTTTTCCAAATATGAGTAAATTCTATCCTAAAGAATAGCTCCTCTACTACTGACCCGAGACTCATCAGCTTATAATTTGCTCAAATTCCTTTCTTAAACACAGGAACAAAATTGGCTGAAGAAGGGTCCTGACCCCAAACATCACCCACCCATGTTCTCCAGAGATGCTGCCTGACCTGTTGAGTTACTCCAGCTCTTTGTGTCATTTTTTGTACCTCTAGAACAAAATTGGCTAATCTCTGTCCTTTGAGACCTAGTCTGCGGCTAGAGAAGATACAAAGGTCGTCATCAAGGCTCTAGCAATCTCCTCTCTTACCTCTCTCAACAACCTGGGATAGGTCCCAGGAGGCCCTGTGGATCTATCTAACTTCAAGAGCCCTAATACCTTCTCCTTCTTGATCTTAAATTGCCCTTGCAATTCCCTGCACTGATCTCACTGTCCTCCATGTCCTTCTCCTTGATGAACACAGATTCAAAGCATTCATTTAGTACCGACATCCTCTGACTCCAAGTAGAAATTCCCTTGCTTATTCATGAGCGGCCCTGGTCACCCTCTTGTTTATAATGCATGTATAAAAAGCCTTGGGATTACCTTTAATGCAATTCACCAAAGGGAATGCATGGCCCCTTTTGTCCTTTCCAATTGACCATTTGAGATTTTTTCTGCTCAATCAGCACTTAGCGGCAACACCACAATTTGTGAACCAATTATACTTGTGCATTCTATTAGTGGTTGCGTGTGGATTCAGTTGTATCCTATTCCTACATAGCATTCCCTCAGTGGCTGTGGTCAAATTGTGCTTTAAATCATGTTCTGGTCCCTATGTCCTCATTGACCCATGGTTTCTTTGGTGTTTTAATAATTGCGAGCTTTGTGCAAATAAATGTGACCTTGTTTGCCAACAGTCTGCTAGTGCTTGTGCCAATTATGTCCAACTTTCTCCTGTGCGAGGGACGAGTGTGTTAATTTTAGTTTTGTTTAGTTCAGATAAACAGAATGGAAACAGGCAATTTCGGCCCACTCAGTCCATGCCGACGATGGATCTCCCGTTCACACTAATTCAATGATATCACACTTTCATATCCACTCCCTGTACACTAGGAGAAATTTACAGAGGCCAATTAATCTACAAACCCGCACGTCCTTGGGATGTGGGAGGAAACCAGAGCACCTGTAGGAAACCCACGTGGTCACAGGGAGAACGTGCAAACTCCACACATAAAGCACTTGAGGTCAGGATCATGCCTGTGTCTCTGGGACTGAGGCAGTGGCCCTATCAGCTGTGCCAGTGTGTCTGTGCAAATTGTGAAAGGTTTGGTGGAGTGATTTGCAGGGCATCATAAATGTCAGATGACTAATGTTGTTATATGCAAAGGCGTAACTTGTGATGCTTGTTTTTTAAAATTTATTTTTGGGATGAAAGCACTGCTGCTAAAGCCAGCTGTTATCACTTGATCTTCTCAAACATTTCCAAGGACATTTTAAGATACAAACATATTGCTTGCGGGTCCAGAGTCACACATAGGCCAGACCAGTTGGTTCATTGAGTCACAGAGTCATACAGCACGGAAACAGGCCCTTTGGCCCAACTCATCCTTGTCGACTAAGATACCCCATTTAAGCTAGTCCCATTTGTCCGTGTTTGGCCCATATCCCTCTAAACCTTGCCTAAACATATACCTATCCAAATGTCTCCTAAAGGCTGTTATAGCCTTCTGTCTCAATAACATCCTCTGCCAGTTCATTCCACGTGCTGGCACCCACTGCATGAAAAGGTTGCCCCTTAGTTTCCTGTCAAATCTTTCTCCACTCACCTCAAAACCCATCAGTTTCTGACTCCCCCACCATGGGGAAAAAGACTGCGTACCCAATCTACCCACACAATAGACAATAGACAATAGACAATAGGTGCAGGAGTAGGCCATTCAGCCCTTCGAGCCAGCACCGCCATTCAATGCGATCATGGCTGATCACTCTCAATCAGTACCCCGTTCCTGCCTCACGATCTTATACACCTCCACACCTTATACACCTCCACAAAATCATCCCTCGGCCTCTCACACTCCAAGGAACAAAGCCCAATCTCAAGCCCAATAGCACCTTCCCATAGCGGGGCGACCAAAACTGAACACAATATTTCTAGTGCGGCCTTATCAATTTCTTGTACAACCATAAAATAACATCCTAACTTCCACACTCACTTAGCTGACTTCCTGACAGCAGGCCAGCATGCTAAAAGCCTTCTTCACCATCCTATCTACCTGCAATACCACTTTCAAGGAAATATGTACAAGATCCCTCTGCTCCATAAAAATCCCTTGGGTTCTACCTTTCATTATGAGGGTCCTGCTCTAGTTTGATATCCCAAAATTCTACATCTTACACTTATCTGAATTAAATTCCAATTTACCATGCGGCACAGTGACGGAGCTTTTTCCTCATAATGCAAGAGACCTGGGTACGATCCTGACCTCGGGCACTGTCTGTGTAGAGTTCGCATGTTTTCTCTGTGACCATGTTGGTTCCCTCAGGTTCTCCAGTTTGCTCCCACATCCCAAAGATGTGCGGGTTTGTAGGTTAACTGGCCACTGTGAATTGCTGCTGTATTGGGAGTGGACGTAAAAGTGGAATCACATAGAACTGTCGTGAATGGGTAATCGATGGCCCATGAGAACTTGATGGGCCAAGTGGGTCGTTTTAACGGAGATGCGACCTTTATCATGTCGTATCTCTGTTCGCGCTATGGCCTAACACTGTGGAGTCGGCGGCCTCCAGCTGGGATCGACCTTGAAGACTCCGGTCGCAGGGCCTGGACTTACCATCTCGGAGGCTTCAGCCGTGGGCCCTGCAGACCGCAACATCGGGAGCTCGCAGGTCCCTGGCTGGCTACCGGCTTTCGAGAGCTCCAGCCGTAGCAGCTTCGACCGCCCCTAAGCGCAAGGTTCGATCGACCCGCTCGCAGGACCTTCATCGCCCTGCGTGGCTCGGCCGCGGCACTTTCCATCGCCCGGTGGGGGCTTAGGACCTTCATCGGCCTGCTAGGCTCGGCCTGGGACTTTCCATTGCCCGGCGGGGGCTTCAAAAGTCAGGAGCCTCGATCGCCTCGAGGCAGCAGTTTGACTGCCTGACCACGGGAGAAAATTGAGGAGGAGATAAGACTTTTCTTTGCCTTCCATCACAGTGAGGGTGTGCCTGGAGCAATCACTGTGATGGTTGTTTGTGTTAAAATTGTAATTGTGTGTCTTGTGTTCTTTATTGTTTACTGCCGGACCCTGACGTGAGAGGACGCTGGCGCTGTTTGTTCGCCACTTCTCCGTCAGGACAAATCTTTTGTTTGGTTTATGTCTTGTTTGCTCTGTAAAGCGTCTTTGAGTATCTTGAAAAGCGCTATATAAAATAAATGTATTATTATTATTATTATTATTATTATTATTAATGCAGTATTTCTAAAGTAAACAAAACGAAGCCATTATATAGAAACAAGGAACTGCAGATACTGGTTTACAAAAAAACATTCCTCGGCCTACTTGCCCAGCTGATCAAGATTCCATTGTAATTCTTGATAACCATTTTCATTGCCTATGATAACACCTATTTCAGTGGCAAATTGATAAATTTCATTCCATGAAAATCACCTGAGAACCAAATGTTACTTTTTAAGACAAACAAGTGGTTTTGCCATCATCAGCACAGGTTTTTTGCTTCTCTGAATTTTAATTTCACAGCTGCCATGTTGAGATTTGAACTCGGGTTTCTGAATCGGTAGTACAAGTACTACGTCACCCTGTAGGGCTTGGTGATGCCATTACTAATCGTGTTCATGAATGCACGATCAATTTTGTCGCACTCTATTCATGCCCCAAATAACTCAGGACATTGCAATGTGACTCAGAGCAAGCTCCTCCTCCTAACACTTCATTATTGACTTGACTGGCATCCCGGCCCCCTGTGATGAGAAGACTTCTTTTCTCCTGCTCACATTGTTCAGCCACGTGTCCAAAGCCACCCACCTCTGAACTAAACTGCCCAAGCTTCAAGAAGACTATCCACCAGTGGTTGGGAAGCATTTAATGACGACTCGTAAATCTCAGCTGGGGCTCCTGCAATTTCCTCTCTAGTTCCCCACTGTGTCCTCGGATATGTCTGATCAGGCCCGGAAGATTTGTCTATCTTCATAGGTATCAGGACCTTCAGTACCTCTTCAACCATAATACTGACTGCTCTCAAGACACTTCCATTGACTGCCTCAAGTTCTCCAGTCCTCATATCTTTCTCCATGGTAAAAACAGAAGATAAATATTTGTTGAGGACCTTGCGCATCTCCTGTGGCTCCATAAAGAGTTGATCGCTTTGATTTCTGAGGGGTCCCACTCTCTTTGGTTACTCTTTTTGCCTTTATGTACTTTAATTTAGTTTAGTTTAGAGATAGAGTGTGGAAACAGGCCCTTCGGCCCACCGAGTCCATGCTATCACCCCATACACTAGCGCTGTGCTGCACACTAGGGACAAATTACAATCTTTACCGAAGCCAATTAACCTACAAACCTGTTCATCTTTGGAGTGTGGGAGGAAACCAGCGCAGCCGGAGAAAACCCACACAGTCACAGGGAGAAGATTCAAACTCCCGTAGACAATACCCATAGTCAGGATAGAACCCGGGTCCCTGGCGCTGTAAGGCAACAACTGTATCGCTGCGCCACCGTGCTGCCCTTTTGATGCCCCAGACTTCCACAGCAGGTTGTAAGCAACAAGCTACTGCCATTATTTCAATGTGACATCTGTTGGTTAAATTTCACCACCACGATAATGAAGTGGGATCATGAATTTTAAGTTCAGAATGGTTACAGGCTAATGGTGAATTATGAATCCAGAGCACATTTCTAGTGCTAATCAATTCCTTTCTAGCACATTTTAAGATAATGAACGAAAAAATGGTCTAAATTAAAAAGAACTTTTTTTTTAGATTTTCATTTCATTTACAACTTAGAACTTAACAGCACAGCAGGACTAAATTACAACTTACAATGTGAAGGATATTTATTTAGTATTTTCAGTCTTCCCTGGGCCAGCTGATCTGAGGTGTTTGAATGATTGTTTAATCTGGAACAAACATTTTACAATTAAATATTAGTTGAAAATATTTTAAATTTCCCAAGAAAGTTTAAATGGAAAATTAATTTCAGAGGGCGCATTTGTAAAATGCTTGATAAGCTGCATTGCTCATCTTGACTCTTGGATTTAAACAGTATTACAGTTCATTGAATTTCTTGCACACCAACTGTTCATTAATTGCAGTACACCGTGTTCATTGCCTCATTTTTGAATTGTTCCTGTTCGGTTCAGTTTAGAGATACAGAGATACAGTAAGGAGGTGGCCCTAGAAATCGTGGATGCATTGGTGATCATTTTCCAATGTTTTATAGACTCTGTATCAGTTCCTGCGGACTGGAGGGTAGCTAAAGTAACCCCACTTTTTAAAGATAGGAGGGAGAGAGAAAACAGGGAATTATAGATCAGTTAGTCTTACATCGGTAGCGGGGAAGATGCTCAAGTCAATTATTAAAGATGTAATAGCAGCACTTTTGGAAAGCAGTAACAGGACTGGTCAAAGTCAGCATGGATTTATGAAGGGGAAATCATGCTTGACTAATCTTCTGGAATTTTTTGAGGATGTAACAAGTAGAATGTTTCAGGGAGAGCCAGTGGATGTGGTATATCTGAACTTTCAAAAAGTCTTTGACTAGGTCCCACACAAGAGATCAGTGTGGAAAATTAGAGTACATGCTATTGGGGGTAGGGTATTGACATGGATAGAGAACTGGTTGGCAGACAGGAACCAAAGAGTAGGAATTAACGGGTCCCTTTCAGAATGGCAGGTAGTGAGTAGTGGGGTGCAGCAAACCTCAGTGCTGGGACCCCAGTTATTTACAGTATGTATTAACGATTTAGACGAGGGAATTAAATGTAACATCTCTAAGTTTGTGGATGACACAAAGCTAGGTGGCAGTGTGAGCTGTGAGGAGCATGTTATGAGGCTGCAGGGTGACTTAGATAGGTTGGGTGAGTGGGCAGATGCATGGCATATGCATATAATGTGGATAAATGTGAGGTTATCCACTTTGGTGGCAAGAACAAGAAGGCAGATTATTATCTGAATGGTGTCAGATTAGGAAAAGGGGAGGTGCAGCGAGACCTGGGTGCCCTTGTACATCAGTCACTGAAAATAAGCATGCAGGTATGCAGGCAGTGAAGAAAGCAAATGGCACGTTGGCCTTCATAGCGAGAGGATTTGAGTAAAGGAGCAAGGAGGTCTTACTGCAGTTGTACAGGGCCCTGGTGAGAACTCCCCTGGAGTATTGTGTGCAGTTTTGGTCTTCTAATTTAAGGAAGGACATTCTTGCTATTGAGGGAGTGCAGCATAGGTTCACCAGATTATTTTACGGGATGGCAGGTAGGCCATTTAGGACTGAGACGAGAAAAAACGTTTTCACCTAGAGAGTTGTGAATCTGTGGAATTCCCTGCCACAGAAGGCAGTGGAGGCCAATTCACTGGATGTTTTCAAGAGAGAGTTAGATATAGCTCTTAGGGCCAATGGATTCAAGGAATATGGGGAAAATGCAGGAACGAGCTACTGCTTTTGGATGATCAGCCATGATCATATTTATTGGCGGTGCTGGCTCGAAGGGCCAAGTGGACAGTTCCTGCACCTATTTTCTAGGAAACAGGCCCTTTGGTCCTCCATGTCCATGGCAACCATTGATCACACATACACTAGTTCTATGTTATCTTACGCATCCTATACACTAGGGGCAATTTATAGAATGCAGTTAACATCTCTTTGAACATAACTTCCGCTCTGTACTCCAGGCCAACTCTGCCAGGAGATTTATTTGCCTAATTTTTCCAGATGAAATTGATAATATTTTGTAATTTGCAACAAACCACCTCATTTGGGAATATTTAAGGATAGAAAGGGTTTAGAGAGATATAGAACAAGTGCAGGCAAATGGGACAAGCCTAGAATATCAACTTGGTATTATCAACATGAAAAGTTAAGTTTGCTCCTCTTTTCACAAATGCTACCAGATCTACAGAAGTTTGCAGCATTCTTTTTTTTCCTCCACTTTCTTATACCCAGTTGGCTTGCAGCCAAATCCAAAGGATCTTTATTGTCAATTAGATAATTTCCAGTAAGTGGTTAAGTTACTGGACTAGCAGCTGAAAGTTGGCACTAATAATTGGAAAATTTGCAACTGAATCCCATCAAGGCAGCTGGTGCATTTTTGTTCACTTTTAATTTATTAAATCTGAAATAAAAAGGAAATAACCGTAATGGTAACTATAAAATGATTGGATTGTTGTAAAAGTCCATTGGCTTCACTCAGTGGAGAGCCTGTGATGAAAGAAAAGTGTCATGCTGTGGGGGGGGGGGGGGGGGGGGGGAGAGCAACAGAGAGGAGAGAGAGCAGATAATTCAGGTCCAGCACTTCATTTTATACTTGCTGTATATTGACACAAAACAATGTTCTATGCAGGCATGCAGTCTTATTTTCCTCTCCTTAATTCTCTCATACCTTCCCATCTGCTCTGCTTTGATTCTCCTGCTACCCACCTACACAAGGAATAATTTGCTGTACTCAATTAATCTACCAGCCTATCCTTGGATTGCAAGAGAAAACCAGAGCACTTGGAGGAATTTTTTCCCCGATAACAATTTATTGGTTGGAACTCGTCCGAACCAATCATAAAATTATCTATGTTTATAGTTATGTTTTTGTGCCAATGCCATGGCCGACACATTTCATGCTGGATGGTCAGGGATGATTAAGGTGGAAATTTGTGCATTATGCATGGAGTCAAATGCGGAGTCTTTAACATTGCATAATTCCAGCAGTCATTTTATTGCTTGATCTATTTTACAGAGCAATGGAATGTATGATGATGTGCACCATTTCAGAGGGTATTAGGGTGGTTGCAAACAGTCAAAAAATATTAAGATAGGTAATATTTATACAAAATTACCTCACAAAGAACTTTTATAAAGTGGTGAAGAAGGCGATTGGTACATTTGCCTTCACAGAGGGCAATCCTTGAATACAGGATTTGGGATAATATGTTGCATTTATACAATTCAATGGAAGAGACCACACTTAGAGTATGGTATGAACTTCTGGTAGTGCAGCTATAGGAGGGATGGCCTTAAGCTGGAAAGGATATGAAAAACATTCACAAGGAAACAATGGTACCAGGAAACGAAGGCTTGAGTTTTCAGGAGAAGATGGATAGTGGGGAGGTTTTTTTTCCCTGAAGAGTTTGAGGTATGCAGAAATGTGAAAAACCATAGATAAGATAGATGGTCTTGATGTTTTAAAGCCAGAGCGCGTAGATTTTAGGTGAGAGAGAAAATATTTAAAGGATCCTGAGACAAACATTTTCACACAGTAGGCATATGAAACACAAGGCATGCACAATTGCAACATTAAAAAAACATTCCTACAGGTTATTAAGTCAAACAATGTGGACACAGGCCCATCGGCCCATCCTGCCTTCTCCGACCAACATGTCCCATCTACACCAGTCCCACCTGCATTTTCATATTATTATTTTCATATTTCATATACAGCGCGGAAACAGGCCTTTTCGGCCCACCAAGTCCACACCGCCCAGCGATCCCCGCACATTAACACTATCCTACACACACTAGGGACAATTAAAAAAAATTTTTTTTTAACATTTACCCAGTCAATTAACCTACATACCTGTACGTCTTTGGAGTGTGGGAGGAAACCGAAGATCTCGGAGAAAACCCACGCAGGTCACGGGGAGAACGTACAAACTCCTTACAGTACAGCACCCGTAGTCAGGATCGAACCTGAGTCTCCGGCGCTGCATTCGCTGTAAGGCAGTAACTCTACCGCTGCGCCACCGTGTCGGCCATATATCTCTAATTCTGTCCCATCCATGTACCTGTCCAAATGTTTTTTAAACATTGCAACAATACATGCCTCAACTAGCTATTCCGGCAGCTCGTTTCATACACCCACCAGCATTTGTGTGAAAAATCTACCCTCAGGTTTCTATCAAATCCTTCCCCCTTCACTACGTCCTCTGCTTCTCAATTCCCCCACTCTGGTGCGTCCATCCAATCTAGTCATCTCATGATCTTGTGCATCTCCATAAGATCACTCCTCATCCTTCTGCACTCCAAGGAAAAGAGTCCTAACCTGCTCAACCCCAAACTATTGCACAGGCCCTCGTCCCAAGTCCTGGCAACAATCTTGTCTTCACCATTTCCAGCCTGACAACATCTCTCCCACAACAAGGTGCCCAGAACTGAACACAGTACCTCGAATGTGGCCACACCAACATCCTGTGTAACCTCAACATGATCTCCAAACTTCTATACTCAATACTCTGACTGATGAAGTCCAATGAGCCAGAAGCATTTCTGACCACCCTATCTACCTGTTGTGCCACTTGCAACGAATTATGTCCCTGCACTCACAGATCTCGCCACTCTACAACATGCTCCAGAGCTCTACTATTCACCATGTTGTTCCTGCCCATGTTAGTCTTCCCAAAATGCAACACCTCACACTTCTCCGTATTAAATTCCATCAACCATTCCTCAGCCCATCGGCCCATCCAATCAAGAACCTGCTGCAATTTTTGACAACCATCTTCACCCTCTGCAATACCATCCACTTTAGTGTCAGGCATGGAAATATTTAAAGGGACATGGTCAAACACATTTCAATGGGACTAGAATCCCACTGAATTCTATGGGAATTCTAGGGAATTGAATTGAATTCCAAAGAATTCAGAAAGACATCTTGGTCAGCATGGACGAGATGGGCCAAAGGGTTTGTTTCCATGCTGCACAAAGCTATGACTCGAAAGAATGTGTTGCAACCAAGTAAATTAATGAAAGATGTTGAGATTTCTTACATGTTGTAGGAAGGTTTTAAAATCCAATGTTTCTGTTTGATGGTCTTGCTTTTCTTCTGATAACTCTGTACCTTTGGCAGCTTCTGAACAGTCTTCAGTATCAGTTTTACTTGAGGCTGAAGTGACTGGTGAATCAATAGGATCTTGTGCTAAAGTAGAATGGATTGAGAGAATCCTTCCCCCATTTGATTCCAGCTCCTGTGAGATGCTGACTGCTGCTGGCATAGATGTCTCACAGATGGATGAAGGACGATGCTGGCTATCTGGTCCAAAATCCTTTGTTTGCTTCTGCTTTCCCACGTATGAGTACAGAGAAGACTGTTCATCCAGCAAACTCAGCAACTGCTGAAAGAGTTACAGATACGGCAAAATTTTAACACTTCAAATCATAGTATCAATGCTTACCTCAAATTCTCAAAGTCAGAAATGATAGCAAAGGAATTAAACACATTTAAAAATGTCCAACATATTTCCTGAAATTCAATAGGGAGATAAAGTAATATGAAAATGACACCTTACAAAGTCTGAATAGCTACAGATAATTGAATAATTATCGGGAATGAAAGATTAATTTCACCTAGCTTTTACACTTACAAACTGCCATTGTAATCTCAAATAGCCTTCTTCTCTGTCACTATACCATGAATTTTAATGTCATCCACAAACATACTAATCATGCAACCTACATTCACATCCAAATCTTTAATATAAATAATGAACAGTGGACCCAGCACCAACTCCTGTTGCACACCACTCAGTACCAGCCTCCAACACCCCTTCTCCTACTTTCAAGCCTATTTTGTATCAAATTGGCTAGCTGACCCTGGATCCCATGCGATCTAAGCTTTTTGACCAACCTAGCATGTTGTACCTTGCTAAAGTCCATGTAAGCAACATCTACTGCACTGCTCTCATCAATCTTCTTGGTCATCTCTTCCAAACACTCAAATTTTTGAGACACGATTTCCCATGCACAAAGCCATTATTGACTATCCCTGGTCAGTTCTTGCCTTCCCAAACGTTTATAGATCCTGTCTCTCATAATCCCTTCTAATAACATATACACTACTGATGTTAGGCTCATTGGCCTGTAGCTCCCAGATTTTTCCACACAGCCTTTCTTGGAGACACGACACTAGCCGCTTTACAGTCATCTGTAACCTCACTGATGGCTATTGATGATACAAAGATGACTGCCAGGGGATTTTTCAATTTCATCCTTAGCTTCCCACGTTCTTGATTTTCCTCCTCTGGATAAAAGACTGTGTGCATTCACCCTATCCCTTCATGATCTTCCTGTTTCGATCCTCACTAGCACGTTGCACCAGGAGTAATCTGGTGATCACTACCCTTGAGGTCCTGCTTTGGAATCTTTTGCCTAATTTGCAATACTCATTTTGTAGGACCTCTTCTCTTTTCCCACCTCACCTTCCATCTGGGAACATGAAGCTCTCAGACTTTATGTTGCGTTCAACAATTTCAGGTAACCCCCTGTCTGAAGAAGAGTTCCGACCCCAACCATCACCTATCCATATTCTCCTGACCCACTGAGTTACTCCAGCACTTTGTATCTTTTTTTTGTTGCAAACCAGCCTCTGCAGTTCCTTATATCACATGTTTTGTTCTGTAGCTTTCTATTTCAATTTTTTTTCTATTCCCAGTGTCCAACTGCTAGTTTTTAAAGTAATTGTTACCTTAACAAACTTGAGTTAGAAACATAGAAACAGAAAATAGGTGCAGGAGTCGGCCTTCGAGCCAGCACCATCTTTCAATGTGATCATGGCTGATCATCCAAAATCAGTACCCTGTTCCTGCTTGCTCCCCATATCCCTTCATTCCTTTAGCTCTAAGAGCTATGTCTAACTCCTCCTTGAAAACATCCAGTGAATTGGACTCCACTGCCTTCTGTGGCAGAGAATTCCACAGATTCTCATCTCTCTGGGTGAAAAAGTTTTTCCTCATCTCAGCCCTAAATGTCCTACCACTTATTCTTAAACTGTGACCCCTGGTTCTGGACTCCAACATCAGGAAATTTTTTCCTGCATCTAGCTTGTCCAATCCCTTAAGAATTTAATATGTTTCAATAAGATCCCCTCTCATCCTTCTAAATTTCAGTGAATATAAGCCCAGTCGATCCATTCTTTCATCATATGTCAGTCCCGCCATCCTGGGAATAAACCTGGTGAACCTACGCTGCACTCCCTTAATAGCAAGAATGTCCTTCCACAAATTAGTAGGGCAAAATTGCACACTATACTCCAGGTGTCGTCTTACCAGGGCCCTACAGGACTGCAGTAGGACCTCCTTGTTCCGACCCCACCCTCTCTGATCACTTAGCCATCACCATGTCTGTCAACATTCCCACCCCAGCTCCAAAGCAAAAACGCAAAATCAACTTCCGTAAGCTGAACTCTATTTCACCTACCTCGCTCTCATCCTCCCTCTCTGAAATAATGTCCACCTCTCCCTTCGTTGACCTCCACAGCCCCTCTGACCTCACTGACTACTACAACCGCACTCTCTCCTCCTGCCTCGACCAGCTTGCACCTATAAAAACCAAAACAGTTTCCTTCACCCACTCTGCTCCCTGGTTTACCCCTGAACTCCGCGTGATGAAAACTCATGCCCGCCAACTTGAAAGACTCCGCAACAAAACAGGTCTCACAATTCACTCCCAAGCCTACAAAGACCACATGCAGCACTACAAAGATGCCCTCTCCCGCGCCCACTCCACCTACTACTCTCAAATAATTCACTCTGGCTCCGGAAACCCAAAAACACTCTTCTCTACAATAAACAAACTCCTCAGCCCCCTGGACACCATCTCCCAATCATTCACAGTTGACAAATGCACCACTTTCCTTTCATTCTTCCAAAGCAAAATAGACATCATCTACAGCACCTTAACCAACAACGCACCTGCTCCCCCTCAAACCACCTGCCCCCCCTTATCCTGTCAGCCCCTGCCTCAATTCTCCCCAATCTCCACCACCGACCTCTCTGACCTCTTCACAGGAATAAAAACTGCCACCTGCTCTCTGGACCCCATCCCCTCCAGCTTTGTCAAGGCCTGCCTTCCTGCTCTCTCTCCACTTATCACTGCAACAATAAACTCCTCCCTGTCCACTGGCATCGTCCCGCCATCCCTCAAAATCGCTGCTGTCACCCCCATTCTGAAAAAACCTGGTCTAAACCCTGACACCCCAAACAACTTCAGACCAATCTCCAACCTACCCTTTCTGTCCAAAGTTTTGGAACGTGCTGTAGCTTCCCAACTCAAATACCACCTCTCTACCAATAACCTGTATGAAACTTTCCAATCCGGATTCCGCTCAAACCACTGTACTGAAACTGCGCTCCTCAAAATCACAAACGACATTCTCCTCTCCTCCGACGCTGGCAACCTCAACATCCTCATCCTACTTGACCTCAGCGCCGCCTTTGACACCATAAATCACTCCATTCTCCTCACCCGACTTGAAACCTCCCTTAACATCACCGGCACAGCCCTATCCTGGTTCAAATCTTACCTCTCTGACAGACACCAGTTCATCTCCATTAACAACTGTAAATCCCCCACCGCTCCCCTCCCCCAAGGTGTCCCCCAAGGCTCAGTCCTTGGCCCCCTCCTCTTCATCCTCTACCTGTTCCCCCTTGGTCAATTAATCCGCCGTCATGGTCTCAACTTCCACTGCTTCGCCGATGATATCCAGCTCCTCATCTCCACCAAGTCAATCTCCCCCACCACACACTCTACACTGACAAACTGCATCACTGAAATAAAATCTTTGCTTCAATCAAATTTCCTCAAACTCAATTGCAACAAATCTGAAATCATCATCATTGGTCCAAAAACGCTCACCAAATCCACCCAAAACTTCATCCTCAACATTGATGGTCTCCCAGTATCCACCTCCCCTCACATCCGGAATCTTGGAATCATCTTTGATCAAACCCTCTCCTTCGACAAACACATCAAACACATCACAAAGACAGCCTTCTTCCACCTCAAAAACATTGCCCGTCTCCGTCCATCCCTCTCCTCCACAGCTGCAGAAACCCTCATCCACGCCTTCATCACCTCCCGTCTGGACTACTGCAACAGCCTCCTCTATGGCGCACCCTCAAAAATCATCAGTAAACTTCAATACATTCAAAACTCCGCTGCCCGACTACTCACCCACACCCCGATCCGTGACCATATCACCCCCGTCCTTTATAAACTCCACTGGCTCCCCATCCCCCAGAGAATCCAGTACAAAATCCTCCTCATAACCTACAAAGCCCTCCATAACCTGGCCCCATCCTACCTGACCGACCTCCTCCACAGGCACACTCCCACCTGCACCCTCCGCTCTGCTGCTGCCAATCTCCTACCCCCCCACATCCGGACCAAACTCAGATCCTGGGGGGACAGGGCTTTCTCCATCGCTGCTCCCACCCTATGGAACTCACTACCCCAAAACGTTAGAGACTCCTCCACACTCACCACATTCAAAACTTCGCTGAAGTCTCACCTGTTCAGTACTACCTTCAACCACTGAAGGTCACCTCACCTTCTGTCTCCTTTCTCTGTTCGTTTATTTATTTACTTATTTATCTATTTATTAATTTCCCTATGTTCTCTAAATCTCTGTAAAGCGTCTTTGAGTATATGAAAAGCGCTATATAAATAAAATATATTATTATTATTATTATTATTATTATATTCAAATCATCTCGCTATGAAGGCCATTTGCTATCTTCACTGCCTGCTGTACCTGCACGCTTACTTTCAGTGACTGATGTACAAGGACACCCAGGTCTCATTGCACCTTCTCTTTTCCTAATCTGACACTATTCAGATAATAATCTGCCTTCTTGTTCTTGCCACCAAAGTGGATAACCTCACATTTATCCACATTATATTGATTCTGCCATGCATCTGCCCACTCACCCAACATATCTAAGTCACGCTGCAGCCTCATTGCCTCCTCCTCGCTGCTCACGCTGCCTCTCAGCTTTGTGTCATCTGCAAACTTGAAGATTTTACATCTGTTGTACCCTAATCACACATTTTCTCTCAGTTCTCTCCATCCCTCCCCTGTCTGCAATTTAACATGTCTGTTTTCTCACTCACCTTAATAAAAGGCTCTTGATTATAATGTCCATTGTTCCTGTCTCCACTGATGCTGCCTGAACCTGCCGACTGTTCCCTGCATTCTCTGTTTACATTTTATATTTCTACATCTGTGGTTTTTTGCTCCATGGCAAAGGGGAATTTGAATTTGAGATGACAGATTGCAGGGAAGACGAGGACATTTTTTTAACAAATTAAAGCGATGTTTGTAGATTTCAATTTGGAAAGAAGATAGACACAAAATGCTGGAGTAACTCAGCGGGATAGGCAGCATCTGTGGGGAGAAGGTATGGTGATGCTTCGGGTCGTGACCCATCTTCAGACTCTTCTCCCCTGAGACGCTGCCTATCCCACTGAGTTATTTCAGCATTTTGAGTCTATCTTCAATTTAAACCAGCATCGCCGTTTCTTCCTACTCAACTCAGTCATGAACAGTAAAAAGCCAACAAATCAGCCTTCAGAACATACCTTTTGGATTATTTGCTTCTGGGAATCTGGACGATTTGCAAAGCATATTATCTTTAATAAATTAGGTAGCTAATAGATCAAAGACGTAGTGTGAAGAAGAACATAAACAACATAGGGCACAATGTTTTCACCCGATATCAAACTCACCATTTTCATTGCTTCTCCAGCTTGTCCAGCCTGTTCCTCAAGGTGATCCTCTATTTCTGTGACCTCTTCACGAACTGCATGGCGTAATGTTTGCAGTCGTTTCACATAGTCCCTGTCAGAATACAATTGTTAATTGAGTAAACCCAACAGACTGTATGTTGGTTAATTAATTGAGTATAGCAGTTTTCTCAAAATTACTAGTTCTTTTAGTACATTAATTTCCTATCAATGACAATGAATAGATCACTAGATCACTTCAGAGTGTACATGAACTTCAGACAGCAGTGAGTCGACAATGGATCAGGTGGATCGAATGTATGGGGATAACAAATTTCACTTAAAGATTATGAATGAATTGATTGATTTTTTAAACACATGTGATTATGGTGGTAGATGGCAAGATGAAAAACACTAAGTGCAAATTATTCAATTTGGATTTGCTGTGATTAGATTTGGTAACCCAGTAAATAATATACTTTATTAGTAAGAATATTTTTTTACATCCAGATGTATATACTAATGAGTTTAAAAAGTACTGGAATACCAAATACCAATCCAGAAGAAATAATAAGAGCTTGTGAGAAAGTTATAGTTATAATCATGGGGAGTTTTATTCTAGATTTTAACGGGAAAAAAATCAGATTTGAGGCCAGACACTCCCAGCTCCCACTTTCCTTCGTTATTTCCAACCTTCACTCAAATTGCTTCTGGTCTTGTTTAACTGTGTGCAGATCTGGTGATTACATTCTAAAAAGGGATGTGGTGAGAATGGCAAGGCTACAGAGATATTCAAGGATGATATCAGAAATGTGAGTTGAGAGGACGAACTGGCTGAAGAAAGCCAAGGAATGATGGAAAAAAGCTCATGAACATTATGAAATGTTTTGACAGGATAGACACAGAGAGGATGCTTCTGTTTGTGAGGAACAGCATAAGTAGGGACTTCCAATGTCAATCACCAGGCAATCGGATGAAGAACAGAGAATAGTGAGAAGAATGAAGTATTCGTAACCACACAGCAAAAGGTCGAAGTGAATGGTGCAGAATTATTTAGGGAGGGCCTAAAAAAAAGAATAGAGCATTACATTGATAGATTTAGAAGGGGAATTTGGAAGGAAGCTATGCCCCACTTTCAGTCCCACTCTGCACTGACACCCTGTTCCTGAACCCCTTTCAGCTTGGACTCCCACATTATCGCCCTCTCAGCCATACAGCTTCCCAAACTCTCTTAGACATGCCTGTTCACACTCTCCATCATACACCTGCCCATGCTCCCCATGACACACCTGCTCCACATCGCATGATACGATACACCAGATCACACTGCCCACCGCACACCTTATCACACACCTGCTCTCATTCCTGGTGACACACCAAGTTCATGCTCACTGTCACACAATTGCTCACAACCACATCAAACACTTGCCCACACTCCCTGTCACACACCTGCTCATGATCCCTATTACACACCTGTCTGCACAGACCGTGCCACCCTTATTCACCCTTCTGGCGACACAAATGCAAAATGGCGGCACTGCCCTAGCAGCTGCCGCTCACCTGCGGTCCATTTGTCTTTGTGTTTTTGTTGGTTTTTGTTGTCTTAATTATAGTTGTGATATGGTGTTTTTGTGTTTGTGTACTATGTGTGTATGTGGGGGGGAGGGGGAAACTGTAACACTGTAAATATGTGTCCCTTCAGAACGGAGACCCGACCTTTGTTTTCTGGGCCGTGTCTCCGTTCCTGCTGCGGCCTACCATCGGCCCAACTCCTGGAGCTGTCGGCCTCCATCGGACTTACCATCCAAGTCCGTGGATCGGACTTACCATCACCGGAGCCGGCCGTCTTCGGAGGCTGCGGGAGCGGCTGCGACTCGCCTTAGGTTCGGGCCGCGTGGATGCCGACATCGGGAGCTCCGGCAGCGGCAGCGGGTTCGCCCGCCCCGGATCGCGGGGCTTGGGGCGCGGACATTTCACCGTCCGGCGCGGCCTAAGATGGCCGCGGGATATTTCTCTGCTGGGCGGGGGCTTCAATGTCGGGAGCCACGACCGCCCCGACGTGCAACAACAGCGGCAGCGACAGCGACAGCGTGTTCGCCTGCCCCGGATCGGACTTATCATCAGCGGAGCCGGCCGTCTTCGGAGGCTGCGGGAGCGGCTGCGACGCGACGCGCCTTGGGCTTGGCCCGCTGTGGACCGTCCGGTGCGGCCTGCAACCACAACAACCTGACTGCGGGCGAGGACAGCGGGAGAAGGGAAAGACATTGTGGCCTTCCATCACAGTGAGGAGAGAGAGGACTGGAGGAGACTCACTGTGATGGATGTTTCTTTGATGGATGTTTCTTTTTTGTGTGTTTTTGGGGTTGGGTGGTTTGAGTGCCTGTTTGATGCTTTTATTGTTGGACTGTGTTTTTGGGGGTTTTGGGGTGTGTGATTTGAATGCCTATTTAATGCTTCTATTGTTGGACTGTGTTTTGGGGGGTTTTTGGGGTTGGGTAATTTGGGTGCCTGTTTAGTGCTTTTATTGTTGGACTGTGGGTGATTGAATTAACATTTTGTTCAAGATGGCCGCGCCGTTGTGTTTGGCTGCCTGCCACTGTATGTCTCTTTTTTTTCCTAGTCAGATGTGCAGCACTTTGGTCAACGTGGGTTGTTTTTAAATGTGCTATACAAATAAATTGACTTGACTTGACTTGACAACTGCCCACTTGCAGTCACACACCTCCCCACTCTTGCCATGTTACACCTGCTCACCACCCCGCCATACACCTGCTTACAATCAAAGGGGTTACCAAGGAAGTTAGAAATCACCATAAGGAAATAGATAGATCTTGTATGTGAAAGGTTTTCGGCATTTGTTTATAAGCATATATACAACGACATTACTAACATTTACATCTTATTGTCAAATTGGTACACACTATTATTTTTCTTACTCCATAATAAAATGTTTTGCCAGGCCACAGCACAGGGTGGCACAGCAATAGAGTTGCTGCCTTACAGTGCTTACAGCGCCAGAGACCCAGGTTCAATCCCGACTACAGGTGCTGTCTGTATGGAGTTTGTACGTTCTCCGTGGTGACCGCGTGGATTTTCTCCGAGATCTTTGGTTTCCTCGCACACTCCAAAGATGTGCAGGTTTGTAGGTTAATTGGTATAAATATAAATTGTCTCTAATGAGTGTAGGGTAGTGTTAATGTGCAGGGATCACTGGTCGGTACAGACTCGGTGGGCTGAAGGGCCTGTTTCCACGCTGTATCTCTAAATTAAACTGAACTGAGTTGGTCATCTTGATCTTAATAATTCCTCTCTTTGTATTAACCTTCACATACCTCTCTTGTTCAGTTAAAACACTGTAGACTGAAGCCTGCTGTTCAATGATGTCCTGCTCGATATCCACCAATCTATTCCGAAAAACCCGCATGCATTTCTTCATGGTCTCAATTTCACGTATGATCTGCTCGGAATTTAAAGGACATTTGATTATTTTTGATGAACCATGATTGAAAAGAAAAAGAACTGCAGATGCAGGAAACTGCAAACAAAAGCAGAATGCGCTGGAAATACTTTGCAGGCAGGAACTGTGCAGAGAGAAACAGAATTAACATCTCATGATGAACCAAACTCTGGATCTACCCTTTTATTCACAAAATGCTGGAGTAACTCAGCAGGTCAGGCAGCATCTCGGGAGAGAAGGAATGGGTGACCCTTGGATCTACCCTTGGTTTATAATAATGGGAGACTGTGACTTGAAGCCGGAGGGGGCAGGGTGGAGAGTGGAGACTTGAGCGACCCAGCTGCCTGGCTAACTCAAAGTTTTGTGATTTTAAAAAAAACACTTAAAAAAAAAAAGCAGAGGATGCCCGTGCCACAAAGGCTGACAACTCCACTGGTAAGCCCAAACGTGGCAAAGCAGCAAAGAAACGCACCCCAAAATACACGATCATTGATGCTGCCAGTCGCTCCGGCCTGTCCCGACAAGCCATCCAGAAACTGGTCTAGAGACAATAGATGCAGGAGGAGGCCATTCGGCCCTTCGAGCTATTCAATGTGATCATGGCAAGAGTCAGTACAAGCTTGCGGACAATGTAGATGGCCAGATTAAGCTGTCGCTGGTCAAGCTGGTGACCAAGGGGGTCCTGGAGAAGACCAAAGGCATGGGTCTCTTAAAGGATATCCTTCAAGATATCCAAGGACGGCAAGTCCCAGAAGGCGGTCAAGAAGGTGAAGAAGCCGGTGAGGAAGACCGAGAAAGACGGTCAAGAAGGTGAAGAAGCCGGTGAAGAAGCCCAAGAAGGCGGTCAAGAAGGTGAATAAGCCAGTGAAGAAGCCCAAGAAACCGGCCAAAGCTAAGAAGCCGACCAAACCCTTGGCCAAAGCCAAGAAGACCAAGGTGTACAAGGCGGTGAAGAAAGCGGTGGGCACGGCCAAGGGCACTAAGAAGGTGAAAACAAAGGCTTTGAAGGCCAAGCCGGTGAAGAGGAACGCCATGAAAGCCAAAAGCTCCAAGCTTCGCACCAAAACCAGCGCAAAGAAAATGGCTCCTAAAAAGAAGGGAATGGGTCCATTGAAATGAGCAGCAACACGGACTTTTAGCCATTTCTGTATATAATTGTTTAAATTTTTTTTATCAAATTTTGTTTGATCATTTACTGGGGTGGATGCAGATGAGTAATAATAGCGTTGTTGACATTTGCTATTCTTTGTAGTCATTGTCATGTTTTGATTTTATGTACAACTTTTGTTAATTGAGCTGAGGCATGTATTGGAAAGCAAATTTCTTATGAATCCAATTACCATCCTTAAATTTCAAATAAAAAGATATCAACGTATAATAATGGAAAGGTGAATAAACCATTTGGAAATGGAACAACTTGTAGAACAGAAAAGATGACCAAACCTCAGTGGTTTCACATCTCTGGCACACACAAATTTAGTTCAGTTTAGTTTAGAGATACAGCGCGGAAACAAGCCACCGAGACCGCACCAAGCAGCGCTCCCTGTACATTAGCACTAACCCACACACACGAGGGATAATTCACACCCTTTGGGACCCACGCCTTTGGTCTTCTCCAAGCCAATTAACCTACAAACCTGTACGTCTTTGGAATTTGTGAGGAAACCGAAGATCTCGGAGAAAACCCATGTGGTCACGGGGAGAATGTACAAACACCCTACAGACAGCACCCATAGTCAGGATTGAACCCGGGTCTATTGGCGCTGTAAGGCAGCAGCTTTTCTGCTGTGTCACCGTGCCGCCCAAAATGAACTTCTTTATATTTTCTTTTCTCCTGTAAATGCAATCCAGATGCCACCAAACTTGAGATGCAGATGGCATTAGATTCAATTTTTTAAAGGACAATTGTATGTCAATTTAGTCCAAGTTTGCCATTGTGATGTCATTTACAATGATAAATTCAACACATCAACTATTATGTAGAAGAGGTGAGTATACTAGACTTGGAACAGGGAGATAGAATAGGGGTTTGCTCCGTCCACTCCACGCATCGACCTGGTATTGCAGTGCCTTTGGGAACGGTGCACTAATTATTTTCTTATACTAGATTTGAGATCAGTATTATTTTCTATCCAGGCAGTTTGAGGATCAGACCCACTTTCAAAATGAGATCTGGCACAGTGCTCTATGTCTACAATGTTGTTATATTTATTCTGTTTTGGGTCATAGGCATTGCCATCGAGATCAGCACATGTGATCAATTCCCATTAAGAAAGTGAGCTGCGTTCTTGACCTACCGTCCTTCTGACAAGTCAATCTCTCCATTAGTGCAGCCTGACCTTTTGGGCATAAACCATTGACCTGACATTCACACCATTTAACACAGACAAAGAAGGATTATCAGTTTCTAAATGCCCCATTTTACTTGTGCTATCATACATATTACCCTTATTCAATCTATGCCAGAAACCACCACCTCTGCAGTTTAACAACACCTTTTCTATCTTTCCTAGTATAACAGCGCAATGCTGGGAAAAAAAACCATGGCCTTACCAGATACATCAAGACGAGCTTGATACCTGATGATATTGCTCACACAAGCAAAGCCTCTATACCTCGAATACTTCCAAATATATTTCTACATCTCCATCCGTATCCCCTCTTCCAATGCGATCCTTAAATTTCATACTCTCGCATCTCCTCCTACATCAGTACGCCACAGTGTGCCATGAACAATTTCTCTTTGCATAAAAATCATCCCTTTGATGCTGAATAACAATATTGTTTTGCCACATCTCCTCCATGTTAGGCTAAATGTGAAGGAAGAGAAGGAAGAACATCCAGACAGAATTCGGACAGTTTCTTCCCAGCTGTTATCAGGTAACCGAATCATCCTACCACAACCAGAGAGCAGTGATGAACTACTATCTACCTCATTGGTGACCCTTGGACTATCCTGATGGGACTTTGTTGGCTTTACGCGTTAATCGCTATTGTCTTATCATGTACCTATACACTGTAAATGGCTCAATTGTAGTCATGTTTTGTCTTTCTGCTGACTGGTTAGCACGGAACAAAAGCCTTTCACTGTACCCCAGTACACGTGACAATAAACTAAACTAAACTAAAAATCAAAACAGAGGGGTAGCTTCTCTGAGTTTGACAGGCTGGAGGAGAGAGTCAGAGAGGATGCTGAGGCCCAAACACAATAAAAAATCAAATTCTACTCCTTAACGACCCAAACATCATCATACCAGTGCCAAAGAATGCCTCTCCAGCTTGTTTGAATGACTATCGACCGTTGGCCCTCACCTCGGTGGACATGAAATGCTTCGAGAGGCTGATCAAGAACCATATATGTGCCTTCCTCCCTCGCAATATGGACCCGCTGTAGTTCGCATACCGTCCGAACAGATCCACGGATGATGTGGTCTCCCAGGCTCTGCACACTGCTCTCTCTCATCTTGACAGCCAGAAGGGGGGCTATGTGAGGATGCTGTTCATTGATTTTAGCTTTCAACACAATAGTCCCCACCAAACTGGCTGAGAAGCTGCTGAAACTGGGGCTTAACACTCCCCTGTGGGCCTGGGTCCTGGACTTTCTCACCACCAGGCCCCAAGTGGTCAAGATGGGGAGACATACATCAAACCCCCTCACCCTGAACACAGGATCTCCCCAGGGTTGCGTCCTTAGCCCCCTGCTGTACTCCCTTACACACATGACTGTGTGGCCAGGTTCAGCTCCAACTCCATCATCAAGTTTGCTGACGACACTGTGGTGGTGGGCCTGATCGCCGATAACGAAGCCTACCGGGAGGAGGTGGCTGATCTGGCACTCTGGTGTCAGGACAGCAGCCTCCTCTTGAATGTCACAAAAACTAAGGAGCTGATTGTAGACTTTAGAAGGGCTCAACATCTGAGGACGTACACGCCACTGGAGATAAATTGGATTACTGTGGATAGGGTGAGCAGCTTTAAATACCTGGGAGTCCACATCAGAGAGGATCTGACATGGACAACACACATTGCCGCACTGGTGAGTAAGGCAAGGCAGCACCTTTACCACCGCAGACAGTTGAGGAAATTCAGAGTCTCTCTGAGGATCCTTCAGTGCTTCTACTCTGGGGCTGTAGAAAGCATCTTGTCTGGAAACATCACAATCTGGTTTGGGAATAGCTCTGCCCAGGACAGGAAGGCTCTGCGGAGAGTCGTGCGTTCGGCTGAACGCACTACGGGAACTACACTCGCCTCCCTGCAGGACCTATACATCAGGAGGTACAGATCCAGAGCAAGCAACATTATGGGGGACCCCTACCACCCCAGCAACGGACTGTTCCAGCTGCTACGGTCAGGCAAACGCCTCCGCTGTCACGCTGTGAAAACAGAGAGGATGAGACGGAGTTTCTTCCCACAGGCCATCAGGACTGTTAACTCTCATATCACCAGGGACTAATTTAATTTACTGTATTAATTTATTTTTTTGTGTTAAAAAACAAAAATTCTATTCTGTTTTGTAGTTTTAGCACAATCCGCAGGCGTTGCCACTTTCATTTCACTGCACATCTTGTATATGTATGTGACAAATAAAGTTGACTTGACTTGAAACATGAGTGCTGCACTGTTCTTATATAAGTGGCTAAGTAGCAAGTGTGTAACATAATTTTTGAATAGTCCGCATGGATTTCGAAATGGAAAGTCTTCAATATGGAAGTAACAGAGTGCAGGCAATAACATTAATTTACCTAGAATTTTAAAAGGACTTTGTTAGCTGGTTTCAGAACAGAAGGCAAATGGTGGGAGTAAAGTCTAGCTGTTATCAGTGAAGGAAATGGTTGGTGATGTTCTACAAGAATAGGTGAAAGCATCTTAGCTGCTCACATTTTAATGGTTTAGAGTTGAGAATTAAATGCACAACCTCTAAATTGCAGATATTATTGAAATAGGAAGATTGTACTGAGATGGACTGTAAAAAATTACAAGATCGCATGAATAAATTTGCACATTTGCAGAATAGGCAAGTAATTGACAAATAAATTTCACACAGTTAAATGCAAGGTGGCACATTGTGGTGGTGGTGGAGGGGGGACTGATTAGTAACTTGTTACTTTGAAAGTTGGAATCTGGATGAAATAAACAAAGGGAGCATTAATCACTTAAAGCTTCTCCAGAGGTTAGTAAGGATGGATAAGAATGGGGAAATAGGCTGATTACACCAAAAGAGTTAAGAACCTATTCTGCATTTAGAGTAAATGCATTTCTGGTGGCCAAATTATAAAACATTAATAGAGGCACTGGCAATAGGTGCAGAGAAGATTTACAAGATTGTTTCCAAAAAACAACCTATTTTGCAGGGTGGAAATGTCAAAGTAACCGTAAACTGAGAGGGGCAAAGTTTAAAGGAAATGTGCAGAGAAAGTTTTTTTTTCCACACAGAGAGTGGTGTTTGCCTGGAACGTGCTGCCAGGGGTAGTGCTGGAGGCTGATGTGATAGTGGGATTTAAAAGGCTTAAGATAGGCACATGGATATGCAGCGGATAGACCTCGTGCAGGAGATTAGTTTAACTTGGCATCTTGTCTGGCACAAACATTGTGGGCCAAAGGGCCTGTTCCTGTGCTGTACGCTATAAATACAAAGGTGTACGCAGGGAGTAGTTGAGGGTAGAAGTGTGGATGTATTTAAGAGGAGACTGAGTATGTACACAATGGAGAAGGGAATACTTCCAGATTTAGATGAGGAACTGTTGCAAGAATTTCAGTGGGCCATTGATGCCAGCATGGACTAGGGTTGAGTATACTGTTTGTGCTGCATATTGTAAACATGTGAACAATAGAGCATGGCCAGCTATAGCATCTATTCAATGTACTCTCGGAGACATAAAGCCTATTTGTACTAGTCAAAAAGGGCAAGTGAAAGTGAATGTTTGGCCAGCATTTATGAAAGGCAGGAATGACACTTGATCAGTGTGAATGGAGATAAACATTATACTTCCCATGAATCTCTATCATGAGTTGTCTTTGGCATAACTTGAGTTGTTCAATTGTTTCAATTGTAACTCAGAACGTTAAGTCTTGAGGGTCCTCTCATTGTTCATTGGAAATGATCAATGGCTTGGAATGTTAATCCTTCAGTATATCTCCTTTGCATTCCATTCTGCTCAATATAATGTAATACCCATGGGCAAAAATTATAATTACTGATCACCAATGCAGTTCAGCAATCCAAAGTGGTTGGTTCCAATGTAAATAATAATAGCTGTAAAAATGAAGATCGACACTCTAGAACTAGTTGTGCCAACTCAGTTATAACTGAACCAAAGTCATACAGCACAGTAACTGGCTATTCATCCCACCATGCCAATCATCAAGTGCCAATAGATACTAATCCTATTTACCAGCACTTAGTCTATAGTCTTCTACGCATCAGTGATTCAAGTGCTCATTCATTCATGAATGTTGTGAGAGTAGCCATCTCAACCACAGGCTGTGTATTCCAGAGCAACCACCTTCTGGTTGAAAAATATGCTTCCTTATAAACACTCTGAACCACTTACTTTTTAGCTTAAACCTATGCTCTCTGGTTTTAGATGTCCCTGTTATGGGGGAAAAAATCTCATTATTCACCTCAGCCATGCCATAATTCAGTATCTTTGGAAGATTCTCCTTTACCCTCCACGACTCTGTGAATAACAAACGAAGCCTGATCAATTTATTATCTGGTCTTGGAAATTCCATGCCAAGCAATAGTCCGATAAATTTCCTCTGCACATTCTCCAATGTGTTCACATCCGTCCCACCAGAAGTGCACATATTCCACATGTAGCCAAACCAAAGTTGTATGAAGTTCCACTATGATTTTCATGCTCCTATATTCCATGTCCCAACTAATGAAAGCCACTTCCTGAACGCTTTGTTACTTACTTATGATGCCACCTTTAGACTTGTACACTCTGTTCCTCAATATACTTTAGGGCTATATCATTGTGTATATCCTACTCTCAACCTCCCAAAATGCATCATCTCCAACTTACTGGTCTTAAATGCCACCTGTCACTGCTCTGGCCAACTTACCAGCTGATCAATATTGTTCTGTCCTCCACACTATATAAATAACAATAATTTTCATGACATCTGCCAACTTACCAATCATACCTTCATATCCAGATCATTAATATGTATGTCAAATAGCAAGGTCCTGGCACTGATCCCATGCTAAAGAGTTGGTCACGGACTTCCAATCACACAACTAGTCTTCCACATTACCTTTTGTCCTCCATTGCCATCCCAATATTGCATTTAATTTGACAATTGCCTTGGATCATCCGTGTACCTACTGCCCGACCAGAGAGGGGAGAAGAGAGAATGATTGTGGTTCATTGCATCTATCTACACTATATCAATAGAGATCATCTATCCGAGTCTGCCAAGATGGTCAGGAAAAAGTTTATTCACTGCAAAGCAACTTAAGTTAATTTTGCAAGTTTGTTTACAACAGAACAAACTTGCCTTAAAACAGCATCATTAATGTAGAAAATCATCCCCAAGTGTAACTTGAACAAATTTGAAACGATAGATAAGAGTTAGTGAACATCTGGCATCTGCTTGAAATGCAAGCATCTTGTCATCAAGTAACATCAGCTTAAAATGAAATGACAATTAATTTGCAAATGATTGACAATAAAGAAGAGAAAATGCAACTTACAGGAAGAACATAAATTTCATGGATATGGAGCAGGTCCTAATTTTAGCAGTGCTGAATGAAAGAGTAGGTATAAAGAAGATGTGATTGACACAAGTCTGAGATTAGCATCTCAAACAGAAAGGAATAACCTCTATATGCCTTTCTTGTCATTACAGTTCATTAAATTGCTTAAATATGTCCCTTCAGGTTTGCATATCTGACAGATCCTGGGAACAGAGTACATGGTCTACATGGAGACTGATGCACCTCTTCTTAGCAAAAATCACTGGAAACTGATACACTTTGTCTGGATATCCAGACAAATAACTATTCCAAGCAGAAGCAATTCAAACACTGGCCAATAATGAAATCCTAGTCCATGGGAATCCTGTGTAAGTGGTCACTTTTTTTTCTTTTGCTGCCATGGAGTGTACAGGATAGAGAGATAAAACCCCTGTTTGAGTGGTACCACAACAACAACCTCTCACTCAAACTTGACAAGATCAAGGAACTAATAGTTGACTTCAGATAAGGGAGATTGGGAGATCACACACCAGTTTTCATTAGTGGGTCGGCAACAGAGGGAGTTAGCAGCTTTAAATTCCTGGGCATAAATAATCTCAGGTAAGTTTATAGTTCAGTTTAGTTTATTGTCACATATATCGAAGTACAGTGAAAAGATAACCGGTCCTGGGCCCAGCACCACAGTTGAGCAGTGGTAGATTTGCAGCCTTACAGTTCCAGAGATCCAGATTTGATCCTGACAACAGGTGCTGTCAGTATGGAGTTTGTGTGTTCTCCCTGTGACCACGTGGGTTTTCTCCAGGTGCTCCCATTTCATCCTACACTCAAAAGACATGCAGATTTGTAGGTTAATTGGCATCTGTAAATTGCTAATTGTCCCTAGTGTGTAGGATTGTGCTAGTGCTAGTATGGGGTGATCACTAGCACCTAGTGGACTCGGTGTGCCGAAGGGCCTATTTACACTCTAAAGTAAAGTCTAAAGTCAAAGAAGGCATAGCAGCGCCTATTAGTTAAAGCTTTAAGTGTTAGCTTTAACAGTTAGCTTTAAGTGTTTGAGACTACATGTCTGCTATGCTACCAAGAGGGTCCAGGCAACATCTGATGCCACTTTCTAAGAGAGAATGATGGACACATAATCGCAGCTGACCTGTCTGGAGGAGCTTGAATAGAGGATAAGTGTGGACAGATAAAAAAATATGGTAGAATTGTGAAGGCAGAACATGGCCATTGCTGACAACCCAAAATAAAAGAGAGTGCTGGAAATAGCAAAAGGTGCTCAATGTTATAACTTCAATCAAAACATGCCAAGGTGTAACATAATATGGAAAGGCTGGTTATCTGAAGCTGTTGAATTCAATACTAAGCTGCAAGAGTAGCAAGTGCTCTAACAATGTCTGCTGGGCTTCACTGAAAGTGGCCAAAGACAGATGTCAGAGTGGGAATAGGATGGGGAATTAAAATGACAAGTAATTGGAAGCTCAGGTTGTTCTGCAAAATGATCACCTAATCTTTGTTTGATTTCTCCAATGTCACCATGTAATTTTATTACCTAGGGAAGTCCCAAAGCAATTTACTAGCATTTCAGTACTTTAGAAGTGTACTCACACTTGTTTTACCATATAAATTTACATATAATACTGTAATGTACAAAATGAAAGGGACAGCCAGATTGGAACAAAATGTAATAGGAAATCCCTACCAATATTTTACAGTTTAGTTGAGAGATACAGCATGGAAACAGACCCTTCAACCCACCAGATCCATGCTGACCATCGCTGTTCACACCAACATGATGTTATCCCACTTTCTCGACCACTAACTTCACATTAGGGGCAATTTTCAGAGGCCAATTAGCCTAAAACCGCACACGAGTTTGGGATGTGGGAACACTAAAACACCATTTAAAAGATGGGCACATGGATTGGAAAGGTTGAGAGGGTTACGGAAAGCAGATGGGACTAGTGCAGATGGGCATCTTGGTGGCATGGGAAAGTTGGGCCGAAAGGCTTGTTTCCGTGTTGTATGACTCTATGTCTCTAAACCAGAGCACCCAGAGAAAACCCACGTGGTCACAGGGAGAACATGGACACAGTTCTGTAACCGAGGTCAGGATCTAACCGAAATCTCTGCCGCTGTGAGGCAACAGCTCCACCAGCCGCACCATTCTGCCAAGTGATAATAGACAATAGACAATAGACAATAGGTGCAGGAGTAGGCCATTCAGCCCTTCGAGCCAGCACCGCCATTCAATGCGATCATGGCTGATCACTATCAATCAGTACCCCGTTCCTGCCTTCTCCCCATACCCCCTCACTCCGCTATCCTTAAGAGCTCTATCCAGCTCTCTCTTGAAAGCATCCAACGAACTGGCCTCCACTGCCTTCTGAGGCAGAGAATTCCACACCTTCACCACCCTCTGACTGAAAAAGTTCTTCCTCATCTCCGTTCTAAATGGCCTACCCCTTATTCTCAAACTGTGGCCCCTTGTTCTGGACTCCCCCAACATTGGGAACATGTTATCTGCCTCTAATGTGTCCAATCCCCTAATTATCTTATATGTTTCAATAAGATCCCCCCTCATCCTTCTAAATTCCAGTGTATACAAGCCCAAACGCTCCAGCCTTTCAACATACGACAGTCCCGCCATTCCGGGAATTAATCTAGTGAACCTACGCTGCACGCCCTCCATAGCAAGAATATCCTTCCTCAAATTTGGAGACCAAAACTGCACACAGTACTCCAGGTGCGGTCTCACCAGGGCCCGGTACAACTGTAGAAGGACCTCTTTGCTCCTATACTCAACTCCTCTTGTTACGAAGGCCAACATTCCATTGGCTTTCTTCACTGCCTGCTGAACCTGCATGCTTCCTTTCATTGACTGATGCACTAGGACACCCAGATCTCGTTGAACTCCCCCTCCTCCTAACTTGACACCATTCAGATAATAATCTGCCTTTCTATTCTTACTTCCAAAGTGAATAACCTCACACTTATCTACATTAAACTGCATCTGCCATGTATCCGCCCACTCACACAACCTGTCCAAGTCACCCTGCAGCCTTATTGCATCTTCCTCACAATTCACACTACCCCCCAACTTAGTATCATCTGCAAATTTGCTAATGGTACTTTTAATCCCTTCGTCTAAGTCATTAATGTATATCGTAAATAGCTGGGGTCCCAGCACCGAACCTTGCGGTACCCCACTGGTCACTGCCTGCCATTCCGAAAGGGACCCATTTATCCCCACTCTTTGCTTTCTGTCTGTTAACCAATTTTCTATCCATGTCAGTACCCTACCCCCAATACCATGTGCCCTAATTTTGCCCACTAATCTCCTATGTGGGACCTTGTCGAAGGCTTTCTGAAAGTCGAGGTACACCACATCCACTGACTCTCCCTTGTCAATTTTCCTAGTTACATCCTCAAAAAATTCCAGTAGATTTGTCAAGCATGATTTCCCCTTCGTAAATCCATGCTGACTCGGAACGATCCCGTTACTGCTATCCAAATGCTCAGCAATTTCTTCTTTTATAATTGACTCCAGCATTTTCCCCACCACTGATGTCAGACTAACTGGTCTATAATTACCCGTTTTCTCTCTCCCTCCTTTCTTAAAAAGTGGGATAACATTTGCTATTCTCCAATCCACAGGAACTGATCCTGAATCTATAGAACATTGAAAAATGATCTCCAATGCTTCCACTATTTCTAGAGCCACCTCCTTAAGTACTCTGGGATGCAGACCATCAGGCCCTGGGGATTTATCAGCCTTCAGTCCCATCAGTCTACCCAAAACCATTTCCTGCCTAATGTGGATTTCCTTCAGTTCCTCCATCACCCTAGGTTCTCCAGCCCCTAGAACATTTGGGAGATTGCGTGTATCTTCCTCAGTGAAGACAGATCCAAAGTAACGGTTTAACTCGTCTGCCATTTCTTTGCTCCCCATAATAAATTCCCCTGCTTCTGTCTTCAAGGGACCCACATTTGCCTTGACTATTTTTTTCCTCTTCACGTACCTAAAAAAACTTTTGCTATCCTCCTTTATATTATTGGCTAGTTTACCCTCTTACCTCATCTTTTCTCCTCGTATTGCCTTTTTAGTTAACTTTTGTTGCTCTTTAAAAGAGTCCCAATCCTCTGTCTTCCCACTCTTCTTTGCTATGTTATACTTCCTCTCCTTAATTTTTATGCTGTCCCTGACTTCCCTTGTCAGCCACAGGTGTCTCTTACTCCCCTTAGAGTCTTTCCACCTCTTTGGAATAAATTGATCCTGCAACCTCTGCATTATTCCCAGGAATACCTGCCATTGCTGTTCTACCGTCTTCCCTGCTAGGGCCTCCTTCCAATCAATTTTGGCCAGCTCCCGCCTCATGCCTCTGTAATCCCCTTTGCTATACTGTAATACCGACACTTCCGATTTTCCCTTCTGCCTTTCCATTTGCAGAATAAAACTTATCATGTTGTGATCACTGCCTCCTAATGGCTCTTTTACCTCTAGTCCCCTTATCAGATCAGGATCATTACACAACACTAAATCCAGAATTGCCTTCTCCCTGGTAGGCTCCAGTACAAGCTGTTCTAAGAATCCATCTCGAAGGCACTCTACAAACTCTCTTTCCTGGGGTCCATTTCCAACCTGATTTTCCCAGTCTACCTGCATGTTGAAATCTCCCATAACCACCGTAGCATTACATTTTTGACACGCCAATTTTATCTCCTGATTTAACTTGCACCCTAAGTCGAGGCTACTGTTTGGGGGCCTATAGATAACTCCCATTAGGGTCTTTTTACCCTTACAATTTCTCATTTCTATCCATACTGATTCAACATCTCCTGATTCTATGTCACCCCTTGCAAGGGAATGAATATCATTCCTTACCATCAGAGCAACCCCACCCCCTCTGCCCACCTGTCTGTCTTTTCTATACGTTGTGTACCCCTGAATATTCAGTTCCCAGCCCTGGTCCTCTTGTAGCCATGTCTCAGTGATCCCTACAACATCATACTTGCCCATGACTAACTGAGCCTCAAGCTCATCCACTTTATTTTTTATACTACGCGCATTTAAGTACAACACTTTAACTTCTGTATTTACCTCCCCTCTCACATCGTTCACAATTGGCCCTGCCCTTAATTTCTTTTCCGCTCTAGAACTTCTGTTCCCATTCTTCCGAGAGTCTTTTGCAATATCTCCTGTATTCCCTTTTACCTCATCTTCATATTCACAATTTGTTAACCCCTCCCCCCCACTACTTAGTTTAAAGCCACAGGTGTCACACTAGCAAACCTGCCTGCCAGAATGTTTGTCCCCCTGCTGTTAAGATGCAACCCGTCCCTTTTGTACAAGTCACCCCTAGCCCAGAAGAGATCCCAGTGGTCCAGAAATCTAAATCCCTGCTCTCTGCACCAGTCCCTCAGCCATAAATTCATACCCTCTATCTCTCTGTTCCTGGCCTCACCAGCACGAGGTACCGGTAGCAGTCCAGAGATAACCACCTTCGACGTCCTACTTCTCAGCGTTTTTCCCAACTCTCTAAACTCCCGCTGTAGCACCTCCTTCCTCTTCCGCCCGACGTAATTCGTGCCCACGTGCACAACGACTTCAGGTTGATCGCCTTCCCTCGCTAGGATTTTCTGAAGGCGGTCTGTGATGTGTTGAACCCTGGCACCAGGGAGGCAACAGACCATCCTCAAGTCCCTCCTGCTGCCACAGAATCTTCTGTCCGTCCCTCGGACTATGGAGTCACCGACCACTACGGCTCTTCCAGACTTCGGTCTCCCCTGATTAAGTTTATAATTTAGTTTGAAGATACAGCATGATGGCAGGCCTTCGTCCCACTGAATCCACGCCAACCAATGAACACCCATACACTAGTTCTATCCTACACACTAGGGACAATTTACAGAAGCCAATTAACCTATAAATCTGTATGTCTTTGGAATGAGGGAGGAAACAGGAGCACCTGGAGAAAACTCACACAGTCACAGGGAGAATGTACAAACTCCGTATAGATAGCACCGGTAGTCATGATTGAACCTGGATGCCTGGCACAGCAAGGCAGCAATGCTACAGCTGCACCACTGTGCCACCTAATTTTAAGCAATTCATGTAAAATTAGTAATGAGTAAAATAGTCTCAGCATTCCTACATGATGTCAGTATTTAGCGCAGAGATAATGATTCAAATGTGTGGATTGTGTCATCAATTCAAGGTTAAGAACAAGGAGAAGGCAATGGAGACAATTCACTGCACACAGTAGGTAACCAGAGCTTTACCAGAGCTGCTTAATCAAGTATATTTAGACAGTAGGCTATGGAGGGGAGTAAATGGGGAAGGAAAGGAAGAAAAAGGTCGGGAAGAGTACCCGAGCAGGTTATACTTTCAAATAAAATTAAAGTCCCCTTTTTCCTTGAAAAAATAGGTTATCCTGTGTAGTTTAATATTAGTTTAGAAATACAGTGTGGAGACAGGCCCTTCGGCTCGCCTAGTCCATGTCGACCATCGATCACCCATACACTAGTTCTACTGTATGTTATCCTACTTTCGCATCACACACAAGGGGGGATGTACATAAGCCAATTAACTTACAAACCTGCACATCTTTGCAATCTGGGAGGAAACGGAGCACCCGGAGGAAACCCATGTGCTCAAAGGGAGAACATGCAAACTCTGCACTGGCAGCACCCACAGTTAGGATCAAACCAGGGTCGATGGCGCTGTGAGGCAGCAGATCTACTATCGAGCCACCCTATTTATTTGTTTTTAAATAAATGCAAAGGGAAATGACAAATAATAGTTTGGGTAAGGGGAAAACATAGAAGCGCAATCAGAAATACAAAGGTGAAAATGAATTATCGATTCAGTGGGGACCTTTGGCCTTTTGTTGACTATTATATTATTTGAAAATAAAGCAGAAAATGTTGGAAATAATCAGCAGATCGGGCAGCACCTGTGAAATGAGAAACAGTCATTATTTCAGGTCCAGGATCCTTTGTTTTCGCTCTTTTTCAGTTCTAACAAGTTACTTTTCAGTAGGTTAGAAGGTGAGATGCGATGGGTAGAACACAGGGAATATTTGTGTCAGGATGGGACAAAGAGAGTTAGTTGCCACATGCCCCAGACTCTGTTGTTATCCCCACCCCTCTCTCTCCTACTGAATATGCAGCCTCACCCACTGAGTTCCTCCAACAGAATGTTTTTACCTTGATAAAGAGTCTTGAAGGCTGCAACTTGCCCAGATAGAAGATGAGGCAATGTTCCTCAAGCTCAGTACAGAGGAGTCAACATGGTTGGAAATCATTTGGAAATTCTGTGATGTATCACTATATTTATGTGCACTACATCATCGGAAAAAAAATGATTTATGGCTTATCATGCAATTCAAGAAGTCTAACGGTTTCCATGCATTAGACACATTACTGCCTGAAAGTATTCATGTGTGCATTATGGTATCCAAAAGGGCAGTAGTTTTCTCCACACCTTCTATATTAATGATTTCAAACAGAATGTAGTTGGTATGATTGGTAAGTTTGCAGGTGATCCCAGAATTGGTGGTATAATGGACAATAAAGAAGGTTACAGTATCTCAGATTACTTGAGGATCTAGATTACATGGGAAAGTGGGCCCAGGACTGGCTGATGGAATTTAACTCGGACAAATGTGAACAGCTGCATTTTGGGAAGTTAAACCAGGGCAGGACATACAGTACACAGTGAAAGGCAGGGACCTGGGGAATGTTATAAAAGCGAGAAACCTATGGGTACAGGAACATAGTTCCCTAAACGCGTTGATATGGGTGGACAGGGTGGTGAAGAAGGCATTTGGCACCCTTGTCTTCATCAGTCAGTGCATATAACTCCAGGATCCCACAACATTTCCCCCACAAGGTAAATAGAAAAAAGAAAAGGGTATCTTCTCATGAAAATTATAGTTGTTACATACAGTTGACTCACCGGAGATCTACAGATAACTCTTGCAGTTTGTTGCAATTGCTGTAAAGTCTTGATGAGCTGTGCCTCAGAGTGTGACATAGCCATTTTTGATGGGGATTTCATATTGCCAGCTTTGAAGCATATTGGTGAACAATGTTGAACACAGTAACAATGGTGACAGCAAAGGCAGTGAACAGGAGTGATAGCAGTTCGTTTCTGAGTATTCTGCTCGACAATATTTAGTCCGGTATCCAGTGAAATTGATTTTGTAAGTTTGCTGACAGATTGAAATTCAGGTGCAAGTTGGGTGAAGTTCTTAATTTGGTCAGGTTGACTAGTTTTATCCTTAATGTTATCCTTAGTCTGCTCTGAAGCATCCTTCATCTTGCCACTTTCTTGAAATGCAGATTGTTTGACAGGGTCTTCATTTGAGTGAAGTAAAAGTGGCTGTGGGTCTAACAAATGAATGTCTGTGACAATCTGCGGCAATTTTTCCTGAGGAATTTGGATGGTCACTAATTTGCTTAAAGTAGCGGAATGTGGTAGATGGAGGCTGGGCTCCTGCTGGATTGCTGGTATATTGTTCACAATGATTGCATTAATGCTTACAGAGTTATTAGTTTGGTTGTCTACATCATCATTTTCCTTCTGGGTCTGGGTATTTTTCCAGACATCTGCATCAGCAATGGAATCATCCTTTGTAGCCTTAAAAGGCATTGTGGGCAAATGACTATTGTTGTCATTTAGCTCACTTTCTTCCCCTGTGACCTTATCAATGCATGTTATCCTCTGATGATCATCAAAGGCATGAGGATTGTGGTCAAGATTTTCCACCGTAAATGTTTCCTGTTCTTGAGAAACACGCAATGTTGTGGATGCTTCTGGACACTTTGCTTGATCACTGTCAGTAGACTCAGAGTGTAAGGTTGGATCAGTAATGTTGTAGGTTGCTTGTTCTGGATTGCTGACTTGAACAGGCCATTGCTTGCTTTCTTGTGAGGAGGCTCGGCTGTCCAAACCAAAGTTTTTCAATGTATGCAGAATCTGAAAATATTCAAATTGGTAGTTGAGAAATCATGTGTTTATTTTTACAGTAACAGGGATTGAAAAGTTTATAACAGAAAACACTAGGAGTACTCAGCTGGCTGGGCAGCATCTGAGCTGAGTCCACCAATCGTTTTTATTTTTCACTCAGTGAGTTGTGAATCTGTGGAATTCTCTGCCACAGAAGGCAGTGGAGGCCAATTCACTGGATGTTTTCAAGAGATAGTTAGATTTAGCTCTTAATAATAATAACCTTAGCAAGTAATTTCTGTTTACAGTTGGATGTAAATGTAAGTGGCATGGTTGGTAGGTTTATGGATGACATTAAAATTGGTGGTATGATATAATATCAAGAAACTCATCTACGATTACAATGAGATCTTGATCAACTGGGTCAATGGGCTGAGGAATAGCAAATGGAGTTTAATTCAGACAAATTAGGGCGGCACGGTAGCGCAGCGGTAGAGTTGCTGCTTTACAGCGAATGCAGCGCCGGAGACTCAGGTTCGATCCTGACTACGGGTGCTGTACTGTAAGGAGTTTGTACGTTCTCCCCATGACCTGCGTGGGTTTTCTCCGAGATCTTCGGTTTCCTCCCACACTCCAAAGACGTACGGGTATGTAGGTTAATTTGACTGGGTAAATGTAAAAAATTGTCCCTAGTGTGTGTAGGATAGTGTTAATGTGCGGGGGCGGCGCGGACTTGGTGGGCCGAAAAGGCCTGTTTCCGCGCTGTATATATATGATATGATATGATATGAAATGTGAGGTGTTGCATTATGGCAGGACAAACCAGAACAGTAAACGGCAGGGCTCTAGGGAGTAAGAGAGACCTAGGGGTCCATGTAGATAGTTCCATGAAGGTGGGCAGGGCAGTGAACTATCTACATGTAGATAGTTCCATGCTTTCCTTCAGCAGGCAGGGCATTAAATACAGGAGTTAGGAAGTTGTGTTGCAGCTATACAGGATGTTGGTAACACCATATTTGGAGTAAGCTGGATAGGCTGAGTCATTACTCTTGGGAGCATTGGAGGCTGAGTGTGGCCTTAGAGGTTTATAAATTATTGCAGACAGGATAGAACTAGAATTGTTTCCCGAAGGGGACAGGAGTCTACAACCAGAGGGCACAAGTTTAAAGTGAGAGGGAAGATATTTAAGAGATCCAAGGGTGGGTTTTCTTTCCACACAGAGGGTGGTGGTTATCCAGAACAAGCTGCTAGAGGCAGGTATACAGTACTTACAACATTTAAAAGGCATTTGGACAGGGACTCAAATAGGATAGACGTAGAATGATATGGCTCTGATACAGGCATGTGGGATTAGTGTAGATAAGCATCGTGGTCACTGGGACAAAAGCATTTCTGTGCTGTACAATTCTATAATTCTCTCAAACATTGAACTAGATTAATGAATTTCTAAGACTCAAACTGTGCACAATAGTGGAATGGAATATCAGTAGGTAAGCTTTATATCTGCCCCAATTCTGATTTTTACAGATTTCAGATTGAAACACTGCTGGCTGGGGGACTGATTAATAAGCTATGCATAAATGAGTCGACAACATTTCATAATGACTGCTTTGAAGTTTTTGTGGCTCTTCAGACATTCAACATGCATATCATTGGACATCATAAAAAAGGCCCCAGAAATTAAATGCTGTCGTTTCCCCAAACATTGCACTTTATTAGCATTGGAGAAAAATCAAGTTTTTAGTTAGAGATATTTATTTTCATGTGATATCAATTGAATTTGTGGAACCAAAGTTGCAAAAAGGCTTCTCTCTACCATCAAGGTAGTTTATTCCCTATGTAGATCTTAAACTTTGCGACATGGAGTTATCTACCTGTGATGGAATGAATGGCTCTTCCAGAAATCCACTACTGTCCGACTGACAACTGTTTTCTCTTTTCATATCTATGAGGAAAAAATACATGTTCAGCATTGCACGATAATCATCCACCATCACTGTAACTTTGTTTGTCAGTCTTCATACAGCACCGTTCATTGTGTGCAGTTTTGGTCTCCTAGTTTGAGGAAGGACATTCTTGCTATCAAGAGAGTGCAGCGTAGGTTCACCAGGTTAATTCCCGTGATGGCGGGACGAACATATGATGAAAGAATGAATCAACTGGGCTTATATTCACTGGAATTAAAAAAGGTGAGAGGGGATCTTATGGAAACATATTAAATTCTTAAGGGATTGGACAGGCTAGATGTAGGAAACCTTTTCTCAGTGTTGGGGAGTCCAGAACCAGGGGTCACAGTTTAAGAATAAGGGGTAGGCCATTTAGGACTGAGACGAGGAAAAAATTTTCGCCCAGAGAGCTGTGAATCTGTGGAATTCTTTGCCACAGAAAGCAGTGGAGACCAATTCACTGGATATTTTCAAGAGAGGGTTAATATTTTCAATTTTAATATACAATAATATTGTATTCTTTATTGCAACTTTTTTTAACTTCCTTTCATAGATAGATAGGGTATGGTTTCCTATCATTATTTCTTTTTTTGTATAATTATCAATCCATAAGCCTAATTCATCTTTTTTTAAAGGAAAGCAACAGATACATTTTTGGAATACCCAAATTAAGGGCAGTACTCAGCATCTGCCTTGGATAACAGTTGGAACTATTTAGACAGAAGGAGGTTATTCAGATTTTCACTCACATCTGTGTCCTTCTGAGGTTGGTGAATCGGGAAGTCAGTGGGCAAGAAGCCATCACAGTGAGGGTGAAATACAAAGCAGATATGCACATTCATAGCTTCCAAAGAGTAGCTGCAGGGATCAAGGTAAGTAACTGTAATAAGTGCTGAGAGCCTCAAATTGAAAATGCTGTGCAAGTAATCATAAAATTGAAATGTGTTGAAAGTCTGTGATTAAATGATATGTAAATAGGTTGTTCAAAAAACCAACAATTTAATTCACCCTTGTAACAATGACACTTTCTTCCCATGTTCAATATTGTGTAATTCAAATGTATATTTACCCAGACATATTTTGTTGGCAGGCATTCTTAGAGAACTATCTTCTTCAAAGCTGTGCATCTGAGACACAAAACAATGCATTTAATTTCATTGATCTATTTTTCACTCAAAGTTTGTATGTTTACACTGTTGAGAAAACAATTGATAAATAATTGAACAGCGTAAGAAACAGCAGTAAAATCCCCTGTATTGTATAGAGGAACTGCCCTGGAAGAGATGCATCTTTCTCATCAGATGATAAACTGTAATAAAAACAGAAAATTGTAAAAATATTCAGGAGGTCAGGTAGTGTCTTAGAAAAGGGAAAACAAGTTAATATTTCAGAACTCCATCCTAAAACATTACTTCTGCTTCTCTCTCCGCATATGCTGCCTGATCTGATGAGTATTTCTGGCAATTTCTGTTTTTATTTCAGATTTCCATTTGCATCTGCATTTTTGAGGGGGTTTCTGCTGAAGAGGGAATTAAATATGTGGCACCATTTACAGATTAGGAAGCCTCTGGTATTAAACAATTTAATCCTTCAAGTGACATATGAATTTTGAATGTATTTCCAGAGAAAGAGATTTTAAATGAAAGCCTTGAATTTAAATAAACTCATTTGCATACATTTAAGGAATGCATTCAGATAAAATAGATTGGGAAATTAGATTATAAAGTCTGGCAATAGATAATAACAAGCAAATAAAATGTTCAGAATTTTCAATGAATACTCATTCCATTGAGAAATTAAACAATTCATGAGAAAAGTGATCCATCTGTGGCTCACTGGGAAAGCTTAGTATAAAATTTGACTAAAGGAAGAGGCCTATTATGTGGTCAGGAAAATTAAAGAATCTGCATTTTGGGTAAGTCTAGAAGCAGCAGAAAATGACCAATGAATTGTCAGGGAGGGGGAATATATGCAGGAGCAATCTAATAGTAAAGAAATTATCAGTGCTTCCACAACCACGAGATAGAAGTTTGCGTTATTGCTTCACAGCTTCAGAAACCTGCTGGACGGTTGTAGAGCATATTTTCATGCACAACAAGCTATGGCTCACAGAATGAAAGAACGCAAAACAATCTATGTTGAGAAAAAGTCAGGAGCAATCGTGGTGCGATATAAAGAAATACCCGAGGCATTTGCTATTTTGCTGCTATTTTAGTTTTCACTAGAGGAAGTACAATAATTGCAGCATAAATGGATGAGTTCAATGACAAAGGTACATGAGGTAATGAACACCACTAAAGTGTGAGGCAGGTTAAGGGCACTCAGATGGAACACATTTCTGGTGCTGATAGTCTGCATCCTTGGAATCCAAAGAAGATGGATGCACAAATGAAGGCCTTTCAAAGTTCACTGCAGAATTAGGAGACAAATTACCAAACAGGGGGGGCTTTTATTCACAAAATGCTGGAGTAACTCAGCAGGTCAGGCAGCATCTCAGGAGAGAAGGAATGGGTGATGTTTCGGGTCGAGACCCTTCTTCAGACTGATGTCAGGGGGGCGGGACAAAGGAAGGATATAGGTGGAGACAGGAAGATTGAGGGAGAACTGGGAAGGGGAGGGGAAGAGAGGAACAGAGGAACTATCTAAAGTTGGAGAAGTCAATGTTCATACCGCTGGGCTGCAAGCTGCCCAAGCGAAATATGAGGTGCTGTTCCTCCAATTTCCGGTGGGCCTCACTATGGCACTGGAGGAGGCCCATGACAGAAAGGTCAGACTGGGAGTGGGAGGGGGAGTTGAAGTGCTCAGCCACTGGGAGATCAGGTTGGTTAAGACAAACTGAGCGAAGGTGTTGAGCGAAACGATCGCTGAGCCTGCGTTTCGTTTCGCCGATGTAAACAGGGGAGGCTAATCAGCCCACTGTGTCTGTGCTAGTCAAAAAAATGTTAACCAGCTTAATCCCACTTCCTATAAAACATGTTTTCCAAGTGTACATTCAAGTATTTTTTATATCTTATGAGGGTTTAGGCCTTGACTAGCCTTTCAGGTAGTGATCTCCAGATTCCCGCCAATTTTCATCTTCCTTTTAATCCTTCCACCAATTATTTTAGATGTAAACCTTCTGGCCTTAGACCTATCTACTATGAAAATTAGATTGTTTCTTTTTCCTCTGTTTAAATTCCTTAATTTCACTCAAAATTACATCTCTCCTCAACTTTTGCTGTCCCTAAGAAGACTACCTCCTCTCTCGTCATTGTACTCGTTTCACTGGCATCCTGATGAGTTTCATTGTCTATAACTCGTTTTCAGCTAGTCCCCAGCCAACAATGGACCGTTTCCTTGATCATCGTAACTTTTTTGCATATCTTTCACTTCTTTGTTCTATATCTCTCTCTATAGCTGTCTATATCTCTTGTTTCCCTTCCCCCTGACTCTCAGTCTGAAGAAGGGTCTCGACCCTAAATGCCACCCGTTCCTTATCTCCAGAGATGCTGCCTGTCCCGCTGAGTTACTCCAGCATTTTGTGTCTATCTTCGGTGTAAACCAGCATCTGCAGTTCCTTTCCACATATCAATGTACAGTTCTTGTATCTCAAAAACTAAATTAAACCAAGAAATGCCCCTTCCGCCTAATGGTCATTCGGAGAAGCAAAGTAGCAAAGACAACAGATTCGGTCCACTCCAACTGAAATCTATTATAAACAGGTCAGTTATTGCAAATGTTCACTGCAATTTGATCGGACAACCACCCTTTATTTCGATTGTAATGCAATCGAAATATGGTTCTTTCAGGAGTCAAATATGATAGTTATTTCTAAGTCAACATATATCACCCGAAATTTGATATGATGCTTCAGGAAGCAAGTCCTTGCATGTTTCCAGAACTTTTGCATCAGAGATCCACTGTGTATCGTTGATTCTTTTTAATGGAGTATTTAGGAGAATCTGTATCATGTTGTGCTGGAAGAAACCATTGCTGGGCACTTCTTGGATAACTAGATCTTTCCAACACAATTCAGGATTGGGACCAACATCCAGTAAAGTCCTGTTGTTTTAATCATTCACACACTCCCTCAATATTTCCATAACCATCAGCTATCCCTATATTCCATACTTTAAACCTCCAACCTCCCAGCTGTCCAATACTGGAAACCACCCACATGTGTGTCACATTGAATTATAATTGCATGAATTTCCTTTTCCTGACTTTGTTTACCTCTTCCATTTCAAAGGAATCCAGTAACTGAACACCCATGACGTGCTTCAGCTTCTTTGCTTGGGGACTTAGAAACGGCATATCGTGGTCTTTGTCTTTGGCAGATGTTTCCAGCAGGGGATTATCTCGGGACATCTTTAAATCAAGTGGCAAATCAGGTGCCTTTTTCTGATCTCCACTCTGTCCTACTGTTAATGGTGATAAGATGCTGTCATCTTCGGGAATAAATTGATGCCCGTAGAGGAAATATTTTTTTCTGTCCCTTTTCAAAGAGCTCATGGTATTCTCTTTATTTTCTCTGCTTTCTTCATGTGTTTGAGAATCCTTACTGTTTTTCAGTTTACTTTGTGACATTTTTCTCAGCAGTGCCCTGCGTTCCTTTGTGGCATCCACAGTGTGCATCTGCACAACACTGAGCTCAGGTGATAAATTCTGGGTGGCTATTTCTGTGGACAAGAAAAATACATCAGTCACTTCTATTACTTCAAGTTAGTGGAAATAACTTAAATGACATGTGAAAGAAGAATACAGATAGGGTGGGGGTTTTTTTGCACAGAGGGTTTTATCAAGCCTGTGTACGTGGACTTTTCCTTACTGTATAAATCAAGGTTTTCCATTTCCATTCGTTGCTTCTGAGCATCCAGAAAGACTCCTATATTTATTCCAGTTGCAACAGAGGAGCTGTTGATGAAACGGGCTGGTATTTTGGTTGAGATGTCAGGTTCCTCTTTGCCAAAACCAAGGCCAAGAAGAAGCTCCTCAGGGTCACTGTGCCAGAGATCCAGAAATTCAAAAACACTGCAAATTAGGCAAATTAGGATGTTACAGGTATCCTTTTAATGATCTGAATTCAAGAAAGTATAATTTGGATATTTTAAGATGTTGGATAGCAAGCAACAGGTACACTACTGGATTAATGATTAAGAGGTCTACTTATCCAGAAAACACAAGTTCCTATTTTAAGTTGGTAATTGAAAAAAAGTAAATTGTAACTTGTATTAACACAAAGGTGTAAGACTACGCTAAAAGACCCAGAACACAGGCTGGGATGCAAACATGCCATTGTACTGAGGAATCTGCTTTGTGACCCTATACCAGTCAGAGCTGAAGGGGTGGCATTCCCATATATTGAAGAGGCATGCACAGTCTGGAGATTAAGGAAAATTATTTTCTTTCAACCCATTTTAATTTATTATGTTTTATTATTTCTTATTGATTTGATATATTTTCAAAAAAATAATCACTTTCTTTCATTACTTATTGTGATAATTATGCTTTAATATAGCTGAATGTCTGGACATGCAAAACTATTAAAAGTGTTTCAAGAGAAGGGTGGACTCTGCAAAGCACTTCTCCCCCATGCCAAAGGTAGGCAAGATGTTTGGGGACCATGTACTGTGGTCACGTTAAATAATGAAGAAAAAAAATGAAGCTGTTCACTGCTAAGAACTCACTGAGGTTCTCCGCATGCCTTCTAACTGCCAGGATGCAGTGCGCTGACCATTACTTTAGCCAAAAAAAGACAAACTGCTGGAGGCACTCAACAGATCAGTCATCATCTCTGGGGAACATAGAGAGGGATAGGGGGAGAAAACTGGAAGAGAGGAGAGCAGGACAAAGCCAGGTGAGTGATACGTGGATCCGGGTGAGTGGAGAGGGGGGGGGGGGGGGGGGGATTGATCAGGAGGGTGGGTAAACCAGCTGCAAAAGGCAAACAAACTACAAAACCCCCTTCTACCGCCCTGGCCCACTCTCTTTCCTGTGCCCCACCTGGAATTACAGCCATTTCCCTCCTTCACCCTCCTCTTCCACCTATATTCCTTCTTCTGCCTTCAAAATACATACCTCTTCTATTCTTGTCTCACGTGTTTTGTCTTTTCATGTCTGCCCTCTGGGAGTAAACAAAATGCAGTTCCAGTGTGGAGATGGGTGGGAGATGGGTGGTTGGAGGATAAGGAGGAGGGAGAAAGAACTGGGGGAAGGGGAATGGGAGGGGGAAAGGTGGGATAACAAAGAAAGGCTTGCATGGGTGGGAGCAGGGGGTGAGAAGGCAGGGGTGGGGGAAGGGGGAAGGGTGTTAACTGAAATTGGTGACAGGGGTTTGGTTTGGGAAACGCCAACCAAAAACATTTGCACTCTGTCTGTCAGGGCCAGCTGGAGCTCCCGGTTGCAAGCCATTTTAATTCCTCTTCCCATTCCTATACCAACCTGCCTGTCCTCAGCCTCCTCCATTGCCAGAGTGAAGCCACACGTAAACTAGTAGAACAGCACCTCGTATTCCACTTGTGTAGCCAACAACCCAATGGCATGAACATTGATTTCTCCAATTTCAGATAACAACCTCAGATAAGGTCAAAAGCCAGACCCCTCCCTCTCCATCGGTTTCTTTCAAAGGGCTGCATAGGGATGATTTTCATTTCATTTCAAGAAGGGGGCCTCTTTGGAAAGTTCTGTGTTAAACTCATAACTGGATCGCAATTGCCAGTTGAGATTGCAACTGATATACTGTTCCATGGGCAAAGGGTCTTCAGAGGACTGGGATAAATGTACTTGTACATCAGTCACTGAAAGTAAGCATGCAGGTACAGCAGGCAGTGAAGAAAGCAAATGGCAGGTTAGCCTTCAAAGCAAGAGGATTTGAGTATAGGAGCAAGGAGGTGCTACTGCAGTTGTACATGGCCCTGGTAAGACCACACCTGGAGTATTGTGTGTAGTTTTGGTCTCTTAATTTGAGGAAGGACATTCTTGCTATTGTGGGAGTGCAGCATAGGTTCACCAGGTTAATTCCCGGGATGATGGGACAGACATATAATGAAAGAATGGGTCGACTGGGATTGTATTCACTGGAATTTAGAAGGAAGAGAGGGGATCTTATAGAAACATATAAAATTCTTAAGGGATTGGACAGGCTAGATGCAAAAAAATATGTTCCCGATGTTGGGGGAGTTCAGAACCATGGGTCACACTTTAAGAATAAGGGGTAGGCCATTTAGGACTCAGATGAGGAAAAAAACTTTCACCCAGAGTTGTGAATCTGTGGAATTCTCTGCCACAGAAGGCAGTGGAGGCCAATTCACTGGATGTTTTCAAGAGAGAGTTAGATTTAGCTCTTAGGGCTAACGGAATCAAGGGATATGGGGGGAAAAAAAGCAGGAACGGGGTACTGATTTTAGATGATCAACCATGATCATGTTGAATGGCGGTGCTGGCTCGAAGAGACGAATGGCCTACTCCTGCACTTATTTTCTATGTTTCTAAATCTATTGCCGCTCAATAAACAATCAATCAGGTTGTTTTCAGACCTGAGAGTACTCCCCTCACCACCCATTTGTAAAATCACCTTCGCTTACCAATATCAAAGGTTTATTTTTTGGTGCCCAACTTAGCCCCCATCAATTATAATAAAGTGAAATATTACATTTTGAGATTAGGATAATACTCCCTGCCATTTAAGATACACACATGCCAATCATCATGAGTCAAGAGTGATTAATTGTCAAATGCTCTGGGGCAGGAACAATGAATTTCCAACTTGCTTCAGCTTTACAGGCACATTAAACACAGCAACGTAACAATAAATTATCAGTATGACTGATAACACTCACCAAATTATCATTATGCAAGCACCGAGCTGAGCCAGAATAACTCACCTTTGGGGCCCAATGCTCGAGGAAGTTGCTGAAGCTGTACTGTTCACTCTTCCCAGTGTATGTCTATCAGAGTGGAAGCTTCTATTGGTTTACACAAAATAGTTTTTTTTTTTAAAGAGCTTAATAGAATCAGAGAGTACAAAAAAAAGGATATTCCATCCATCATGCTTGCGTCCCTTTGAAAGAGCAAAGTAGTCCACACCCATGATTTTTTTTCCTTTTTAAGGAAATATCTAATTCTATTTTGAAAGTTATTATTTGACTACAATACCCATTGAATTTATTCATCTCATATTTATATCATCTGTCTGGAAAATATAGACCCTTCGGCTGAAGGAAACTTTGTCCCCACCTTTATATCAAAATCCTTCACTGCTCTAAGCAGATATATGCCAGTTGGTCCCTAGAACCTGTTCTGCCATTCAGCTTCACTTTTCTGCCCAATTCTCATACCCCATATTCCCCTGTAGCCATCAAGCTATCACACTCTTGAATACACTTAATTGTGTAGCAAACAACTCTCCGAGGATAAGAATTCCCAACATTCCTCACAATTCTGAGAACGTTTCTCCTCATCTGAGAGCATTGCCCCTCAGTTCTTGATTTCCCAGAGTGGTTAACGTCCTCTCTACATTTACCCGATCAAGCTGAGAATGCCTCCCATTTTTCTGAACTTCAATGAGTGTCGGGTAAATTTGTCAATCTTTCCTCACAAAACAAAACTTCCTTTGATGTGTCATTAGTCACAGAGTCATACAGCCTGGAAACAGGCCCTTCAACCCAACCTTCCCATGCCGATCAAGATAACCCATTTATATTGGTCCCACTGCCTGCATTTGGTCCATATCCTTTGAAACCTTGTCATCTCCAAGACAAGTACAGTAATCTATAAACTGGATTGCATACCATGCATATTTTGGCAAGCTCAAATACACATGGATCTTTTCTTACAATGCCCTGAAGTTTATGAGGGGGACAGTATTGTTCAGGACTGGGAGCGATGTGAAAATAACTAAAATTAAAATTGCTGAGATGATGTAATGCTGCAGGAAGTGGGAACTGTTTGCTGCCCCAAGAGTTTGCCCTAACAGTTGGTGTATTTGATGCAAACAACAAGAAGGTTTTGCTGGCTATTGGACATATTCCTTTCTTTCCTCCTTATACACTTGCTGTATAATTGGAACACTGGTGAGGGTTTGTGGCATGACATGATCCAGTTTCAATTTTACCCAGAATCAATTGCAAGAGTAAGCTTCTCTGGTTGAAAACACACGCCTCCAAACATCGAACAGTCACTCCAGTTTGATCAAATGAGTATGATTCATTCAACAGCATTTTTTGCCAAAGCCAATGTAAATTAAAGCTTAAAACACCGAACTAGGACCATTGTGAAATAGTAGGCCAAGGAGTGCATTGGGCCAGTTTGTTGCTTTCCGTGCTGCCGAAGGAAAAACTTTGCTGACAATAAGTGGCCAGCTTCATGTCTGTCTGGCCAGCTTCATAACTGACTATAGGCTGGTCAGAGACTTGTCAAAGATCAAACTATGCTTAAGGATATAGCAAATATTTTGCCCACAATTTAGCTGCTGTGATATTCCTTAAATGTGTAGCTCCATAACAGCATCAGCAGCACTCCATGAAGGAGCCAATTTGGCAATCAAGGTGAGTAATGAACTTAATCATAGATTGCGGTGCTGGCTCGAAGGGCCAATGGCCTACTCCTGCACCTATTGTCTATTCATTGTTATCCAAGTTATGCAGCATGGAAACTGGCTCTTCAGCCCAACGTGTCCATGTCAAGATGTCTATCTGAGCTTGTTCCATCTGCCTGCCCATGCTCCATCTAAAACATTTCCGCTCATGAATCTGTCCTAATAACTTTTAAACACTACAATGTCTTTTAAATGCTGCATCCACCTCGACAGCTTCCTCTGACTAATTGTTTCATATACACACTACCCTCTGCAGGAAGGAAATCGCTCCTCAGATCTCCTTAATGTCTTTCTCCCTCACCGTAAACCCATGCCATATCGTTCTGTACTCCTTTACCCTGGCAAAAAGGTTATGATCATTCATCTCACCTATCCTTCTTTTTGCATGAGTTTGTATGCCTCTCATGATTTTGTACCTCTCCATGCAATCATTCCTCAGCCTTCTGTGCTCCAGGGAGAAAAGCCCCAGCATCGAATCTCTCCTTATAACTTGAGCCCTAGAGTTCTAGTAACATCCCAGTGAATCTTTTCTTCACCCTTTCCAGTTTGATGAGATCCTACGTATAGCAGGGTGACGATAACTGCACTCAATACTCCAAATATGTACATCAAGGTCTTGTATATTTGCAACACAAGGTTCCAACTCCTGTACTCCATACCCTTACTGATGAATGAAGCCTGGCAAAAGCAGGCCCACCCAGCTGGATGTCAAGCCAATACTGATTTTGTGCATGTAAAATGTTTTTCATAATAGCTTAAACACTTGGTGTTAAAAAATTCAACCATGCTAGGAGATTAAACATAACTCATTGAAGGATACTGTTTGTAAAAGCTACATGCCAAATAATTTTGTGAATGGTTACAAGGAGTGATGTTCCATTCATGCATCAATTATCCACAGAACCCTCAGTAATCTACTGAAATGATGCCCATGTTCATTGTTGGCAGCCTGACGTTGCCAACTCAGTGCCTGAACCAATATTGTGCTGTGTATAATCCATCACATCACAGCATTTTATATTGTACACCGATTTTAGTCCTAGCAAATGTAGAAAATGTACTGCAATCTTGTCCTCAGCCAATGTTTGTCAATGTTTTGAAACTCTGGACACATGGGCTTCCTCCTGACTGCAAATCTACTTATTGTCAGTATTGCTTTCAATTTGGAGCAGAAAACAAGTTGCAGTAGTGACTCAACAGCTCAGGCAGCAAATGTCGAAGGAAATGGACAATCGGCTTTTCGGTTCGAGACGCTTCATCTTCATTATTTTGCTCCAGATTTCGTCATCTGGAACTTCTTGCATGTTATTTTCTTTTTGTCCAAATAAAAGGCCTCAATCTGAAATGTCATCTGGCCATTTCCCTCCATAGATGCTGCCTGACCCATTGAGTTCGTCCAGCACTTTGTTTTTTGCTGCACTTACAGCATCTGCAGTCTCGTGTCTCTCTTTGATTTCCAATTTGCCTCCATTACTCTCAAATACCACGCAACCCCTGCCAAAGCCACCATACAATTGGGCAATGGGAATTCAAATTGACACTCTCTCCAATTATTTCTACTATCCATTAAAAACTGGCCTTCAAACATGTCTTGAAATACCCAGTGGTATGAATATTGATTTATCTAACTTCAAGTAACCTTTGTCTACCCCTCCTCTCTCCATCCTTTCCCCACCCAAGTCATATCAGCTTCAAAGTCATCTTGTTGAGTCTCATTGTCTGTAACTCGTTCTCACCTGACACACAGCTAACAATGGCCTGATTCATTTATTATCATTACTTTTTAGCATATCTTCCACTCATTTGTTCTATATTCTCTCTACTTCACTGTCTATATCTCTCATTTCCCTTTCCCCTGACTTTCGGTCTGAAGAAGGGTCTCGACCCGAAACGTCACCTGTTCCTTTCCTCCAGAGACACTGTGTTACTCCAGCTTTTTGAGTCTATCCTCTGAAAGTAGATTTCAGAATGAAAAATTATTAGGCTGAAATTGTGATTAACCACTCCATAATCAAGATCCCACATTAGATCTCCAACACAGTGTGCCAGAGTATGTTCTCATTTTGTTCTTACTATAAATGTAGTCACAAAACATGAAACTAACCTCACATATTCTTTGAAGAACATGTTTTGTATTGCACTTGGATATAATGTGGCTGAAGGATAGAAAGAAACATTGATCAATGTATTAAACTGAGAATTAGATGTCATCAAAATGTCTGACATGAATGTACTTAAATACATTGCAAGTACTGTGAACCCCCCCCCCTTGGTCCCCGACAGTCTCTCCCCCTCAATCCCCTTGGTTCACTTCCTTTGCCCTTTCTTTGCCGAGCCTGACCATCAAGGCTGAGCAGATGAGGAAGGAGCTTGCAGACTCCGCCCATGCAAAGCTACAGGTACCGATGGTGTCAGCCCTAGGGTAGTCAAGACGTGTACCAGCCAGTTGTGTGGAGTGCTACAGCATATCTCCAACCTGAGCCTGAGCCTGGAGAGGGTTCCTGTGATGTGGAAGACATCCTGCCTGGTTACTGTACCAATGAGGATGCACCCCAGCTCCTCCAATGATTACAAACCAGTGGCGCTGACTTCACATATCATGAAGTCCCTGGAGAGGCTGGTGCTCACTCACCTGCGACCCTTGGTTAAACCTTATCTGGACTCCCTGCAGTTCGCTTACCAAATAAAGATGGGGGTTGAGGATGCCATCATCCACCTGCTCCATCGGTCCTATGCTCACCTGGATAAGCCGGGAAGCATTGTGAGAGTCATGTTTTTTGACTTCTCCAATGGTTTTCACACGACCCGGCCTGCACTGCAGGGGCTCAAACTGACGAAGATGCGGTGGATGCTCCATTGGTGTCTTGGATCACCAACTACCCGACTGGACGACCACAATGTGTCAGGCTACAGAACTGTGTCTCGGACATGGTGGTGAGCAACACAGGCCCCAACGGGGGACGGTCCCCTCTCCCTTCCTGTTTACCATCTACACCTCGGACTTCAGATATAACTCGGACTCCTGCCACCTGCAGAAGTTTTCAGATGACTCTGCAATTGTGGGCTGCATCAGTGAGGGGAGGGAAGCTGAATACAGAGGTGTAGTCAACAACATTGTTGAGTGGTGTGGGCTGCATCACCTGCAGCTCAACACCAACAAGACTCTGGACTGGTCCAGGAACGCTGAGGTCCTGTACAAGAAGGGACAGAGCCACCTGTACTTTTTGAGAAGGCTCTGCTCCTTCAACGTCTACAGTGAGATGCTGCAGATGTTCTACCAATCGATGGTAGCCTGTGCCATCTTCTTCGCTGCCGTGTGCTGGGGCAGCAGGGCGAAGGCTGCGGACACAAATAGGATCAACAAACTCATCAGGAAGGCTGGCACCGTCCTGGGGGGGGGGGGTTGTTGGATTCTTGGGCGGTGGGCTTGGAAGGGAGGATGCTCCTCAAACTCTGGCGCATCCTGGACAATACAGCTCATCCCCTCCATGACACACTGGTCAACCTGAGGAGTAGCTTCAGCAACAGACTGGTTCCACCACGATGCAGGACAGAACACCACAGGAGATCCTTCTTCCCTGTGGCTATCAAACTTTATAACTCCTCCCCATTCTGTTGTGGGGTAGACTGAGACTGACCCCCCCCCCCTCCCACCTCCTCAATCTTTGCACATCCCCAAAGCCTTACCACTCATCACTTTATTTTCATGTTTCATGTATTTTGTGTTTTTTTATGACTGTTGGGAAATTAATTTCCCTCCTGGAATAACTAAAGTTCAATCGTATCGTAACATTTACGATTCTGCACGAGGAGCTCTGCATGGGTAACCTTGCTCGGCCAGAGTTTCCCAAATTGAAAAGTAAATGGAACAGTTCAGCACAGGAACTGTTTGCCTGGAAGAAACTGTCTCAGAATCTGGAGGTATGCATTTTCAAGCCTCTGTACTTCTAACCTGATGGGAGAGGGGAGAAGAGGGAGTGGTGTCTAACTATGCCACACAAATCAGTTGGGCACTTGTAACCTGTGGAGGGTCTGCATAACTAATCAATTCCTCACGTTATTTCCCACCTTTATTGTATCCAAATCACAGAAGAGGTAGACAGGGCAGGGTTGGAGTGAAGGTGGAAGGGAAAACAAAGGGGAGGGGAGGATAAACCCTGCAACACTTACCTTCGACACCCAGCATTAAGTCATCTTCTGTACTGCTCATCCTCTGCCTGATTCCTGATGGGCCAGACATGAGAGTTTATCATTCTCAGAAGCAGCAGTGGTTTAGATTAAATAATGCAAACAGAGAATAATACATGCTCTTGTGATCACCCCAGGGTAAGGGATGTATTTGCAAAATAAACTAATGCTTCTGGCAGGAAGTTACATCTGAGCGTCTGCTCTATCTCTGATGGCTGAGTCCCTCTGTGCAAGCTTGAAATATGACTTCCCATTAAAAAAATATTTCTTGGATGCAGATCACTCCAAGTTAAATGAATTATTCAACAATAATTTCATCAAGGAGGATGGCGAATGAAACCATGGGCTAAAGATTGATTCTTAGTCCCGAGTTTACATTTTACCCTTTTTCTCCCAGAATACAATTACTGCTTCTCTGAGCTAACCTCACTCAGGAGATATACTGCCCTGATCAAAACGACTGGACATTGAAACTTTCCTCTACCCCTTGTAGAGGCAACTGCTCTTCAAACTGCAACTCTGCCACCAGAAGCAGAACAAAACATTAGGAAACAAAGAAAATCACTATGAAAGATAGATAGGTTGCTGGGACAATGTCATATATTTGGAAACTGCTACTTAAATTAAAAATTGAAAACAAAGGTTAACATTGAAGGAAGCTCTCAATTGTAATATTTACTGTATATGAACTTGGCTAAAATTCTCATGAGCTAAATATATCATATGTGCATTAATGACTAACGTCAATGCTGTGATTACCATCTATCCAGTTTTCAACTTTGAGTTGTTAAGTCGAATATGTGGAAATTCCAAAACGCATTATAAATCAAACTCTAGCTCCTTACCACACTGCACCTGCCCAGAGGTTATTTTTATGATCATTTTCCCCAACTGCTCCTTGTACTCTACTACTTTCACCCACCCATTCATTACCTCTAGATTAACCATTCTTGGGCAGCCTCCCTTTTTCAACTGTTATTCAGCTTGAGGACATGAAAAATATGCTGGCCACCCCTTAATTGCTTGTCACCCATTGCTCCTACTTTTGTTGATTAATATTGGCTCGTGATTAAGCCACATGTTCTACAATTAGAGGAAATTAAAGGCATCAAACAATAGCAAAGGGTGAAACAAAGTGCTGGAGGAACTCAATGGGTCAGGCAGCATCTGTGGTTGGAGTGGACAGATGATGGGTCAGGCAGCATCTGTGGTTGGAGTGGACAGATGATGGGTCAGGCAGCATGTGTGGTTGGAGTGGACAGATGATGGGTCAGGCAGCATGTGTGGTTGGAGTGGACAGATGATGCATCAGGTCAAGCAGCATCTGTGGTTGGAATGGACAGATGATGCATCAGGTCAGGTGTTTTCATTCTGTACCAGAGAACACTGTAGTATTGTGGAGGAAATAATTGATCATCGTCTATTAATACAAATGCACATACGGCATACCTTGTAAAGTTGCTGATATAATGGCTAAGTTGCTGAACTAATAGCCAGAGTTCTGAATGATTACTCTCAGACACAAATTCGAATTCTATTATGGCAGCTGAGGAATTTAAAATCAAGTAAATAAATCACTCAAATTAATAACCGCAACATGACTAGTTTTTCATGAAAACCATTAGTCATAATCTTTAGGGAAATAAATCTGCGTGTGGGGGGGGAGTTTTGAGTTGAGCAAAGCGTCAACTACGGTACTCTGAAGCACCAATTGCCACTTTTGATTGTTGTAGTTGACATACGAAAGAAGAATAAAGCTCTCTCAATGTTAATTCCAAGTTTACTGTCATTACCTGACTTCTGTGGACTCGGAGGCCTTTCTTCATTCACGAGGGATCTGTAAAGAAGCATGAGATCTTTGATAATTGAAAAATGCTCCCACATCTAACCAGCAAACATGAAATTGTTATGCTATACACAATATACATCTACTTTACGGCTGTTCGCGTTACAGAAATTCACAAATCACAAAGAAATATGGAATAAAATTTGCTCTTATGGAACTTGTGTGGCAAAAAAGTAAATAAATCAACTCAAAACTCCCTCCCCCCCCCCCCCCCAATTCGTATTTCTTGACGGATGTGTGCATAACGTAGCTTCAGATTACAGATAGTCACGCAGTGGATCATTGTGTAGAGATGGCAACACCCAGTAACATGGATGCCGCATTCAGAGGCATCTGGGTACTGAAATGGAAACTCAAACTCATGTCATGCAACACCAGGTAAAGAGGAACAAAACATGAAGAAAATAAGTTTTAAATTTTAAAAATCCCAAGGAAAACTGTACTTGTTGGAATTAATTACAACTGTATCCCCAATTGCCCAATTGGGCTCAAGGCCGAGTTTCGTGTCATGATGAAAGGATCAATGCCCAATGGCATGATATATCAAAAAATTGGACAAAGTGCTACTGATATTTATAGTATAACTTTCAATGAATAATTGGGAGTTAACAGAAATATTGTGCCCCATTATCCAATCCATTAACTCGGAGCTATCATAGCTATACATTCTGCCATTGCCAAGTCTCTGATGTAACAGGGAAATTATTTGTGTCACTTTGTGGCTATACTAGAATTTGCTAACTTCGTCCCACAGGTATCTGAATGACCCCTGCCTGCATCGAGTATAAGAATTATTCCTGCATTAGTGCTGGACTGTTTTAACATTATTCATATTGGACAATGAGAAAAAGCTCTAATATTAGTCAATCAATCAAGGGTGGCACAGTGTCACAGCTGGTAGAGTTGCTACTTTACAGCGCCAGAGACCTGACCTTGGGTGTTAGTTGTACGGAGTTTGCATGTTCTCCCTCTGACCGTGTGGGTTTCTTTCGAGTGCTCTAGTTTCCTCCCACATCCCAGAGCCATGCAGGTTTGTAGGTAAATTGGCCTCTGTAAATTGCTCTTAATGTGCAAGGAACGGATGAGAAAGTGGGATAACATAGAACTAATGTGAATGGATCACAATGGTGGACGTGGATTTGGTGAGCTGGAAAATCTGTTTCCATGCTGCATTTCTAAACTAAACTAAATAGACAATAGACAATAGACAATAGGTGCAGGAGTAGGCCATTCGACCCAGCACCACCATTCAATGTGATCATGGCTGATCATTCTCAATCAGTACCCCGTTCCTGCCTCCCCATACCCCCTAACTCCGCTATCCTTAAGAGCTCTATCTAGCTCTCTCTTGAATGCATTCAGAGAATTGGCCTCCACTGCCTTCTGAGGCAGTGAATTCCACAGATTTACAACTCTCTGACTGAAAAAGTTTTTCCTTATCTCTGTCCTAAATGGCCTACCCCTTATTCTTAAACTAAATTAAGCTAGGTCTAAGGCCCCCCTTGGTCATGGCTGACCACAGGTGATGCATCCTGGTTGTTGGCTGCTTGCTCCAAACCTCGGCTAGAGCAGCGTCGATGTGTGGTCGGATGCAAGCCTGGGCAATGCCATATGAAGGACAGGCTGTTGCCCATGCAGCACGTCCCCCCTCTCCACGTCGTTGATCAATCCAAAGGAACAGTAAACTGAAAATTAAGCTAAACTAAATAATATTAATCCATCTAAAGTGTTTCTCAGTAAGGCAGTTGATTTGGGTAATGGATAAATATTTCAAAGGATGTGGGCACTTCTATTGAGTGGGCAAAAACTATTAACCTGTAACCAAGTCAGTTCTGTAACCAAATATTATATAGGTCAAGAACAATATGGAACTGATTGGGCTCGACCGGATCCATACATAGTATTTGCCCCATTGCATCTTTGTGGGCCGCCCAACCTCGAGGGATTGCTGTCACGGCCACCCCACTAATCAGAGTGATCTTAGAGTGATGATGACCTCAGTTGCTGGACCCTGAGTACTTGTCCAGCCCTATTGCTCTTGGCAAGGTACCAGACCTTGCCTCAACCCTTTTGACGACTTATGCTTTCTTAATGTCTCCAATAATTAGTCATTAAACAAGAACTGAAGTACAGTTTAAAAATTAAAACTGAAAATAAAACAATGCATTTTTTGAATACCATATTAATTACATTTCAGCATTAAATACAATAGAGAAAATAAACCACTGATCCTCACATACCTTTTTAATCAGTGCAGAACCCAGATGCAGTGCATATAAAAGATGGGTCTGGGTTTGATATTCAGCATGTTCCATACTTTCACACTCCCACATTAAACAGCAGAGGGCAGTGAGTCCCGTGGAACTGCTCCCCACAAGGAAGCAGGATCTGCCTTAATGATTACATGCAGTGGACTCCTGATAGTGCCACCATGGGGATTGAGGAGCTATTTGCACAATGTTATCATGACAATGTTTTGGAAAGAACAATCAGAAGACAGTTCTCCCTGGGTATTAAGTCTTATAGGTTTTATTACGATGCAAGAAATGATTACTCACGTGCAGTTAGTGTTGAGCCAATCTTGAATACTCTGTTGCTTGTCGACCCCTTTGGGAGCACAGGAGAGGTACAGATCAAGAATGCCATCCAATATCTCTTAGCTTATCCAATCTTCTACAACACCATCAATAGCATCTAAACCAATTTGAGAGGTTTCTCCAGTGCTATCCTAATCCAGCTCCTTCACACCAATTGATCACCCTTTGTATGAGGAAGTTGTTTTACATCACACCCAAATGTATCTTTCACAAATTTTATTCAATAACCTTGCCTTTGAACATTTGTGCAATAACAGAAATTGAATGCCAGTTACACATTATTCCCGAGCTTTTATTTCAATAAGTTTTTTTTAGGCAGATGCCAGATTTTTTTTATAAAACAGAAGGTGCGAGACAAAAGGATCAAAGAGCTGCAAATTGTGAAGCCGGAGTCAGGAATATAGGTGGAGCGGGGGGGGGGAGAAATGGGTGTGGCCTACTATGCGGAACTTTGAAGAATGCCTTACTGAAATTCATGTATACAACATCTACAACTCTGCCTGCATTGACCTTTTAGTTCAAATCCTCAAAAAACTCAGATGTGTGAGACATGATGTCCCACATACAAAACCATTTTGACTTTCCCTAATCAGCCTTTGTTCATCCAAATACATGCATATCCTATCCTTCAGAATGCTCTCTAATGACTTTCCAACCACATATGTCGAGCTCACTGGCCTGTAGTTCCCAGCCTTTTCCCTGCAGCCCTTCTTGAATAGAGGCACAACATTTGTCACCCTCCAGTCCTCCGGCACCTTGCCTGTATTTAATGATGGCTCATAAATCTCAGCAAGGGATCCTGCAATTTTCTCTCCAACCTCCCACAGTGTACTCGGATATATCTGACCAGACCTAGGAGTTTTGTCTATCTTCATATGCGTCTGGACCTTCAGTATCTCTGCAACTCCGAGATCTTCGGTTTCCTCCCACACTCCAAAGACGTACAGGTATATAGGTTAATTGACTGGGTAAATGTAAAAATTGTCCCTAGTGCATGTAGGATAGTGTTAGTGTGTGGGGATCGCTGGGCGGCGCGGACTCAGTGGGCCGTAGGGCCTGTTACCGCGCTGTATCTCTAAAAAAAAAACCTTTAATACACACTGCTCTCAAGACACATCCAGTGGCTACCCCATTCCTCCATCCTCCTGTCTTTCTCTTTGGCAAAAAAGAGGAGAAATACTTGTTGAGGACCTTGCCCATCTCCTGCGACTATACACCCTTTATCTGATTACCCTTTTTCCAATTATGTGCTTGCAAAATCTCTTGGGATTACCCTTAATGCTATCTGCCAGAGCTACCTCATGTCCCCTTTTTGCCCTACTGATTTCCCTTTTTAGCTTACTCCTTTGTTCCCAAAACTCCTCCAGTGATACAATTGATCCTAGCTGCGTATGCCTGACACATGTCTCCTTCCTACTGTTGACCAGAGCCTCAATTTTCCTCGTCATCCAGGCTTCTCAAATTTTGCATCCACAGCTTTTTGTTTCTACTTATCACTTTCCAACTTCTGTCTCTACCTCCACCCTCCCCTCCACCCACCTAGCTCTTTCTGCCCTTTTGCTCTTTTCATATTTTTACCTATTACGTACCAGCCCCTGTTTTCTGACGCCAGCCCTGCCCTTCGCCCTCCACCACCTGGCTCTAATTGTTCATGACCTGCTGCTGGCCAGCTCTTGTCTCACCAATACCTCTCAACTCTTTATATCTTCTTTCTCCCCTCTTCTCTCTGTCATGATGCAGGATCTCAGTCCAAAATGTCAACCATCCCGTTGCCTTCGCAGATTCTGCTCAACACGCCTGTCCCTCCAGCCCTTTGTCTTTTGCTCCAGATGCAAATAGAGCCGGTCTCCTGAATCCCCTCCAGTAACTTGCTCTCCACAGATGTTGTGTAGTTCCCTGGCTTGTCCTGACAGACCTCTTAAATAAACCCACCACATTAACCACTTACCTCTCTTCTGGTACCTCACATGTGGCGAATGAAGTTGAACACGTTTCTGCCTGGGCCCTGGCAATTTATTTCCTTGCTTCCCACAACATCCTTGAATACAATTGGTCAGGCTCTAGGATTTATCCACCTTTGTATGCCTCAACACCACCAGCACCTCCTCTTTTGTAATATAATATGTTTCAGGATATCACTGTTCTCTTCTCAGAACTCAAGCTTCATGTCCTTCTCCATGATAAATACAGATAAGTATTTATTTAAGACCTCACCCTCCCCTATGTCTCTGCATATTGACGACTTCAGTGATCCTTAAGGTGATCCCTCTATCCATGGTTTCCCATGTCATCTTAATTTTCTAATATAATCTTTTAAGATTCCCTATTACCTTATCTACCAACAGTATCTCGTGTTCCTGATTTCCTTACTTATTCCCTTCTTAAGTGAATTCCTATATCGCTTATACTTCTGAAGGGATTTGCTTCACCCTAGCGGCCTATACAGGGCATATGGCTTTTCTTTCCCCAAAGGCTTTCTTACAAAGGCAATGACAGCACACGGTACCTTGCAGCATCTTGTAACATGATTTTTTGGTACTTTCTTTTGAAATATTATTATATTGTGTGCAGTGCTTTGTGTTATAAAAGAAGTATTTACTTAGTTTTAATGAATATTAAAAGGAGTTCAGGATTGTTGTGCTCTGTGAGTCATGATTAGCTTTACTCCACCCAGACAGGTTTAGGCAGAACTCAAAAAGTAGGTTTAAGGGAGAACTACAAGCCTACAGACTTGAAGCAGTTTGGGGAGAGGGGTTTCCTGTTCAGAGTTGACGATGTGTCAGATTTAATTGTCTGTATCCCTGTTGAACAAAGGTGATGACAGAGGCATGAGGGAGGAGCTGGATGAAGTTGATTGGAAAGGGACCCAAGTAAGGATGATGGTGGAAAAGTAATGGCAGGAATTTCTGAGAACAATTCGGAAGTCGTAGGATCTTTTCATTCCAAAGAGGAAAAAAGATTTTAACGGGAGAATGTGACGACCGTGGCTAACAAGGGAAGTTATAGACAGTATAAAACTAAAATAGAAGGCATATAACATTGCAAAGACTTGTGGGAAGCTGGAGGATCGGGAAGCTTTTAAAAAAACAACAGAAGGTAACTAAATAGGCAATACGGGGAGAAAAGATGAAATATGAAAGTAAGCTAGCTGATAATATATAAGAGGAGAGCAAAAGTTTCTTCAGAGTAAGAAAAAGGCAAGAGTTGACTTTGGACCACTGATAAATGATGCTGGAGAAGAGATAATGGAGAATAAAGAAATGGCAGATGGATTGAATAAGTTTTTTGTACCAAGCATCACAGTGGAACAACACCAGCAACGTGGCAGGAATTCATTAGTGTCAGGGGGTGGAAGTTAGTGGAGTGGCTATTATTAAGGAGAAGGTGCTTGGGAAGCTGAAAAGTCTGAAGGTGGATGTCATCTGAACCGGATTTACTGCACCCCAGGATTCTGAAACAGGTAGCTTTAGAGATTGTGGAGATGTAGTGGGTCTGGACGTTGAAGAAATCAGGCAAGGCGCCAGGTAAGTATTAACAGTAATTTTAATGTAGCATCAGAACATCCACTCTCTCCAGTCTCTAGCACGAGTTCTCTCTAGCCCCTTCAGGCAAACCCCGTAGCACTAGTCCCCTCCCCAGCCATGTCCAGCCCGTGCCAAGGGGGATGACCCAGGGAGAGGCCTAATCCCTGGGCACTGCCACAGAGGCATTAATAGTGATCTTTCAAGGATCACTAGAGACAGAGGTGGTTCTAGATGGTTAGAAAGTAGCAAAGATTATTCCGCTGTTTAAGAATGGAGCAAAGCAGAAAGGTGGAAACTGTAGGCCAGTTAGCCTGACCTTATTGGTTAATAAGATTTTAGAGTCCATTATAAAGGATGAAGTTTCTGAGTACTTAGAAGCACACGATAAAATAGGCTGAAGTCAGCATGGTTTTGTGAAGGTCTTGCCAGACCAACCTGTTGGAATTCTTTGACGAAGTAAATAGCAGGATGTTCAAAGGAGAGTCAGTGGATGTGGTTTACCTGGAATTTCAGAAGGCCTTTGATAAAGTGCTGCACGTGAGGCTGCTAAAGATGACATGGTATCAGAGGGAAGATACAAGCATGGTTTGCAGGTTGGCTGGATGGCATTAGGCAAAGAGTGGCAATAAAGGGTGATTTTCCTGGTTGTCTGCCAGTGATAGTTTGATGTTCTGCAGGTGTAGGTGCTGGGGCCGCTACTCTTTGGGATGTATATCAATTATTTGGATGATGAAGGCTTTGTGGCCAAGTTTGCAAATGATACAAAGACAGGTTGAGGGGCATGTAGTATAGAGAAAGCAGGGACTCTGCAGAAGGTCTTGGACAAAGTGTGGAGTCATGCATTTTGGTAGTAGAAATAAAGGCATAGACTATTTTCCAAATGGAGAGAGAATTCATAAATTAGAGGTATAACAGGACTTGGGAGTGCTAGTGCAGGATTCTCAAAAAGTTAATTTGTGAGTCTAATCAGTAGTAAGATGCGAATACAATGCTAGCATTTATGTCGATATTTACTTATGTCTTATCTTTGCAATGTTATATGCCTTCCCTTTATTTTTATACCGTCTTAAACTTCCCTTGTTAACCACGGTCGCTACATTCTCCTGTTCAAATACAAAAACAGGGAAATTATGCTGAGTCTTTATAAGGCACTGGTCAGACCACATGTGGAGTATTGTGAGCTGTTTTGGTTCCCATATCTGAGGAAGGATGTGCTAGAGTTGGAGAGGGTCCAGAAGAGGTTTATGAGAATGATCACAGAAATGATTAGGTTAACCTATGATGAGCGTTTGTTGGCACTGGGCCTGTACTCACTGAAGCTTAGAAGGATAAGGGGAGACTTCATTGAATCTTACCGAATAGTGAAAGGCCTGGATAGAGTGAATGTGGAACGGATGTTTCCACTAGCGGGAGTGTCTTGGACCAGAGGCCATATCCTCAGAATAAAAGGACATACCTTTAGAAAGGAGATGAGGAGGAATTTCTTTAGTCAGAGGATGGTAGTCACAGAAAGCTGTGGAAGCCAAGTGATTGGATATTTTTAAGGTGGAAATTGACAGATTCTTGATTAGTATGGGTGTCAGGGGTTATGGGGAGAAGGCAGGACAATGGGATTGAGAGGGAAAGATAGATCAGCCCTAATTGAATGGCGGAGTGGACTTGCTGGGCCGAATGGCCTAAATTCTGCTCCCAGAATTTATGAACTTATGAACTTGATTATGAATATTTGGTTTTCATATTACACATTGTAAACAATGATTTCCTTATACAAACAGTTGGGATTACTCATACGCAATGCTAAAGCAAATATGAGAACACACTTTAAAAGGATGGACTAGCTTTGTACCCAGATTATCTTTCTCAGCCAAAAATTGACACAAAGTGCTGGAGTAACTAGGCAGGTCAGGGGTCAGGTAGCATTTCTGGAAAACGTGGATAAGTGATGTTTGGCATTGGGACCATTCTTCAGACTAATTGTAATTGGGGGGGGGGAGGGAGGAAGGATGAAAGAGAGGTGGGGGCAGGTTTTGTCTCGAACAAGGATACTGCAAGTGGGGAGATAGTTTTATTGTTCTGAGTGTTTTCAGAAAAGGAATTGTACATTCTGTAACAGACCAGAATCATCAATGTGGAGAATGTCAGCTTGCCAGCATGCAGAGTAATGCAATTTAAGACATAATTCTGATCACACAATTGGCAGATTAAACCATTGCATCTAGTCAAAACTAACTTCTGAGAAAAAAACACCAATCATTTCATGTATTTGTCAACATGACTCAAAATGGATTGACATCATCCGTAGAGGTACTTGGTCAACAGCAAATCCATTATTGAATTGAAATATATTTTTGTTACTCATGGAATACAAGCATAATTAGAATCCGATAGTAGACTAGATTACTTTGAATTTATAATTTTTTTTCTAGGATGTTACAGCTTATAAATTTCTATTGATTTCTAATTCTTTTTCCAGTTGTATGTAAAAAGATTTGCATGTGAGGTAATAAAAACCTTTAACGAAACATGTCTTCCAAAATTAATTCAGCTTCATGATTACTCTGGCTAACTTCTTGTTTAAATATCATCCAGTTTCACTACAGGGAAGTGACCTTACTCCAGTAGAACTATTAATACATCAGCATCAAGGTTAAGTTTAAGTCAAATTAAGTTTGGTTCATCTTAATTTCTGGGGGAAAGAGTAGAGATAGCATTTGAAGAAGGCAGTGTTAGAAAACAAGAACAAAACATTTTTTTACTGGACACAAAATGCTGGAGACTCTTCTTCAGAGTGAAGGAGGGTCATGACCCAAAACGTCACCCATTCCTGCTCTCCAGAGATGCTGCCTGTCCCGCTGATTTATTCCAGCATTTTGTGTCTATCTTTGGTGTAATGTTCCTAACAATCTCAGGGACTAATACACCAATGAGGGGCCAATGCACAGACCTAAGCTGGGTGGCAATGTGAGCTGTGAGGAGGATGCTATGAGGATGCAGGGTGACGGATAAGTTAGGTGAGTGGGCAGATGCATGGCAGATGCAGTATAACGTGGATAAATGTGAGGTTATCCACTTTGGTGGCAAGAAAAAGGCAGATTATTATCTGAATTGCATTAGATTAGGAAATGGTGGAGGTGCAATGAGACCTGGGTGTCCTTGTACAACATGAAAGATCTTTAACTTGATATCCTTCACATTTTTCAAACTGACGAAATGAATTGATGGACACAAAAAGCTAGAAAAAATCAAAGGGACAGGCAGCATCTCTGGAGAAAAGGAATGGGTGACGTATCGGGTCGAGACCCTTCTATTGATAAGTTGGTAAAATGTCAATTCTTTTCTGCAGTTACACAATTGCTTGTCTAAATATCATTGTCTTTTAATAATTCATTTTGTATCACTAAGAAATAATTTCTGTTAATTCCAGGAACATTGCACCAACTCTTGCTGTAATGACACCTCCTAATAGCTGTAGCTCAGCTGTTTACTACATCATTGGTGGTGTAGGTCATACTATGATGCCCTTATTTGTGATTTATTGGCAATATCTATTCACTTCATTATTTGCCTTCATTGTTAAACCGTAACACTAGAGCTCTTACCATTTTTTGCACAATGTTCCTCTTCTACTCTAAATTCATTTCTATCCATTACCATCCTTGTCTTTCTCATCGATGTTCATTCACTCCTTCAGGATCGTCTCGGTAGGTGATAGCTTGCAATCTTCCAGCAATATGTGATTCTTTGATTACACCAGCTGAAAAGCATTATATAAATGGTTTAATTTCTCTTAAGCCAGTTGTATCAAAAATAAACCAAATCTACTTTCAAGGAAACTTTCTGATCACTTCAACCATGCCAATGAATTATACCTTGATGTTTGCCTGCTTTTGCATTTCGTGGAAGATGTAATATATTTATAGAATCAGTATCCATTTAGCGATTCAAGCAATCCAGAGGCTTGAGGGCAATGTGGAACATTGAAAGTCCACAGTACACCATTGTCCACAGTCAATTGTTGCATAACTTGCTCTGCAAAATGTGCCCTGTTATCAGATTGTATTTCTTGTCTTGTAGCCGCTGTTGGGCTATAAATGTGCAGTTTATTCAATAGATAGACCGTATTGTTCCACCAACCAATAGGTTTAAATGTTGGACAGTACTTTGTTGATATGCTTTCACAGTGTCATTAAATACCCAGAGTGTCATCAATATGTAATGATACCTTCTTTGTATATGTAAGGGTCCCAGATAATCCTCTTACCATATCTGAACATAACCAAATCCTCTTTATCTGGAACGGTGGCTTTCTCTGAAGAAATTAATTAACATTCTGAAATACAGTACACTTCTGCACAATTTCCTTGATATCAGAAACTATCGTAGGAATTTCCTTTCCTCTCACTCATAAACATAGAAACGTAGAAAATATGTGCAGGAGTAGGCCATTCGATCAATATGATCATGGCTGATCATCCAAAATCAGACGAGTTTGTGATAGATGGCATTTCTTCTGGCAGTTATAGCACTTGGCCGTTTTGAACTGACAAAATTGGGATGAGTGATTACCGTTGCAACGATAACAACTGGCTGAACTCGGCTCCTCACCATACTTTGGTTGAACACCTTTTGGTTTGGCCATAGGCACTGCTTTGTGACTGTAAATGGCCACTGCAGTCTGTGGTGGACGAAACATGCGAGCATTCTTTGATGCCATTTCCATTGTGGTAGCAATCTTGCATGGTTTCTTGAATGTAAAACCTGGAGTGTTCGTGAGTTTGGACTGAATTCGTTCATCCACTAGACCACAAACAAATCTGTCGCGTAGCGCACGTTCGAGAAATGTTCCAAAGTTACAGCGCAAAGTTAAGTTTTTCAAGGCAACAATGTACTCACTGATTGTCTCATTCTGCTTCTGGTTTCTAGTGCCGAATTTATAGCCTTCTGCAATTTCCAGAGGCTTTTTGGGTTGAAGTGCTCCTCCAACTTCTTCATAACATCATTGAAAGGCACGTCTTTTGCCTTCATGGGCACAAGGAGATTCACGAGTGTGCCACACACTTAAGTGAGCAGAATCGCTTTCATGGTTTTCTCGAACAGCCTTGTTGCAGTCACTCCCTCTCCTTCACTGCTAATCTCCATTATGTTGTTTGCCATGAAGAACATGTTCGCTCTTTCCATGTAGGAGCTGAACGGCTCTCTACTTTTGTCAAAAGTGCCAAGGTTTCCGATGTAGCCCGTGGACGCCGCCATCTTGTCCCTCTCTTTTTTTTTTTTTTTAAAAGGACAAGGAAGGTCTGCTCAAAAACCCCAATTTCCTGTCTGTTCTGGTGTAGCAATTCACCTAAAACTTAGCTGTACAAAGGCTATACTAGCTTGAGGAAAAAAAAAACTCAGTCTCAAATCCTATACAATCCCATCCTTGTCATCAATTTTGTTATATTCCGGACGGCAGAATGAAGAACTAGACTCACACATTAGTTGCCGGTATCATGCGCCTGTTTTTATTACCCAGCATCAAAGATAATAGAGGAACAAGATGGACCACTCCGTTGAAATCGCCTATACTGAAGTGTAGTACGCAAAGGAGCGTAACGTCCGCCATTTTAGTAGGCAAAACCCACCGTTTGCTCTGCCTCTCGCAGTGTAATCAGTGTTTTGGGGGTATCATTTGTGATGATACAATTAAAATGTAGAATATATCTCATCTATCAATTCACAGAGTTTTGTTATTTTTCTTTAAAAATGTTTCTGTAAGTTTCTGCCAACTAAAATGACGCCATGACATACTACAGTTTTTAGGATCGAGTGGTCTATCTTGCTCCTCGAGTATCTTTGCCCAGCATTCCCTGCTTATATTGATCACCAACTCATTAACATAACACATGAAGATTTATGAATATGTTAAACCTACATTTGCAATGCTGGGCATCATCCCTTTCCTTGCCTATTTAATTTGTGCCAGTGTGCACAACAATGTCTGCCTCCCCCTTGAGAATGTTCTGCAACAGCTCGGAAACAGCCTGGACCCTGGACCCTACATCATCCTGGAGTCATGTTTGCTGCCACAGAATCTGCTGCCTGTGTCCCTAACTAATGAGTTTCCCATCCCACAATGCCTCTGTCTGACTTTTCCCTTCCCAGCTGTGCCACAGAGCCAGGTCCATCGTCGCAGTTTGGACACTGTTCTCCCTGACTGGTCCTCCCCACAACAGTATCCAAAGGAGCACAACTATTGTGGAGGGGAATGGCCCCAGGGGATTCCTGTACTTCCTACCTACTCCCTTTCCTGGTGGTCACCCAACTACTTCCTTCCTGTGTCTTAGTCATGACCACCTCACTATAAGTCTTATCTATGACACTCTCACGCCTCAGATCATCCCAAAGTGATTATCCAGTTCCTTAACTCGGTCCTTAAAAAGCTGCAGCTGAATACACTAACTGCAGGTGTTGCCTTCAGGGGCACTGGAAATCCCGCTGACTTCCAAAATCCTGCAGGAGTATCTCAATGACACCAAATACCTTGGAAGAATTACACAGTAAAACAGATCACACCTTAACCGGACCTAACCCTTTTCTCAGCCCCCCACTTCCAGTTGGCCACTCCCTCTCTTTTATTGTCTGTTGAGTCTCTTCCTCAGCCAATCCATCGCATGCTTTTTAATTGACCAGCCTTCTCTTAAAAGAAGCATTTTTTCAATCAAAAGCTGCTCTTTCACTGAACTCCTGTTGATTTTTTCAAAAATGTTTTGTCTCCCCTCAAGATGGCTGCTCCCCAACTTCCCATGATTTTTGAAAATTAAAAGAAAAATCTACCACAGGTCCCATTGCTTTCTTTCTTGGCCACGGCTTCAATATCATGTTCAAATTATCGGTGATATTAACCTGAAACTCAATTGTGCAACATTGGCACTCGACATTCATTCAACACCTGAACTTCAGTTTCTAATGCATCTTTTCCTTTACTTAATCTTAAACTGCATAGAAACATAGAAAATAGGTGCAGGAGGAGACCATTCAGCCCTTCGAGCCAGCACCGCCAATCATTGTGATCATGGCTGATCGTCCACAATCAATAACCCGTGCCTGCCTTCTCCCCATATCCCTTGATTCCACTAGCCCCTAGAGCTCTATCTAACTCTCTCTTAAATCCATCCTGTGATTTGACTTCCACTGCCCTCTGTGGGAGAGAATTCCACAAATTCACAACTCTCTGGGTGAAAAAGTTCCTTCTCACCTCAGTTTTAAATGGCCTCCCCTTTATTCTAAGACTGTGCCCCCTGTTCTGGAACTGCAGAAACTACCACTTGATTTACACTTTCCAAAGAATTATCTGGAAGATCAACTTGTGCTAAACAATCCTAGCGGCATAGGGTAATTCTTTTGCAATATTTTCTATATCCTTCTTCCAATTTTCAGGCCGCCCAACTTTTATCAACAACAGATCAATAATATTAATCTCCTTGAATGGTATTTAATCCACTCTTGCACACCTTCTCTCTCTGTGTCTCTTTTAAGTCTTTTCCTTTTTTGTCCACATATTGGTTGCATTCTCCTGGCTACATTAAAAAGTTGCAAAATGCTTGTTTATGACCATACAGTTCTGATCCAATCAAAGATAGACACAAAAAGCTGGAGTAACTCAGCGGGTAAGGCATCATCTCTGGAGAAAATGAATTTTGGGTATGTTCAAGAAAATTGCTTTATTACACTACTAATAATCAGAAGAACAGTTACACTATTCAAATAAACAAAGATATTACATCCTTCCTGCTGTTTTGGGCAACACAGCGTTAGAGATCCGGTTTCGATCCTGACCACGGGTGCTGTCTGTGTGGAGTTTGCCTGTACCCCTTGTGAACACTTTGGTTATCCCACAATCCAAAAGAATCGTAAGGTATGGATTTGTAGGTTAATTGGTTGCTGTAAAATTGCTCCTAGTATGTAGGGAATGAATGAGAAAGTGGGATAACATAGAACTAATGTGAGCAAGTGATCGATGGTCAGCGTGGACTCTGGGGATCAAAGGCCCTGTTTTTCTCTGAGATCTTTGGTTCACTCCTACACTCCAAAGACGTACAGGTTTGTAGGTTAATTGGTTTGGTATAAGTGTAAATTGGCCCTAGTATGTGTAGGATGGTGTTAATGTGTGGGGATCGCTGGCCGGTGCGGACTCGGTGGGCCAAAGGGCCTGTTTTCGAGCTGTATCTCCAAACTAAAACTAAACACTGGATAAAAATGTTGTGTGCCTTCATTGCATTTATGCCCTACATGATTTTATACATCTTTATAAGATCACCTCCTTAATTTCCTGCACTCCAAGAAATAAAGTCCTAGGCTACTCAATACCTCCCTATAACTCAGTCCCTCAAGTCCAGGCAACACTTGCTTGTTAATTCCAATGCCCACCAGTAGTGAAACTGACAGACTGTATTCTTAAGAATCAATGGTGTCTGATTACTAAAAAACAGTTACATGGAAACTGTTTTTCTCCATAGACTGTTTTTTTATCCGATACAGTTGCATGCCAATTTTAAATGGTTCTCTGCTATTTGAAATAGTATTATAACCGATTGTATTTTAACCAATTCATCTTACAAATCGAACATGCTGAAGTGGGGATATACTGAAGATGCGGCAGACTGCGAGTCCAGACGTGGCCTCCAGACTATGAAACATCTCCTGAGCTGTGACATGTTGCATGACACATGCACTGGAAAGGATCTTGCAGAGGCCAATGACGCGGCACTAAAATTTGCTCACTATTGGCAAACAGCTGTGTGATGATACGAATAAATAAATAAACCTTACAAACCACAAATACAGTTCCCTAATTCATCTATTGTGTTATATCCAACTTGCATTCTGGAGATACATGTTATAGCAGAACTACCTGTACTCAGCTTGTAGATCTAAGTCAAACCTGTTCAAATCGAGTTCACTGCAAAAGGAAAACAAAAATGAATAAAGAGGCTCATTTATATACTGTATGCGTGCCAGTTGGAAAGAAGCTAAGCAATGTAATCCTAGATTCCATTGCCCTGCGGGTCATGATTTTAATATGTGGTTGTTGTTATAGTGATTGTTTTAAAGTGTGACATAACGTCCATCGTGACTCAGAATAGTACTGCTAAATGTGTATTGTGAAAATGGAGACTAGAGGCTAAATGGAAAATGTTTTAAACTTTTTCTGATGAGGAGACTGAGTGTGAAGTCTTACTTTGAGCTTCCCAGGTCAAGTCATTAATTTTCTTGAGGCACTGACCATCAACAATATTCCTTGTTTTCTTCCCCCATCCCCACTACCAACAACTATGGTCCGCAACCCCAGTGGAATAGCGCAAGTGCAAACAAATCCTGAAAGTTTCCTGAAAGGCTGCCATTTAATCCATCTTCATTACCTATCTGTAGTCGGTAAGTTACAGGAGAGGATTCTGAGGCATGAGATAAACGCATTTGGATAGATAGAGATTAATAGGATAGTCAACATGGTTTTGTATGAGGGAGATCGTGTCCCATGAATTTGAGTTTTTTGAAGAAGTAACCAAGAAGGTTGATGAAGACAAGGCTGCACACATTATTTATATGGATTTCAGTAAGGTTTTGATAAGGTGCACATGGTAGGCTGCTTTGAAAGGCTAGATCGCAAAGTATGCAGAGGGAGCTAGCTAAATGTGAGGTGCTGCATTTTGGGAAGTCAAATCAGGGCAGAACCTTCACATTGAAGGGTAGGCCCCTGCTGTTGTAGAGCAAAGGGATCTAGGAGTACAGGTAGTTCCCTGAAACGGCGTAACAGATAGATCGGGTGGGAAAGAAGGCTTTTGGTACATTGGCCTTCATCACTCTGGGTGTTGAGTATAGAAGTTATTATACAGTTGCACTAGACGTTAGTGAGGCCACATTGGGAGTATTGTGTTTAGTTTTGGTCACCCTGATATGGGAAGGATATCATTAGGTTGGAAAGAGTGTAGGAAGGATTTCCAGGATGTTGCCAGGACTCGAGGGCCTGAACAAGCTTGAGCAAGCTAGGGCTTTATTCTTTGGAGTGTAGGAGGCTAAGGAGTGATCTTTTAGCAGTGCATAAAATCATAAGGGGAATCTATAGGGTGAATACACAGAAACCTTTACCCAAGGTAAATCAAGAACCAGAGGTCATAGGTTTAAGGTGAGAGGGGAAAGATTATTGTATGGGTATATGGAATGAGCTGCCAGAGGAGGTAGGTGAGGCAAGACAATAACAACATTGAAAAGTTGCTTGGACAGGTACATGAATAGGAAAGATCTGGAGGGATATGGGCCAAATGCAGGCAAATGGGAATGATGGGGTACCTTGATCGCCATGGATGAGTTAGGCTGAAAGGCCTGTTTCCATGCTGTATGACTCTAATATGGTGTAATGCTGGGCATTCAACATAACAAAGTGGAGGGGATCCCAAAGGTGAGATTTCTTTTTTAGAAGAGACAAAAGAAGAAAGGATCTAGCATAAGGGCCATCCATAAAAAGGTGCTTTACCACCTTATTCACACTATTTCTCCCCATCAGTGGTGTAATGTTTCCAGAGGTCAAGATTTTTCGAAGGAGGTGGTAATTCGGATCAGCCATCTTCTGCACTCAGAGTAATGATACATGATATCAATCACATTGCTGCAAAGAAACTGGCCTGTTTGACTGCCATCCATGCCAGCATAAAGCGGCCATTTACCATAACCCTTCAAAAAACCATATTCCCACAACCCATATTCCCACAAATCCACAAACTTCACACTTTATGAGCGATAGTTAACCAACCAATCTGCATGCCTTTAGCAGCTTCATATTTCTGGGTGTTATCATCTCGGATGACCTGTCCTCTGCCCATGTCATAGATACAATCATGAAAAAGGTGCACCAGTGCCTCTACTTTCTTAGAAGTATACAAATAAACAATAGACAATAGACAATAGGTGCAGGAGGAGGCCATTCGGCCCTTCGAGCCAGCACCGCCATTCAATGTGATCATGGCTGATCATTCTCAATCAGTACCCCGTTCCTGCCTTCTCCCCATACTCCCTGACTCCGCTATCCTTAAGAGCTCTATCTAGCTCTCTCTTGAATACTCAACATGTCACTTGAATACACAAGCAAACCTGTATAGATAGACTGTAGAAAGCATCCTGAGTTGTATCATGGCCAGGTATGCCAATTCCTCCAATGCACAGGAGTGCTCGAGGCTGCAGAAAGTGGTGATCTCGGCCCGGTCCATCACGAGCACAATTCACCCGCCTTCACCAGCATCTACATGCGGCAGTACTGCACCACAAAGTTCAGTATCTATCATCAAGGACCCCCAGCAGTTGGGCCATACCCTCTTCTTACTTGCTACCATTGAGCAGGTATAGCAGCCTGAAGTCGCACAGCACCAGGTTTAGGAAACGCTACTTACCTACAAACAAGAAATTGTGGAAATGTTCTGCACAACCCTCATCCTACCTCTGCAACAGAACACAACGGCTCACATCTTGCACTACCATGGACTTGTTTTCTAATTGTGTTTTATATCTTGTTTTTCCACTGTCTCTTTCTTTTCACAGTCTTGTAGAACTTATGTGTAAATTATGCATAATTTGTCACCAAATTTGCATGTAGCTCACCATGCTTATGCATATGTCAATAAACTCAGCTTGACACGGCTTAATGTATAAGGAAACGGGAGCACCTGGAGGAAGCTCAAGCAGTCATAGTGAGAATATGCAAACCCCACCCAGACAGCATCCAACGTCAGGACCGAACCCAGGCCGCTGAAGGTGTGAGACAGCAGCTCTACAAGCTGCACCACTGTGTTGCCCTGAAGTGTTAGCCCAACAAATCTACGAACAAGAGTAAATCTAACAGTAAAAAAAGCAATTCCAACACCCCCCACCACATCCACGTGAAGAGGACTGCATGTTTAAAAAAAAGGTGAGTCTGAAATGTTCACAGCTTCATCAACCAGAAGTCCTGAATCGAGACATGCCTACAAACATGCCTTTCGGCCCATTGAGTACACATTGACTATCCCATATACATTTACATTGATCCTACATCAATCCTTATTTTTTAAATTCTCCCCACATTCCCATCAACTCTCCCAGATTCTACACTCACCCATTGTGGCAATCCACAGTGGCCAATTAACCCATCAACCTGCAGGTCTTTGGGGTATAGGAGAAGACTAAAGCACCTAAAGGAAACCCACACGGTTACAGGGGAGAACATGCAACCTCCACATAGTCATGTACAGTGAAGCAGCAGCTCTAATGGCTGTACCACTGTGCCACCCATTGATGATCATAACAGTGGATTCATGACCTCTGACATGGTATATTATAGTGTACAGACTTGTGCATGTGAAACCCGAGGAACTCAACGTTTGTGTAGTTTATTCAAGGACACTTCACAGACTGTCGTAGGAACTTTCCATAAACATTGCCACAGCACAGAGTGGAGCAATACACACAGAATGTTCCATTAAGGAATGACAACCTTAATGTAACATCTTTTATTCACAATTAGTATTACATGTATATTACAAGGGCCATTGAAAAATACAACCATGTATTTATATAGCATTTCTTTAAGCTAGTGAAATATCTCAGGGATGTTCACAGGAATGATATAAAACAGCTTTTGAGATCCCCTCGAGGAGATTAGTACAGGTGACCAAATACTTGGTCAAAATGATAGATATTAAACAACAGCTTAATGGCGAGGAGGGAACCCGCCTAAGAAGAAAGGTAAATAAAGGCTGATAAAATGCTCTTCACAATTTGTAAAAGTTTAAAGGGCAATGTAATCCTCAACAGTTTTCTAGAACCTTATCTTTCTTTAGTATTACCACAGTTTCGGGGAAATGTGATACCAAGCTACATAATTTAAATATTTACATATGCTAACAACAGGTGGCAACTATGCTGCTTGCGAGATTCTGGTACATATTGCCTGTTTCATTCTTTCACAAAAAAATACACGTCCAAGTTATGGCTTTGGCCTTAAATGAGGATCACTTAGACGACAAATAAATAATTCCTTGACAGATAGGGACAGTCTACTGTGAGCCTTACATCTTTGCTCCCTGATATTTCCTGCTCAGTGTTTTGCTTTGTGGTTAACATTTTTAAAAAACTCATTTGCATCTGGCCTGACGCTGAGCTATTTTTAAATACCTGTGAATACACTATGAATCACAAAGTATGGAAAAGCTTTCAAAAAAAGAACAGACCTTTATTCATTCAAATGAAGTCTTGTTCAACACATTGTGATCAATGCTCTTTTTAAGAACACTTCCTGCTTGGGTAGCATCATTAAAGTTGTAACGATTCCTCAAATCCTGTACATGTGCTTCCAAGTACAACATTCGAGATTAAAGTAAACCCTGCCCGATCAAACGCTTCGGTTTCAAACACTTCTTTACAATCGTCCCAGTTTCTCTAGTAGACTATATAATCAAATCCCCTTTCACCCATGGTTTAAATCTTCTCTGCTTGTTTTCCAAGTCTTGCCTTAGCTTTCTAAAGTGTAAGATCAAAAGGTAACACAATTCTTGAATGTTACCTAACCAATTATTTATAATGGCTTGACAAAACATTTTAAACACTTCTTCATTATTAAATTCACGGACCTACACAGTTTCAAATCAATTTATTGTGCCAGCATCAAACATTTTTGTCGGTGAATTATGTCATCCTGCTCCGGTTAAAAAATAATGCTGCCATTCATTAATTTTCCCTTCGAAAATCTAAATTCCAAATCACAAAGATTAAAGGGGTAAAGCAGAAAAGGTTATCATCCAGAAAAGGAGTCCCTCATGTTAAATAGTACTCAGATATGATACTCAGAAGATTCCATGTCTATGCTACATGTATGTATTTGAAGAGCCTCAACATGCAGGACACGGTGCGAGAAGCAGAGATTAGGTTTGGTAGTTCCGTTTCAACCATTATGGGCAATCTCTTTGCTATGATTCTTGTGATGCTGAAGGGGGGGTCCATCGGGGGGCCACCAAGAATAAAGAGGAGCCTGTGGGAGGGCCACCTGAGGCCACATGCAGTGGCAGGCCCGGTTCACCTCTGCAAGGAAATATAAACTGTTCAATGAACGTTCTGTAACTTTGTCGGCGTCAGAAACATGGCGACTCTTTCTGCACTGCCTGGGTGAGGTCTGCTGTTTGATTTTACTGGGTTTAATGCAAAAACAAAGAATTTCACTGTACCTGGGTTCATGTGACAATAAAGTGTCATTGAATCATTCAGTAAGATCATGGCTGATCTATATCCCAACTCCAACCATTTGCTTATCCTTTGATTGGAAAGGATTTACTGATCTCAGACAAAATCACAATTTCAAGTAGCACTCTTGACTGCTAATTAAACTGAATTCCTACAGTTTTCTTTAGGATTCTAAAGGATTTAGACAACACAGAACGTGGCAAGCTCTTTCATCCTGACAAGAACAGTTGAACTACAGCTGGAAAGTGGCACCTCTGTTAATTGGGTGTGGAATTTCCAAGTGGTGTGTGGGTGAGAAGCAGAACTGAAGCACAGGAGCAAATTCTGGTTGGAAAGCCATAGACGTTGGCCTCCTCCTGCACCTATTGTCTATTGTCTATTGTCTAAGAGTGCACAAATTATCCTCCAACAAAATCCCCTCTGGATTGACAGATTGTCTGCTTTATTATAGGAAACATTCCAGAGGGAGAAGGGAACGTTTCTGTGGTTCAGGGTTGACATCACAAACTGGCAGATAAGTACAAGGTGATTTGGAGATTAAGGGTCAATAGTGGAGGTAGAGGAATGATCATAAAATCATGTGACAGGAGTAGAATTAGGTCATTCAGCCGATCAATTTTACTCCGCCGTTCAATCATGGATGATCTATCTTTCCCTCAACCCCATTCTCCTGCCTTCTCCCCATAACCTCTGACACCTGTACTAATCAAGAATCTATCTCTGCCTCAAATATATCCACTGACTTTGCCTCCACAGCCTTCTGTGGCAAAGGATTCTACAGATTCACCACCCTCTGACTAAAGAAATTCCTGCTCATCTCCTTCCTAAAAGAACGTCCTTTAATTCTGAGGCTATGACGTCTAGTCCTAGACTCTCCCACTAGTGGAAACATCCTCCCCACATCCACTCTATCCAAGCCTTTCACTATTCTGTACATTCCAATGAGGTCCCCCCCACCCACCATTCTTCTAAACTCCAGTGAATATAGGCTAGTGGCGTCAAACGCTCATCATATGTTAAAGCACTCCTGGGATCATTCTTGTAAACCTCCTCTGGACCCTCTCCAGAGCCAGCACATCCCTCCTCAGATAATGTGCCCAAAATTGCTCAAAATATTCCAAATGCGGCCTGACCAGCCCTTAATAGAGCCTCAGCATTACATTCCTGTTTTTGTATATAAGACCTCTCGAAATAAATGATAGCTTTATTTACTACCGATTCGACTTGCAGATGAACTTTTGGGAATCCTGCATTCCTAAGTTCCTTTGCACCTTCGATTTCTGCATTCTTTCCCCATTTAGAAAATAATCTACGCCTTTATTCCTACTACCAAATTGCATGACTCTACACTTTGCTACACTCTATTCCATCTGCCCACTTTCGCAACCTGTTCAAGTCCTTCTGCAGAGTTCCTGCCTTCTCTACACTACCTGTCCTCCAACCTATTTTCGTATCAGCCACAAACGTGGCCACAAAGCCTTCAATCCCTTCATTCATGATTGGTTTCGGGGGACGGGGACGGGGGGGACATGTGGAAATTGCAAACTGTAGGGTGGGATTTGCTTGATGAGCCTGGTGGGAAGTGAGGGAAAACATTCTTTCAACCTTTAATCTAGAACCAGTGCTGTAGAGGCACTCAACTGCCTGACAATATTTGTTGCTTTTATCTGGCACATTTTCTGTGGCAAACCCATCCAATCAACAATGAGTCTCAAAGGCAAATCGAATCCTACTCGCACAGATAACAGATTATTTTACAGCCCAAGGTGCAATAAAATTCCTGAGTTCATGTGAGCTCGTACTCATAGAGTACACACAGTATACCTGATAACAATAGAAACAACAATATATACAGCAATGAAGGCAAAACAGCAGTTGGGTGCAAAGATTATGATACAATCTGAAGTAGTGCAGAATAAAAACCGAGTATAATTACGGAATAATTGAATGAAGTAGAGTTAAGGCTGAGAATACATAGCAGCACCTCCAGGAAGGAGGAGAGAAAGAGACGATTCTTTCAGCACAGGTGGGGGTGGGGGTGTTTAAGTCTGGACATCCGGGCTTTCAAGCTCCTGTATCTTCTCCCAAAATGCAGGGGAAAGAAAAGGAAATGAGCAGGGCAGTAGGTATCCTTGAAGATACATCCAGCCTTCCTGATACAACGCACCATGAGGATGTACACCACTCTTTGCAGTTGCCATACCAGGCTGAGATCCATCCCTTCACAATACTTTCTATAGTGTGTAAAAAATTTGAGAGAATCCTTGTGGACATGCTGAATCAACTTAGACACTAAAGAAAATAAACATGCTGATGCACTTTCTTTATCGCTGCTCAAGTGCAAAAGGAGCTTATTAAGTTGCTGGTGATATGGATGCCTGAGAACCGGAAGCTGTCGATTTTCTCAACAGTAGCTCCATCGTTGAGTACACCATGACACAAGGTTCCTGATCTTTTTACTGTCTCTCTTCCTCATCAATGTTGTTGATCTGGCTGACAACATTGGTATCATTGGTGAATTTAAAGATCAATTTGATGCTATATTCTGCACACAGTCGTGGTGTACAGAGAGAAAAGCAGAGGATTGAGCGCACTACTTTGAAGAGCATTAGTGTTGAGGGTCAGAGTGGAGGAAATTTGATGAAGAACAATAGACAATAAGTGCAGGAGGCCATTCGGCCCTTTGAGCCAGCACCGCCATTCAATGTGATCATGGCTGATCATTTTCAATCAGTACCCCGTTCCTGCCTTCTCCCCATACCCACTGACTCCGCTATCCTTAAGAGCTCTATCTAGCTCTCTCTTGAATGCATTCAGAGAATTGGCCTCCACTGCCTTCTGAGGCAGAGAATTCCACAGATTCACAACTCTCTGACTGAAAAGGTTTTTCCTCATATAACATATAACATATAACATATAACAACTACAGCATGGAAACAGGCCTGTCCGGCCCTACCAGTCCACGCCGACCATTCTCCCTGACCTAGTCTCATCTACCTGCACTCAGACCATAACCCTCCAATCCCCTCCTATCCATATACCTATCCAATTTACTCTTAAATAATAAAATCGAGCCAGCCTCCACCACTTCCACCGGAAGCCCATTCCATACAGCCACAACCCTCTGAGTAAAGAAGTTCCCCCTCATGTTACCCCTAAACATTTGTCCCTCAATTCTGAAGCTATGTCCCCTTGTTGGAATCTTCCCCACTCTCAAAGGGAAAAGCCTACCCACGTCAACTCTGTCCGTCCCTCTCAAAATTTTAAAAACCTCTATCAAGTCCCCCCTCAACCTTCTACGCTCCAAAGAATAAAGACCCAACCTGTTCAACCTCTCTCTGTAGCCTAAGTGCTGAAACCCAGGCAACATTCTAGTAAATCTCCTCTGTACCCTCTCCATTTTGTCGACATCCTTCCTATAATTTGGCGACCAGAACTGCACACCATACTCCAGATTCGGCCTCACCAATGCCCTGTACAATTTCAACATTACATCCCAACTTCTATACTCGATGCTCTGATTTATAAAGGCAAGCATACCAAACGCCTTCTTCACCACCCTATCCACATGAGATTCCACCTTCAGGGAACAATGCACAGTTATTCCCAGATCCCTCTGTTCCACTGCATTCCTCAATTCCCTACCATTTACCCTGTACGTCCTATTTTGATTTGTCCTACCAAAATGCAGCACCTCACACTTATCAGCATTAAACTCCATCTGCCATCTTTCAGCCCACCCTTCCAAAAGGCCCAAGTCTCTCTGTAGACTTTGAAAATCTACCTCACTATCAACTACTCCACCTATCTTAGTATCATCTGCATATTTACTAATCCAATTTGCCACACCATCATCCAGATCATTAATGTAAATGACAAACAACAGTGGACCCAACACAGATCCTTGGGGCACTCCACTAGACACTGGCCTCCAACCTGACATATAATTGTCAACCGTTACCCTCTGGTATCTCTCAGTTCTAAATGGCCTACCCCTTATTCTTAAACTGTGGCCCCTTGTTCTGGACTCCCCCAACATTGGGAACATGTTTCCTGCCTCTAACGTGTCCAACCCCTTAATAATCTTATACGTTTCGATAAGATCTCCTCTCATCCTTCTAAATTCCAGTGTAAACAAGCCTAGTCGCTCCAGTCTTTCAACATATGATAGTCCCGCCATTCCGGGAATTAACCTAGTAAACCTACGCTGCATGCCCTCAATAGCAAGAATATCCTTCCTCAAATTTGGAGACCAAAACTGCACACAGTACTCCAGGTGCGGTCTCACTAGGGCCCGGTACAACTGCAGAAGGACCTCTTTGCTCCTATACTCAACTCCTCTTGTTATGAAGGCCAACATTCCATTGGCTTTCTTCACTGCCTGCTGTACCTGCATGCTTCCTTTCAGTGACTGATGCACTAGGACACCTAGATCTCGTTGTACGTCCCCTGTTCCTAACTTGACACCATTCAGATAATACTCTGCCTTCCTATTCTTACCACCAAAGGGGATAACCTCACACTTATCCATATTAAACTGCATCTGCCATGCATCCGCCCACTCACACAACCTGTCCAAGTCACCCTGCAACTTCATAGCATCTTCCCACAGTTCACACCGCCACCCAGCTTTGTATCATCTGCAAATTTGCTAATGGTACTTTTAATCCCTTCATCCAAGTCATTAATGTATATTGTAAATAGCTGCGGTCCCAGCACCGAGCCTTGGGGTACCCCACTAGTTACTGCCTGCCATTCTGAAAGGGACCCATTTATCCCCACTCTTTGCTTTCTGTCTGTCAACCAATTTTCTATCCATGTCAGTACCCTACCTCCAATACCATGTGCTCTAATGTTGCCCACTAATCTCCTATGTGGAACCTTGTCAAAGGCTTTCTGAAAGTCAAGGTACACCACATCCACCGGCTCTCCCCTGTCAATTTTCCTAGTTACATCCTTAAAGAATTCCAGAAGATTAGTCAAGCATGATTTTGCCTTCGTAAATCCATGCTGACTCAGAACAATCCTGTTACTACTATCCAAATGCTTCGCAATTTCGTCTTTTATAATTGACGCCAGCATCTTCCCCACCACTGATGTCAGACTAACTGGTTTATAATTTCCCGTTTTCTCTCGCCCTCCTTTCTTAAAAAGTGGGGCAATATTAGCTACCCTCTAATCCACAGGAACTGATCCTAAATCTATAGAACATTGGAAAATGATCACCAATGCGTCCACAATTTCTAACGCCACCTCCTTAAGTACTCTGGGATGCAGACCATCAGGCCCTGGGGATTTATCAGCCTTCAGTCCCATCAGTCTACCCAACACCATTTCTGCCTAATGTGGATCTCCTTCAGTTCCTCCGTCACCCTAGGATCTCTGGCCACTAGAACATCTGGGAGATTGCTTGTATCTTCCTTAGTGAAGACAGATCCAAAGTACCAGTTCAACTCGTCTGCCATTTCCTTGTTCCCCATAATAAATTCCCCCGCTTCTGTCTTCAAGGGACCCACATTTGCCTTGACTATTTTTTTCCTCTTTACATACCTAAAAATGCTTTTACTATCCTCCTTTATATTATTGGCTAGATTACATTCGTACCTCATCGTTTCTCCCCGAATTGTCTTCTTAGTCATCTTCTGTTGCTCTTTAAAAGAGTCCCAATCCTCTGGCTTCCCACTCTTCTTTGCTTTGTTGTACTTATTCTCTTTTATTTTTATGCTGTCCTTGACTTCCCTTGGAATCTTTCCTCCTCTTTGGGATAAATTAATCCTGCAACTTCTGCATTATTCCCAGGAATACCTGCCATTGCTGTTCCACCGTCTTCCCTGCTAGGGCCTCCTTCCAGTCAATTCTGGCCAGCTCCTGCCTCATGCCTCTGTAATTCCCTTTGCTATACTGTAATACTGACACTTCCGATTTTCCCTTCAGTCCCATCATAACAATAGACAATAGACAATAGACAATAGGTGCAGGAGTAGGCCATTCAGCCCTTCGAGCCAGCACCGCCATTCAATGCGATCATGGCTGATCACTCTCAATCAGTACCCCGTTCCTGCCTTCTCCCCATACCCCCTCACTCCGCTATCCTTAAGAGCTCTATCCAGCTCTCTCTTGAAAGCATCCAACGAACTGGCCTTCACTGCCTTCTGAGGCAGAGAATTCCACACCTTCACCACTCTCTGACTGAAAAAGTTCTTCCTCATCTCCGTTCTAAATGGCCTACCCCTTATTCTTAAACTGTGGCCCCTTGTTCTGGACTCCCCCAACATTGGGAACATGTTTCCTGCCTCTAATGTGTCCAATCCCCTAATTATCTTATATGTTTCAATAAGATCCCCCCTCATCCTTCTAAATTCCAGTGTATACAAGCCCAATCGCTCCAGCCTTTCAACATACGACAGTCCCGCCATTCCGGGAATTAACCTAGTGAACCTACGCTGCACGCCCTCCATAGCAAGAATATCCTTCCTCAAATTTGGAGACCAAAACTGCACACAATACTCCAGGTGCGGTCTCACCAGGGCTCACAAGGATAACATGTGGTGTTATTCTGACTGTAGGTCTGTGACCTGTCGTGCTCCACAGATATCAGTGTGGTGAACTCTGTTCCTGGTTATATACTGTATATATAATAGCACAATATGTAATCATTTATATAATAAATGCTTTGGATGAAATCATAGGTTGCCTGATTAGTAAGTTTGCAGATGGCATAAAAATTGGCAGAGTTGTAGATAGTGAAGAAGATTGTCACAGGATACAGAAGGATATAGACCAGTTGGAAATATCAGCAGAAAGATGGCAAGTGAAGTTTAATCTGTACAAATGTGAGATGTTGCACTTTAGGAAGTCAAATAAAAATGGTACACAGTAAATGGCAGAACCCTTTGGAGCACTGATGTACAGAGGGATCTCGGGGCGCAAGTCCATATCTCCTTTAAAGTGTCCACACAAATAGATAAGATGGTAAAGAAGGTGTATGGAATATTTGCCTCGAATAGTCCAGGGACTAAGTATAAAAGTGGCTAGCCATGTTGCAGCTCTGCAAACTTTGGCTAAGCAACATTTGGAATATTGTGTGCACTTCTGGTTGCCACACTGCAGGAAGGAAGTGGAGTATCTGAGGAGAGGTTCCCAGGATGTTGGCTGGATTCGAGGCATTTGCTATAAGATGCACTGGATAAACTTGGACTGTTTCCCAGAAGTGCCAGAGGATGAGGATGACCTTCTAGAAAAACAGGAAATCCTTATTATAATGGACCATAGGGAGGAGGGAATGGTGTCCGTTGTTGCCAATTTTCCGCAATAACTGAGTAAGGTATTATCATTGTATGCAGTAGAAACAAAGAACTACAGATGCTGGTTAATACACAAAAGGACACAAAGTACTGGAGAAACTCAGTGTGTCAGGCAGTATCTCTGGAAAACATGGATCGGTGATGGTCAGGGTCAGGGTCATTCTTCAAATGGATTCTGTCATCTGTGCTACTCCAGACTGTGTAATTTTGCCTTAAAACCAGGGCTGATGCTGCTATCTCCACTAGTGAGCCACTCCAAAGACATGCAGGTTTCTAGACGAACTAAATTCTGCACAATATTCCAGATGCGATCAACACCCTGTACAAATGTAGTAAAACCTTCCTATTTTTAAACTCCAGCCCCTTTGCAATATAGCCCAAAACGTAATTTGCCTTAATTACTTATTGGGTCGCATCAATGATTTGTACAGTTGTACCATAATGCCCCAACTCCTGTACTCAATGACTGATGGAGGCAAGGATGCCAAACACTTTCTTCACCACCTTGTCTAACTGTGTTGCCACTTTCAAAAAAACTATTGAACGGATTACCCGGATCCCTAGGACTCTCTGTTACACATCAAAATTAATAGTATAATTTTCACCGTGCTCTATAATTTATTATGCATGTCTGCCCTTTTGTAAACTTACCAAACTGGCACTTCGCACTTGGCCAAGTTCAATTCCATCTATCATACCTTGGTCCAACACCCGTTCATGAAGTAGCTTTTGTAATCTTTGATAATTTTCTTCACTGTTCAATGCTACAAATTTTGATGTCATGTGCAAACTTACTAACCATGCTAACAGTATGATCAACCAAATTATTAACATAGACGATGAACAATATCAGTACACAGCTCCGTAAGCTTTTCTTCCATCCTAAGCATTGTTTAAGATTCCAGTCCCTCTTTCCCAACCTCAACCACAGGATTAGTCTCCAATTCCACTCTCCAATTATTACCACTCTCCCAACTAATAGAATTATGGTTGCTGGTCCAAAGTGCTCTTCCACTGACACTTCGGTCACTTTACCTACCTCATTTACCAGTTGGAGGTCCAGTTTTGCCCTCTCCCGGTACAGCCATCTACATAATGATTCCTGGACACAGTTAACAAATTCTGTCCCAGCCAAGCCCATTGTACTATGACATTAACAGCGACATGAGGGAAGTTGAAATCACCCGCGGTTACAACCTTGCTATCTCTAATTTCCTACATATTTGTTCCTCAAATTCCCATGGTCGATTGTGGAGCCTGTAATACAATCCCTACTTATCTCTAAATTTCACCTATACAGCCTGGAAATATACTCCCCTAAAAGTATCAAAATCATGAGGGGAATAGATCAGGTTGACGCACACAGATCCTCTTGCCTAGAGTAGGGGAAATCGAGATCCAGAGGACATAGGTTTAAGTGAGGGGGGGGAAGATTTAATAGGAACCTGAGGAGTAACGTTTTCACGCAAACGAAGGGAGGTGTATGGAATAAGCTGCCGGAGGAGGTAGTTGAGGTAGATACTATCGCAACTTTTAAGAAACATTTAAATGGATATATAGATAGGATAGGTTTAGAGGGATATGGGCCAAATGCAGGCAGGTGGGACGAGTGTAGATGGGACATGTGGGCAAGCTGGGCCAAAAGTACTGGGTACTGATTGTGAATGATCAGCCATGATCACATTGAATGGCGGTGCTGGCTCGAAGGGTCGAATGGCCTACCCCTGCACCTATTGTCTATTTTGTCTATAAAAGGCCTGTTTCTATTCTGTATGACTCTAGGACTCTATGAAGTATCCTCCCTGAATAAAGCCATGATGTTCCCCTTTATCAAAACTACAACTTCCCCTCCTCTCTTGCTTCCATCTCCATCATGCCTGTAGCATCTCTACCCTGGAAAATTGAGTAGCCAGCCCATCTCGCAACCATGTTCCTGTTATGGCTATCATATCCCAATCACATATCATATCATATCATATCATATACATACAGCCGGAAACAGGCCTTTTCGGCCCTCCAAGTCTGTGCCGCCCAGTGATCCCCGTACATTAACACTATCCTACACCCACTAGGGACAATTTTTACATTTACCCAGCCAATTAACCTACATACCTGTACGTCTTTGGAGTGTGGGAGGAAACCGAAGATCTCGGAGTAAACCCACGCAGGTCACGGGGAGAACGTACAAACTCCTTACAGTGCAGCACCCGTAGTCAGGATCGAACCTGAGTCTCCGGCGCTGCATTCGCTGTAAAGCAGCAACTCTACCGCTGCGCTACCGTGCCGCCCATGTCCGAATCCAGATTGCTTGTTGATCTGGTTTACTGGTCAGGGCTCTTGCATTAAACTAAATGCAGTTTAGTCAACCAGTCCTTCCTAACACCCTGTCTTGTCCCTGTTTTCTGAACTTGTTTGCATTAACATTTATATTTGCACCAACTTTCCCATTTGCCACACTACTGTTTTGGACCTCATTAGACTAATTTAAACCCTCCTGAATGGTATCAGCAAATCTCCCTGCTAGCTCGTCTTCAGTTCAGGTACAATTCCACCTTCTTGTAGAGATTTCACAAGCTCACAATATCTCACACATATGAGGAAAGATGGAAAAGCTCATATATAGAGATGTATAATATTATAAAAGGACTGGACAATCTAGATGCAGGAGAAATGTTCCCAATGTTGGGGGAGTCCAGAACCAGGGGCCACAGTCTAAGAATAAAGGGGAGGCCATTTAAAACTGAGGTGAGAAGAAACTTTTTCACCCAGAGAGTTGTGAATTTGTGGAATTCTCTGCCACAGCAGCGGAGGCCAGTTCACTGAATGAATTTAAAATAAGGTTAGATAGAGCTCTAGGGGCTAGTGGAATCAAGGGATATGGGGAGAAGGCAGGCAGGGGTTACTGATTGTGGATGATCAGCCATGATCACAATGAATAGCGGTGCTGGCTCAAAGGGCCAAATGGCCTCCTCGTGCACCGATTTTCTATGTTTCTAAGCCACTTTCTATATATAGATCTCACTGTTTGATTTTATATTGCATGTTAGCTTTCTCTCAAAATCAGTTTTCTCCATTCTTATGAGCTTTTTAGTCCTTCTGTACTGGATACTAAAAACTTCCCAATCCTTCTACCCATGACCATCTCTTGCCACTTTGTAAGCCTATTTTATAATTTAACATTACCCTTGACCACGTTTGTTAACCATGGGTTCTGCTTCTTTCTAATTGGGATAATTCCTGCTATGTCAGAGTATGTGCCACCATTCATTCACTGACACATCTCTTCACTTATTATCCCTATCCACCTTAGACGACTCCACATTCGTACCATTATAAGTTAAAGACAGTGGTTTTGTTCTTGTGATGCCCACTCTGAAACTGCAACTAGCATATTGCACTTACTACCTCCCAGGGATCTTTAACCACAAGATCTCTAATTAACTTGTTTCCTAGTAGTTCCATAACATACTGCTCTGAAGCAATTTCCGACGCACTCCACAAATTCTTTTTCCACAATATCCTTACAGGTTTGGTTTATCCAATCAATATGTAGATTAAAATCTCCCATGTCATTTGCAGATCCCTTCGAGCATCCCCTGGATATTTCCCCATTTATGCTCCATCATATTGAGGGCTGAAAGACTACTTTCACCCATGCCTTTATTCCCATGCTTGGTGTAAGGTGGCTACAAAGGGTTATATATAGGTGAAATTAGTGGGCAAAGTTCCCGCAAATGGAATAGAATGTGGAAAAGCATGGAATTGTCTTACATACTCATTCACTTTTCCAAACTCCAGTAGAGATGAGCCTCAGCCTGTCCAATGTTTCCTCATAAGATAACCCACCCCTTCCAGTTATTAGTCTGCTGAATAATGAATTGCTTATGATGGCCTAGGGGAAGTCCTCATATACAGAGACCAAAATAGTACACAGTACTCAACATATGATCTCACTAATGCACTGCATAACTAAAGCACTGATTTCCCTCGTACAATGATAGTGTTAGCTTTTTCTAGTTACTCGTTATGCATTTGTGCTTTCTTAACGCAAATAATGGATGAGGACACTGAGATCCCTCTTCATCTCAGAGTGCTGCCAGTCTCACCAGTTAGATAATGGATATTGCCCCTTGTGAGAGGATGTAAATTTAAAACAATGTGCCCTTTCAAGATAGGCATTTATTTTTGTTCAGAGGGTCATGGTTCTTCGGAACTGCCTTGCCCAAGAGCCAATGGAAGAAGAGGCACTTGAAGATTGTTAAATTGAAATTCGATAAAGAATTGATAGGGAAATGGGTGACATGAATGCCAAGTTGAGTTTACATTCAGATCTTATTAAATAGCAGAGCAGACCTGAGGGGATGAGTGGCCAACTACTGGTCATGGTTCAGTTGCTCATAATCATTTGTTCAAAGTACTAAATTGAATGTAAAGTGCACGAGAACCTAAAAAGCACAACAGAAATGCAGGTCTTTCTTTAGGCTATTTAATTATATAATGATGTGTGAGCATGGGAAGGCACAATGGAATCTATCTAGAAGATTATGGGTGAATGTGTGAATGCAGGAGGATGGTGGATGGCAGAATAAGGAAGGTGTTATTAAGATGAGAACACCAAACTAAAAACTGATTCTGATCTGTCCACTTCTGGTTTTATTGAGTTGAGAGATAGGCTTGAGAGAAGGATTTAACAGCTGATTAAATTGTACACAACAAGTTTTACCAGACCTTGGCTTTAGTTAACCCTGCCGCTGAAGAGAAAGAAAATAAATTAAGAATCCTGCTGGTAAAGATCCACTCGCTCTGCTTGTATTTCAGGAGGAACAGAAGTGTTGAAGTTTTAAGATTGCTTTTAAATTTTACAGAACTTTAAATTTTGCATTTACAACATTTACATTGGTTTTCCCATCTCTTTCAATTTGACAACTATAATAACCTCCTTCTCGCTGTCACAGGTGAACTCGTCTGGCAGCATGCCCATTGTTCTGAGGAATGCAAATTAAACAGAACTGGACAATGAGTGTGCAGAATGCCTGTTGCTATGAGTTATGTATGGAAATTAAATTGAAACTGAAAACAAGTGTACCTAACCTTACAGGTAAAATGAGCATCAGCTTTTTGTTTAGAACTCACTAAAAAATGTAGTAGAAAACTGCATCAGCGAATCCAAACCAGCCAGTTAGCTGTAGAAATAAAGAACTGCAGATGCTGGTTAATACAAAAAAAGGACACAAGGTGCTGCAGTAACTCGGCAGGATAGGCAGCATCTCTGGGGAACATAGATAGATGACATTTTGGGTCATGACCCTTCGCTCGAATATTTATGATATTACAAGTTAATTCTATCTTAAGATCGAAATTGTGAATAATTATTCCATCCCTTATTTCCAGAGTTTGCACTTGGTTAAGGGATTCATATAAATATTGTCACTGTTATTTAGTTGTTTAACAATCTGTTACTGATTAATCTTGTTAAGCCTAAAATGAGATATAATATTGTGGAATCACGGGATGGATTTGAGAATGAAATGTTTCCTGTTCAAGTTATTAATGTTTTGGCAGGGATAAGAAACAATGGGAATACTCAAAGTTATATTTCATTGTCTCAACTATGTAGATATTCCAAAATAGGGAAACAAAATTAAATGAAGAAAGGGGAATGCAAATCATGGCTAAACACAACATATTGCTTACAATGAAACATTTTGCATCATTGACTCTTGTGTGGAACCTCTGAACCTTTGTTATTTATTCTTGAAAAGCAAAAAAAGCTCCAGATACTAGAAATCTGAAGTGAAACAGGAGATGATTGAAACACTCAGTAGGTGAGGTAGCTTCTGTGGAGACCTAGTCCTTGAGGTAAATGATTTTTCATCAATATTGGCAAAAGTTAAGGATCAAACATGTTTTAAGTTATATCTCTTCCAGATATGACTGGCAAGCTTTCACCTCAATCAGCAATAAATTCTGATGAAAACCTGACCTGAAATGTTAACTCTGTTCCTCTCGCCACAGATACCCTGTGTCTTGCCGAGTATTTACTGTTTTTATTTCACCTTCCTTCAACTCAGAAATTATTTTTAAATATCATCAAAATTCATGAGTAGTTCATGAAGAAAACAAAGTTCAGTTTTACATTTGCTATCTGTTTCCTGCTGTCTTTGCAACTGTAGTTATACAATTCATTTGCTAAATTGGCACAAGTCACATCCTACTCAAAATGAAAAATGAAAAAATTGTTGCTTCAACATAATCAACCAATATTTTAAAGTTAACACAGATAGAGTGGAGTTTCAAAATTAAATGCAACTTCTTATTTCTTAGACCAGAAGACTTGATTTAGCTGCAGCGTATATTGTCATGAAACAATAGTATGCTTACCTGGTACAGTAAAATGTGTTGTTTCTATTTGATTAGGGCAGATGCTGTTTCAAAAGATTGTCTACAGCTCTGTGCAGCAGGTTAGTTGCTTTGAACAAATTCACTGAGCTTCTTCCTGCTTTTCTGAGCTTGAGCAATGTCCACATATTCTATTGGATATCACCAGCAGTCCTGCCCACTAATTCATGATAAATTTAGGGAAATCTTTTTTTTTAAAGTGTGCATCACCGGGAAGTATTTGGCACCCATTTACAACGCGCTTAATATAATATAAATTCTGTTTATGGGATTCATATGTTCAATACCATTTTATGCATTCTTTTAACATGAGCTTTCATTCATAGAATCATGAATTTATACAACTTGCAGCACGGAAATGGGTCAAATCATTCACGCCGACCAAGCAGCATTCAGAAAAGTGATACAATATGATACAGTATAAATATGTACGGTCAATCAAGAGTCGCTTGGATAGCGAGTTGCATAATAGGCATTTAAGACCAAAAAAAAAGCGAAGCTTATGTGAGACAACAACAGCTTAATAAACAGAAAGCCTAGTAAGGTTTAGAAAATTAACTGGAAAAGCATTCTTCCTACTGTTTTCCATCTGCCTCATTCCCTTCAAGCCTGAAACCACTCTTGTTTACATACTTCTTTATTTTCCATGCTCCTCCCTCCTATATTTGCCTTTCTATTTTGCACCATCCTGTTCCCTTTGCTCCTGTTTATCCTGTTTCCCCATTATTGCCCCATTTCTCTTTTCCTCCTCCTCTTGTCCTTTTCCACTTCCCTTTTACGTTTTCCGGTGTTCCACTTGTGTTTCCGCCCTCATTTTATCCCTCTCCTGTATCCCCTTTAATCTTTTCCTCCCTTTTACATTTTCCCTATCTTCACCCTTCTTTTTAGATTTAGATTTTTTAGATTTAGAGATACAACACGGAAACAGGCCCTTCGGCCCACTGAGTCCGTGCCGCCCAGCGATCCCCACACACTAACACTATCCGACACACACTAGGGACAATTTTTACATTTACCCAGTCAATTAACCTACATACCTGTACGTCTTTGGAGTGTGGGAGGAAACCGAAGATCTCGGAGAAAACCCAAGCAGGTCACGGGGAGAATGTACAAACTCCGTACAGACGGCGCCCGTAGTCAGGATCAAACCTGAGTCTCCGGCGCTGCATTCGCTGTAAGGCAGCAACTCTACCGCTGCGCCACCGAGCCGCCCATTCTGTACTCACAATCCTGCTTTCCACCTTCTGCTTACCCCCATCATGTCCCTCCTTCTACGAATCACTCTCCTCCATCCATCCATTTCTACCCTGCTCCATTTTCTCTCCGTTTTCCTCATCTCATCCCCTAATTTGCTCCCAGCATCCTTCCTCCATAACTTTTTCCATTTCCCTTTTGCCCGTTCCAGTTTCCTGCCTTGCATATTCTTTCCTCTTCTTTCCCTTTTCCCTCCAGTTTATTTTCTCTCACTCATTTTCCTCAACCCTGTATTGCTGCTTCTTCATTTCTCTAACCATACCCCAACTGTTTTCATCTCTCCTAATTGTCGATCTCTCTCCCCATGATTCCCTTATTTTTCTGTCCTTTTAGTTTCTCTTCTTATCGTCATTCCAGTTGTCTTTCTTCTCGATTTCCCTCTTGCAAATGTTATCACTCTTCTTTTAATGTCTGTTTTCCTCAGTCCTCTTTTCCCCTCTCCTCTAATTCTGTCCTAGGCTCATTATTTTGTTTTCCTGCCATCTACTCTTCATGGGGAGGGGTTATAGGAAGCAGGCAGGACAATGGAGTTATGAGGGAAAGATAGATCAGCCATGATTAAATGGTGGAGTTGATGGGCCGAATCACCTAATTCTGCTCCGATCACTTATAATCTTATGATCTTCACTTTTCTAATTCCTGTTTATCTACCTCTTGCAATCCTCCCTCTTGTTCCTGGCTTCCATTTCCCTCTCTTCTATTTTTTTTCTTTGCTATTTTTCCCTAATCCACACTGTTTTCCTTCATTCTGTACCTTGGTCCTTATTTCCTCCTCCCTATCCCTTCCTGTTAACAATTCTCCCACTTTCCTGCTTCCTCTTTCCCTCTCTCGTGCTTTCCTACATCTTTGATCCTCCTGATTTGTTGCCCACTCAGACCTGTTTCAGCCTTCCTATATTTCTTTTCACCCACTAACACTTTCTCTTCCAATTTTACTTCTGGTTATAGGATATTGGTGTATTATTGCTGGGTGTACCAATGAACAGTGAAAAACTTTGTTTTGCATGCCATCCAGGCAAATCAGACCACACATGAGTACAATCATACCATACATGAGGGAATGGAAACAGAGTGCAGAATGACATGAAGCAGCCACTGAATGCATATACTACCGGGGGGACATCAATGCAGGTGTGTGCCTGTCCTTGCTCTGCCTGCGCCTTTGGGCTGAAGGAAAAGTAGACATTGTCTCCTCTCCTTTATAACGAGCTTGGGGAGCTTCCATAATGCATCAGCATCCTCTAATGCTTTTAAGACCTGAAGACCGAGATTGGCTGAAAACCAAAGGCAGCGCCTTTGTCAGGCCGTATGTGAGGTCACAGACCTCTAAAATGTGTAGGGGCAGGTGTTACATCTCCAGTGGTTGCAGAGGAAACTGCCTGAGGAGGGTGCGAGTTGGGTTTTGAAGGGATGAACGAAACAACGAGTTGTGGAGACAACGGTTCCTGTGGAAGGGGCAGAAAGGAGTGACAACAGGAAGATGTAACCTGTGGTGGGATCATGCCGAAGGCAGCAGAAATGTCTTTGTAGAATGATGTGGAATGTAGAATGATGTGTTGGGCAGTTATACGCACCTAAGATTCCAGCATGTCACAGCAGTTTCTGCTGTTCTCAACTGTTTTTTCCTACTAGATTTACCAGCAGATGTCAGTATAATGCAGGGTAAAGCTCTATTTTGCATAATTAACATTTATTGTTTACTGTAACACTTCAGTTCTCTGCTTTTAAATGCACGTGATGTGGGTCCAATGGATGATGAGCCAATTCACCTTTTCCTTTCCAAAATAGATCACTTTCTCTAAAAGAACTATTATCATTCCTTTAAGTTGATTTTCATCTTTCCCCAGTAGAATCAAATTGCCAAAGGATACTGAGAACTATAATGCAGCCCTGCACTTAAACGCAACAATTTCCTTCTTAACCCAGACAGCTTCTTAACCCTGTAACCCTATAATCCTTCTTAACCCTGTAATGCAGCCCTGCACTTAACGGAACAATTTCCTTTTTAACCCTAAAAGAAGATGGATATCTTCAATCAAACTCCCCTTTGCCCAGATCTACCCATCAATTGCCAGGCTTTGTCCTGCCCCAACCTCTTTTCCAGCTTTCTTCCCACTACTACAATCAGTCTGAAGATGGGTCCTGACCCAAAACAGTGTCTATCCATGTCCTCCAGAGATACTACCTGACCTGCTGATTACTCCAGCACCTTGTAATTTATCACGGGCAAAATAAAAAGATTGCAATCCTACACATGCCAAGTAAGGGGCGATATGGTGGCGCAGCGGTAGAGTTGCTGCCTTACAGTGCCAGAGATCTGGGTTCGATCCCAACCCGGGTTTGACCCTGACTGTTCGATTGGTGATCGGGACTGTGATGTTGTGGCCATTGTGGAAATTTGGTTACGAGTGACACATGGCTGGCAGCTCAATGTTTTGGGGTTTCATTGTTTAAGCCGTGATTGAGAGGGAGGCAAAAGAGGTGGAGGAATTGCGCTAGTCTTCAGGGAGACAGTCATTTGTCTTTAAGATCCACAACAATGCTTCCCACAGCAGTTCTTCTCGAATGTTCACTCTGTAGAACTCTTTCCAACTAGACTTCCTGCAATTTTGTACACATGGTGGCAAAAACATCCTGCATTTACTCAAATGTGGAAAGTAACATATAATAATAGACAAATGAAACACTCAAATACATAATGTTTCACACACTGGTTCAAAATATATAGGCCTAGAAATTGCTCCATCTATTTCCACTTTTCAAACAGTATTGAGGGGCACTTAATACCGTATATAGCAGTTATATAAATAGGCAGAAGTGGTGATGGATCGCCCTGTGATACCATGCTTAAAATTTACAGTACCCAATTTCAATACGGGTTCTTCACTAGTGTGTTGCCATTGTTCCAGTTCTCAGCATATGAAATAGCGATAGTGATCTATGAAATTATTTTTTACAGGGATGTATGAAAATACAGGCAACACCACTCCAGATACAGGGAGCATTGCAACTTGAATAAAAGGCTCTAACAGGGAAGGTAGAGGAAGGTTGGAAGGAGTGGAGTCTGCTTTTTAACCAGACGAGTTGGTAAATAATAGAGCCTACAGGGGGAAACTACATAGTGGGAACTGCACTAAAGTGATGTAAATCAATTGATGATCATTGAAAAGCAAATATGCAGGGAAATTTCAGATTCCTGCAAAAACATCGGGTGATAACAGTAAGGGGGATTTTACTTACCCAAAATATTATCTGAGACAGTCAGGTATAGAAGGGGAAATAAATTCCTGAATTTCATTGTGGAAAACCTTTTCCAAGCCTAACAAGAGAGGTGGGGAATTCTAAGCACATTTTAAGATATGAGACTGAGTTTCATTTGATTTGATTTACCAGAGGGCAAAGATAAAACCATAAGGAGCATAAGTTCTAATTTGGTCAAATTTATTATATTTGAAATTATTTAGCAAAATAGACTGGAAACAACCATGAATGTATAGATGTGGGATTGGTGCAGGGAGCTGGGATTTAGATTTCTAGACAACTGGGATCTCTTCTGGGGTAGGGGTGACCTGTACAAAAGGGACGGGTTACACCTTAACAGCAGGGGGACCAACATTCTGGCAGGCAGGTTTGCTAGTGTTATGTGTGGGTTTAAACTAAGTAGTGGGGAGGAGGGGTTGACAAATTGGGAATATGAAGATGGAGTTAAAGGGGAAGCGAATACAGGAGAAATTGCAAAGGACTCTCGAATAAATGGGAAGGGAAGTTCTAGATGGGATAAGAGAGTAAGGTCGGGGCCAATGGTGGCCGGTGTGAGGGGAGGTGAATACCGAATTTAAAGTGTTGTATTTAAATGCGCAAAGTATAAAAAATAAAGTGGATGAGCTTGAGGCTCAGTTAGACATTGGCAAGTATGACGTTGTGGGAATTACAGAAACATGGGTACAAGAGGACCAGGGCTGTGACCTGAATATTCAGGGGTATTCGACCTATCAAAAAGACAAACAGGTGGGTAGAGGGGGTGGGGTTGCTCTGTTGGTAAGGAATGATATTCACTCCCTTTCAAGGGGTGACATAGAATCAGGAGATGTAGAATCAGTATGGATAGAAATGAGAAATTGTAAGGGTAAAAAGACCCTAATGGGAGTTATCTACAGGCCCCCAAACAGTAATCTCGACATAGGGTGCAAGTTGAATCAAGAGCTAAAATTGGCATGTCGAAAATGTAATGCTACGGTGGTTATGGGAGATTTCAACAAGCAGGTAGACTGGGAAAATCAGGTTGGTACTGGACCCCAAGAAAGGGAGTTTGTGGAGTGCCTCCGAGATGGATTCTTAGAACAGCTTGTACTGGAGCCTACCAGGGAGAAGGCAATTCTGGATTTAGTGTTGTGTAATGAACCTAATTTGATAAGGGAACTCAAGGTAAAAGAGCCATTAGGAGGCAGTGATCATAATATGATAAGTTTTAATTTACAAATTGAGAGGGAGAAGGGAAAATCAGAAGTGTCAGTATTACAGTATAGCAAAGGGGATTACAGAAGCATGAGCCAGGAGCTGGCCAGATTTGACTGGAAGGAGACCCTAGCAGGGAAGACGGTGGAACAGCAATGGCAGGTATTCCGGGGAATAATGCAGAAGTTGCAGGATCAATTCATCCCAAAGAGGAGGAAAGATTATAAGGGGAGTAAGAGGCACCCGTGGCTGACAAGGGAAGTCAAGGACAGCATAAAAATAAAAGAGAATAAGTATAACATAGCAAAGAAGAGCGGGAAGCCAGAGGATTGGGACTCTTTTAAAGAGCAACAGAAGATAACTAAAAAGGCAATACGGGGAGAAAAGATGTGGTACGAAGGTAAACTGGCCAATAATCTAAAGGAGGATAGTAAAAGCTTCTTTAGGTATGTGAAGAGGAAAAAAATAGTTAAGGCAAATATGGGTACCTTGAAGACAGAAGCAGGGGAATTTATTACGGGGAACAAGGAAATGGCAGACAACCCGGTACTTTGGATCTGTCTTCACTAAGGAAGATACAAACAATCTCCCAGATGTTCTAGTGGCCAGAGATCCTAGGGTGACGGAGCAACTGAAGGAAATTCACATTAGGCAGGAAATGGTGTTGGGTAGACTGATGGGACTGAAGGCTGATAAATCCCCAGGGCCTGATGGTCTGCATCCCAGGGTACTTCAGGAGGTGGCTCTAGAAATGGACGCATTGTTGATCATTTTCCAATGTTCTATAGTTTCAGGATCAGTTCCTGTGGATTAGAGGGTAGCTAATGTTATCCCACTTTTTAAAGAAAGGAGGGAGAGAGAAAACAGGAAATTATAGACCAGTTAGTCTGACATCAGTGGAGGGGAAGATGCTGGAGTCAATTATAAAAGACGAAATTGCGGAGCATTTGGATAGTAGTAACAGGATCATTCCGAGTCAGCATGGATTTCTGAAGGGGAAATGATGCTTGACTAAACTTCTGGAATTTTTTGAGGATGTAACTAGGAAAATGGACAGGGGGGAGCCGGTGGATGTAGTGTACCTGGACTTTCAGAAAGCCTTCGACAAGGCCCCACATAGGAGATTAGTGTGCAAAATTAGAGCACATGGTATTGGGGGTAGGTACTGACATGGATAGAAAATTGGTTGGCAGACAGAAAGCAAAGAGTGGGGATAAATGGGTTCCTTTCAGAATGGCAGGCAGTAACTAGTGGGGTACCGCAAGGCTTGGTGCTGGGACCGCAGCTATTTACAATATACATTACTGACTTGGATGAAGGGATTAAAAGTAACATTAGCAAATTTGCAGATGATACAAAGCTGGGTGGCAGTGTGAACTGTGAGGAAGATCCTATGAGGTTGCAGGTTGACTTGGACAGGCTGTGTGAGTGGGTGGATGCATGGCAGACGCAGTTTAATATGGATAAGTGTGAGGTTATCCACTTTGGTGGTAAGAATAGGAAGGCAGATTATTATCTGAATGGTGTCAAGTTAGGAAAAGGGGACCTACAGCGGGATGTGGGTGTCCTAGTGCATCAGTCACTGAAAGGAAGCATGCAGGTACAGCAGGCAGTGAAGAAAGCCAATGGAATGTTGGCCTTCATAACAAGAGGAGTTGAGTATAGGAGCAAAGAGGTCCTTCTACAATTGTACAGGGCCCTACTGAGACCGCACCTGGAGTACTGTGTGCAGTTTTGATCTCCAAATTTGAGGAAGGATATTCTTGCTATTGAGGGCGTGCAGCGTAGGTTTACTGGGTTAATTCCCGGAATGGCGGGACTGTCATATGTTGAAAGACTGGAGCGACTCAGCTTGTATACACTGGAATTTAGAAGGATGAGAGGGGATCTTATTGAAACATATAAGATTATTAAGGGGTTGGACACATTAGAGGCAGGAAACATGTTCCCAATGTTGGGAGTGTCCAGAACCAGGGGCCACAGTTTAAGAATAAGGGGTAGACAATTTAGAACAGAGATGAGGAAAAACCTTTTCAGTCAGAGTTGTAAATCTGTGGAATTCTCTGCCTCAGAAGGCAGTGGGGGCCAATTCTCTGAGTGCTTTCAAGAGAGAGCTAGATAGAGCTCTTAAGGGTAGCAGAGTCAGGGGGTATGGGGAGAAGGCAGGAACGGGGTACTGATTGAGAATGATCAGCCATGATCACATTGAATGGTGGTGCTGGCTCAAAGGGCCGAATGGCCTACTCCTGGACCTATTGTCTATTGATGATAAATCAAACTTGGAGCAAAAGGAGGCATTTAAGAAGATTCAAGGCATTGAAGCTTCACATGCTTTCACAAAGACTCGGGTTTGGAGCCTCCGTGATGACAATGTCATTGGGAAGAAATGATGAGGCAAAAAAGGACGTTTGTGTTAGATACAGAGAACTTCAGAAAATCTAGAAGACAATTTTCGAGAGGACAACGTGAAATTAAAAAATAAATTAAGTAAGTAAACATAGAAACATAGAAACATAGAAAATAGGTGCAGGAGTAGGCCATTCGGCCCTTCGAGCCTGCACCGCCATTCAATATGATCATGGCTGATCATCCAGCTCAGTAGCCTGTACCTGCCTTCTCTCCATACCCCCTGATCCCTTTAGCAAAAAGGGCCACATCTAACTCCCTCTTAAATATAGCCAATGAACTGGCCTCAACTACCTTCTGTGGCAGAGAATTCCACAGACTCACCACTCTGTGTGAAGAAATGTTTTCTCATCTCGGTCCTAAAAGACTTCCCCCTTATCCTTAAGCTGTGACCCCTGGTATAGGGTATAAAAGCAAGGGTATAAAATATACTGGGAAATCAAATCAGAGAAACTCTAAAACAAAAGCAGAAAATGCCAAACTACTCAACAGCTCAAAGAACATCTGTGGAGAGAGAAAAAAGAGTCACTGTTTCTGCCCTAACCTGTTGAGTAATGTTTAGTAATTTTTTTGCCTTTGCTTCAGATTGACAGTGTGGCAAAGTGTGCTTTGAAAAATATAAAAAGTTCCTTTACTAGTACATAGAGAGCAGAAGGTACCTAAACAAATGGTAGTACCTAGCAAGGACCAAGAAAGGTAACCTCTGTGCAGAAACAAAGGAGGTAGATACATTTTTAAAGAATAATTTATAACAATCATTAGAAAAGAAGAGTAAATACTGTTGTAAAATAAGAATAGAGTAAAAAATCGAATAAAATAAAAGGAAAAATGTTAAAGAGTTTAGATCTATGACTTTGAAGGAAATTGACTCTCATTTTTCAATTATCCCTAGCTATAAGAGTTATGCCAGAGGACTGGAGAAATGTTAATCACTGTTTTCAAAGTGAAATAGGGTAACTGTAATTATAATGATCACTAAATTATTTGAATCAACCCTGAGCGAAAATATAAAACTTCACATGGCAAGGTAACGATTAAGCATTGACAGAGGAAAATAACTGCAGATGCTGGTACAAATCGAAGGTATCATAAAGTCTGAAGAAGGGTCTCGACCCAAAACGTCACCGATTCCTTCTCTCCTGAAATGCTGCCTGACCCGCTGAGTTACTCCAGCATTTTATGATACCTTCGATTAAGCATTGCCAGTCAATGTAGATTTGTTTAGGCAATGCCATCTCTAATTAACTTAGCTGAAATTATTATGGATGCAACAAGGAAATTTAATGAGGGTGAAGTGTTTGATGTAGGATGCATTGATTTCAGCGAGGCCTTTGATAAGACCCCATAAAGCAGGTTGGTCACAAAAAGCAAAGGTGCTCCGCATCCAAGGCATAGTGTAAAATTAAATCTAAAATTGACTAGAGGAGAATGGTGTCTGTTATTGCCAATTGTCCGCAAAAACGAGTAAGATATTGTCATTGTAATTAGTAAAAACAAACAACTGAAGTTGCTGGTTAATACACAAAAGGATACAAAGTGCTAGAGTAACTCAACAGGTCAGGCAACGTCTCTGGCGAACACGGATATTTGACGATTCGAGTTGAGACCCTTCTTCAAACTCTCGGTCTGGAACTGGACCTGGAATCCAGGTGAGTTGAAGGTCTCTGCTTGGTGGTGGTCAGGGGAGAGCGAGGATCACTGTCAATGGTGTTGACCCATGGGTGGCCAGAATGCAGGTAACGATCGATGGTGGTAGTGGCAGGTGTGACCTGGAAGTAGAAGCTGTGTGCTGGCAGTGGCAGCAGTAGATCCGGCCAGGAAATGGCCAGGGAAGCGATGCAAGACGGGAGTGGCATGGGCAGCTGGGGCAGTAACTGTGAGTGGCCGGAGAGGCGGTGTGAGCCGTGGGAGGTGGGGGGGGGGCGGAAACCACACCTTTGGTATTATGAGCAGTTCCAGTTAACATAGTGGAGGAAAAATACATTAGAGAAGAGATTTAGAAGAGTGCTCCCAAGACTGGAAGATCGTAACTAGAGAGTTAGATGTACCTCTTCGGGCTAACGGAATCAAGGGATCTGGGGAGAAAGGAGGAACAGGGTACTGATTTTGGATGATCAGCCATGATCATATTGAATATGGCTCGAAGGGCCGAATGGCCTACTCCTGCACCTATTTTCTATGTTTCCATGTTTCTAACTATGAGAAAAGGTTTGATAAACCATATTTGTTTTCTCTGGAACAAAGGAGCATCAGGGAGACTTAAGTGAAGTATTTAACAGTATGAGGTGCTTGGATAAAATAGGAGAGTCCTATTTCCCCTCTGAGAACAGTCAAACCCCTGGCAACTGATACAAAAATAATTGGTAGAAAAATTAAAGGAATAATAAGGGAAAAGAGTTAATTCTGAGGCTGGAAAGAGTCTGAAACTTGATAGATGAAAAGTTGCTCGGAATGGAAATCATCTCAATTAAAAATATTTTTATGTGTACTTGAACAACTGCAGGATCATGGATCTAGTACTGCAAAGTAGGATAGGGTTGGATACATCTTTTCTTTTGCCCAGAACGGACAGAATGAGTCCAGTGTCCTAATATTAACCACACATTTTCCAATGCTCTATGGAAGCAACAGAGATCCTACAGGGTCTCCACAGAAAGTTATATAAGAAAATAACTGCAGATGCTGGTACAAATCGATTTATTCACAAAATGCTGGAGTAACTCAGCAGGTCAGGCAGCATCTCGGGAGAGAAGGAATGGGTGATGTTTCGAGTCGAGACCCTTCTTCAGACTGAGGAAGGGTCTCAACCGGAAACGTCACCCATTCCTTCTCTCCCGAGATGCTGCCTGACCTGCTGAGTTACTCCAGCAATTTGTGAATAAATTGAAATGCCACAGAAAGTTGCTTGGAAGCTCTCTTTAAGGGGATGAGTGCAGTCTTGGAATGCTTGCTCATCAGGGAACCCCACTCCGTTTGATCTCTGGACTGAAGGAAAAGTAGATAAGCTTGATGATCAGCAGATCATGAAATGCTATAGAACTCAGTGGCAGCACCTTGCATCACTCCTGAGGTCAGAAAGCTGAGTGTGTCCATGACTATGACCTCCAAGAGCAAAGAAAACCATGCCAGATGAGAGATTATATTTTATGAATTCCAAGTTCTCAATGAGGTCAAAGAATAAAGTTTGAATATCATCTCTTTTAGTATGGTTTCAGGTGAAACAAAGTTACTAAAACTTGGTCTCACAATAAAAAGAATTAGAATGTTTCACTCAGTAAGTTTGCAGGTCTGACCAGAGATTAGTTTTTCATGCTGCTGCACTACTATGCTATTGGAGATAATTTAAACATGAGGAAATGGGGCTTAAAATAACAAATATCCAGCTGGGATACGGAGACAAATTTCACTATGGTGCTAAGGTACCCAAAAAGATGCAAAAAATCACTTTCAAACAAACCACTGAAGTACCTCATGAGCCACATTAAATCCAATGAGCTGACAATCGAACACTTGTGCTGGGCAATTCATAGAGAGCATTCAAAAAATTAGCACTCGTAAACTGATAGTCAAACAGATGAAATTCAAACACATGGTATTCCAGAGCATGGGACTAAAATAATGCTTGTAATGAGGAAGGAATTAGTTATGCCTGGAAAATGATGCTAGAGTTATGAAATGCAATCAACCTTTACTTCTTTGAGTTTATGCCGTTAAAGTTTGAGTTCCCTCAGCATTATGATGATCATCATGTCCAGCCGGTACCAACCATGCTTCCTACTGCATCAGTACATTCCTAGGTGGTGCCATTCCATGTATGTCTGGCACCAATTGAACCTATCTGTTGCTGGCTGAAACACTTCTGCGCCTTTTAAGAGAAGGTGTGCATTGTCTGAGGTTTTAGGACCTAAATGGAAACTGGAAGGCTGGGCATTCTGATTTCTAGAACAGTTTTGGATGCAATAACAGTTGAGATGAAGGGGAGAAGAAAGTATTTTTCTGCATGGGCCCAGCAAGTGACAATGAATGGAAGTTGCATTTCAAATGAATCCCAGGAGTGAAATTTCCAGGACAGAGCAGTGGTGCTTCAAAACATTCAATGTGTGGGCAAGAGCAGAAAAGGGAACCCTGAATTCCATGTTAACATTTGCACCAATAGCTTCCCACGTCACTCCAATGCCATGCATCTTCACCATTCACCTAACGACATCAATCCCACCTAATATTAATGTTAAGCATCACTCCATCACACATTTACCTCTGCCCCTAACTTCGACATGCACATCTCATCGTCGATACATCACCTGAGCACATGTGAGATGTTACAAATGCACTTCTCTCTCTCCTGTAGAAGTGGCACATATTTGGTACAATGGTAAATGTAACCAATAATTAAGAAACTGTGGTTAACAATCGAGAGAACTGGGTCCAAATCCCACCATGGCAGCTGTGAAATTTAAAGTCTGTCAATAGTCTGGAATTGAGAAAATTACACAGACTTATCAATAATAACCACAAAAACTATCTAATTGGTGTTAGAGCAAATCTGTTTCACTGGTTCCATCCGGGAGTGGATCTGCCATCCTCACATGAAACCTGTGACATCTGACGGGAAGGCTCGGTTTGTTATCAAGCAAAAACAAATAAGCTGCTTTTGATATTAATATTCAAGCACACCATTAACTTATCATCACATTTCTGCTATCATTCTCCTAAACCATTACTAGCATTACAATGGTTTAACGGTTCTTTGTTGTCATGTATGCACAGCCCACAAATGCATAGTCGCCACATTTTGATGCCATTTTCAGAGAAAAAGAAAAACTCCAGAGTCCACATACTGGAAGTACTGGAGTGCCCCAATCCAGGTAAGCCCCGGTAAGCCCCAGGCTGTTGCAGGCCGTGACCTGATGTCCCTCTCCTGGCCAAAGCATCGCTGTCCCAGGGGGTGCCTCCTGCAGCCGGCCTTGAAAGTGCTGGAGGCAATACCCTGGTCCCTCGCCTACCAGTCTACTCCTCGTGCCCGTTGCCGCCAGCAACTCCCTCCTCAACCTTCCAGTCTTTGGGGCTTCTGTGCTTCAGGCAACGGCATTCTCAGCCCTTCTTCACAGCTGCAAACTAGGCCTGCTGCCACACATAGCAGGGTCTTGCTTCTCATTTGCCACTGGGTATGTCCTTGCTCTCGGCCGAACGCTGGGTTCATTCTTGCACAGCACCGCACGGCATTACTGAGGTTTAGTCCAGAGGAATCATGCAGCAGTTAGTCTATTGAGGACCAACTAACTTTCCTCCCTCAGAATCTCCATATACATTGTACCATTAATGGCAACCACCAATAATGCCCTTAGCATTGACTGTTTGCCAAGCAATACAGACTGCTGCTGCTCATTGTGAAACAAAGTACAAAGCCACGTTATCTCAGGCTGGAAGTTCTCCAGATTGTCATCAGATCAATTTGCAGCCTCCTCTGGGGCAGTGGCTGTGGACACCCATGGAAACGTGCGCAGAAGTGGATTAGACAGTGTACCAATGAATGACTAGTCATCAGCCATGATCACATTGAATGGCGGTGCTGGCTCGAAGGGCCGAATGGCCTCCTCCTGCACCTATTGTCTATTGTTTATTGTCTATTGTCAATAATTGGAGATATAAATTGCTTTAATAATGATTTCCTTTGAGTCTTTTCATCTTTTACATCTGGATTTTGAGATGATAGAAGAAGAAAGCAATGGTGCAGTGGATGGGTGTCTTGCTAGGGACCAATAGGTCATGCTCGCTGCCCAATCTCCCATACATAATTTTCAGCAATTTGGTAACTTTTTGTTAAAGGGCAGTTCCACTGCCACCTATTTTCACCCTCATTATTTCTCAGTTAAACTTATAATTTCTGGCATTGTGACAAATGGTAAGCTCCCAGAAAATAATTTCACTGAAAAATGACCAGCTCTCATGTCCTATCCACACCACCACAAACCCACCCACTCTGGCTTCAACTGAAGGTGGCGAGGGAACCACGATGCTTATCCACTCACTGCAATGTCACTGCAGCTTGGTTATTGCAATATTATAATCAGGCTAAGTTCCTCATGTTTTACCTTGTTGCCAGGTTTAGCCGTGGCCAGCTGGCCGAGATTCCTAATCCTTATAGAACATAAAGCGGAGAACAATACAGCACAAGAACAGCCCACAATGTCTGCCAAACATGATGCCAAGACCATCATTTATCGACCTGCACAAAGCACATATCCCTCCATTCCCTACATGCCCATCCAAAAGTCTTTAAATGCCACTAACATATCTGCTTCACCCAGCACGTGTATTCCAGGCATTCACCACCCTCTGTGTAAAAACCTGCTCCGTGCATCCCCTTTAAACTTTGCCCCTGTCACGTTAAAGTGATGGCCTCCAGTATTTGATTTTGACTGTCTACCCTCTCTGTGCCTCTCATAATTTTATAAACTTCTATCAGGTCTCCCCACAACTTCCAGCATTCCAGAGAAAACAATCCACGTCTGTCCAAAAGGACACAAAGTGCTGGAGTAAATCAGCAGTTCCGGCAGCATCTCTGAAGAACACGGATAGGTTACATTTCGGGTCAAGACACTTCTTCAGACTGATTGTAGGGGAGAGAAGAAGGCTGGAAAAGGAGAGAGGCAGGACAATGTGTGGCAGGCAAACAGGACTCAGGCAAGGGAACTTTTGACAGGCAGATGATTGGAACAAATGTCAGGGATAAGAACCGGAGGTGTGATTCAGGTTTAAAGAGTTGTGGATTGTGAAGCCAGGAGGAAGAAAGTGGCAGTAGGGGTAAGGGGGATGTGGAGGGGAGAAATGGTTAGGAGTCTAGGTGGGGCAGAGGGGAAGGAAGGGGGGGAAGAGAGGGGGGAGAAAGTGTGGGGCTAACTGTGTATGGGGGGAGAAAGTGTAGGTTATCTAAATCCTTCTCCCCATCAGAACTGCCCCCTCCATCGACTCCTTTAAGTCCAGGCTCAAAACCTATTTCTACTCCCTAGCGTTTGAGGCTCATTGAGGAGGCGCTGTGAACTGTTTTGTATGTGCTGTTATGTTTGCGTGCTACTGTATGTTTCTTTTTTTTTCCTTAGTACATAATCAGATGTACAGCACTTTGGTCAACGTGGGTTGTTTTTAAATGTGCTATACAAATAAAATTGACTTGACTTGACTTGACTAAAATTGGAGAAAACAATGCTCATACCATTGGATTGTAAACCACCCAAGTGGAATATGAGGTGCTCTTCCTCCAGTCTGCGTGTAACCTCACTGTGGCAATGGAAGAGACCCTGGACAGAAAGGTCAGCGTGGGAATAAGAAGGGGAATTAAAATGGTTAACAACCTGGAGATTCAAAAGGCCATGGGGGACTGAGCACCTGTGTTCAACGAAAAGGACACCGAGTTTATGCTTGGTCTTGCCAATGTGCAGGAGGCCACATTGGAAACACCAAATGAGGTTAGAGGAGGTGCACATGAACCTCTGTCTTACCTGGAAAGACTGTTGGGGTCTCTGGATGGAGGCAAGGGATGAAGTATAGGGACAGGGGTTACATATTCCTCAGTTGCAAGGGGGAGTACCTGGGGAGGGGGTGGTTTGGGTGGGAATGTATGAGCGAGCAAAGAAGTTGCAGAGGGAGCAGTCTCTGTGGAAGGCGTCAAGGGGTGGAGCTGGGAAGATGTGGCTGGTTGTGGGATCACGTGGGAGGTGAGGGAAATGTTAGAATATAATGTGTTCGATGCAGAGGCTATCATGCACCTCCTCGAGCCTACGAAGCCACAGTGTCCGTGTGTCTTTATGGGCACAGACCTCTCTGGAGCACTGTATGCTTGACAGGAAGACAAACCTCTCTACTTGGCTTTTACATTGGGCGGAGAACTGGGTTGGAAAGAAAAAAAAAATAGAAACATAGAAAATAGGTGCAGGAGTAGGCCATTCAGCTCTTTGAGCCAACACCGCCATTCAGTATGGTCATGGCTGATCATCCAAAATCAGTACCCTTTTTCCCCATATCCCTTGATTCCGTTAGCCCGCAGTGCTAAACCTAACTATCTCTTGAAGAAATGGATTCTTGAAGTTAAACTTGAGCTCCATTCAATCACAGACTTGCTACGGTGTATACAACTCCTACAAGTCTCTTCCAGCTCCCAATATAACAATCCTGATTATCCGATTTCCTCAACGTGTGGACTCCCAACAACATCCTGATAACCTTCGGCAACAACTTGAAACACCTGCGCCAAGCAAAATTAGGGCTTTTATTTGATGGTAAGAAAGTTACTGATGCAGCCTTAATTATCCCTTTATGATGTTGAGTAGGACCGTTCTAAACCAGTCTTCCGCATAGCTGGTTGACTGGGTTGAGTGAATCCACTCTGATTCTCACAAAAGTATTGAAACTCTTGTTCGCTGAAGGACATTACAGGTTTGGAGGTTGTTACTGTTGCAGGGCCAGTAAATTATTTCTAGATGAGAGAGCTTTCCATTTGTATTAGTGTAGGTTAAATTTCATTAGATAATTTAACATCAGCAGATGTACATCACCAAATGATAAAGGGCAAAATGGTATTTTAATGATTAACAGTAACTAAAAGCAACAACCATACAGTTGTCATGAATATAGCTTTTGTACTAATGAGCATATAAAATCTGAGCTACTGTAACAGAGCAATTAAGATGCTAACCTTCAGCTACAGTGCAACAGTCTAATATTTGTGAAGCATTAAATAAACGTTCCATATCTCCTAAATATAAACTTACCTGAGAAACAGTCAACTAATAACAAGGACGGGCGAAAGACTTAAACCAGATTATATGTTGTAAAAGAACATAATGCAGTGGGGGGCGCTCTCATCTTTTCAATGGAGCTTTGCAGTAACACGGGAGAAATTAGACTCGGCTAAAATAAAGAGTTGTGATAGACCTTTCATCTGGTCATGTTACAGCCTGCAGGAAACAACATCAAATGCTCCATCTTTAGATAGCTCACTATGTGAAGTGCAGATAGAAACATAGAAACATAGAAAATAGGTGCAGGAGGAGGCCATTCGGCCCTTCGAGCCAGCACCGCCATTCATTGTGATCATGGCTGATCATCCACAATCAGTAACCTGTGCCCAACTTCTCCCCATATCCCTTGATTCCACTAGCCCCCAGAGCTCTATCTAACTCTCTCTTAAATTCATTAAGTGATTTGGACTCCAATGCCCTCTGTGGCAGAGAATTTCACAAATTCCCAACTCTCTGGGTGAAAAAGTTCCTTCTCACCTCAGTTTTAAATGGCCTCCCCTTTATTTTAAGTCTGTGGCCCCTGGTTCTGGACTCCCCCAACATTGGGAACATTTATCCTGCATCTTGCTTGTCCAGTCCTTTTATAATTTTATATGTCTCTTTCAGATCCCCTCTCATCCTTCTAAACTCCAGTGAATACAAGCCTAGTCTTTTCAATCTTTCCTTATCTGACAGTCCCGCCATCCCAGGGATCAATCTCGTGAACCTACGCTGCACTGCCTCAATTACAAGGATGTCCTTCCTCAAATTAGGAGACCAAAACTGTCCACAATACTCCAGATGTGGTCTTACCAGGGCCCTATACAACTGCAGAAGAACCTCTTTACTCCTATACTGAAATCTCTCGTTATGAAGGCCAACATGCCATTAGCTTTCTTGACTGCCTGCTGTACCTGCACGCCAACTTTCAGTGACTGGAGTACCCAGGTCTTGTTGCACTTCCCCCTTACCTAACCTGACACCATTGAGCTAATAATTTACCTCCTTGTTTTTGCGGCCAACGTGAATAACCTCACATTTTTTCTATATCTGCCATGCATCTGCCCATTCTCTCAACCTGTCCAGGTCACCCTGCATCCTCCTAACATCCTCTTTGCAGTTCACATTGCCACCCAACTTTGTGTCATCCGCAAACTTGCTAGTGTTACTTCTAATTCCTTCATCCAAATCATTAATATATATTGTAAACAGTTTCGGCCCTAAAACCGAGCCTTGCGGCACTCCACTCGCCACTGCCTGCCATTCTGGAGATGGAGTCAATAGTGGGAAGTCTGGTCTGTGTGATGGACCGACCAGATTACATCTACAACTCTGTGCAATTTCTTTCCATTTTTACTACTCTAAATATTCTGTAATAAGCCTGATGTTTTGTGATTCCAGCCTGGCAATCAATATATCCATCACCCAAAGGTCAAGCCTCAAATGCAGGATAATGAAAGGTTACTCCCTCATTTCAAACTGAAAGATGAATAGGAGAGAGATGGCCTGATCATTGCAGGCGACCAACCCTCCACAGTGCAATGCCTCGTCAAATTGGAGGTAAAGATACTCCTGCCAGAGGACCACAAAGTGGCAAACCATCCCTTAAACAGCCAACATGAAATGTGCCAACTGCGCTCATCAACATGTCTTAATTGTAATATTATTATATAAATGAGCGTCAACTGTTGACCAAATCAAAGAGGTAACAAACAGAATAAAACAATGTCAGTGAGCTTACATGGCATCACATGAGTAGCAGTTACTCTTGAGCCTACCCATTAAGTGCAGAATGGTTCCCTCTATCAGGATCAGGCACTGCACTCAAGAGGTTCCCCCTTTCACATGGGAGGCCTCTCTTCCATTCTTCACTGTTCTTGTCTATATTCTAAACTTTTCTCTTTCATCCATTTGGGAAGCTTGACTATTGCAGCAAGTGAAGGGGATAGAATGACAAAAGTGGGGTCAGGATTGCAAATGCTGTTGGGGAAGAGGGATTTGGGATAGAATGAGTATTCGTGCACGTGGATTCTTGACCAAAGGGATCATCTGGAAAATTGTAACAAAGGAAAGTGAAATTGTCAGAAGTCATAAAGACTGCATGTTTCCTTTTCATTTCCATAGGTTCATTGAGCATCTTTACGATTAGTAGCTTGTATTAGAGCTTTGTGAAGAGTCAGTGCCTTGCTGCTTCCTTTTCTATTTTTTATGTGAACATTGGCAAAACAGGTGGCATACTTTGTAGAGTGCCTCCTATGAAACTCCCTTATCAATAAGTTCACCCAAAAAAATCACATTGACAGCTGTTTTCGTTAAGCAATTTATTAGTGACATATAAAATTGCGGCTATTAGTATTCATTTCAGCAACCAAATGCTCAGAACACTTAGGGAGTCTTGCAGGATTTGGTCAATATATCATCTCTAAATCAATCATAGTTTCATGTACGAGGCAGTATCGTTCATTTCTTCTTGCTCATTTTACACCAGGATTTGCTTAAGTTAATGGAATGTTTTTAGAAACATTCAAAAAAGGCAAAACGTGTAATCGGATTAATGCTGTTTTTTTAATATGGAATCAGAAAATGTTGACATCACTGGTAAAAACATCTGTGTTTTGATCCATCACTCATGACCTCTAAATCGAGAAGGCAGTTAAAAGTCAACTACATTTGGTGAATTTGGAGAGACCAGACTAGGTTAAGACAGCAGAATCATTTCCCTGCAGGACAATGGAATTTTATGACAATCCAGTGGTTTGATAGTCACTGTAGTTGATAGTCATTTCTTCGTTCTAGATTAATGAGATGAATTTAAATATCCCGGCAAATATTCAGACTCCATGTTTACTACTTTATAGTAGGGACTGTCTTGTGCTATATTCAACCCACTAGTTGGAGCCATTGCCAGCGGCTTCCACCTGCCTACACTTCCCTAGACACTTGGAAGGCTCGTAGCGTTTACCCCCTAGATTCTGGAATCAGATGATTGAGTTTTAGCAGCGACTAGTCTTCACCCAGTGTGGTGCCAAGGCCCCAGCACTGGAATACCTTAACAGCCTTTGACTGCAGGCAAAACTGAAGTGGGGCATGAACCATTAAAAATAATTTAAAGGTTTTGCAAAGGATTTAGAGCAGGTTGAATTTAAAACATTAATCTGGAGTGAAAATGTTTTTAAGAAACCTATCATGCCCTATACAAAAGTCTTTAACCTGAAATGGTAATTCTTTCTCTATCTGTAGATGCTGATTTTTTCCAGCATATTCTGCTCTCACTCCTTTTACTTTCCCTTCTTGAAGCCTACAAAGGCTGCATTGTAAGGTCAATGAAGTCATCCACAGTGGTGAACAGTACTACTTAATTCATATACATAATTCACTATCTCTCAAAATACCTTTCACATTTCTTCAGACTTTTATACCACTGTAACAGACGCCAACTTTTACTCTCAATGCCCCTATGGATGAAGGCAAGTATGTCGAATGCCTATCTACTTGTGTTGCCAATTTTAGAGAGCAATGGACTTGCACTACAAGATCATGGAAATTAGAATAATAAAAGTCTGGACTTTTTGTTGCAACTTTATAAAATTGTTTTGGCCGTAATTGGAATATTTTATGCAATTCTAGTCACCACACAATCAGAAGTACGTGGTTGCATTGGAGGTCCTCAACATGTGACACCAATTCCAATGGAATATGCACCTGTACACCTAGATCCCTCTGCACTCCAACAACTCCACAGAGCCCTGTCATGCACTGTATAGGTCTTGCCCTGATTAGACTTCCCAAAATGCAACATTCCTCTCCATTAAACTTCATCAACCATTCCTCAGCCTACCTGCCCAACCAATCAAGATCCTACTGTAATTTTTGGCAACTATCTTTACTATCTCCAACATCACTCACTTTAATGATATCTGCAAACTTACTCATCATGCCTTTCACATTCTCATCTAAATCATTGATATAGATGACAAACAGCAATGTGCTCGGCACAGAATCCTGAGGCACATTGCTAGTCATGGACCTCCAGTCCTAAAAATAACTTTCCACCATCACCCTCTGCTTCCATCCATGAAACCAATGTCCTATCCATTTTGGAGGGATATTCAGAATAGATGGACCGAGGTGGAGCCTTATTTTGATCTGAAGCATCAGAATAAGCCTCCCCAATGAGGAGTACAGTGACAAATTGTTGAAACTAAGTGCTAAATCATTTGCCTTTGTCCTCATAATAGGTAAGACAATTACTCAACGTTGAGGATTGCACTACACACTATGACAGCTGATGTGCACAGTAACTGTTGATGTGGAAGGACGAAGAGCAACAATATTGTGAAGTGGGGTCGTGGTTGGGGACAGGCGTCAGGTCCCATGACCTAAGGGACAAAGAAGGCAATCCTCCCTCATAATAAATGCATGCCATTATAAAATGGTATTTTGGTTAGTGCTCAGGAAGCAACCCTAGAAACAAGAGCACTGATAGAATCAGACCTTAAACAGCCAGTACGGCATTATATTTCGAGAGATACATTGTAGACGGCATTGCTGTGCCAGGAATCTGGTGCAATCCCCTGCGTTATCTGCCACCGTGCTCTGCTGTGCCAGGAACCTGGGTACTGGGAATCTAACATGAACCCCTAATGCGTTGTTATTCTCACATCCATATTACCTCAGGGCGATGTGGAGAGGCAGCCTGTATAGCTGGTGCTTGGAGGGCCAGGGGAATAATGAGAGAAGACATTGCTGGGTCCTTTTATTGACGGATAGCACGGATACTGCAATCCCCTTCATCATCCACTATTGAATACCGTGGAAACTGCAAACTCCCTTTCACTTTTGTTTGGTTGCCCAGCTCTTCCCAGCCAGGGTTTTTGTTTTAAACTCAAACTCAGTCTTCAGCACTGCACTTATTACTGCAGATAAATGGGTGGGCAGAAGAGACCTGTGCAGTCAAAGCAAGATAGGAGGGGAGAGAGCAGCTTCCATCACATCCAACATGCCACTGCACCCAGGATCTCCACAGTTCAGCACTGAGCATCCCAAAACCAATCCACATCGGCTGCCTCTTCACGCCGAGTTGAGGCACTTTCACTTCTGCAGAAGCACCAGCAGAGGATAGAGGTTCATAGTAGCTCCCCAGCACAGTAAAACGTGCAGTACCAGCAGAGGACTGGAGCTCACAACAGCTTCCCAGTTGACCAACAGAGCAGAAATGCAGCCCAAACAGGTCATCTATAAAGCGTAGAATCGTGTACTTGTGAGCGTTCAGACTTCAGTGTAGCAGTGCTCTGCAGGATCGCACAGTGGGGTTTCAATATACACTAGCTAAGACCCTTGTCTGTCTCTGATAGGCAAAGAGACTTTCTTCAGGCACTGGTGTCTCATGGCTAGAACAATTATGGCTTCATACACGAAGATAAAAACGGAGTCAAGCATCATTTCTAAAAAAGCAAGAGTAGTTGACAGTTAGAATGTGGGAAAACGTATTTATGTACACATATACCCATGCCCTTATGTTCCTTCAAATTTTTATTTAAATGCTTGCATTTAAGAAGCAACCACAGAAGGTAATTATGCATTAAAACAGCCAAGTGAAAAAAGTGAGACAATCTTTATACTCCTGCAGGTCTTGTTTATGTGTAATCTCTCAATAGATCATGACAGTGAAACCCTGCTGACACTGATAGTGTATCTGAATCAGCCAGGGAAAGCCAAGGATCCATGAACCTGTCTTCGTCGACAGGACAACTGTGGAAAGAACCAACAGTTTCAAGTTCCTAACTCTGAAGGTCTATCCTGAGCCATCACATTTATGCAATCACGAAGAAAACTGATCAGCGCCTCTACTTCCTTAGAAGATTCGGTGTGTCACCAAATACACAATCAAACTTCGACAGGTTTATGATAGAGAACATACTGACTGGTTGCATTGCACCATGGTTCTGCGACTCAAACTCCCAGGAGCGAAGGAGGCTGCAGAAAGTGATATCATTGCCAGGTCTATCGCAGGTATTGACTTCCCCACCATCAAGGGGATATACAGTATATCCTGCCACAAAAAGGTAGCTGATATCAAAAACCCACACCTGCCCATGCTCCAATCTTGTTACCACCATTGGGTAGAAAGTACAGGAGCCCAAGAACTGTGACATCCAGGCTCAAGAACAGCTTCTTCCGAGCAAACATGCAAAACTTGAACACTGCAAAACACTAAATACCTCAGGAACTATTGGAAGCGCTGCTTCAAGAATGGAACTGGCATCATCAAAGAGCTATGCCACCCTTGCCATCCTATTATTTCACTCCTACCATCAGGAAGAAGGTATAGGAGTCTGAAAACCATGACCACCATGTTCATGAATTGCTCCTTCCAAACAACCATCAGGCTCTTGAACATTACAAAACACTAATTATATTATGAACTATGTACTGTCTTTGGTTGCACTCGGGTTTCTAATTCACTCGGGACTTTGAGCTTTTTTGCATTAGTATTGGGGTTATTAATTTATTGCTTTTTTTTACTTGCTATATGTTATCACAAACCTGCGCTCTTTGAGCAACAAAGTGGACGTGATACGGAAATACACAAGGTACTGTAACAAATTTTGTGAGGCTTCTTAGTTATGCTTCACGGAAAGCTGGCTGCAATCTACAATACCCGACTCTCTCTTTGAAGTCCCTGGCTTCACCCTTGTGTGCGCAGACAGGGATGCAGACTCGGGGAACACCAGGGGAGGCGGCATTTGTGTGTACATAAATGATCTATGGTGCCAATTACATGCAGTTAAATGTAAGGTCTGTGATCCCAATGTAGAAATCCTCGGCATGACGTTAAGACCTTTTTATTTGCCTAGAGAATTTGGGTGTATTTTGCAGTTTAGACAATAGACAATAGACAATAGGTGCAGGAGGAGGCCCTTTGGCCCTTCGAGCCAGCACCGCCATTCAATGTGATCATGGCTGATCATCCACAATCAGTACCCCATTCTTGCCTTCTCCCCATACCCCCTGACTCCGCTATCCTTAAGAGCTCTATCTAGCTCTCTCTTGAATGCATTCAGAGAATTGGCCTCCACTGCCTTCTGAGACAGAGAATTCCACAGATTCACAACTCTCTGACTGAAAAAGTTTTTCCTCATCTCAGTTCTAAATGGCCTACCCCTTATTCTTAAACTGTGGCCCCTTGTTCTGTTTGTTGTATATGCGCCTCCCAACGGCAAAGTATCACAGGCGGCCAGCACCACAGCTGACTGTGTTCACGAGCTACAACACTGCTACCCAGATGCACCGGCAATGGTGCTCGGGGACTTGAACCAGTGTAACTTGGAGACTGTTACCCGGTTTCGAACAGTATGTCACGGACCAGACCAGAAAAGACAATATCCTGGACAAGTGTTTTGTAAATGTTAAAGGTGCTTATGTGTCTAAGTGTAGGCCACCCATGCTAAATTCTGATTATAACATTGTGCATATGATCCCAGTGTATAAGACCAAACTCAAGAGAAGTAGACCAGAAAAAAAAAGTGATAAGGACATGGAGAAATGAAAGTAGGGAACAACTGAAAGCCTGCTTTGATTTGACAAATTGGGAAATATTTCAGGAGGGGTCACGAGATGGAATAACTACAGTTACAAATGATTACATCAATGTTTGTGTACAGCTGGTTGTCCCCACAAAGGAGATTCAAATCTATCCAAATAATAAATCATACGTGACTAAGGGCATAAAAAGGTTATAATTACAAGGAAAGTGGCTTTCAAAAGCAAAGATTCTGGAGCGCTTAAACAGACAGAAAAGGAGCTGAAAATTAGATTGAGGGAAGCAAAATTGGCACACGGACAGCTTCTGGAAAACGCTTTTAAAGCAAAAAAAAACAAAAAAGTGTGGGATACCATGAAAACTATGACAGGAATGTCACCTATAACTAAACCTATTGTGTCAGACAATGATTTTTGTTTTGCCAATGATCTGAACACCTTCTTTACCAGATTTGAATCACTAGATAATTCTGTTGAGTGCACCAAAATACTTAATACTGTTACACCTGCTACCTCTGATAGAATTGTCATCACTGTCGAAGATGTTAGGATAACATTTCAGTGTACAAATACCAAGAAAGCTGCTGGGCCGGATGAGTGCAGCGCTTTTCTTTTGAAAAACTGCAACTGAGCTCCAGTGTGGCAACCAATCTTTCAGGCTTCCATAGATATACACACTGTACCTCTGTTATGGAAAACATCGCATATAAAACCATTACCCAAAATTTCATGTCCAAAAGAACATAAGGATTTTAGACCGATAGCCCTTACCTCAGTGATTATGAAATCTCTAGAAAGAATTCTGCTCCAATATCTTGTCAGGACAATAAAAGACAAACTTGACCCTTACCAATTTGCGTATAAGCAGGGTTGTGGTACAGAAGACGCTGTGCCACTCTGATTCATATAATCTATAAACATTTAGACAAACCTAACACCTACGCAAGAGCCTTCTTTCTAGATTATCCGTCAGCTTTCAACACAATACAAGCAGACATTTTGGTGTCAAAAATGGTCCAACAGGAATTGAATCCATACATGATTCACTGGTATGCCTCTTTCCTCACTAACAGAATCCAGCTCGTAAAGGTGAACAAAACACTTTCATCTGCCATCACGACCAATGTTGGGACACCACAGGGTTGTGTGTGTTCAGCTATGCTTTTTATTTTTTACACTGATGACTGTCGTACAGTTAAACCAAATCAATACCTTCTAAAGTATTCTGATGATACAGTTTTAATATCTCTGTTGAATAAATCCGACAACCCTGAGCTGCACTAACATGGTGTAAACAAAGTGGTCGAGTGGAGTGATAATAATGCTCTTGAGATTAATACAAAGAAAATGGAAGAAATAGTATTTGGTTCACCATCTGACTTTCATATAGTTCCTACTGTTATCCATAATTAAAAAAATCAAGCAGGTGTGTTCATTTAAATACTTGGGTGTGTTGAAAGACCATCTGCTATCCTGGAAAGACCACATTGAATCTGTCTGCAAAAGGACAAAACAAATAATTTATTTTCTCCGCTGCCTTAGGTCCTTTGGGGCGAATAGACAAATTCTTCTTTTGTTCCATACTTTTATTATTATGAGTGTTCTTCAGTATTGTAATATTACATGGTACAAGTGTTTGTCCACCACTTTAAAGTCAAAACTGCTCCACCAAATGAAAATCTGCTCAAAGATCGGCGGTCGACCACAATAACACGCTAAGGTTGGCCAATAACATTGTCCCTGACCCTGACCATGTCCTGCACAGTGAATACAAATTGTTACCATCAAATCGGAGGTACAGGGTACCAAGATTTAATAAGGTTAGACTGAAGCACCAGTCAATCCTGAAACTAAACATAGAACTTAATCCCAGATCATATGTATGTTGAAGGGTCTTGAATGTGTCGTCATTTGTGATTGTAATGTTATGGTGAATATATGTATCCTCGTTTCTTGTCTTACATTCTTTGTCTTTGTTGATGTTGCAAGTGGAGCTGCTGAGAAGCAAGAAAAATTTTAGACTTGATCTGACAATAAAGTATTATCGTATCATAATCTATGAGTATTGTGTTTCCGGCCTATTATGCTGCTGCAAGTAAGAATTTCATTGTTCTGTTGTCGGTACATATGTCAATTGACTCTTGAAAGGCCCCATTTCTTTGCTCTGGGATTCTGTGATTCTGTGAGAGGAGAGGTAGTATCAAAAATATAATCTGACCTCAAATAACTTTGATGGTCTGCTCTTTAGAGAAGTATGAACCAAATCACAGTCTAGCCACTGTGAGTGGCAGTAAACCAGCAAAAGGAAATAATTGAATTCTGGTTGAAATAAAGCAATATTTACAAATATCTGCTGCAAAGGTTGAGCCAGCGACTTCCACATTTGGTCCAGCGTATCATGCAGCTACAGCTGGAAATTCTGAAACACAATGGAACACGGCACCAGATCCTCTATCGTCATCTTCTGTGCTACAGGTAAAGGTTATTTTCCAGCATGCATACCTATATTACCAGTTAAACCACAACTCTGGGGCTTCACTTCAGACAACCCTGATGGACCCAAAGCTCATCCTATCTTCTCCAGACGTATCACATCTTATCAGTCGAAACCATTTCTAGTTTGCTCTACGCGAACATAATTTACATTTACACCTTCCAACGATGCAATTCTGTCTATCCAAGTGCTTATACATCTTATCCTTCAGAGTCCGCTCCAGTAACTTGCCCACCACAGATGTTATGCTCACTGGTCTATAGTTCCCCGGCCTTTTCCTTGCAACTCTTCTTAAATAGAGGCACAATATTAGCCACCCTCCAGTCTTCTGCCTCCTCACCCATGTCTGTTGATAATTCATTTATCTCAGCCTGGGCTCCTACAATTTTTTCTCTAGTTTCCTGCAGTGTCCTCAGATATATCTGACCAGACCCGGGAGATTTATCTACCTTCATACCCCTGAGGATGAACAGTACCTCTTTGACTGTAATATGAACTATCCTCAAGTCATCTCCATTAACTGTCCCAAGCTCCCCAGTCTTCCTGGCTCCACAGTTAAAAACAGAGGAGAAATATTCTTTGAGTACCTTGCCCATCTCCTGCAGCTCCTTACATAGATGACCATAGATAATTTGAGGGGTATAAGAAAATAACTGCAGATGCTGGTACAAATCGATTTATTCACAAAATGCTGGAGTAACTCAGCAGGTCAGGCAGCATCTCGGGAGAAAAGGAATGGGTAACGTTTCGGGTCGAGACCCTTCTTCAGAAGGGTCTCGACCCGAAACGTCACCCATTCCTTCTCTCCCGAGATGCTGCCTGACCTGCTGAGTTACTCCAGCATTTTGTGAATAAATCGATAATTTGAGGGGCCCCTTTCTTTCTCGAGTTACCCTCTTTCCCTTAATGGACATAAAAAACTCTTTGGATTCACCTTAATGTTATCTGCCAGAATTACCTCCTGCCCCTTTTTTGCCCTCCTGATTTCCTTCTTAAGTACGCTCCTCAGACCCCTAAAGTCCTCCAGAGATACACTTGATCCCAGCTGCCTATACCTTGCCCATGCCTACTTCCTTTTCGAGACCACAGCCTCCATTTCTCTCATCCTCCAGGTCTCCGTATTCACATCTGCCTGTCCCATTACTCTAACAGGAACATGCATGCCCTGAACTCTTGTCATCATACTTCTAAATGCATCCCACTTTTCAGACAGCAAGCAGCCTACTCCAATCATCTTAGCAAGTTGCTGTTTAGTTGCCTTGCCCCAATTCAGAATTTTAACGTGAACCAGCATTTTATGTCTATGCCCAAACACAATGTTGGTCATAGAAACATAGAAAATAGGTGCAGGAGTATGCCATTCGGCCCTTCGAGGCAGCACCACCATTCAATATGATCATGGCTGATCATCCAAAATCTGTACCCCATTCCTGCTTTCTCCCCATATCCCTTGATTCCGTTAGCCCTAAGAACTATACCTCACTCTCTTGAAAACATCCAGTGAATTGCCTCCCACTGCCTTCTAAGGCAGAGAATTCCACAGATTCACAACTCTCTGGGTGAAAACTCTGGGTCCTTCCTCAACACCATTTTATTTTTAGAACATGGAAGATTACAGCACAGGAACAGGCCCTTAAGAACACAAGATATGATACCTAGTTAAACTAATCGCGTCTGCCTGCACATGATCCATACTCCTTCATTCCCAGCTTACCATATGCCACCATCTTAAATGCCACCATCGTATCTGCTTCCACCACCAAGTACCCACTACTCTTCATGTATAAACTTTCCTCCCCTGTCCTTAAACCTATGCCCATTATTCTTTGACATTTCCACTCTGGGAAAAAGGTTCTAATTGCCTTCCCCATAATTTTATACAATTAGAATGCGATTGTATTTTATACGATCAGGTCCCCTCTCAACTTTCAACGCTCCAAAGAAAACAATCCATGTTTTTCCAACCTCTCCCTATACATAAGATAGACACAAAAAGCTGGAGTAACTCAGCGTCTCTGGAGAAAAAGAATAGGTTACGTTTTGAGTCGAGACCATGCTTCAGATTGAGAGTCAGGAGAAAGGGAAACGAGAGAATTAGACGGTGATGTAGAGAGATATAGAACAAATTGATGAAAGATATGCAAAAAAGTAATGATCATAAATGAGACAGGCCATTGTTAGCTGTGCTAGCATCAATATGAATATTGATTTCTCTAACTTCAAGTATCCCTTGCATTCCCTCTCTCTCCATCCGTCCCTCACCCAAGCGGTTTCAGCTTTAAAAGTTGTCTTGTAGAGCCACATTGTTTGTACTCGTTCTCACCTCGGCCACAAGTGGCAATGGCCTGTTTCCTTTATCATCCTTACTTTTTTGCATATCTGTCATTTATTTGTTCTATATCTCTCCACATCACCGTCTATATCTCTCATTTCCCTTTTCCCTGAATCTCAGTCTGAAGATTGGAAAATAGCAAATGTAACTCCTTTATTCAAAAAGGAATTGGTTCAGAACCACAGGTTAGATACCTTAGCATCTCTCATTGGAAGAATATTAGAATTATTTTTTTTAACATATTACAGGTGTACATGGTATTCATTCATTGTGCACAACCTTGAGCTTAACACAATTAAATAAACTCAGTTATTGTTATATAAAAGATGGATTATTAAGATTGATATCTCGGATTCCAAAGACTTCAAAGTGCAGTTGAATGGATATTGTTTGTCTCGGGGGCCTGATATCAGTGGTGGCTATAATTTCACGGACCATGTTCGGGAACTGGTACCAAGGAAAAGGGGGTAGGGTAGAGAACATTAAAGAAGGGAGGAATGGCCAAGTGAGGCAACTCTTACCTTCTTCAGAATGTACCATTCATCTGACACACTGACCACACTTGTCAGGTGCTATCATTTGGAGCAGGAAGGTAGGTAGGCAAGAATTCTCCTTACTTGGGAGAATGAACAAAAAGCGACACCAGCCCCAAACTCAGCATAAAATTGGTTGTTGGCAGGAGCAGTGGTGACACTTGTCTCACAGACAGCCCTCCACTTAAACAAATGGTGTTCAGAATGATAGCTTGTGGAACTGCTGGAACTACATACACCCCTGGTTACACACACTTCAGTATATTCTGCTGATCTAAAGAGATAGCAAGTGTGAAAAATCAATATTCCCCTCAGTCATAGAAACATACAGACCTTCAGCCCAACTTGCCCACACCGACCAACATGTCCACCTACACCCGTCCCACCTGCCTGCATTATGCCCATATCCCTCTAAATCTGTCTTATCCATGTACATCTAAATGTTTCTTAAAAGTTGCAATAGTACCTGCCTCAACTACCTCCTCCAGCTGCTCAATCTTTGTGTGACCCACCACCCTTTGTGTGAAAAAGTTACCGCTCAGGTTCCTTTTCAATCTTTCCTCACTCACCTTAAACCTATGTCCTCTGGTTCTCGATTACCCTACTGTGGGCAAGAGACTCTGTCCGTCTACCTGATCTATTCCTCTCATGATTTTGTACACTCTCATGATTTTGTACACGTTGTATACTTTTGTCTAGTCAGACCTTGAATCGTCAAAGTTTCTGATATTAGGACACACTCCATATTATCAAGATGTCTGTTCATCCTGAATATTTTCTTGTGTGTGGAGGCGACTCAGGCTTTTCACATATCCAGGTCTGGGTACCAAGCTAGGGAAAGGATGTTTGAGTTTGAGAATTCGTGCCAACGAAGATTGATTAGCATAGTAACAGTAATGGGGAAGTTAAGTTACATGGAAGTACTAAAGATCTTCAAGCAGAGAGGGCTGAGATGTGATCCAATCAAGTTTTGAAAGTTATGAATTGAGGCAAAGTGGATTTTAAATAAACTGTGTTGATGTAGAAACTGTGCTTGTGATGTAGAAACTGTGCTTGTGATAAACTGTGCTTGTGATGTAGAAAGTCAATGAACACAGATGCAAGATGATTGGTCATCAAAGTAAGTGTGACATGAAGAAAATAATAGACCTGAAATTCATTGCATGAAAGGGCGAAGAATGCAAAATTCCATTAGGGATCAACATAGAAACATAGAAAATAGGTGCAGGAGGAAGCCATTCGGCCCTTCAAGCCAGCACCGCCATTCATTGTGATCATGGCTGATCATCTACAATCAGTAACCTGTGCCTGTCTTCTCCCCTTATCCCCTGATTCCACTAGCCCCTAGAGCTCTACCTAACTCTCTTTTAAATTCATCCAGTGAATTGGCCTCCACTGCCTTCTGTGGCAGAGAATTCCACAAATTCACAACTCTCTGAATGAAAAAAATTCTTCTCACCTCAGTTTTAAATGGCCTCTCCTTTATTCTTAGACTGTGTCCCCTGGTTCTGGACTCCCCCAACATTGGAAACATTTTTCCTGCATCTAGCTTGTCTGGTCCTTTTATAATTTTATACATCTCTATAAGATCCCCACTCATCCTTCTAAACTCCAGTGAATATAAGCTCAGTCTTTCCAATCTTTCCTCATATGACAGTCCCTCCATCCCAGGGATTAACTTCGTGAACCTATGCTGCACTGCCTCAATAGCAAGGACGTCCTTCCTCAAATTAGGAGACCAGAACTGCACACAATACTCCAGATGTAGTCTCACCAAGCTCTATACAACTGCAGAAGGACTTCTTTGCTCCTGTACTCAAATCCTCTCATTATGAAGGCCAACATGCCATTAGCTTTCTTCACTGCCTGCTGTACCTGCACGCTTACTTTCAGTGACTGGTGTACAAGGACACCAAAGTCTCATTGCACTTCCCCTTTACCTAATCTGACACCATTGAGATAATAATCTGCTTCCTTATTTTTGCTGCCAAAGTGGATAACCTCACATTTATCTACAATATACTGCATCTGCCATGCATCTGCCCACTCACTCAACCTGTCCAAGTCACCCTGCAACCTCCTAACATCCTTTTCGCAGTTCACACTGCCACCCAGCTTTGTGTCATCTGCAAACGTGCTAGTGTTGCTTCTAATCCCATCATTCAAATCATAAATATATATTGTAAATAGTTGTGGCCCCAGCACCGAGCCGTGGGGCACCCCACACTCCAGTGCCTGCCATTCTGAAAAGGACCCGTTTATTCCTACTCTTTGCTTCCTGTCTGCCAACCAATTCTCTATCCATGTCAATACCCTACCCCCAATACCATGTGCTCTAAATTTGCTCACCAACCTCCTGTGTGGGACCTTATCAAAGGCTTTCTGAAAGTCTAGATACACTAAATCCACTGGCTCTCCTTCAACCATTTTACTTGTCACATCCTCAAAAAATACCAGAAGATTAGTCAAGCAGGATTTCCCCTTCATAAATCCATGCTGACTTGGACCAATCCTTTTACCGCTATCCAAATGCGCAGTAAATTACCTCTTTAATAATTGACTCCAGCATCTTCCCCACCACCAAAGTCAGGCTAACTGGTCTGTAATTCCCCGATTTCTCTTTCACTCCTTTCTTGAAAAGTGGGATATCAATAGCTACCCTCCAATCCACAGGAACTGATCCTGAATCTATTGAACATTGGAAAATGATCACCAATGCATCCACTATTTCTAGGGCCACTTCCTTGAGTACCCTGGGATGCAGACCATCAAGCCCTGGGGATTTGTCAGCCTTCAGTCCCATCAGTCTACCCAATACTATATCTCACCTAATGCAAATTTCTTTCAGTTCCTCTGTCTCCCTTGATCCTCTGTCCACTAGTACATCTGGGAGATTGTTTGTGCCTTCCTTAGTAAAGACAGATCCGAAGTACCTGTTCAACTCTTCCGCCATTTCCTTGTTACCCATAATAATTTCACCCGTTTCTGCCTTCAAGGGACCCACATTTGTCTTTACTAATCTTTTTCTCTCAACATACCTAAAGAAGCTTTTACTGTCCTTTATATTCTTGGCCAGCTTCGTTTCGTACCTCATCTTTTCAGCCCATATTGCCCTTTTTGCTATCTTCTGTTGTCCTTTGAAAGTTCCCCAAGTCTCTGGCTTCCTGCTACTCTTTGCTATCTTATACATCTTTTCTTTTAGTTTTATTCCATCTCTAACTTCCCTTGACAGCAACGGTTGCCTCTTACTACCCTTAGACACATGCCAATTTTAATTCCTGCTGCAACTTACACCCTTTATCCAGGCTACTGTTTGGGGGCCTGTCGATAACTCCCATTAGTGTCTACTTACCTTTACAATTCCTCAACTCTATCCACAATGACTCAACATCTTCAGTCCCAATGTCATCCCTCGCAAGGGACTGAATTTCATCCCTCACCAACAGAGCTACCCCACCTCCTCTGCCCATCTGCCTGCCCTTTCTCTAGGATGTATAACCCTGAATATTCAGTTCCCAGTCCTGATCCTTCTGCAGCCACATCTGCCGAAGGGATCTAATTAAGTATTTGAAGGAGTTACAGAGCATGAAGTAGGGTTCTGGACCAACTGTCTTACTATATGTCAACATGTCTCAATGGACAGAATGGCCTTCTTCTGTGATGTAGTGATCATTTCAAAAGATGCATCCAAGTTGCATGAAATGTACAGAATCACCAGAGCAACATAAAACAACAGTTTGGGTTTTGATGAAATATCATCTTAAATACCAGCTGGAACAAAATGTCAGAATAGCTTAGAAGTATGTTAGCACATCTGATTTTTTTCTTCACTCTCTGTGAATTGCTTTCCATGTTAAAGCTGCTAAATAATGTAAGGTGTTATTTACTAAAGTCACACGCATCATCACCAAATTTCCAAGTAGCCTTTAGCTATAAATCTGCTCAATATATTTTGATATTAGTAGAGATAAACTTTAACTTTGGTTTAGAATAAAGCAAAGATTTAGCAGTGATGCAGCGTACCCAAGTCCATTATCAGAAGTGCAGCAGCAAGTGCCCAGTGCAGTAGAACTGCTGTCACACCTCAAGGACTCTGGATTCGATCCTGAGCTCAGGTGCTGTCTATGTGGAGTTTGCACAATATCCCTGTGACCACTGTGCTTTCGGTTTCCTCCGCCATGTCCCAAAGACAGCACCCTGAATGTCTTTTGCTTATAATCTAAGCAGGGACGGCGGCATAGTTGTGCAGCGGTAGAGTTGCAGTACTGTTGTTAGTCTGTGAGAATCGCTGTTTGGCGCAAACTCGGTGGGCCGAAGGGCCTGTTTCCACGCTGTATCTCTAAACGAAACTAAACTAAAGGGATATTACATGTGTAATCCAGACTGGAAATAAGGGATAAAAGTATAAAACAAGGAAGCAACCTTGAATCGGGTCTGAGCAAATGCAGCATTAACACTCCATGTTGCTATAACAACATTGAATGAGTAAATGCATATTTGAGTCTATGCGGTGAAATACTAAATTCAGGATGTTAGCAAGAAGTTTCAAGCAAACGTTATTTCCCTACAGGAGCGGAAGGTGGGAGGGTAACTACAGCGAAGGCAATCCCTTCTGCACATCCCAGCAAATGGCCACAGAATGGCTCTGGCACAGGCCCATAAGCAGGTCACCCGGTTCCATTTCCTTTAGGGAATAGTGTTCAACATTAAGAGGAATGAGAAAAAGCAGCACAAAACAGCCTCTGGATGTGGTGAGTGAGTTACAGTGAAGATTACAGAGGAAATCAAAAGAGAGGTGGGGGAGGGAGGGTGGTATGCAAAAAAAAAAGTCTCTCTATGACACACATGGTGTCTCCAGAAGCTGTGCCAGGCAGTTTACAACTTAGAGCTTGTCATTGCACAGCCCCGGCCTCAAACGGTGCAATTTAGATGCTATTCCCTTCCACTATTAAAACCTGCTTTATTTTCATATGGATCATTAGTACTTGCTATTAGAACACACTGCTTCTATTAACAGACTGGTTTTAATTTATAAATTTATTTAAGCTATGCAGATGCCACTAACATTAGATTGCCAGACAGGGGGAGGAGGAAAAAAAACAATGGTTTTCCAAAGCGATTCCATTATTTTACTACTCTGCAAATTCAGGGCCTTTTAATCTAGTTATAAACATTAAGGGCTTTGAATGCAATTTCACTTTGCTACTGCACTAGACTATTGGGTGCAATTTAATTCCAATAACACCAGATGAAGTTCTTCACTAAATTTTGGAGCAGAGTTCAATGATCATTTCATTAACAAAAGAAAACAATTTTTGACGGATATCACAAAAGCTATTACACAGCATGTTCTTCTTTGATTCAGTGTGGTCTGAGATTCAAACCCGTCAGATGAGTAGTGCTTGACTCTAGTCATGATTTCTTTCATTTTACTGATCGTTGGTCTTTGTTCGTTGTAGTTTTTTTCAAGCTAGCAAGGAGGCAAATTCAGCTTCGGAGACAGCAAAATGAACCATTATATTTTCAACGAATAAATCAAACTCCCCTGACTGTCACTATAAGATTAATTTGCCCCTGTACACATAAACAAGAAAGGTTCCCATTAACCAAGGCATCAAGAAATCGCCAAAATTCAAAAGGTTGGGCAATACTTGTAAACATTTGCTTGCTGCCCTGAAGACTGTGGAAATAATGATGAAAAGTGATCAGTCCAAGGGTTGGATTTCCTTCCCCATAAGGATATGCAACATGAAGAAGATGACTTCAGCCCTGCCGAAGGAAGGTGTCAAATTTCATTTGGGAAATATTGTTCCAACTCTGAGAACACCATGAACATTCTGCTTGGGAAATTTGTTTATTTTGTTGGTTGATTATACACTCATTCCAGAATCTAGAATAGTGCATAGACGTACAGGTATGTAGGTTAATTGGCTGGGTAAATGTAAAAATTGTCCCTAGTGGGTGTAGGATAGTGTTAATGTACGGGGATCGCTGGGCGGCACGGACTTGGAGGGCCGAAAAGGCCTGTTTCCGGCTGTATGTATATGATATGATGATATGATAATATCTGTGAACAATTTTAAAGTGCCTTTTTGCTTCATTTTGACGCTACTGTTGTGAAAATACTTTTTTGTCTTTAACATCCATTAGGGTTTTTACACAATGGATATCAGAGGTAATCCTGGGTTGTTCAACTGTTAATCATGCTGGGACCTTTTGGAATTACATGGGGGACTTTTGGGGTTATCAGTGATATTCTGCTATGGTCGTCACTAGAAGTATAAAGGGAGGAACCTGCAACATCAGCAAACAGGTGAACATGTTGGAAAGTTCTCCATAAGAAGTGTAAATTAACCACTCCAGTATGAATTTAATCCAGAACTGAGATCTATAAAACAAAGAATGTCGACTAGGCTTGTATACACTGGAATTTAGAAGGATGAGAGGAGATCTTATCGAAGCGTATAAGATTATTAAGGGGTTGGACATGTTAGAGGCAGGAAACATGTTCTCAATGTTGGGGGAGTCCAGAACAAGGGGCCACAGTTTAAGAATAAGGGGTAGGCCATTTAGAACTGAGATGAGGAAAAACATTTTGAGTCAGAGAGTTGTGAATCTGTGGAATTCTCTGCCTCAGAAGGCAGTGGGGGCCAATTCTCTGAATGCATTCAAGAGAGACCTAGATAGAGCTCTTAAGGATAGCGGAGTCAGGGGGTATGGGGAGAAGGCAGGAACGGGGTACTGATTGAGAATGATCAGCCATGATCACATTAAATGGCTCGAAGGGCCGAATGACCTCCTCCTGCACCTATTATCTATAATGCTTCTTGCACATTTAATCTCATACCATTTCACTCCAAAGTCACATCTGAAACTTGGATTAACACTGCATTACGGCATCAATAAAGAAGTCATACTAAGACTGAACTGGCTGTGTAAACACGTGTTAAAAGACATAACTAAATTTCTGACTTATGTTTTTCTATTTCATGCATTTTCGCCAAATAATTCACTTGCGTTTTATTTAAATCATACAGGAAGTGATCATTAAGCAATACAAAATTAAATTCATGGGATCAGTTGTCAAAAGTTCCCAATTGAGATCTCAGAATCAGGCAACTGGCTTAGTTGTAGCATTGCAGCAGAGAACCTAAATGTTCCATCTAATGCAAAAAGCTCACAATAAAAGTGTTTAAAAAAAGTGGCACATTTAGGTTCTTTGCTGTAGTGCTACAACAAAGCCAGTTTCCTGATTCTGAGATCTCAAAAAAAGTGTCACTTTACAAATTTATCCCGGACCTTCATCACTTCCAACCCGTGATGGTTGAGTAGTAAACACACTGTGGCTGCCTGTACAATGTGCCTAGTTAAAATGGACCCTGCTCACGGAAATGGACCCTGCTCCATTTAAAGACAAACAATGCTAGAAACAATCGGGAGGTGAAACAGTATCTGGGGAAGAATAACAGAGAAAATGATTCAGGTCAAACATATTTTGTCAGAACTGGAAAAAAAGATAAAAATACATAGGTGGTCGGAGCGATGGATATGGCAAAAGTAATATCAGCGATAGGGTGATGCAAAGCTCGCCAATGAGAATGTTATTTGGTCAAATGGGTTAATGGAGTTGATTAGAGAATAAATATGCTTCTTCATGGTGTTATGCATTGCTAATACCAGGACTGTGGACACAGCCAGCAGAGTAGGCTGTACCAAGGGAGAGAGAACAATTGAGACTGTATGTGTAGGAAAGAACTGCAGATGCTGGTTTAAATCGAAGATAGACACAAAATGCTGGAGTAACTCAGCGGGACAGGCAGCAGCTCTGAAGAGAAGGAATGGGTGAGGTTTCTGGTCGAGACCCTTCTTCAGACTGATGTCAGGGGAGTGGGCGGTACAGAGATAAAATGTAGTCGGAGAAATGGGAAGGGGAGAGGATGGGCAGATATGGGTAGAGAGTAGCAAGGGCTACTTGAAGTTAGAGAAGTCAATGTTCATATATATTACGTTCCAGCTGCCATGTTCTTGCCCGTTCACCCATCCAACTTGTTCATATCCCCTTGAAGCTCTTTAATCCTCCTATGTATTCACAATCCTATCTTATTAAGGTATCATCAGCAAATGTACAAATATGACATTTCAATAATGCACAAATGATTGTTACATATCAGGAATATATCAGGGAGCATTGATCCCTGCTGATCCCCACATCTAGCTATTAAACTGAAAAAGATACGTGAGAACAACCTCAACACTTCCAATCTAATGTTCTCGCTGAAAGGCATCAAAGCTGCAACCATTCTGATAAGTCTCTTCTGAAGCTCCTTCATTTTCTTTACGTTTAGAATTCTGCCAATAGCCCTTTCTGCTAAAATGCAGGATCTCACATATCTCTGTAATAAATCCCATCTACCAAAGGTCGACCCATCCCCTTAATCTATCCCCGTAGTGTTCCCAGCATGCAGTGCGTTGGGAGTGTTGCTGGTGAGTGGGGCCAAGCCCTCCTGTAGGCCCGGTATGCTCGGCCCGCACACTGCGGACGTCGACGGGATCCAGCAGCTAGAGCGAGGAGGGACCAGCAAGCAACTGCTGAGAGCGAGGTGGGCAGTCGTAGAGCGAGGGGACTGTCAGAGAGCGAGGTAGCCCGCCGGAGAGCAAGGAGAACCGCCGAAGAGCGAGGAAGTTTGTCGGTAAGCAAGGTGGGCCATCGGAGAGCAAGATGGGCCATCAATAGACAATAGACAATAGACAATAGGTGCAGGAGTAGGCCATTCGGCCCTTCGAGCCAACACCGCCATTCAATGTGATCATGGCTGATCATTCTCAATCAGTACCCCGTTCCTGCTTTCTCCCCATACCCCCTGACTCCGCTATCCTTAAGAGCTCTATCTAGCTCTCTCTTGAATGTATTCAGAGAATTGGCCTCCACTGCCCTCTGAGGCAGAGAATTCCACAGATTCACAACTCTCTGACTAAAAAAGTTTTTCCTCATCTCTGTTCTAAATGGCCTACCCCTTATTCTTAAACTGTGGCCCCTGGTTCTGGACTCCCCCAACATTGGGAACATGTTTCCTGCCTCTAACATGTCCAACCCCTTAATAATCTTATACGTTTCGATAAGATCCCCTCTCATCCTTCTAAATTCCAGTGTATACAAACCTAGTCGCTCCAGTCTTTCAACATATGACAGTCCCGCCATTCCAGGAATTAACCTAGTAAACCTACGCTGCACGCCCTCAATAGCAAGAGAGGTGGGCCATCAGATAGTGAGGTGGGCCATTGAAGAGCGAGGTTGGCCATCAGAGAGTGAGGTGGGCCATCGGACAGCGAGGTGGGCCATCAGAGAGTGAGGTGGGCCATCGGACAGCGAGGTGGGCCATCAGAGAGTGAGGTGGGCCATCGGACAGCGAGGTGGGCCATCAGAGAGTGAGGTGGGCCATCGGACAGCGAGGTGGGCCATCAGAGAGTGAGGTGGGCCATCGGACAGTGAGGTGGGCCATCAGAGAATGAGGTGGGCCATCGGACAGCGAGGTGGGCCATCAGAGAGTGAGGTGGGCCATCGGACAGCGAGGTGGGCCATCAGAGAGTGAGGTGGGCCTAGGTGAAGGCTGCTACATGATTCTGCCAGGTTGTATGCAAAACAAAGCATTTCACTAAACTTAGGAATATGTGACGATAAAGTGTCATTGAATCATTAAATTATCATTGAATGATCTGCTGCAGCATGTTGGCATCATCCTCTTTGGCAACATTTCAAATTTTGTTCTTTCTTTTCCCAACATCCAAACCTTCAATGTAAATTATATTGTTGCATCGACATTCAGGGAATGCCACAATCTATCATCCTCCAGTCTGAGAAACAAGAATTTATTACAACTTAATGCATTCAATACTTTAGTCAATTTTTTATCAATGCCAGCAAAGACCTTCCTTTACCATAAGCCCCATTTTTTTTAACTCAAATGCTTCCTTAAAATCTACATAGACAACATCCACTACATTGCCTTCATCAACTTTCTGAGGTTGCCTTTTCAATACATTAATTCAGATCAGTAATTACTTCATTTTATAAATCTGTACTGACTCTGCTTAATTAACTCAAACATCTCCAATGTCTATTTAACTTTTTCCTCTGTGGCTGTTTCAACCACAAAACTAAACTGCTGTTTCTAGGAATTACCTTTATTGAACAATGGTGCCATGTTGACACGTTAAAAATCTGCTAGGACATTCTCTATAGTAGAAAATTACAACAAGCATTCGTGTTTTCTCTATCCCCCACTTCCCTTAGCATTCCCTTAGATAGAAGCCATCTAGACAGGATGACACCAAGTACGGCAAGCTGTTCCAACACATCATGCCTATCAATTTTCACTCCGTCTATAACCTATATTTCTATTGATATTTTACTAACATCTTCTTCACCATGAACAATTGTAGCTCTGCTTTGAGCCTCTAACCATACTTCAACTGCCTCACTATGCCCATTTTCTACTTATATTTGAGTGAAAGTTTTTGGGTTTCCTTTTATGTTAACCATTGTTCTTATTTTATACTTTTACCAATCATGTGTTTCTCTTCACTTTCCCTCTCAGTGTTATATTTAGCCTCATTTCTCGCTTGAATTTGATAATGTACGATTATTTTTGTTTCCTCCTATTCTCCATCTCCTCCATCATGCGAGATGCCCTGACTTTGAATTCCTTGTCTTTCCCTTGGGTGAGAAGAAACTCTCTCTCTTTTATTGTATCCATTTTTCCTTGGATCTTTAGCCCCATTTTATCTGGGTAAGATCTCCATTGGATTTAGTTCTCGTCACTTTAGAAGATGGCTCCCTCCAATCTTACCCGGATAAAATGGGGCTAAAGATCCAAGGAAAAATGAAAACTATAAAAGAGAGAGAGTTTCTTCTCTTGTCTTCTCCTTGTCTTTCCCTTGTCTTCTCACACAAGGGAAAGGCAAGGAATTCAAAGTGAGAGGTAGAGTTCAAATTAGTAATAGGAAAGGAAGGGGAGCCATCAATAAGCCATTATTAATTTGAACTCTACCTCTTTCACTTTTACCCTCGTGCTTTTCCACAGACTTTTGGTCTACTTCATTCCCAAGCAACAGATACAGCCACACCTCCTTTCTAGTTGTGCTGAGATCATATTGGTCAAAGTACTATCGAATACATTTCAGAAATTCCTCACCCTCCTTTCGCTTTACTATAACATTATCCCTATCGATATTCAGGAAGTTAAAGTCTCCCAGAGCCATGGTTCTTATACAGCTCTGCAGTTTCTATGAAGGTGTGTTCCTCTCACTATTTAGAAGTGGACATCATATTCTGTGAATATTAGGAACCCATTTAATTGTACATTTTAAACCACATTTTTTATTTGTCATTGTATCATATTCTGACATGGCTATTTCTGTGTGCAGGCTCACCAATCTTATTCATTACACTTGTGCATTAGTGTCTGTCAAGGATTTTGTCAAAATGGCTTATGCTGTCAAATGTTCCCACACAAATATCCTAATACAGGGTTGCAACATGAAATGTTGACAATTCCTTCCCACCACAGATGCTGCTTGACCTGCTTGATTTCCTCTATGAGTCTGTTATTTGTTCCCACAGAAATGCTAATTCTAGACTTCCAGATTTTGACATTTACAAATGACAAAAAACATAGAATAATATGAGCTGTTAAGAATGCAATAAATTGCAGAAAGATATTAACAAGCTAAAGGAATGAGTAGATGTGCGGCAGATGAATTTTAATGTGGCGAAACCTAAGGCGACGCATTTTGGTAGGAAGAATGAGGGCAAAGTAATGGAAACTCTGCTTAAAGTGGTACAGAAACAGAGACAGCCAGTCATTGAAAATAACAGGATAGGCGAGAAAGCAGTTAAGAAGGTGTATACATTTATTGATAAGGAGGTCTAGGCATAGAGATTTTTAAAAAGGAGGAATCACACTGAACTTTTATAAAACATTGGTCCAGCCTCAGTTAAGCATTGCATTCAATTCTGGTCATCTCATTAAAATATAAGATGTGGTGGCAGTGGAAGAATCTGTAGATTTATCAGCATTGCTTCAGGGATGAGGAATGAATTTTCTTTGGCAAAAATTCTGAAGGAAACTGTGATGGAAGTTAATTGATTTTGAGTGGTCTGGACAGAGGAGAGAATAACGGGAGGCTGTTCCAGTGGTGGAGGAACTGATGACTTGAGGTCACAAATACAACAAATTAAAGGGGAGAATAAATAATAGGGACACAAGGAATATCTTTTATTACGCAGTGTATTTGGAATCTGGAATCCACTGGCTGCAGTGGTGGAAGTAGGATCTACTGTGCCCTTCGAGAGGGAACTGAAGAAATACATGTTGAGAAAAATTTATGAGTACAGAGAAGAGGTGGAAGGGAAGGAAATAGTGAGACCAGCATGAGCTCTCAGTGCCACAAGCATTCTATGATAACATTTGTGAAACTAATCAAATGCTACTTTGTTCACAAAAACAGCCTGCTGGAGAAGCTCAGCGTGTCAAGGGAAATAGACAGACAATGCTGCCTGATCCGTTAAGTTCCTCCAGTAGTCTGCTTTCTGCTCAAGATTCAAGCATCTGCCATCTCTTGTGTCTCGATATCACTATTTTTCTCACTCCTGCAGAAAGCAGAATTATTTTTGGTCTATAATGATAATGAACGAATGATCTATTTAAGCCTAATACAATCATTTTTTGTGAATTTTATCGCACTTTCAGGTTTTTTCCTAGCAGAATCATTGAAATATTGCACTGCAGACAGACTCCATGAGCCTATGGAAACACACCGACTCTAAGGAACAGCAATCCAGCTGGTCTGACACTCTCAACCTTTCTACACAGCCCCACAATTCTATTGCCATTCAAATTCTCATCCAGTTCCCATTTGAACATGCTCACAGTCATCAAAATGGTTCTGTGGGGAATGACTATGGTCTTAGGCCACTGAGGGACTAGCCCCTGTGTAACAACGGCTCAAACATTACAATGATGCAATGTTTATGGATGAGACATTAATCATGTTTTTCAATTGTAAAAGAATGTCTTGAATTGCTCAGGACGATAATCATAGATAATGATATGTTTGGAATATATGCTGACCAAGTTAGTAGTCTGGGCTATTCCCATTTGCCTGCATTTGGTCCATATCCTTCTAAATCCTTCCTGTTCAACAGGAAAAGGTGTACATATTTTCTTTGTTGTATGCAGAGATTATTTTAATCGGGAACGTGATTGTTTCCAAAATCAGATTAGAAACCTCTAGCTTCAAGATTTGATCGCTCTGGATCTGTGCACTGGAACTTGTGGCTGTTGGACCTGATGCCACTCACACCTGAAATTAGTGCATGCATCTCCTTAAAGTGACTGCAGCAACTGTATCACACTGACTTAATTAGTACAGGTGTCAGAGGTTATGGGGAGAATGCAAGAGAATGGAGTTAGGAGGGAGAGGTAGATCAGCCGCAATTGAATGACGGAGTAGACTTGATGGGCCGAATGGCCTAATTCTGCTCCTATCCCTTATGACCATATGACTCTGCTGCTTGATGATTCAAGGCACATTCATGGGTTGAAATTTCAAGTCATAGCATTGGATAGCTACAGCCACACTAACTTTGTTTGTGCCTCCACGGGTCTTGTTCAACTCAAGGCCTTGCTGATGCAGCCACCGTGTGAGGTGGAGCAGTCAGCGAGCAGCAACCAGGCCTGAGGGAGCAGAAACTGTCAAGGTTCTTTTCATCTGTTTCGAAACACCTTAAATAGTTAGTTGAAATAGTTTAAATAATTAAACATAATTGAAACTTAAAATTAAAAGTTAATTAAAAACATTAATACTAATTAAAAACACATACTCTATTTACTTTTCCATCCAGTTGGTGGCCCATTCAAACTGTGCTAGACTTACAAGATATGGAACAGGTGCAGTGCCTCAGCCCAGTACAACTGAGAGACATCAGATACCATGTCAGCAGGCGGTTATGTGTGTCAGGTCCTGATTTGCAGCACATGCTGCATTTTTTGCTCTGTTGTGTGCAGAAACAGAAGTTAAAGATGCACTGAGCATCAGACAGCAGATGCAATAGTTCAACATGGAACTGTCCCCCACATCGCTCGACAGCACATCTGAAATTAGCTGGTGTCGCCCAAATTCATTTTGGCACTTCTTAAATGGGAACTGCTCATTGATTCTAACAACTGCTGGAAATCATTGTGCAGCTTTGGCCAGACATGGAAATCAGCAACTACAAACTTAAAAAACTGCAGATGTGAGAGAAATCTGAGATAAAAATTGAACTGATCAAATAGCATCCATCCGCATGTCTTTGGGATGTGGGGGGAAACCAGAGCACACAAAGGAAACCCACGTGGGCACAAGGAAAACATGCAAACTCCACATGGACATCACCTGAGGTCAGGATTGAACCTGGGTCTCCATCACTCTGAGGCAGCAGCTCTACCAGCTGTGCCACTGTCACGGTGAAGTAGTGAAGTTCTCTGCATAATGTGTGTTATAAAGCCTCAAATTTGAGAAAGCCCTTAAATTGGCCAAAGGTAATAAGGATAATGCCAGAATTAAAGTGTTGGAAATCTGGATACAGATTTTTATTAAAAACCTAATTCCACCTCACAGGCCAAGTCAAATACAGCGAACACATCTGCAAATCCCATCTCCCAACAACTTTACCATTACATGTGCATTGCTTTACTCTCCATTCCTCTTTGAAATATTCCTAACATCCATATATCCTACTAGTATGGAAGGTTAGAACATTGGGATCTAACTGGATACAAAAGTGGCTTGGTGGTAGGAGAGTATTAGTGGAGGGTTATTTTTCAGATTAGAAGCCTATGAATAATGATGTGCCGCAGGAATGGGTTCTGGTTTCCTCTGTTGCTTGTCAAATAATTTCATGATAAAACTGTTGATTCCATGATTTGTTAAATGTGCAGATAACACCAAAACTGGTGGTAGAGTGGGCAATGAAGAAGGTAACACAAAATGTGGATTAATTCAGAAAGTAGACAAATGAATGGCAGATGGAATTTAACTCAGTGTGAAGTGTAAAGTGATACACTTTAGGAAGTTAAATCATTGCACAGTGAATGGCAGGATCCTGGGGACTGTTATTGAACAAAGAGTTCTGGGGATCAAATAAAATATTTCCCTGAAAGTGGCAATATAGGTAGACAGGGTGAAGAAGCCAAATGGCATGCTTGCCTTCAAAGACTGCAGCAGTGAGTTGGGACATCTTGTTACAGCAGTGCAAATTATTGGTGAGACTGCACGTGGAGTGTTGTTTGCAGTTCTGGTCACACTCTATGTAACTAAGAGGCAATTAAGATAGAGTGGGTGCAGAGACAATTCACAAGGATGTTGCCGAGACTGAAGGGCTTGAGATGCAACAAGAGAATGGATAGGTTGTGATTGCTTTTCCTGGTGCAAAGAAGGCGGAGGAGTGACCATACCAAGGTTTAAAAAATATGAGGATCATAAATAGAATAGATAGCCAGTCTTTACTCCAGGGTATGGAGACTCTACTGCAATTGCAGGCAAATGCGATTAGTTTAGAAGGCATCTAGTTTGGCATGGCCCAAGAGGCTGAATTGTCTGCTTCTACGCTGTATAACTCTATGAATCTACATCACACACGTATGACCTCACGCCCAATTAATAGATTACAAGAATTCACAGATGCTCAACTGTTGCAGACATATCACATATTTTGCATCAAACTCATTTATTACCTTTCATCTCTCTTTCAGAATACCAGCAACGGCCAAATGACAGGCACTTCAATGAATAAAGACTGGGCTGCCTGGAGAAGAGGGGCTGTCCATTATTGACCTGGCTGCCAGTGATGACATGATCAGTAGTAGCACAAACACCATTGTGAAAATCATGTGGTTACATCTAATTCTCTTTCTCTCATCCCTCTTACCCTCGTCCCATAATTGCTTTACAAGATCCAGATGCTATATCCAAGCAACTCTGACAATTATAGGTCAGTAGCAGGGTTTTTTCGTAGACATTCACACCACATTCAGCATCATTCATGACTCCTCAGATTATGAAGCACTCCATATCCAAATGCAACAAGTCCTGGTTAATATCCAGGCTCGGATTGATGAGTGGGAAGTAACATTTGCACCATACAAGAACCACATAATGACGATAGCCAACAAGGGACAATCAAGCTAATACTCCTGACATACATGGCATTAACAAATCCCACACCATCAATGCCTTGGGGTTTACCATTGTCCAGAAGCTTTTTATGACTACAAGAGCAGGTCAGAAGCTAGAAATCCTGCAACAAGTAACTCACCTTCTAATTCCCCAAAGTCCAAATTATGTTCACCATCTACAAGACTTGGCACAAATGTAATGTAATACTCTCCGTTTGCCAGGGTGAGTAACAAGAAGCTCAACTCCAAAGAGGACATGGCAGCCTGCTTGATGCATTCATACTCACATTCAGTCATTCCAGTGTATAGTTGCAGCGTTTGTACCATCTACGGGATGCACTGCAGTTACTCACGAAAACACATCAAGATTCCTTCAACACACCTTCCAAGACCACAGGCTCCATACTTTAGAAGGACAATGGCAGCAAAAGCATGGAAACACCACAAACTGGAAGTTGCCCTCCAAGCCACACACCATCCTGTAAATATGCTGCCTTTCCTTCGTGGTCATTGGATCCGTACCCTAGAAGTTCCTCCTTAACAACATTGTGGATATAACCACAGCTCAAGGACTACAGCATTACAAGAAGGCAGATTCTCAAGAACATGTAGGGATGGGCAATCAACTGCAGCTCAGTCTGCAAAGCCCTTCCCTTCAGTGATAAATAAAAAATAAGATTCTGAGTGCGGAAGGGAGATTCAGATTATTGGCGAAATTCAGAAGGATGGTACATATCACATAAAACCACAAATTAATTTAAGACTGTCAGCATGGAAAGATCAGGGCTAAAAGAGTAAAGAATCTTTTGATGAGTTAACAATGATCTTAGCACATTTGATGTAGTCTACATGGATTTTAAGAAGGCTTTTGCCAAGAACTCTTCTGACTGACTGGTTAGGGAAGCAAAACTCTTGGGATCTATGGGAAAGTGGTAAATTGGATCCACCTCTGTGGCGGGAAGTGAAATGGTTTGGTGGATGATTGTTTTAGTGATTGGAAGGCTGTCTGCAGTGGAACTCTACAGGTTCCAGTGGGGATTTCTTTGCTTTGCTTAGAACTCATAAATTATTTAGTCTTAAATATAGTGAGTGCGATTATATTGCAGATGAGACCAATTAATAAAAAGCCCTAGATTTCATGCAAGAATTTCACATTTCTAACACCCATTCTAACTTCTCTAATGAATGACCTGGATCTGAGTCTGCTATATCTCATTTTGCCAGCTATCCCTCACCAAATATTTATCCATGCCAAATTATGTACCACATTAAATGCAGCAAGATCTTCACATAATGACTTCAGCAGAAAGAAAGCAATTATTGACTCTCCATAATAACCATATAACCATATAACAATTACAGCACGGAAACAGGCCCGTTTGGCCCTACCAGTCCACGCCGACCACTTTCTCTGACCTAGTCTCATCTACCTGCTCTCAGACCATAACCCTCCAATCCCCTCCCATCCATATACCTATCCAATTTACTCTTAAATAATAAAATCGAGCCTGCCTCCACCACTTCCACCGGAAGCTCATTCCACACAGCCACCACCCTCTGAGTAAAGAAGTTACCCCTCATGTTACCCCTAAACTTTTGTCCCTTAATTCTGAAGTTATGTCCCCTTGTTGGAATCTTCCCCACTGTCAAAGGGAAAAGCCTACCCACGTCAACTCTGTCCGTCCCTCTTAAAATTTAAAAAACCTCTATCAAGTGCCCCCTCAACCTTCTACGCTCCAAAGAATAAAGACCCAACCTAATGTAATCAATTGCTATTTTCCAGCATAACACAAAATTCTTGCCCATTATAAATTGTACAGCACACATTTATAAAAATAGTTACTTTAGTTCCCAAGTTTCTTTCCAGTCTCTTGCAATTCTCCATCTTTTAGGTCATATTTAACACTTTATCTGTTCAACTGTCATAACTTTGCGTAAAAATGAAGAGTGCAATCTCATTATAGCATTACATGTGAGGATGTGTTGCTGCCTCATATTTCAGCACCTCAGATCAGATTTAGCACCAGACTTCATTATGTGTCAAACTTAATCATGACATGTTGTAATGACACACCATCTCATTTCATTTCTGTTAACAAAGAAACAATCTTTTTATTATTTTCGAACATTAACAAAATAATGTTACTTCTCAAATAAGCAGATGTCCACAGATGATAGCATTAAGTTTGTACTGCTTTTCGTTGACATATGTTTGGTGCATGGATGCAGCACATTGGTGGAATGTACCTCATCCTGCAATGATCTTGGAAACTGTGTGACAGAACCTGTTTCAAAGCCCCCGTTGATTCATTTTGCTTTACCAGGTAACCTGGTGAGTACCAATGCACCTACATCAGACAGTTGAAACACTGGATGTTCATTCAATATCTCAAATGTGTTCATTTGCTTCTTCTGCACGACGAATGTAGAGATTTTGCTATTTGGTTAAATGTGCGAACATGCAAGCATTCAGCATCAGCCTCGAGCACAGCAAATTTGCTTTTTGGAAGCTGATAATGTGATAATTAAATTGCTCACAGACACCTTGTTGATGGCATTTGCTGAAGATTTGAAAACCCTTTTACAATTATACCTTCCTGCGGGGGAATCATCACTGGAAGCGCAATGATCAGATTGGAGTTATTTTTGAAAGCATGTATTAAAATTTTATGTGGAGTGAAATGGGACAAGACCCGTTTCCTTTCTACTGCACAATGATTTATTACTCCAAAAGACCACAGAACTAATTAGCAGAGTAATTAATTAATATAAATTTGCATATTTGCATTCGCAATTAGTGCAGTCAACTGATTAGTCTGAAATGGGAAGTTTGACTCATCAGATGTTAGTGTCTGCTGGACCGGAAAAATGCTGCCAGATGAGGCAGATAAATAAACAGAGCGCATGTGCAAAAGTCGTCTTTGTTGTAAAAATGAACCTACTCAAGTAATGAGGTCCTTATACCAAAACAAATGAGAAAATTCCATGTGATTATTATAAAGACTACAAAATTATTGAACTTCACTGAGCTATGCCTGTGAAGATAGTGTCACAACCTTCATGGTTTTACAATAAGAAAATTACCAGTATTTTATTCAAAGACAATCAGACTAAAAAGCTCTACCTTAACTGTAAAATCAACATTTTAAATGGTGTATATGATTATGTTTCATATACATCCATAAAAGACATTGCCATTTCCTATTCTGGATTTCTAAATACAGTATATACGTTCTTTAATTCTCCTATTCTTCCACAGTTTACCCTCCAATGTCACTTTAATCCTTCCCTATAGTATGCCCATCCCCATCTTTGTTCTACATGGTTGTTTTTGTTTTCTGCCTCGCGTAGATTCAAAGGATAACACCGCACTAGAGGAGGTCATTCAATCCATTATGTTTGGGCCCTCTCTCTGAATGAATTACTAAATCAATCCACTCCTTTTCCTTTTCCTGGAAATGTTATCTTTACAAAAAAATGATCTAATTTTACCTTTACAAACATTTAATTCACTTCTATATTGGGCTTTCACCATCTTTTAAGTTGTGAACTTCACATCATAAAGGAATCTCTGTCCTTTATGCACCAATCTTCCTGCCAATGGAAACAGTTTCTCCCTTTAAACAATTTCAAAATTCTTCAAAGATCTCCCCTAACCTTTTCCGTTCCATAAACAATAATAGTATTCAATATTCTCTTCATCACATCCCTGCTACCAATCTGACTAATAAAATATAAACCAAGTGCAAAAATAATTGTTTCTATCTGCCAAACTATTCCCCAAGTACTTATTAAAACAACATTACAATATTGATCACGCAGCAACTCTACAGTTATTATATCTATGTGGAATCTTCTTTGGAACTCTTCCTATGCAGACCGGTCATATGGAGACAACCCCCCCCCCCCCCCCCCTCAGTCTTACATGTCTCAAAATTGTCCACTTTCCTGACATTTGCTCATTGATATCCAATATCGTGTAACATTTCACTTAACCTGAACCAACGATGTTCTATGCTTTAAAATTTCTGTCTCCGTTTTATATCCATGGCTTGTGTTAAAAAAATTCAACTCCATAGTAACTCCCTTTAAGACACCCTGGTGCCCCCTTGTCTCTGGAAATTGGAATAAAGATGCAGGTGCACACTATCAACTGCTAAAGTGCAGAATGATAACTTGATCAAGAAGTTTGATTTTATGTACCGAATAAATGTTATGTGATAAAGATCAGGTAAATTATGATATCAATCAGCCTTGATTTGATGTGTATAGTGCTGTTTTCAAATGCCATGCATCATTCTATGTCATGTTATAATTTCACACCACTGAAAATAACCAAAATGTCTTCTTAATTTGAAGCAAATTCATTCTGAGGCTTGGATGGCGTGGTAGGGGATTTGCAATTGTTTATGATTCAGAGAATAAAGAGTACAGCAGAAGAGGATACCTGAAGGGGAAGGGAGTTACTCCAGCATTTTGTGTCATACTTTGGTTTAAACCAGCATCTGCAGTTCCTTCCTACACGAGATGAGAAAGCAGGCTCAGGGACCATGTGGCCTCTTTCTTCTTATTTGTTTTTATGTCTTTGTGTTTTGTATCTTCTGAAAAGTAACTTTTGCAACACATAGAATACTCTCTGCAGGCTGGGCATAATACTGCAAAGGTGCAAAGAAGATTTACAGATTTTCTGCGATGACTAGAAAAAAGTAATTTTGTGGAGAGCCTTTGAAACAAGGAAAGAGGACATTTTAAATTGAAAGGGATTAAACTATTTCCTTTAGCAGTGTGTTCAGGAACATAAATTTACGATGGTTGGTTTAGAGAGAGGTTAGGGTCGTAGAGTCATGCAGCACAGAAACAGACTCTTTTGCCTAACTGGGCAATGCCAAACAAGGTGCCCATCTAAGCTCGTCCCATTCACTGTGTAAGGCCCATATCCATCTAAACCATTACTATCCATGTACCTTATTTCAGATGTTGTTACTATATAATCCTCAACCACTTTCTCTGGCAACTTGTTCCATTTATGTACCACTATCTGTGCGAAGAAGTTGCCCCTCAGGTCCTTTTTACATTTTTCCTTCTCACTTTAAACATAAGCCCTGTAGCTTTTGATTTCCCTTCCCTAGAAAAAAAGACTGTGCATTCACCTTAACTCTGCCCTTGCGATTTTATACACCTCTATTGATCATTCCACAGTTTCGTAACATCAAAGGAATAAAGTCCAAATCTGTCCAACTTCTCCCTATAACCCAAGCTCTCGAATACCTCCAACATTCTTGTAAATCACCATTGCATTCTTTCCAGTTTAATGACAATTTTGTCTATAGCAGGATGACCAAAACAAGTTAAATATTTTGTTTTCTTGTCTCAAGAGCAGAGGGGTTTGCATATTGTTTGGTTACTGGATAAAGTATGATGAAGGCAGAAACTCTCATCATATTTAACGGATACCTAGATAAATATATGAAGTATAGAAATCGTTGGGACTAACTACCAAAAACAGAAATTGGATTAGCTTTGGCTCCAGCTTCTCTGGGCCACACACCACTATGCTTCTATAATTTTTCAGGTCAGGATTTCCACTTGGAATTGAATATCATGCAATCAAGCATATATTCTTTCCTCTGACCTGATGAACATTATTGAAGAAGCAGTTGAAGTTTGGGCCTAGTTGCAATGATTGGTCTACAACAACAACTATCTTCATTTGTGTGAGGAATAACATGGGAGGAGATGGTTTCCCTCTTATCTCCGACATTACCTCAGGTTCGTTCTTTTCAAACTCACATGATGCTGCCTTGAAGTAAAGAACAGTCGTTCTCACCTCGTCTCCAAAATCCTGCCATTTGTCCATTCTTGAATCAAGAGTGTAATGAAGTTTGGTGATATGGTGAACCTGGTGGCATCTAAATGGACCATCAGCATGAATGTAGATGAGCAACCATTGCCTGAACACTGTAGATGAGTTTTTCATTGCTTTGCTGATAATTGAAAATGGAAACGTGAAGCAGTAAATAACTGGAATGTAAATGGTTTTTCCTTTGTGGACAGAATTTACTATCATGAGAAGTGATTGAATTGCCTGAAAACCTGCTACTTTTATGGCAGAAACTGCAGGAGAAAACAAGATGAATTATCCACTCAGAACTTCTGGCTAACAATGATTGCACATAAAAAGAGAACACCAAATGCTGGAGTAACTCAGCGGGTCAGGCAGCATCTATGAAAAGATTACGTTTCGGGTTGGGACCCTTCTTCAGTCCAAATGATTGCACATATTAATGCTGTTCTTGCTTTTGCTAACTTTACTCCTGTGATAAAACCAGTTTGAAAAACAGGGTGTTTTGAAAGAACTGCAGATACAAAAATCTTGTAGAGGACACAAAGTGATGGAGTGACTAACACTTTGTTAGTTAGCATTTTCTCCCTGTGACAGCATGGGCTTCTCCAGCTGTTCCGGTTTCCTCCCACATCCCAAAGACGTGCAGGTTTGTAAGTTAATTGGCTTCTGTAAATTAGCTCTAGAGTGTAGGAACTAGTGTAGAGGTGATTGTTGGTCAGTTCTATCTCTAAACTAAACTAAACTAAAAATCAAACATCTGCCTTTTGAAATCTCGCCGTGCTGCCCCAACACTGAATTTCAATTCATCAGATCTATTCCCCTATTCAAGACCATTTTGTTACAAATAAGACCAGCTGAAATGTTGTGTATGATCAGTTGTCAAGAGTTGTCAATATCAGAAATTCTGTCCTCAACGACAGGCAGAATTATGTATAAACTTGGCTAAAAGATGCCAAGGCACATCTCTAGCTTCTGTGGATAAGGATCCTCCTCAGGGCTGAAAAATCAGCAGCTGAGGAATCCCACTTATCAGGAGGATTTTCATTTGTTTCAAGATGATATTTTTGCTCCAAATTTTTTTCCAATGTGCTCGGGGTAAATATTTCACACAATGCAGCTTCCTGTGCCATCACTGTCACAGTTACATGCCTAAACAAGGAAGTGTTTGGTGAAAGTGGCTCTAACAACTCTGTCAGTGAGTTACTTGTATTGTATTGTGTTGTAATTAATTTATTAGCCAAGTATGTAAAGACATACAAGGAATTTGATTTGAGATGCAGTCATACCAAAAAGGTAACAAGACACACAACTACATAAAAGGTAACATAAACATCCACCACAGCGGCTACCCCATATTCCTCACTATGATGGAAGGCAATAAAGGCCAATCTTATTTCCTCCTTATTCCCCCATGGACGCGGAAGCCAAACCACCCACAGTCAGGGTGATCGAAGCTCCCGCAGCCGGCGATCGAAGCTCCTACGTCGGGGTGATCGAAGCTCCCGTGATCGGGGCGGTCGAAGCTTGGAGCTCCCGAAGTTGGTCCCTAACCAAGGGACTGCGAGCTCCACGATGTTAAATCCGCAGGCACCCGCGGTTGGAGCTCCCAAAGTCGATCCCCAGCAAAGGGACTGCTAGCTCCACAATGTTAGGCCGCAGCACGGACGGAGATATACGATACAGAAAAGGTTGCATCTCCGTCGAGGAAAGAAATTTAAAAAAGTTCCTGGAGAGGACCTACAGTGAGGTTGTCACACCAAGGATACCGGAAGAGCGAAGGTGGGTGACAATGAGAAAGAGGAGCAAACGTGCAGTGGGAAAAATTAAAGCACATGGTATTGGGCGTAGGGTATTGATATGGATAGAAAATTGATTGGTGGACAGGAAACAAAGAGTAGGGATTAACGGGTCCCTTTCAGAATGGCAGGCAGTGGCTAGTGGGGTACCGCAAGGCTCGGTGCTGGGGCCGCAGCTATTCACAATATACATTAATGATTTAGATGAAGGAATTAAAAGTAACATTAGCAAATTTGCAGATGACACAAAGCTTGGTAGCAGTATGAACTGTGAAGAGGATGCTATGAGGATGCAGGGTGACTTGGACAGGTTTGGTGAGTGGGTAGATGCATGGCAGATGCAGTGTAATGTGGATAAGTGTGAGGTTATCCACTTCGGTGGCAAGAACGGGAAGGCAGATTATTATCTGAATGGTATCAGGTTAGGAAAAGAGAAAGTACAACAAGGCCTGGGTGTCCTTGTACATCAGTCACTGAAAGTATGCATGCAGGTACAGCAGGCAGTGAAGAAAGCTAATGGTTGTTGGCCTTCATATCAAGAGGAGTTGAGTATAGGAGCAAAGAGGTCCTTCTGCAGTTGTACAAGGCCCTGGTGAGACCACACCTGGAGTATAGTGTGCAGTTTTGGTCCCCTAATTTGAGGAAGGACATTCTTGCTATTGAGGGAGTGCAGCGTAGGTTCACAAAGTTAATTCCTGGGATGGCGGGCGGGACTGTCATATGATGAAAGAATGGAGCGACTGGGTTGATATTCACTGGAATTTAGAAGGATGAGAAGGGATCTTATAGAAACATATGAAATTATTAAAGGATTGAACATGCTAGATACAGGACCCCGATGTTGGGGGAGTCCAGAACCAGGGGCTACAGCTTAAGAATAAGGGGTAGGCCATTTAGAACTGAGATGAGGAAAAACATTTTCACACAGAGAGTTGTGAATTTGTGGAATCCTCTACCACAGAAGGCCGTGGAGGCAAATTCACTGGATGCATTCAGAGTTAGATAGAGCTCTTAGGGCGAGCAGAATGAAGGGATATGGGGAGAAGGTAGGAACAATTTTGATTGTGGATGATCAGCCATGATCACATTGAATGGCGGTGCTGGCTCGAAGGGCCGAATGGCCTACTCCTGCACCTGTTATCCTTGTATCTATGTATCATGGCAACCTGACTTTGAGCAGACATTGTTTTAAACCTTTAGCTTCAGAAGCCTCGTAATGTTTTCAAAGTGAAACTTACAAGCTGCTTCCTCAAAAAAGCTTGACACAGTGGTAAAAGATCTCAGAGGAAAGGTTTGGTGTGAGTTTATGTGAAAGGTCTGTTCTTTTATGCACAAATCAACTTTGGGACCAATAGAATATTGAAATCTGGAAGCACAGCACAAAACAAGTCCAGGCTTCCCGAGCAGCAATGCAAGTTCCTGCCATGTTACAATATCCAGGCCTACGCATTTTCCATCAATATTAATGTAACTTCTGTGGCACCTTATTCTTTTTGGATTTTAGCCAGGCAGTTTAATTCACACATAGAGAGAAAAAATGGGTCCTATCTCCCAGATGTCAATGAAACCCAATTACATTCACCGCAAGGAAGAAAATTGGCAGAATCCAAGCTTTTTTGGTCTTTATTTCCAGCTATTTTTACTCTTTGGGATTGACACTGATCCATGATAATATGATTATTAAACAATAATGTGTGTTTATGCCTTTAATGAAATAAAATATTCTATATCTGTTCACAACATTATCAAACATATTTACTTAAGAAATTATAAAATAGTATATAGAAGCAATATCAGAAAATAAATTCTGAAGCATAGGGCAGCAACAACTAAAGACCAAGTGAAACACTAAAAATTAGGGGCATGAAAAAAAGAATTGTATCAGTGTGGAGATCACAAAAATATTTAAATAGCACAGATAAAAGTCATAATCACAGAAACAGGCCCTGCAACTCACTTAGGGCACCCCGACCATACATTTATGCAAATCCCATTTCAAGAGAACAAAAGATTACGATCCATCCATCATTATTGGCCTGCCCATTGGAGCTGAATGAGTATAACTAGTCTTGTTGCTGAGGACGTGGGTCTGGGTGAGGACTCTAATGTTGAATTGCTTATCATGATTGTGGATTTGGAGCATTTTACGGAGACACTGCCTCTAGATAGTGAGGTCTAGAGACATTACCTCTAGAGACACTACCTATGTCTCTGGGTAGATATAGTGACACGACCTCTAGATAACCCACATCCCATACCCACATGGCACAGCAGAGATTACTGCTGTCTAGTCAGCCATGAGCTTTGTGCCAGGTTTGAGTTTTTTGTTTTTTTTAAATGCCATCATCCTCAATAATCCAGAGGCTGTGCTGGCACAAAAAAAGAGGGAGAATTTCACCTTCAATGTCTGCCTTTGTTAACAGGCAACTCCCGAGAAATGAGGGAGTGGTAACACATTTATTAGGGTTTTATTGTGGACCTTTACAGTACACGGCAAAGTGGGGCAGTGGTTGGTTGCAGCATTTACAGCTGAGGCAAGTAATGGAACACTGCTTTGTGAAAGTTTAGGTTAAGGTCCATTCTCTTATATGCTTCAGTCAATGAGATATTGGAGTTCACCAACCAAATATGCACATACAGTAGGTTGAAGGGAGACTTGATAGAAGTATATAAAATTATGAAAGCATTAATAGTGTAAACAGTCAGAACCTTTCTCCCAGGATGGAAATATCAAATAATAAAGGGCATAGCTATAAGGTGAGAGGGGCAAAGTTTAAAGGAGATGTGCAAGGCAAGGTTTTCTTTTTAAATACAGAAAAGAGGTGAATGCCTGAAACGTGCTGCCAGGGGTGTTGATGGAGGCAGATATGATAATGGCCAATTAAGAGACTTTTGGATAGGCGCATGGATATGCAGGGAATGGAGGGGTAGGGATTATGTGCAGGCAGATAAGAGTTGGTTTCAGCATTATGTTAGGCACAGGCATTGTGGGCTGAAGGGCCTGTTCCAGTGCTGTACTGTTGTATGTTCTATATATATGCAAGCATGTGTTGCAGCTTAATTACTGAGATGGGGGTGATCATTGGTTCAGGACTGGAAGAAATGGCTCAAACAGCTTTCCATTTGTCCCGCTGATTAGATCCACTCAGACTGCAGAAGGATCTCGACCCGAAACGTCACCCATTCCTTCTCTCCTGAGATGCTGCCTGACCTGCTGAGTTACTCCAGCATTTTGTGAATAAATACCTTCGATTTGTACCAGCATCTGCAGTTATTTTCTTACACTAAGTCTCCCATTGGTTAGCTTCCCATTTTTTTATAGCATCATAGAGCAGTGGTTCATTAATAACCTTTCATCAGTTCACTTTTTCTCTCTTTACAGAATGCTGTCTGAACTGATAATTACTTCCAACATGTTCTACTTTTATTGTCATTTGCAACATCTGCAGTTTATTGTATTTTCAGTACCATCCAGATACATTATCTCATGAATAAAATCTATTGCCAATAGTGCATGAGTTGCCACATCCAAAGTATTCAGTAGATGTAGGATCTTGAATGTGTGATTGAAAGTTACAACATGGAAAGAAGCCCTTCAGCCCACCGTCCATGTTGATCACAATCACATGTTCACATTAGTTCTCTGCTGTCACACTTTCGTCCACTCCCTATACATTAGGGACAATTTATTCAGGCCAATTAACCTACAAACCTGCATGTCTTTGGAATGTGGGAGGAAAACAGAGCACCCAGAAGAAACCCACAGAGTCACAGGGAAAACATACAAAACATCACCGAGGTAACACTGAGGGTCAGGATCGAACCTCGAACTCTGGTGCTGTGAGGCAGCAGCTCCACCTGCTGCACCACTGTATCACTCCAGTAGGTTCATCCAGTTAACATAACAGCTGTGATAGAGAGTTGAGACTTTCAGTGCATGATAAAACTGCTGCCTCACAGTTCCAGCAACTTGGATTCAACCCTGAACCCCAGTACTTTCTATATTTGCACTTTCTCCCTGTGACTGCATGAATTTCCTCCCATGCCCAAAGATTTGTGAGTTACTAGATTACAAAGGCCAGTGTGTTGGTGATTGATAGAATCTGAGGGGAGTAAATGGGGAAGAATACATTCCAGGGAATATTAGTAGGAAATATAAGAAAATAACTGCAGATGCTGGTACAAATCGATTTATTCGCAAAATGCTGGAGTAACTCAGCAGGTCAGGCAGCATCTCGGGAGAGAAGGAATGGGTGACGTTTCGGGTCGAGACCCTTCTTCAGACTGATGTCGGGGGTGGGACAAAGGAAGGATAGAGGTGGAGACAGGAAGATAGAGGGAGATCTGGGAAGGAGGAGGGGAAGGGAGGGACAGAGGAGCTATCTGAAGTTGGAGAAGTCGACGTTCATACCACCGGGCTGCAAACTGCCCAGGCGAAATATGAGGTGCTGCTCCTCCAATTTCCGGCGGGCCTCACTATGGCACTGGAGGAGGCCCATGACAGAGAGGTCAGACTGGGAATGGGAGGGGGAGTTAAAGTGCTGGGCCACCGGGAGATCAGTTGCGTTAATGCGGACCGAGCGCAGGTGTTCAGCGAAGCGATCGCCGAGCCTGCGCTTGGTTTCGCCGATATAAATAAGTTGACATCTAGAGCAGCGGATGCAATAGATGAGGTTGGAGGAGGTGCAGGTGAACCTCTGTCTCACCTGGAAAGACTGTTTGTAGGAAATATGTTTCTTCTGTGAGCCAACATAGATTTCATAAGTCAAAATGGCTTATTTCAATATCTTAAAGATGTGATTATGGAATAGGGTATTTGCCCATAACAGGATTACACAAATAACAATGAAACATTGTAAAGTTGCATTTACTCAGATTATTTGCACATTAAAGATTGGCCAAGGCACCAAGAAGATTCCCTTCTCAAACCCTGATATCGGTAATGTTCAATTTTACCCTTAATCCTTTTGGTTTTATATATTATTGATCCAATCTTATGAAAATGAACCCAAATCCACAAGTGTGGCACAATTCCATTCTTCAATCCTGTGGTCTTCCAAGCTGTTTTGTACATTTTAGTAACGTGGACCAATTCAATGAGGAAGTCAACTCACATTAAAATTTACATGTCCTTAATCAAAACGCACAGGAGACAAATGTCTTCAGTTGGTTTGGGTTTGAACATAATTATTAAGGGTAATGCCTAAACCATTTTGCTATCCAGTCCACTGAACTAACCACACCCCAATCACAGCATGCAACCTTCTAAAGCAGTTTTATGGAGTACATTTAGTGAGTTATTGGTCTTACATAATAACAATGGAAATCCAGGACTTAAAGTCCGAGCACAGAGAGCACCTAAGCTGGTGTGCTTCATGAAACTGTGTACAGTATCTCATTCCTATTAAGTCTTACAGGTTGCATGCATTTCTTATAGATTTTCCTTCAACTTTGCAGCTGGGCAGCAACAAAATAAAAATTCTTACCGGGAATTATGAGGCGTAGGTTCCTGCCGTCTTCCAGGATCTGAAGCCACTGCTCTACACTCCCACCGACTCAATATTGCACATCAAACCGAGTGAGGGTAAATCCATCCTCACTTCACCCCGCCCCCAACCCATCTCTCTTGTCCCTCCAGTCGCTACTCATACCCTAGTTTCTCAGTCTCTCTACTACCAATGCCTCCGTCACTCTTGCCACAGTCTAACCCAAACACTCTCTGCCTTCCCCTCATCCACTTACTCATTCACACACTCTATTCCTCTCCCCTCGCTCACACTCCTCCTCACTCACATCTACCTCTCCTCACTCACTCACACTGTCTCCCCATCATGCCTCCCTCTTCCTCACTTACTTTGACCACTTCCATCACACCTATCTCATTCACTCCAACTCCATTCCCCTCACACTTCCATCCCTCCTCCTCACTTATTTCAACTTCCCTCCCCCTACACTCATTCTCCTTAATTATTTTGCAGTTGATAAATGTTGGTAGTTCATTGTTGTTTTGCCATGCAATTAAACAACAATCCATTTTTTTTAAACTTGTACAATTAATAAGCACCATTTTTCAATCTTTTGACATCACCAATGATAATGTTAAAGAGTATGATGATGTTACACTGTAATGATCACAGTGACTGATAAAACTTTTTTTTCTCCATAATTGAGTTAATATATTGATTAAAGTTATTGATTTTCATTTCTATTCTAACTTTATCCACAATTTTCTACTGTGTACAGAATATCTGAGTATCTGTGTGCATGGGAGCACTGTAATCCCACAGAAGAGCAATGGTGTGCCTATTTTTTAATAATGACTGGTCCGCTTAGACTGTACAGGCTCTTAAATACAAACCATGTATTGCAAAATATGACTTGTAAGTAATCACAGAATATTCACACCGATGATAGAGACCACTTGTGCAATCAAAATGAGCTACCCTGTATTTTCGCCCCAGAGTTTTAGTAATAAACTAGACCAAGTGGGCCCGTTGGGCCCATTCACACACCCCCCATTCTCTCCTCCCCCAGCCCCACTCTTACTCTCCCCACACCCTCCCTTTCCCCACGACCTCCCCTTTTCCCAGTACCCCTCTTTCCCCCACCACCAAGCCCCCTCCGCACGACCCCTGTTGTCCCCCTCCCCAGTCCCCACTCTCAGACCCCCCCATTCTCTCTCCCCCAGACACACTCTTACTCTCCCCCACCCCCCCTTTCCCCAGCACACCCCTTTCCCCTACTCTCTCTTGCCCCAGCACCAAACCCCCACCCCCGCTGTCCCCCTCCCCAGTCCCACTCTGCCTTCTCCCACCCCCACTCTCTCTTCCTCCCACCCTCCCCGTCGGCCCCACCGTTACTCTCCCCCACCCCCCTTTCCCTACCAGCCCCCCCCCCCCCCCCCCCCGTGGTCCCGGCGGAAAGCACTTATGGATCGTGCAGGGAGGAGGAGGGAGCTGCGGAGCGCGGCCGTTACTGTGGCGTGGCCGAGCCCGGACTACTGGAGACGGATAGGGCGGCGGCTCGCTGGGTCCGAGCGATAGCGGGGAGAGGGTCTCCCGGGTGTGGGAGAGAGGAGAGAAGCAAGGGGAGAGAGGAGAGGGGAGCCGGTGATCGCGAGCGTGCGGCTCCGCTAAGGGCGTCCATGTTGTTGGTGCGAGTGAGAGGCCGCGCGTGCATGCTGATGTCATACGCACAGACGCACAGCAGCGCCACGATGAAAACCTTCAATAAATCAGTAGGAGGGGGGGCAGCGCGAGCTCATCTCACAGGGGCATTGTGACGTCACACGCTGAAGTCCTTCAATAAACCGGTTAGAAATGAAATGTCTAAACTTTAAAACCTCTGTAATTTAAAATATATACGACCAAATTAAATGAAAATATCATGGCCGGGAGATTGGCGATTAAGATATAGATATTATAGATATTAAGAATAGATATTATAGATATTAAGAATAGATATTATATATATGTGTGGAAAAGATGCCCTTCTTCCTTCCTCCTCCTCTCACCTTAAGCCTATGTCCTCTACTTAGTGATTCCCCTTCCCTGCGAGGTCTGGATCTTTGTCTCCTAATTCTTCTTGAATTGAATTGAATTGAATACGTTTTTTGGCCAAGTATGTACACATACAAGGAATGTGCCTTGGTGCTCCGCTCGCAAGTAACAACACAAACATACAGTAAACAATTAAGAATAAAGCATAAAATATTCAACATTAGAATAAAACATTATAGTTTAAACATGTGAATGAAATAAACCAGTGCAAAAAGAGGGTACAGACTTTTGGTTATTGAGTAGAGCTACTACTCGCGGAAAAAAGCTGTTTGGCTGTGGCAGCTTTGACAGTCCGGAGTCGCCTTCCAGAGGGAAGTGCTTCAAAGTGTTTGTGGCCAGGGTGAGATGGGTATGATCTTGCCCGCTCACTTCCTGGCCCTTGCAGTGTACAGTTCGTCAACGGGGGGGAAGGTTGCAGCCAACAACCTTCTCAGCTGATCGAATGATTCATTGCAGCCTCCGGATGTCATGCTTGGTGGCTGAGCCAAACCAGACCATGATTGGGAAGGTGGGGACAGACTCTATGATGGCAGTATAGAATTGGACCATCAGTGTGTGGGGCAGATTGTGTTTCCTCAGCTACCACAGGAAGTACATCCTCTGTTGGGCCTTTTTAACTGTGGAGTCGATGGTGGCTCCCCGTTTAAGGTCCCTGGAGATGATGGTTCCAGGGAACTTAAATGACTCCACAGTTGTGACTGTGGTGTTGTTGATGGTGAGTGGGGGGAGGGGAGGGGAAGCTCTCTTAAAGTCTATTATCAGTTCCACTGTCTTAAGAGCATTGAGCTCCAGGTTGTTACGAAGGCACGGGATGCCAGCTGTGTCACGTCCTGTCTGTAGGCAGATTCCTCCCCATCCTGGATCAGTCCAATCAGGGTTATGTTGTCCGCAAACATGAGAAGCTTGACAGAGGAATCTGTGGAGGTGTAGTTGTTAGTGTAGAGAAAGTAAAGGAGATGGGAGAGTACGCAGCCTTGCTGGGATATCAATGGTATTGAAGGCCGATAAATACTCAGGGTCTGATAAGCTCTATCCCAGCCTGGAGAGGGAAATAGTGAATGCATTAGATGTCATCTTCCAAAACACTACAGATAATGAAATAGTCCCTACCATCAGACAGTGGGAATCTACTGGAGTCTATAACATAGCAAAGAAGAGTGGAAGTATAACATAGCAAAGAAGAGTGGGAAGACAGAGGATTGGGACTCTTTTAAAGAGCAACAAAAGTTAACTAAAAAGGCAATACGGGGAGAAAAGATGAGGTACGAGGGTAAACTAGCCAATAATATAAAGGAGGATAGCAAAAGTTTTTTTAGGTACGTGAAGAGGAAAAAAATAGTCAAGGCAAATGTGGGTCCCTTGAAGACAGAAGCAGGGGAATTTATTATGGGGAACAAAGAAATGGCAGACGAGTTAAACCGTTACTTTGGATCTGTCTTCACTGAGGAAGATACACACAATCTCCCAAATGTTCTAGGGGCCGGAGAACCTAGGGTGATGGAGGAACTGAAGGAAATCCACATTAGGCAGGAAATGGTTTTGGGTAGACTGATGGGACTGAAGGCTGATAAATCCCCAGGGAATGATGGTCTGCATCCTAGGGTACTTAAGGAGGTGGCTCTAGAAATAGTGGAAGCATTGGAGACAATTTTTCAATGTTCTATAGATTCAGGATCAGTTCCTGTGGATTGGAGGATAGCAAATGTTATCCCACTTTTTAAGAAAGGAGGGAGAGAGAAAACGGGTAATTATAGACCAGTTAGTCTGAAATCAGTGGTGGGGAAGATGCTGGAGTCAATTATAAAAGACGAAATTGCTGAGCATTTGGATAGCAGTAACGGGATCATTCCGAGTCAGCATGGATTTACGAAGAGGAAATCATGCTTGACAAATCTACTGGAATTTTTTGAGGATGTAACTAGGAAAATTGACAGGGGAGAGTCAGTGGATGTGGTGTACCTCGACTTTCAGAAAGCCTTCGACAAGGTCCCACATAGGAGATTAGTGGGCAAAATTAGGGCACATGGTATTGGGGGTAGGGTACTGACATGGATAGAAAATTGGTTGACAGACAGAAAGCAAAGAGTGGGGATAAATGGGTCCCTTTCGGAATGGCAGGCAGTGACCAGTGGGGTACCGCAAGGTTCGATGCTGGGACCCCAGCTATTTACGATATACATTAATGACTTAGACGAAGGGATTAAAAGTACCATTAGCAAATTTGCAGATGATACTAAGCTGGGGGGTAGTGTGAATTGTGAGGAAGATGCAATAAGGCTGCAGGGTGACTTGGACAGGTTGTGTGAGTGGGCGGATACATGGCAGATGCAGTTTAATGTAGATAAGTGTGAGGTTATTCACTTTGGAAGTAAGAATAGAAAGGCAGATTATTATCTGAATGGTGTCAAGTTAGGAGGAGGGGGAGTTCAACGAGATCTGGGTGTCCTAGTGCATCAGTCAATGAAAGGAAGCATGCAGGTACAGCAGGCAGTGAAGAAAGCCAATAGAATGTTGGCCTTCGTAACAAGAGGAGTTGAGTATAGGAGCAAAGAGGTCCTTCTACAGTTGTACCGGGCCCTGGTGAGACCGCACCTGGAGTACTGTGTGCAGTTTTGGTCTCCAAATTTGAGGAAGGATATTCTTGCTATGGAGGGCGTGCAGCGTAGGTTCACTAGGTTAATTCCCGGAATGGCGGGACTGTCGTATGTTGAAAGGCTGGAGCGATTGGGCTTGTATACACTGGAATTTAGAAGGATGAGGGGGGATCTTATTGAAACATATAAGATAATTAGGGGATTGGACACATTAGAGGCAGGAAACATGTTCCCAATGTTGGGGGAGTCCAGAACAAGGGGCCACAGTTTAAGAATAAGGGGTAGGCCATTTAGAACGGAGATGAGGAAGAACTTTTTCAGTCAGAGAGTGGTGAAGGTGTGGCATTCTCTGCCTCAGAAGGCAGTGGAGGCCAGTTCGTTGGATGCTTTCAAGAGAGAGCTGGATAGAGCTCTTAAGGATAGTGGAGTGAGGGGGTATGGCGAGAAGGCAGGAACGGGGTACTGATTGAGAGTGATCAGCCATGATCGCATTGAATAGCGGTGCTGGCTCGAAGGGCTGAATGGCCTACTCCTGCACTTATTGTCTATTGTCTATTGTCTATTATAAAGGGTGCAATAACAGGACATTTCGAAAATACCAACATTTCAATAGGTGACATTTTGAAAATACCAACAGGATTAGACAAATAATAACCAAAGCGTATACATTTAAGGTAAGGAAAAGGAGATTTACTGTGGATTTGGGGAAGAATTGTTCCAACCAGAGAATGGTTGAAATGTGAAATACACTGCCTGAGTGGGTGGTGGAGAGACATACACTCATATCATTTAAGTATTTAGATGAGCATTTGAAACATTGTGTCAGAGAAGGTGAGTGCTGGAAACAGACTTGCTAGATGTTGGAAAAACACGATTACTATAAACCTCTGCCCTGAGAAAAAGTTTCCTATTATCTCTCCTTGAGAGTTGTAAGGCTTCATCACACTTGTCAATAATGCCTTGAAGTTCAAAGGCCAAATGTGCAAACTGTGCCTTCGAGATCATAGCCTTAAGCATTTTGGTCCTCACCTTCACTCTCCAGAAGTCGAAGAGTGAGTGAGCCATCCAGTCTGTATCTCAAGTACATTTTTATTTTGAGGTTAGGCAGGTCATAGTTCAGGACATAGTGAAAACTTTAGACTTTAGAGATACAGCGCAGAAACAGGCACTTTGGCCCACCGAGTCCGCCGTTGCGATAGTCCCTTGCCCACCGTTGCGATAGTCCCTTGCCCACCGTTGCGATAGTCCCTTGCCCACCGTTGCGATAGTCCCTTGCCCACCGTTGCGATAGTTAGTCCCTTGCCCATCGTTGCGATAGTCCCTTGCCCACCGTTGCGATAGTCCCGTGCCCACCGTTGCGATAGTCCCTTGCCCATCGTTGCGATAGTCCCTTGCCCACCGTTGCGATAGTCCCTTGCCCACCGTTGCGATAGTCCCTTGCCCACAATTTTACCAAGTCAATTTAGCTACAAACCTGTACGTCTTTGGAGTGTGGGAGGAAACCAGTGTACTCGGAGAAATCCTACGTGGTCACAGGGTGAACATACAAACTCCGTACAGACAGCGACCGTAGTCAGGATCGAACCCAGGTCTCTAGCAGTGTAAGGCAACAACTCTATCACTGCACCACAATGCTGCCCCAGGTTGAACAGGACTGGAGAAAGTACACAGCTATGTTTTACGCCATTGTATATGTCAAATGGTTTTGAAGTATATGACAAGAGGAGTGGAGAAATGTTGGGCTTTGGGGGGTCTGTAAACAGTTTTTTTTAAATTTGAGTTGTTTGAATCAGCATACTGCTGGAGCTCATCTGGCTTGTCGTAGCACCAATGCCCTGCATTTTCAGAGTTCTTTCTGGGTTTGCTAAGCAGACCATTCCTTTAGTGTTAATTATAGTTTTAGTTTTAGAGATGCAGCGTGGAAACCGGCCCTTCGGCCCACCGGGTCCACGCCGACCAGCGATCCCCGTACATCAACACTATCCTACACACACTGGGGCCAACTTTTTTTACATTTTACCAAGCCAATTTACCTACATACTTGTATGTCTTTGGAGTGTGGGAGGAAACCGAAGATCTCAGAGAAAATCCACACAGTGACGGGGAGAACTTACAAACTCTGTACAGGCAGCACCTGTAGTCAGGATCGAACCGGGGTCTCCGGTGCTGCAAGCTCTGTAAGGCTGTAACTCTACCGCTGCGCCACTGTGCCGCCCAATCCTGGTCCTCTTTCTGAGCCCACGTGAGTCCATCGCATCTTCCAGCCCCCACAGTCACTGTGGCATTGACATTGCCAAATTCTATGAGCTTGTCACTTGTAAGTGTAGACTTAACAAGGTAGTGGAGGTTCTCACAGTACACCTCCTTATCCTCATTGCAGCTGGTCAAGGTGGAAGCTTAGGCACAGGTGATGGTGGCATGCTGGGAGAGGGTGAGGGGGGAAGTGAAGATTCATGAGATGGTTAATGACACCAGTTGGGATCTCAAGAAGCTGCCGGAGGAGAGTGGTGTGGATGGCAAAAGCAATTCGATATATTCTGGCCTCATTTTCGGGATACCTTTTCAGAAAAATGTGTAGCCTCCCATAGGTTCACAGATTGATCTTCAATTAATCGTATCACACAATGTGCTCGTTTCCCAGCATAGAGAGCTGTTCTTCTCTGGGGCCACATTGTGTCCTTTTTGTGCAGAAGTGTGCAAATATTCCATCTATGAAGGATGAGCTTTTGCTGTCTTTGTTTTCAACTGCTGGAAAGAGTTGACTGGCATCTGCAGTCAGCTGGCAGATGGTCATTGTTAGAGAAGGAAATGTTTAGGACTCCTTTTCAAGTCTGCTCCCTTATTAGGGTAGGCAGTGATATCCCAAGAAGTGGCTGCTCAGGTGCTTGGGATGTTGTCAACCCTCTTGGTTTAGTTTAGTTTAGAGATAAAGCGTGGAAACAGGCCTTTCATACCACCAAGTCTGCGCCGACCAGCAATCCCCATACACTAGCACTATCCTACACACTAGGGACAGGCACAAAATGCTGGAGTATCTCAGCGGGACAGGCAGCATCTTTGGATAGAAGGAATGGGTGATGTTTCACATCGAGACCCTTCTTCAGACTACACACTTGGGACAATTTACATTTATACCCAGCCAATTAGCCTACAAACCTGTACGTCTTTGGAGTGTGAGAAGAAACTGGAGCATCCGGAGAAAACCCACGCAGGTCATGGGGAGAACGTATAAACTCCGTACAGACAAGCACCCATAGTCAGGATCGAACCCGGGTTTCTGGTGCTGTAAGGCAGCAACTCTACCGCTGTGCAGCCATACCCTCCAGGATTGTGGAAAGGGCAGCTGCTGGTCTTCAGACTGCCTGCGTGCAGGTTCAGAGCTATGACTCACTGTAGTAACCACTACCTGTCAATATACCCTTACTCCATTACCACAGGATTTGAGAATAGTGGAGAGAAAAGAGATGTGAATGAAAAGTTGAAGTAAAGAGATTAAAGTGTGGAAACTGTTGCCCTGGAGAAACCCCATCTTCTTAGTCGCTAAGTCCTGGGGCATGATAATTGGTAACTTTTTGGCACCAGTGGATAGCCAGGTCTTCTTCCATGCGCTGATTTGCATAGTGCACTGTTTGACCATCTTCCTGGCCGTTTAATGACCCGATTAATTTCCTCTGCCCAGTCCACAGGAACAATCTTTGGTCAATGGTCAATGGTTTCTTGATTATCACATGTACCAAAGTAGAGTGAAATACTTTTTTTGCATACTGATCAGCAAGATTATCATCATACATAAGCACAATCCCCCGGTTAATACAGAATGTACAGAACAGGTCACTGAGTCTATATTGCAAGAGGCGCCATTTTTGAGCCATTTTAGAGTCCCAGATGCAGGCTATGAAGGCCCGTTGCAGCCATCGCCTCCATTCCAGTCATCCTGCGAACCGTCATCATTCACTTTGCACGGCGCTCTCAGCCCTTGTACCCCGGGGGACACCTCCCGCAGCCGACCTAGAGGGCATGGATGCTAAGACCCCCAGTTCTTCTTACCGGCCCTTTGTACAGCGTCCGTCTCCCTCCACCTCCATTCCAGTTACTGGTCTTCAGGACGAGCGAGGGCCAGGCTCAGCTTCTTCCCCAGCCAGGCAGGTTCCCGGTACCACAGTGGGCGAGCCGGGCCTGCTGTTGGGATATGGCCACGGGTCGCTCCTCTTACTGGCCTTACAATCTCATCTGTCTGTTGCCGACTCTCTCTACCCTCTCTCCCGCCCCTCTTCCAGTTCCATGGCGGGTGAGCCAGGCCTGCTGCCTATCAGAGTTTGGCAGCAGTGAGTGTACCATCAGGGGCTTCTGCCACGTGGCCCGCCAGGAGTTTATTAGGGTCATCAAGTCCCTCTCTTACCGAGGCTTTGAAATCCATCGGCTGCCCTCACCTGGTTTAGTCAGCCTGTCACAGCCATTGCCCAGGGTGTGACTACTGCCACATGGAATAACTCACAAAGTGCTGGAGTAACTCCGCAGTTCGGGCAGCATCTCTGGAGAACGTGGATGGGTGACATTTCGGTTTGAAAACCTTCTCCAGGTATTGTAGGGAGGGAGCAGAAAGCTGGAAGAGGGGAGAGGCAAATCAAAGCATGGCAGGTAATAGGTGGACACAGGCAAAGGGGGTTTATGATTGGCAGATGGTTGGAACAAAGGCTGGAGTTAAAACCAGAAGGTGTGAGACAGGATTGAAGAGTTGTGAATTGCAAAACTAGAGGGAGGAAAGTTGCAGAGGGAGGGGGAGCGGGTAGGGGAGAAATAGGCCAGAGTCCAGGAGGGGCACAGGGGATGGGATGAGGGGAGAAAGATGTTGTGTGGCGGAGAAAGTGAGAAGGCTGTGGGAGGGGTGTTAGTTTAAAGTTACATAAATTTGGAGAATTCAATGTTCATACCATTGGGTTTTAAGCTACCCAAGCGGAATATAAGGTTCTGCTCCTCCAGTTTGCCTGTTGCCTCACTCTGGAAAAAGAGGAGGTCCAGGACAGAAAGGTCAATATGGGAATGGGAAAGGGAATTAAAATGGTTAGCAACTGAGAGATCCAGTAGGCCTTTGCAGACATGTAAAGAAGGCTACACCGGGAACATAGGATGCAGTAGATGAGGTTAGAGGAGATGCAGGTGAACCTAAAGCTTTTCACTGTACCTCGGTACTCACGGTACAATATACTAAAACTGAACTGAACCTGGAAGGACTGCTATGATCCCTGGATTGGGGTGAGGGAGGAGGTATAGGGACAAGTGTTACATGTCCTGTGGTTGCTGGGAAAAGTACCGGGGGGAATGTGGTTTGGATGGGAAGGGAAGAGTGAGCCTAGGAGTTGCGGTCTCTGGAGAAGGTGGGAAGGGATGGAAATGGGAAGGTGTGGCTAGTGGTGGGATCATGTTGGAGAGAACGGAAATGTCGGAGGATGATGTGCTGGATCTGCAGGCTGATGGGGTGAAACGTGAGGATCAGAGGAACTCTACTTCGGTTCCGTCTGGGAGGAAGAGGAGCAACAGCAGAACTTTGGGACACAAAAGAGACACGGGTGAGGGATCCATCTATGACAGGAGGCAAACCATGTTTATTAAAGAAAGAGATTTTGGATAACCGAGCGTGGAAAGTCTCATTTTGGGAGCAGATGCAGCAGAGACAAAGGATTGAGAGTAGGGAATAGCACCTTCACAAGGGGCAGGGTGGATGGAAGTGTAGTCTAGATAACTGTGGGTCAGTAGGCTTGTAGTAGATGTCAGTCGATAGTCTGTCCCCCGTGATGGAGAGAGAGAGATCAAGAAATGGGCAGTGGGGTGTCAGGGATAGTTCAGGTGAATTTGAGTGCAGGGTGGAAGTTAGTGGAGAAGTTAATGAAATCCACAAATTCTGCACCTCCTCTACCTAATCTACTGCATCTTGTGTTCCTGGCCTCCTGTACATCGGTGAGACCGAGCATAGACTCAGCGATAATTTCGCTGAACATTTGCGCTCAGCCTGCCAAGGCCTACTGAATCTTGCAGTTGCTAATTATTTTCTTTTCCCATTCCCATACTGACCTCTCTGTACTGGGCTTCGTCCATTGTCAAAGTGAGGCCACATGCAAACTGTAGGAGCAGCACCTCATATTCTGCTTGGGTAGCTTACAACCCAACAGTGTGAACATTGAATATTCCAATTTTAGGTAACCTTGAACTAACCCCCCCCCCCTCCACAGTCTCATCCCTTTCTCCCCCACACCCGTCTTCCTCTCCTGTTCCTTCCCTCCCCGGCACCCCACCTGGACTCCCCCCTACTTGATCTTGTCCCTCTCTTACCAAGGCTTTGAAATTCATCGGCTGCAATCCATCACCCTCAGGAAGGCCGATCTAACCTAACAGTGACCCTAGGTTATATTACACAGTGGGCCTCAAACTAAACAGCGGGAGATAGAGAAATGGATATATAGACAGATTATGAAAGTTGTAAAAGCAATAGTGTTATCGTAGTGGTTGACTTTAACTTTCCCAATGTTGATTGGGACGTCCTTTGTGCAAAAGAACAGAATTTGTTAGATGTATCCAATTGGGTTTCATGAAACAGTATGTTGATAGTCCCAAATTGAGGAGAGACCATACTGGACCTTATATTGAGAACAAACGTGGCCAGGTGACTGGTGTTTCAGTGAAAGAGCTTTTTGGGATTACAACTCCTTAACTTTTAAAACAGTCATGAATAAGGATAAGTCTGGACCTTGGGGGAAGGTACTAAATGGGACAAAACAGATGGCAAAGCTGGAGCAAGGGAATGTAAATAGGGAACAGCTGTTCTCGGGCAAGTCCGCATCAGACTTGAAGGAGTTGTTTAAAGACCAGCTGCTCATAGTTTAGGACTGGCATGTTCCAGTGAGGAGGAGGAATAAAGATGGCAAGGTAAGGGAATCTTGAATTGTTTAGGTTTAGATTTTAATTATGGTACATTAATTTCAAGTTACAGTGAAATGCTTTGTTTTGCATGCTATCCCATTAAGTCAGATAATACTATACATAAACACAATCTGAAGAAGGCTCTCGACCTGAAATGTCACCCATTCCTTCTGTCCAGAGATGCTGCCTGTCCTACTGAGTTACTCCAGCATTCGGTGTCTACAATCAAGCCAAACTCAAACAACATAGGTAGAGCAAAGGGGAAAATCAAAGAGGTTGTAAATTTGGTCAAAAAGAAAATGAAAGCATATGTAAGATTTAGAAAGATGAAATCGGGCAGGGTTTTGAGAAATATAAAACCAGTAGGAAAGATCTCAAGCAGGGAAATAGAAGAGTCAAAAGGGGTCAGGAAATATCATCGATGTTCAGATTAAAGGAAATCCGAGATTTTTTAATCTGTACATTAAAAACAGGAGGAAAGCGAAGGAGAAGGTAGGACCACTCAAGAATAAAGGAGTGAATTAATGCTTGTAGTCAGAGTATATAGGCAAAGTATAAATGAATACATAGCATTTGTATTTGCCAAGGCCAAAGACATGCAGGTTAGTGAGGTCAGTGTGGGGTATACTGTTATGCTAAGCATATCAGAGCAAGGAGGCGCTGGTGTTGGGTCTCTGGAAAAGCATTAAGGTAGGTAGGTCCCCAGGGCCTGGTGGGATATACCCCAAGTTATTGAGAGAGGCAAGTGAAGGGATTGCAGGGGCCTAGAAGAAGATCTTTGTAGCATCTCTAGCCTCAGGTCATGGAAGACTGGAGAGTAGTGAATGTTATTCCTTTGTTTAAGAAGAGAAACAGAGATAATCCAGGAAATTATAGGACAACGGCCCTCACATCATGACAGAGGGTAGTGGTGTTAGGGTGTCATTGTGGCTGGTGGTCCTTGACTAGTGGACTTCTGCAACAATCTGCGCTGTGACTTTTGTTGTTTTGTGATATATATAAACAAATGGGATGTAAATGGAGCTGAGTCGGGTAGTAAGTTTGCAGATAAAACCAAAATTGGTGGAGTTGCAAACAATGAGGAAGGCTGTCAAAGAATACTGTGGGATATAGATCAGCTACAGAATTAGGCAGAGAAATGACAATGAAGTTAAATCCGAGAAAGTGTGAGGTGTTGCACTTCAGGAGGTCAAATGCAAGGGGAAAGATTACAATGAATGGCCAAACTCTTGACTGCATTATTGTACAGAGGGATCTTGCGATCCAAGTCCACAGCTGGTGGAAGCAGTAGAGAGTGATATAACCATATAACCATATAACAACTACAGCATGGAAACAGGCCTGTCCGGCCCTACCAGTCCACGCCGACCATTCTCCCTGACCTAGTCTCATCTACCTGCACTCAGACCATAACCCTCTAATCCCCTCCTATCCATATACCTATCCAATTTACTCTTAAATAATAAAATCGAGCCAGCCTCCACCACTTCCACCGGAAGCCCATTCCATACAGCCACCACCCTCTGAGTAAAGAAGTTCCCCCTCATGTTACCCCTAAACCTTTGTCCCTCAATTCTGAAGCTATGTCCCCTTGTTGGAATCTTCCCCACTCTCAAAGGGAAAAGCCTACCCACGTCAACTCTGTCCGTCCCTCTCAAAATTTTTAAAACCTCTATCAAGTCCCCCCTCAACCTTCTACGCTCCAAAGAATAAAGACCCAACCTGTTCAACCTCTCTCTGTAGCCTAAGTGCTGAAACCCAGGCAACATTCTAGTAAATCTCCTCTGTACCCTCTCCATTTTGTCGACATCCTTCCTATAATTTGGCGACCAGAACTGCACACCATACTCCAGATTCGGCCTCACCAATGCCCTGTACAATTTTAACATTACATCCTAACTTCTATACTCGATGCTCTGATTTATAAAGGCAAGCATACCAAACGCCTTCTTCACCACCCTATCCACATGAGATTCCACCTTCAGGGAACAATGCACAGTTATTCCCAGATCCCTCTGTTCCACTACATTCCTCAATTCCCTACCATTTACCCTGTACGTCCTATTTTGATTTGTCCTACCAAAATGCAGCACCTCACACTTATCAGCATTAAACTCCATCTGCCATCTTTCAGCCCACCCTTCCAAAAGGCCCAAGTCTCTCTGTAGACTTTGAAAATCTACCTCACTATCAACTACACCACCTATCTTAGTATCATCTGCATATTTACTAATCCAATTTGCCACACCATCATCCTGATCATTAATGTAAATGACAAACAACAGTGGACCCAACACAGATCCTTGGGGTACTCCACTAGACACTGGCCTCCAACCTGACATACAATTGTCAACCGTTACCCTCTGGTATCTCCCATTCAGCCATTGTTGAATCCATCTTGCAACCTCACTATTAATACCCAATGATTTAACCTTCTTAATCAACCTTCCATGTGGAACCTTGTCAAATGCCTTACTGAAGTCCATATAGACAACATCCACAGCCTTGCCCTTATCAATTTCCCTGGTAACTTCTTCAAAAAATTCAAGAAGATTAGTCAAACATGACCTTCCAGGCACAAATCCATGTTGACTGTTTCTAATCAGGCCTTGATTATCCAAATAATTATATATATTGTCCCTAAGTATCTTTTCCATTAATTTTCCCACCACAGACGTCAAACTAATAGGTCTATAATTGCTAGGTTTACTTTTAGAACCTTTTTTAAACAAAGGCACAACATGCGCAATGCGCCAATCTTCCGGCACCATCCCCGTTTCTAATGACGTTTGAAATATTTCCGTCATAGCCCCTGCTATTTCTGCACTAACTTCCCTCAATGTCCTAGGGAATATCCTATCAGGACCTGGAGACTTATCCACTTTTATATTTTTCAAAAGTGTCCGTACCTCCTCTTCTTTAATCCTCCTAATTTCCATCACTACTCTACTTGTTTCGCTTACCTCACATAATTCAATATCCTTCTCCTCGGTAAATACCGAAGAAAAGAAATTGTTTAATATCTCCCCCATTTCTTCCGGCTCAGCACATAGCTGTCCACTCTGACTCTCTAATGGACCAATTTTATCCCTCACTATCCTTTTGCTATTGACATATCTGTAGAACCCCTTGGGGTTGATATTTAAAAGACTTTTAGATAAGCACGTGGATATGCAGGGAATGGAGTGATAGGGATCATATGCAGGCAGAGATTAGTAGAACCTGGCATCATGTTTGGCATAGACATTGTAGGCCAAAGGGCCTGTTCTTATGTTGTAATTTTGTTTGTCTTCTGTTCTATTAGATTTATTGATGACCAGCCAACTCGAAATAATGAACAATTTGACTGCAATACAGGATCTTTACAAATAAACCCCATAATATTACTATATAATTTGAAATTATATTTGACAAAGAGAACAGAATCACAAAACAAGAAAGCTTTTAAAGTTAAGTAAGTCAAACTCAGAAAGTTTGAGAACTAGACTGATTCTAACAAATGGGGATGACAGCTGAATTTACAGAATATACAATATTGGAAAGAACTATAAGACTCTTAAAAAAAAAGATGCTGCAATACAGTTCATTAACGAAGGCAGAGCATGCAGTTAGCACACTGTCCTAGATCTCCAATACACTCCAGAATCAAGAACTGTGCATAGACACAAAATGCCAGAGTAATTCAGCATGTCTGGCAGGATCTCTGGATGATAAGAAATAAGTGACGTTTCGGATCAGAACCCTTCTTCAGACCCTAAACGTCACCTATTATTTTTCTCCAGAGATGCTGCTTGACCTGCTGAGTTACTCCAGCATTTTGTGTCTATCTTCGATATAAACCAGTATATGCAGTTCCTTACTGTGTTACTGTACTATGCAGTTCCATCAAGAACTGTGCAATTTAACATCAGTTGTTGTGACATCCAGTTACATTGCCATTTGGTGATCTTTTGTTCCTCATCCCATTAGTGCGCTTTCATCTTTTAGTCATGTAGCGCTGCAGAAATTTATCCTATTACACACCATTCACTTTGTGCTTCCTTTGCCTTCACCTTAAATATTTGTTGTCACATAACGTGTTCTAGTTTTGATGAATGGACATTGACTAAAATACTAACTCTTTTTGTTTCCCAACAGAACATATCAATTTGGCTTTGTTTTAATGGCATTTGCAGGGGAGAAACTGTAACGCAGTTTGAGTAACCAAACACTTAGCTAATTAAGGCCATATCAAAGAGAGTGACAAAAATAAATGGTAGAACACCGGAGAGTGTTGTAGACAGAGAGATCTGGGAGTACACTGAAATGATTCTCCGAAAGTGGCGAGTCAGGTGGACAGAGTGGTGAAGAAGACATTTTGACATACTTGCCTTTATTGGGAAGAGTATTGAGTACAAAAATTGGTATATCATGATGTGCCTGTACGTCATTAGTGAGCCGACACTTGGGCTCACTAATGAGTACAGTGTGCAGTTCTGGTTGCCCAGCTCTAGGAAAGATGTCATGAAGTTGAAAAGGGTACTGAAAAGATTCATCAGGAAGCTAACCAAGATGTAAGAGCTTGGTTATAGTGAGAGGCTGGATAGGCTGAGAATTAACTCTTCTGAGGGCATAGATTTACAGTGAGAGAGGAGAGTTTTAAGAGGAACATCAGGACAACCTTTTCACTCAGAGGGTATCCATATCTGGAATGAGTTGCCAGAGGCACCTGTAGAAGCACCTGCAAATACAACTTCCAAAAGACACATTAGCAAATTTGCAGATGATACTAAGCTGGGGGGTAGTGTGAATTGTGAGGAAGATGCAATAAGGCTGCAGGGTGACTTGGACAGGTTGTGTGAGTGGGCGGATACATGGCAGATGCAGTTTAATGTAGATAAGTGTGAGGTTATTCACTTTGGAAGTAAGAATAGAAAGGCAGATTATTATCTGAATGGTGTCAAGTTAGGAGGAGGGGGAGTTCAACGAGATCTGGGTGTCCTAGTGCATCAGTCAATGAAAGGAAGCATGCAGGTACAGCAGGCAGTGAAGAAAGCCAATGGAATGTTGGCCTTCGTAACAAGAGGAGTTGAATATAGGAGCAAAGAGGTCCTCCTACAGTTGTACCGGGCCCTGGTGAGACCGCACCTGGAGTACTGTGTGCAGTTTTGGTCTCCAAATTTGAGGAAGGATATTCTTGCTATGGAGGGCGTGCAGCGTAGGTTCACTAGGTTAATTCCCGGAATGGCGGGACTGTCGTATGTTGAAAGGCTGGAGCGATGGGGCTTGTATACACTGGAATTTAGAAGGATGAGGGGGGATCTTATTGAAACATATAAGATAATTAGGGGATTGGACACATTAGAGGCAGGAAACATGTTCCCAATGTTGGGGGAGTCCAGAACAAGGGGCCACAGTTTAAGAATAAGGGGTAGGCCATTTAGAACGGAGATGAGGAAGAACTTTTTCAGTCAGAGAGTGGTGAAGGTGTGGAATTCTCTGCCTCAGAAGGCAGTGGAGGCCAGTTCGTTGGATGCTTTCAAGAGAGAGCTGGATAGAGCTCTTAAGGATAGCGGAGTGAGGGGGTATGGGGAGAAGGCAGGAACGGGGTACTGATTGAGAGTGATCAGCCATGATCGCATTGAATGGCGGTGCTGGCTCGAAGGGCTGAATGGCCTACTCCTGCACCTATTGTCTATTGTCTATTGTCTATGGCCAGATATAAGGATTGGAATGGTTTGGAGGGATAGGGACTACATGCGGACAAGTGGGACTCACCCAGAATGCCAACTTGGACAAGGTGCGCTAAATGGCCTATTTCCATACAGTGTATCTCCATGACTCTAATGGATTTATGAAGAGGAGGTTTTATCTGACCCATCTGAATTATTTGATTCACTAGCACGGCAAGTAGAGAAAAGTTAATGAGTGTGACAAGTGGACACTTGAACGTATATTAATAAGGTTTCTTAGATCATATTACTAACAAAGACTTTACTGTACACATGGAGATCATACAGCTGACCTGGAGAAATAGAATACTTAGTCTTACTCACGGGACAGGCAACATCCCTGGAGAGAAGGAATGGGTGAAGTTTTGGATCAAGACACTTCTTCAGACTGGTTAGGGATAAGGGAAACGAGATTCTATAGACTGTGATGTGGAGAGATAAAGAACAGTGAATGAAAGATATGTGAAAAAGTAGCCATGATGAAAGAAACAGGCCATTGTTTGCTGTTTGTTGGGTGAAAATTAGAAGTTTGTGTGACTTAGGTGGGGGAGGGACAGAGAGAGAGGGAATACCAGGGCTACCTGAAATGAGAGGAATCAATATTCATACCACTGGGCTATAATCGAGCGGCGCTTCCACCCCACCCCCCCACCCCCCCCCCCCCCAACCAAAGAAGGGTCTCGACCCGAAACGTCACCCATTCCTTCTCTCCCGAGATGCTGCCTGACCTGCTGAGTTACTCCAGCATTTTGTGAATAAATACCCTCTAAAAATCTAAAGATTTTTATGCCTTTGGACATCTCATCAGCAATAAAACTCGACTCACCCACCATTTTGGATAGGAATCATTGGGCGCGTCCCTCCTTTTTTAATTCACCTTTGAACATCACTGAAGACATGCCAGTGAGCTTCTTCCATTTATCTTTTATGTCATCAAAATGTCATAACCACAGTTCTGCCATTAAGAACCTGAATAGCACCACCCATCTAAGTTTGCTCGTGTTATTGTTATCCGGGGATACCAACACCAACCCTGGTCCATACACCACCCCCGTATCCATGTGGTGTATGTAGTAAGGCGGTAAAGTGGAAGCAACAAGCCATTGAGTGTGAGGACTGCAATGTATGGTATCATAAGCAATGTATTGAAATGAGCGATGAAGTTTTTGACGTTTAGCAAAATCATGTATCCTACAGTTGGATATGTACCATATGTGGCCTCCCAAATTTTGCCTCATCTATTTTTGACTTTATGGATGGAAAATGAATTGTCAAATCCATTTGATCCGTTGGCTGCATCACCGGACTCTAGTGTTGAGCCTTTAGACCTTGACAACTTGGAGCCAAGAAACATTCACCATCCTACTTCTAGCCCCAAACATAGTAGTGTTAGTCAAGGAAGGAAAACCAAACAGAAATCTAAATGCAAGCCCATGAATATTGTTAATATAAACTGCCAGAG